>NC_086445.1:438658912-439375787 GCF_028390025.1 Pseudophryne corroboree
TGGCAAAAAGAGTTTGTCCGGCTTTTTACCATCCGGCATGGTCTTTCACACACAACGGCTTTGAGCTGTGTATAATGATGTGCACATGCGCAGCAGCAGCGGCGGCAGTTAAAAAAAATGTTGTGAGTGAAAGCTCCCATTCACACACACGGTACTCTGCCTACAAAGACGGCACGGCACCTGCACAGCAGCTGGACTTTTCAGTGGATAGTTCCGGCTGCAACCCGGCAGCCGTGCCGTGTGAAAGGAGTAGTGTGTTTTCATATATCACTGAAAGCACTGCAAGGCAAAAAGTTGTCCAGCTTTTTGCCAGCCGATGAAAACCGGCTAGTGTGAAACAGCCCTTAATGTGTACCTCTTTTTTTCAGTTTGAAGCAAAAGGCAAAAAGAAACAGGTAGCAATATAGAACGTAGTTCATGGCCCCCACATGCGCTGCTCAGCGCCGTAACTACCTATGTGCCAGGTGTGCCTGGCACACAGCGCAGTTACACTGAGGGCGCATGGCAAGCGGCATGTAATGAGTCAAATTGACTCATTACATGCCGCCTCTGCTGGGTGCCGTGCGCCGCGCTGGAGGGAGAGCAGCATCGGATGCAGAGAAGGAGGAAGAGGGAGGGGGACTTGAGCCGCAGCAGCGCTAAGTCATTGGTAGCGGCGCCGCTGCAGCACTCCCCTCTCCTTCTGTATTGGCTGCCCGGCGCTGCCGTGAATGCTGGGATGCGGTTCCCTCATCCCAGCATTCTCAGCAGCGGGCAGCCAATGCGGAAGGAGAGGGGAGTGCTGTAGCGGCGCCACTACCAATGATATAGCGCTGCTGCGGCTCAAGTCCCCCTCCCTCCTCCTCTTTCTCCCCTGCGGCTGCCCAGGATCTCTGCCAGCACGAGGAGCCTGACCGCCAGTGGGAGAAATGGTAAGTATCTCTCTCTCTCTCTCTCTCTCTCTCTCGTGTCTGTCTGCCGCAATGTGTAAAAAGGGGGACTGGCTGCCGTAATGTGTAAAACGGGGGACGCTGTCTGCCATAATGTGTACAAAAAGGGGACGCTGTCCACTGTAATGTGTAAAAAGGGGGACGCTGTCTGCCATAATGTGTAAAAAGGGGACGCTGTCTGCCGTAATGTGTAAAGAGGGGGAGGCTGTCTAAGGTAATGTGTAAAAAGGGGACGCTGTCTGCCGTAATGTGTAAAAAGGGGGACGCTGTCTGCCGTAATGTGTAAAAAGGGGGATGCTGTCTGCCGTAATGTGTACAAAAAGGGGACGCTGTCTGCCGTAATGTGTAATAAGGGGGACGCTGTCTGCTGTAATGTGTAATAAGGGGGACTCTGTCTGCTGTAATGTGTAAAAAGGGGAACGCTGTCTGCCGTAATGTGTAAAAAGGGGGACGCTGCCTGCCGTAATGTGTAAAAAGGCACGCCGTCTGCCGTAATGTGTAAAAAGGGGCTCTACCTGGTGTAGTGGTGCTACTGGGCAGCGTAATTTGAATAATGGAGACTACTATGCACCGTAGTATGAATAGGCACTATTTTGTGGTCACACCCCTTCCCCATGAAGCCACGCCCCTATATATTTTTTGCGCGCACTGCTTCTGTCTTTCGTGGGGGGGCGCCAATGCCGTTTCTTGCACACATCACTAAAATACCTAGTTACGGCACTGGCGCTGCTAGCTAAAATACCTGCTTTTCCTTTCAAATCATCGCAATCTATGAGTTGGCAGGGGTATCACTGCAAACTGTCAGTGGCAGTAGCAGAACAATAGAGTAGTGAGTAAAGCTCAAAGGCTGGTGAGGACAATCTCTAGAGCAAAAATAGGGAGGAAGCAGTAGATCACCAAAACGGGGAATTTAAAATGAGGGTGATGTCGAAAATATAAAATAGGCCCACAAAGTGTTTGACTCTTCTATAAAAAAACAAAAACAAATTCAAGCTCGGGAGGGGGGAGATGAAAACATCTACAGGAACAAATAATTTAACAACCATTTTATGTTTTTAACTTTCCACAGAGCTGCCAAACAAAAACCAGAGTAAAAAAAAACCTCATCAAACGAAAACAAAATGTTTAGTTATGTAGAAAAAGTAATTAAAATTATAATATCAACAAGTGTCATGAGCTCCAATTAATTCCTCTCTTTCAGGAATCATGAACTAAATGGACTTGATTTTGTGACTATAGCACTGATTGCAATCTTATCACGTTAGCTGATCAAAGCATACTACTTGTAAGTATTCAAAGGATGAATTTCCTGTTTGAAAATACAAAAAAGTAGGAGCAACTTAACTGGTAAAAAATACAATTGAGGCTGCGAGGCCATATACCTCAAATGCCATGCACTAGACAGGGAAAATGCATGTAAAAGGTTAAATGTTTTTGCAACTTAAAAATGATTGTTATGTATGGCTGATAATCTGTGCTTCGTGGATACAATTGCAAATGAAGTCCAGTCTGAATGAGTATGAATTTGTGTCTAACAGAAGAGCGGATGATAGGATCAGTTTATGGTTCCACACTTCAAACTCCATTATAACAAAATCCCCAAGAGCCATGCAATCAATATTGCCAAACATAAATAAGGAACACTTAAATGTATTCATTTGTAAAACTGAGACTACAAAGCAAGCCTGGCTTGTCCATGTGCATATTGTTCAGTACTACAGTAGATATCTAATTTATGTGGGTTTGACCAGAGTCGGACTGAAGCATGAAGGGCCAACCAGGAAAGGAAATGGTAGGGCCACAAGCAGGGCCGATGCTAGGGTGTTTGGCGTACCCCTGCAAACTATACATTTGCGCCCTCCTACAAATATGTCCTCTTGACATGTCTCTTTACAATGTTTCATATTTTTAAAAGTAAAATGCAATATATTGTAAAATAAGAATTTACTTACCGATAATTCTATTTCTCATAGTCCGTAGTGGATGCTGGGAACTCCGAAAGGACCATGGGGAATAGCGGCTCCGCAGGAGACTGGGCACAAAAGTAAAAGCTTTAGGACTAGCTGGTGTGCACTGGCTCCTCCCCCTATGACCCTCCTCCAAGCCTCAGTTAGGATACTGTGCCCGGACGAGCGTACACAATAAGGAAGGATTTTGAATCCCGGGTAAGACTCATACCAGCCACACCAATCACACCGTACAACCTGTGATCTGAACCCAGTTAACAGCATGATAACAGAGGAGCCTCTGAAAAGATGGCTCACAACAATAATAACCCGATTTTTGTAACTATGTACAAGTATTGCAGACAATCCGCACTTGGGATGGGCGCCCAGCATCCACTACGGACTATGAGAAATAGAATTATCGGTAAGTAAATTCTTATTTTCTCTGACGTCCTAGTGGATGCTGGGAACTCCGAAAGGACCATGGGGATTATACCAAAGCTCCCAAACGGGCGGGAGAGTGCGGATGACTCTGCAGCACCGAATGAGAGAACTCCAGGTCCTCCTCAGCCAGGGTATCAAATTTGTAGAATTTAGCAAACGTGTTTGCCCCTGACCAAGTAGCTGCTCAGGAAAGTTGTAAAGCCGAGACCCCTCGGGCAGCCGCCCAAGATGAGCCTATCTTCCTTGTGGAGTGGGCATTTACAGATTTTTGGCTGTGGCAGGCCTGCCACAGAATGTGCAAGCTGAATTGTACTACAAATCCAACGAGCAATAGTCTGCTTAGAAGCAGGAGCACCCAGTTTGTTGGGTGCATACAGGATAAACAGCGAGTCAGATTTTCTGACTCCAGCCGTCCTGGAAACATATATTTTCAGGGCCCTGACAACGTCTAGCAACTTGGAGTCCTCCAAGTCCCTAGTAGCCGCAGGCACCACAATAGGTTGGCTCAGGTGAAACGCTGAAACCACCTTAGGGAGAAACTGAGGACGAGTCCTCAATTCCGCCCTGTCCGAAAGGAAAATCAGATAAGGGCTTTTACAGGATAAAGCCGCCAATTCTGACACGCGCCTGGCCCAGGCCAGGGCCAACAGCATGACCACTTTCCATGTGAGATATTTTAACTCCACAGATTTAAGTGGTTCAAACCAATGTGACTTTTGGAAACCAAAAACTACATTGAGATCCAAAGGTGCCACTGGAGGCACAAAAGGAGGCTGTATATGCAGTACCCCTTTTACAATGTCTGAACTTCAGGGACTGAAGCTAGTTCTTTTTGGAAGAAAATTGACAGGGCCGAAATTTGAACCTTAATGGACCCCAATTTCAGGCCCATAGACACTCCTGTTTGCAGGAAATGTAGGAATCGACCCAGTTGAATTTCCTCCGTCGGGCCTTACTGGCCTCGCACCACGCAACATATTTTCGCCAAATGCGGTGATAATGTTTTGCGGTTACATCCTTCCTGGGTTTGATCAGGATAGGGATGACTTCATCCGGAATGCCTTTTTTCCTTCAGGATCCGGCGTTCAACCGCCATGCCGTCAAACGCAGCCGCGGTTCTTGGAACAGACAGGGTCCTTGCTGGAGCAGGTCCCTTCTTAGAGGTAGAGGCCATGGATCCTCCGTGAGCATCTCTTGAAGTTCCGGTTACCAAGTCCTTCTTGGCCAATCCGGAGCCACGAATATAGTGCTTACTCCTCTCCATCTTATCAATCTCAGTACCTTGGGTATGAGAGGCAGATGAGGGAACACATACACTGACTGGTACACCCACGGTGTTACCAGAGCGTCTACAGCTATTGCCTGAAGGTCCCTTGACCTGGCGCAATACCTGTCGAGTTTTTCCCAACGGTTTATAATCATGTGGAAGACTTCTGGGTGAAGTCCTCACTCTCCCGGGTGGAGGTCGTGTCTGCTGAGGAAGTCTGCTTCCCAGTTGTCCACTCCCGGAATTGCTGACAGTGCTATCACATGATTTTCCGCCCAGCGAAGAATCCTTGCAGCTTCTGCCATTGCCCTCCTGCTTCTTGTGCCACCCTGTCTGTTTACGTGGGTGACTGCCGTGATGTTGTCCGACTGGATCAACACCGGCTGACCTTGAAGCAGAGGTCTTGCTAAGCTTAGAGCATTGTAAATGGCCCTTAGCTTCAGGATATTTATGTGAAGTGATGTCTCCAGGCTTGACCATAAGCCCTGGAAATTCCTTCCCTGTGTGACTGCTCCCCAGCCTCGCAGGCTGGCATCCGTGGTCACCAGGACCCAGTCCTGAATGCCGAATCTGCGGCCCTCTAGAAGATGAGCACTCTGCAACCAACACAGGAGGGACACCCTTGTTCTTGGTGACAGGGTTATCCGCTGATGCATCTGAAGATGCGACCCGGACCATTTGTCCAGCAGGTCCCACTGGAAAGTTCTTGCATGGAATCTGCCGAATGGGATTGCTTCGTAGGAAGCCACCATTTTACCCAGAACCCTTGTGCATTGATGCACTGAGACTTGGCTCGGTTTTAGGAGGTTCCTGACTAGCTCGGATAACTCCCTGGCTTTCTCCTCCCGGAGAAACACCTTTTTCTGGACTGTGTCCAGGATCATCCCTAGGAACAGAAGACGAGTCGTCGGAACCAGCTGCGATTTTGGAATATTGAGAATCCAATCGTGTTGCCGCAACACTACCTGAGATAGTGCTACACCGACCTCCAACTGTTCCCTGGATCTTACCCTTATCAGGGAATCGTCCAAGTAAGGGATAACAAAAATTCCCTTCCTTCGAAGGAATATCATCATTTCGGCCATTACCTTGGTAAAGACCCGGGGTGCCGCGGACCATCCATACGGCAGCGTCTGAACTGATAGTGACAGTTCTGTACCATAAACCTGAGGTACCCTTGGTGAGAAGGGTAAATTGGGACATGAAGGTAAGCATCCTAGATGTCCCGAGACATCATGTAGTCCCCTTCTTCCAGGTTCGCAATCACTGCTCTGAGTGACTCAATCTTGAATTTGAACCTCTGTATGTAAGTGTTCAAAGATTTTAGATTTAGAATCGGTCTCACCGAGCCGTCCGGCTTCGGTACCACAACAGTGTGGAATAATACCCCGTTCCCTGTTGCAGGAGGGGTACCTTGATTATCACCTGCTGGGAATACAGCTTGTGAATGGCTTCCAAAACTGTCTCCCTGTCAGAAGGAGACATCGGTAAAGCCGACTTTAGGAAACGGCGAGGGGGAGACGTCTCGAATTCCAATTTGTACCCCTGAGATATCACCTGACGGATCCAGGGGTCTACTTGCGAGTGAGCCCACTGCGCGCTGAAATTCATTGAGACGGGCCCCCCACCGTGCCTGATTCTGCTTGTAAAGCCCCAGCGTCATACTGAGGGCTTGGCAGAGGCGGGAGAGGGTTTCTGTTCCTGGGAACTGGTTGATTTCTGCAGCCTTTTTCCTCTCTCTTTCTATCAGCAGGATCCTTAAGGGCGGCCATCTCAGGAGAGGGTAGAGCCCTTACAAGCGTGTGAGCGCTTTATCCACCCTAGGGGGTGTTTCCCAACACACCCTAACCTCTGGTGGGAAAGGATATAATGCCAATAACATTTTAGAAATTATCAGTTGTTATCGGGGGAAACCCACGCATCATCACACACCTCATTTAATTTCTCAGATTCAGGAAAACTACAGGTAGTTTTTCCTCACCGAACATAATACCCCTTTTTGGTGGTACTCGTATTATCAGAAATGTGTAAAACATTTTTCATTGCCTCCATCATGTAACGTGTGGCCCTACTGGAAGTCACATTTGTCTCTTCACCATCGACACTGGAGTCAGTATCCGTGTCGGCGTCTATATCTGCCATCTGAGGTAACGGGCGCTTTAGAGCCCCTGACGGCCTATGAGACGTCTGGACAGGCACAAGCTGAGTAGCCTGCTGTCTCATGTCAACCACTGTCTTTTATACAGAGCTGACACTGTCACGTAATTCCTTCCAACAGTTCATCCACTCAGGTGTCGACCCCCTAGGGGGTGACATCACTATTACAGGCAATCTGCTCCGTCTCCACATCATTTTTCTCCTCATACATGTCGACACAAACGTACCGACACACAGCACACACACAGGGAATGCTCTGATAGAGGACAGGACCCCACTAGCCCTTTGGGGAGACAGAGGGAGAGTTTGCCAGCACACACCAGAGCGCTATATATATATATATACAGGGATAACCTTATATAAGTGTTTTTCCCCTTATAGCTGCTGTATTGTTTATACTGCGCCTAATTAGTGCCCCCCTCTCTTTTTTAACCCTTTCTGTAGTGTAGTGACTGCAGGGGAGAGCCAGGGAGCTTCCCTCCAACGGAGCTGTGAGGGAAAATGGCACCAGTGTGCTGAGGAGATAGGCTCCGCCCCCTTATCGGCGGCCTTATCTCCCGTTTTTCTATGTATTCTGGCAGGGGTTAAATGCATCTATATAGCCCAGGAGCTATATGTGATGCATTTTTTGCCATCCAAGGTGTTTTTATTACGTCTCAGGGCGCCCCCCCCCCCAGCGCCCTGCACCCTCAGTGACCGGAGTGTGAAGTGTGCTGAGAGCAATGGCGCACAGCTGCAGTGCTGTGCGCTACCTTGTTGAAGACTGACGTCTTCTGCCGCCGATTTTCCGGACCTCTTCTGCTCTTCTGGCTCTGTAAGGGGGACGGCGGCGCGGCTCTGGGACCCATCCATGGCTGGGCCTGTGATCGTCCCTCTGGAGCTAATGTCCAGTAGCCTAAGAAGCCCAATCCACTCTGCACGCAGGTGAGTTCGCTTCTTCTCCCCTTAGTCCCTCGATGCAGTGAGCCTGTTGCCAGCAGGACTCACTGAAAATAAAAAAAAAACCTAATTTAAACTTTTACTCTAAGCAGCTCAGGAGAGCCACCTAGATTGCACCCTTCTCGTTCGGGCACAAAAATCTAACTGAGGCTTGGAGGAGGGTCATAGGGGGAGGAGCCAGTGCACACCAGCTAGTCCTAAAGCTTTTACTTTTGTGCCCAGTCTCCTGCGGAGCCGCTATTCCCCATGGTCCTTTCGGAGTTCCCAGCATCCACTAGGACGTCAGAGAAATTAAGTTATAAAGGGTACAGTAGTGTGTGCAGAGTTAGGAGGGTAAGGGTGAAATGGAAGATGAAAGGGGGTAGCTGGATGAGGGGCAGGGTAAGGGGAAAATTGATTTGTAAAGGAAAGTCCTTCCTTTCCTCCGGCAATGCTTCCTAGATTTGTTGCACTGCAGAGCCCTTCCTCCAGCCACAGCTCTCTTATTGGCAGTAAATGCTTATTATATTCAAAAAAGGTCAAAGCTCTTTTGTTTTGAAAACAAGAGTTAAGACCCCCACATATCAGAAAGACCATTGGGCTGATGCGCCCAATATCGATATATTGGATTGATATATCATTAGTGAAAGTGCAAATCATTTGTATTTCACAAACAATGACAATCTGATACACGGTCCCGCGGGTCGTATACTGGATCCTCTGAATTACAGGTCGTACGATAGATCGTTAGGTACTTTTCTGATCTAATGATATATTGTACTCCAAAAGCTGCCAGGGAGTTGCAGGGGAAATCATGGGGCTCCTCCAAAATCTGAACATGGGCCCCCTCCTTTGTTAATGCGCCCCTGGAGGGAGGTAACTAAAAATGGAAGAGCCATGTCTGCGCCGCTGCCAGTCATACAACTTGACAGGCACAGCATCAGCTGGCAGCAACAACAGTAGTTGTAGAGTGGGGATAGCGCCTCTCCAGCCCGGCACCTTTTGGCTTTGCATACTCTGTTGAGCGGGTTGCGCCAGCCCTGGATACAATTTGTAATATAATTTGTAAGTTGGGAACAGTTTGCAAAAGGAATTGAGAAATAAAACATGAGATGAAACTTCCTGGAGGTACAAAATCTGGTGGAGGAGGATATATCAGGAACTAGTGTAACAATGTTTGTGATGACATGCTGTAGAATCGGGATAGTATCGGGATCCCGGCGCTTGGGATGCCGGCAATCAGTACACTGACAGCGGCATCGTCATGCTCAGGATCCCAACACCTACTTGATAAGTATACTACCCGAAACCACTAACCTCCCTAACCCTCCTTACCCGCAGCCTAACCCTAGCCCTCGCCGGTTGTGCCTAACCCTAAACACCTTCCCCCTCCTCGCCGCAGACTAGACCTAATTCTCCCTCCCCCCACAGGCTAAACCTAACTCCTACCTTCCCCCTCGCTTAATAGTATTGAGTCCCGGCAGACCTGCCTTCGGGATCCTGGTGCCAGCATTTTGATCCATGTCGGGATCTCAGCGTCGGTATTCCGAGCAATGTCTGTATTCCGAATGCTGGTATCCTGATCGGGTCCTGTAGAACCTGGGCAGTAAGAGCACTAGCCATAACTGCGATCTGGTAACAGCTAAAGTGCCTGATTTGTGCGTGAAATAGGTTTAATGGTTGCAATTACCATAAAGAATAATCCTGTTAAGTATCAGAAGAATCTAGCAGAACCAGAGAAAGTGTCTGCATAAGACATAAAAACAAGAAGGTTTGACAACCCGATAGGGAATTCAGGCAGATGATTTATCACTAAGAATAACAGGATTTTAATACATAGTAACATAGTATCTGAGGTTGAAAAAAGACAATTGTCCATCGAGTTCAACCTATTTGTGGTCTCCTATGCATGATGATTTGACTAAAATTTCTGACTGATGCTGCTGTCAGCCGTTGCATTTTATCCCTATTTATAGTAACTATAATGCATGACTATGCACCATACCCCTGGATATCCTTATCAATTAGGAATTTATCTAACCCATTCTTAAAGGTGTTGACAGATTCCGCCATTACTACTCCCTCGGGCAGGGAATTCCAAACACGTATTGTCCTTACCGTGAAAAAGCCTTTACGCCGTATTGTGCGGAATCTCCTCTCCTCTAACCTGAGCGAGTGTCCACGAGTCCTCTGTGTTGATCTAACCAAAAACAGGTCCCGCGCAAGCTCTGTGTATTGTCCCCTTATATATTTGTAGATGTTGATCATATCCCCTCTTAGTCTCCGCTTTTCCAATGTAAACATGCCTAGTCTTTCAAGCTTTTCCTTGTATTCCATCGTCTCCATGCCCTTAATTAGTTTGGTCGCCCTCCTCTTTACCTTTTCAAGCTCCAGGATATCCTTTTTGTAGTACGGTGCCCAGAATTGTACACAGTATTCAAGGTGTGGCCTCACTAGTGATTTATATAATGGGAGTATAATACTCTCGTCCCTAGCATCAATACCCCGTTTTATGCATGCTAATATCTTATTAGCCTTCTTTGCTGCAGTCCTACTTTGGGTACTACTGCTTAGCTTGCTATCTATGAGGACACCCAAGTCCTTTTCCAGTACAGAATCCCCTAATTTTACCCCATTTAGTAGGTAGGTGTCATTTTTGTTCTTGTTACCACAGTGCATTACCTTACACTTGTCTGTGTTGAAGCGCATTCTCCATTTGGCTGCCCATGCTTCTAATTTAACTAAGTCGTTCTGAAGAGACTCGGCATCCTCCTCTGTATTTATAGCCTTACACAATTTGGTATCATCTGCAAAAATTGACACCATGCTCTCTAGACCTTCTGTTAGGTCGTTAATGAAAATATTGAACAATAGCGGTCCTAATACTGAGCCTTGCGGCACACCACTTAGCACTTCAGTCCAAGTTGAAAAAGATCCATTAACCACAATGCGCTGCTCCCTATTATCTAACCAGTTTTTGACCCAAGTGCATATTGTGCTTCCTAGCCCTAATTCTTGTAGCTTGTAGATAAGTCTCATGTGTGGTACAGTATCGAACGCTTTGGCAAAGTCTAAAAAGATTACATCCACGTCTTTACCCTGATCTAGGTTTGCGCTTACTGTTTCATAAAAGCCAAGTAAGTTGGTTTGACAGGATCTGTCCTTCATAAACCCATGTTGATTCCTTTTAATGACCTTATTGGTTTCAAGGAACTTCTGAATACTATCTCTTAGAATACCTTCCAATACTTTCCCCACTATAGATGTAAGACTAACTGGTCTATAATTACCTGGTTCAGCTTTACTTCCCTTTTTGAATATAGGCACTACTTCCGCTATACGCCAGTCTTTGGGAACCATACCTGATATAACTGAATCCTTAAAGATCAAAGATAGCGGTTTTGCCAGTTCAGAGTGAAGCTCCATTAGAACCCTTGGATGAATGCCATCGGGCCCTGGTGATTTATTAATCTTTAAATGTTTTAATCGGTCACAGACTACTTCCTCGCTTAAATAAGTACCTATCAGTGTCATATTCTCATTATTGAGATTGTGTGTCAGTCCCTGAATTGGGTCCTCTCTAGTGAATACTGTTGAAAAAAACTCATTTAGTGTGTCTGCTATGTCATTATCATTTTTGCTTAAGACTCCCAACTTGTCTTTTAAAGGGCCTATACTCTCCTTCTTTAAGCTCTTGCTATTAATGTATTTAAAGAATTTTTTGGGATTCGCTTTGCTTTCCTTTGCTACTAGTTTTTCAGTTTCTACTTTAGCCGCTCTTATTTCCTTTTTGCAAATTTTGAAACATACCTTATAGTGCTGAAATGACTCTGCTTCCCCGTCAGATTTGTATTTTTTAAATGCTCGCCTTTTCTTGCCCATAAGTTCCTTAATCTTTTTGTTAAGCCACATCGGTTTATGATTTTTATTCCTTTTTTTGCTACTCATGGGAATACATTTGAGTGTATTTTTAGCTAGCAGGAATTTTAGTACCTCCCATTTCTCCGTAGTATTTTTTCCTAAAAACAAACCTTCCCATTCAATATCCCTGAAAAATACTCTCATCTTTTCAAAATTTGCTTTGCTAAAGTTTAAAGTCCTAGTTGAGCCAGTATAGGGCTGTTTATAGAAACTGATATTGAATGTGACCATATTGTGGTCGCTGTTTCCTATGGGTTCCCCTACTATAATACCTGATACCAAATCCCCATTGTTTGTTAATACCAGGTCTAAGATTGCATTGTACCTAGTTGGTTCCTCAACTACCGGTAAATCCTTTTCTCCTAGTCCATAGAGGATGCTGGGGTCCATTTCAGGACCATGGGGTATAGACGGTTCCACAGGAGCCATGGGCACTTTAAGACTTTTCAAGGGTGTGAACTGGCTCTATGCCCCTCCTCCAGACCTCAGTTATAGGAACTGTGCCCAGGGTGACGGACATTTCGAGGAAAGGATTTACTTTTATACTAATGGTGAGATTCATACCAGCTCACACCTCAACCATGCCGCATAACATGGCATTCAACATAACACACGCCAATAGGCATGAACCATTTACAGCAACTGAACAAAATTGCAGGTAAAGTACGCACTGGGTCGGGCGCCCAGCATCCTCTACGGACTAGGAGAAAAGGATTTACCGGTAGGTATTAAAATCCTGTTTTCTCATACGTCCTAGAGGATGCTGGGGTCCATTTCATGACCATGGGGTTTATACCAAAGCTCCAGTACGGGCGGGAGAGTGCGGATGACCCTGCAGCACCGATTGACCAAACTTGAGGTCCTCATCGTCCAAAGTGTCAAACTTATAAAATTTAGCAAAAGTGTTTGACCCTGACCAAGTAGCTGCTCGGCAAAGTTGCAATGCCGAGACCCCCCGGGCAGCCGCCCAGGACGAGCCCACCTTCCTAGTAGAATGGGCCTTCACCGACGTAGGTAACAGCAATCCAGCCGTAGAATGAGCATGCTGAATCGTTCCTCTGATCCAGCGCACAATAGTCTGCTTAGAAGCAGGACACCCAATCTTGCTGGGAGCATACAGGACAAACAGAGCCTCTGTTTTCCGTAACCAAGCTGTTCTTGCGACATAAATCTTCAAAGCTCTAACCACATCTAGAGACTGTAACTCAGTGAAAGTGTCAGTAGCTACTGGCACCACAATAGGTTGGTTTATGTGGAAGGATGAAACCTTTGGAAGAAATTGTTGACGAGTTCTTAACTCTGCCCTATCTTCATGGAAGATCAGGTAAGGGCTCCTGTGAGACAAGGCCCTCAATTCAGACACCCGCCTTGCGGATGCCAAGGCCAAAAGCATCACCACTTTCCAAGTGAGAAACTTCAACTCTATCTACTGTAGAGGTTCAAACCAATCTGATTGAAGGATCTGCAACACCACATTAAAGTCCCATGGTGCCACTGGAGGCACAAATGGAGGCTGGATGTGCAGAACCCCTTTCACGAACGTCTAAACTTCTGGAAAGGAGGCCAATTGTTTTTGAAAGAAAACTAATAAGGCCGAAATCTGGACCTTGATTGACCGCAATCTAAGGCCCGCATCCACACCAGCCTGCAGAAAATGGAGAAAATGTCCCAACTCAAACTCTTCCGTAGGAGCCTTCTTGGATTCACACCAAGACACATATTTTCTCCAAATACGGTGGTAATGTTTAGACGTTACTCCTTTCCTGGCCTGAATAAGAGTGGGGATGACTTCTTTGGGAATACCCTTTCAGGCTAGGATCCGGTGCTCAACAGCCATGCCGTCAAACGTAGCCGCGGTAAGTCTTGATACACACACGGTCCCTGCTGTAGTAGGTCCTCTCGAGGAGGAAGAGGCCGAGGATCTTCTATGAGCAACTCTTAAAGATCTGGATACCAAGCCCTCCTTGGCCAGTCTGGGGCAATGAAGATTTCTCGAACTCTTGTTCTTCTTATTATTTTGAGACCTTTTGGAATCAGTGGAAGTAGAGGGAAAACATGTATCGACCGAAACACCCACTGGGTCACCAGTGCATCCACTGCTATTGCTTGAGGGTCTCTTGACCTGAAACAATATCTCTGAAGCTTCTTGTTTAGACGAGATACCATCATGTCTATTTGAGGAACTCCCCAAAGACTTGTCACCTCTGCGAAGACTTCTTGGTGGAGGCCCCACTCTCCTGTATGGAGATCATGTCTGCTGAGGAAGTCTGCTTCCCAGTTGTCCACTCCCGGAATTAAAATTGCTGACAGAGCTCTTACATGTCTTTCTGCCCAGAGGAGAATCCTTGTCACCTCTGCCATTGCCGCTCTGCTTTTCGTTCCGCCTTGCATGTTTATGTACGCGACTGCTGTTACATTGTCCGACTGGATCTGCACGGGATGATCTTGAAGAAGATGTACCGCTTGTAGAAGGCCGTTGTAAATGGCTCTCAATTCCAGAACGTTTATGTGAAGGCAGGCTTCCTGACTTGACCATTTTCCTTGGAAG
The DNA here is from genome assembly GCF_028390025.1 of Pseudophryne corroboree. Classification (NCBI taxonomy): domain Eukaryota; kingdom Metazoa; phylum Chordata; class Amphibia; order Anura; family Myobatrachidae; genus Pseudophryne; species Pseudophryne corroboree. The sequence continues at coordinate 438,673,043 of NC_086445.1, forward strand.
CTTTCCCCCTGTGTGACAGCTCCCCAGCCTCGGAGACTTGCATCCGTGGTTATTAGGACCCAGTCGTGAATCCCAAACCTGCGTCCCTCTAGTAGGTGAGAACTGTGTAGCCACCACAGGAGCGAAGTCCTGGATTTGGGGGACAGGATTATTCCGGTGCATGTGTAAGTGGGATCCGGACCACTTGTCCAACAGGTCCCACTGGAATACTCTGGAATGAAATCAGCCAAACTATATGGCCTCATAGGCCGCTACCATTTTCCCCAACAACCGAATGCATTGATGGATCGACACGCTTGTTGGTTTCAATATTTGTTTGACCATTTTCTGGATTTCCAGAGCCTTTTCCACTGGAAGAAATACTCTCCATACTACTGTGTCCAGAATCATCCCTAAAAAGGACAATCTTGTCGTCGGTTCCAACTGCGACTTTGGAAAATTCATGATCCAACCGTGTTGTTGGAATATTGACAGGGAGAGTGCGATGTTCTGCACCAACTGTTCCCTGGATCTCGCTTTTATCAGGAGATCATCCAGATAAGGATTATATTGACTCCTTTTTGATGAAGGAGGACCATCATCTCCGCCATCACCTTGGTGAATACCCTCGGTGCCGTGGAGAGTCCGAACGGCAACGTCTGGAACTGGTAACGGCAATCCTGTACTGCGAATCTCAGATAAGCTTGGTGAGGAGGATAAATGGGAACATGCAAGTAAGCATCCTTTATGTCTACTGACACCATGAATTCCCCCTCCTCCAGACTGGAAATTACTACCCTCAGGGATTCCATCTTGAACTTGAACCTTTTCAGGTAGAGATTCAGATTTTTCAGGTTTAAAATCGGTCTGACCGAGCCATCCGGCTTTGGATCTACGAAGAGGCTTGAATAAAAACCTTCTCCTTGCTGTGACAAGGGTACCAGGACAATGACCTGATCCTGACATAATTTTTGAATTGCCGTTGTTACTGCCTCTCTTTCTGGAAGAGAAGCTGGCAAGGTCGATTTGAAAAAACGGCATGGGGGACGTCTTGAAACTCTAGTTTGTACCCATGGGACACTATTTGTAAGACCCATGGGTCCAGGCCAGATTGAATCCAGATTTGACTGAAAAGTTTCAGATGTGCTCCCACCCGAGCGGACTCCCGCAAGGGAGCCCCAGCGCCATGCTGCAGATTTGGCAGAAGCAGGGGTGGACTTCTGCTCCTGTGACCCGGGAGACGCTGCGGATTTCTTTCCTTTTCCCATTCCTCTACCTGCAAAAAAGGGGGAACCTTTGGCCTTTTTGTATTTGTTGTCCGAAAGGACTGCATGTGAGAGTGATGTGTCCTTTTAACCGGTGTAGGAGCATAAGGCAAGAATGTCGACTTACCTGCGGTAGCCGCCGAGACTAACGCATCCAGCCCATCCCCAAACAAGGCCTCACCTTTATACGGGAGAGCCTCCATATTTCTTTTGGAATCTGCATCAGCATTCCACTGGCGAATCCACAACGCCCTCCGAGCCGATACTGCCATGGTAGTGGTTCTTGATCCCAAGAGACCAATATATTTCATGGTTTCTAGTACATACGCAGCAGCGTCTTTGATATGACCTAACGTTAGGAGTATCATGTCTCCATCTATTGTGTCAATGTCTAATGACAAGTTTTCTAACCACTTCTCAATAGCACTACTCACCCACGCACAGACAATGGTAGGCCTGAGCAGTGTCCCATTGGCCACATCAATAGATCACCTCACTCACTTGCGCCTGTCGGCTCCTTAAGTGAAGCCATTCCAGGCGCAGGGAGAAACACCTTTTCTCTTTTATGACAGGGCCCTGTCTAAAATGCGGGGTGACTCCCACCTTTTGGAAAAAGGTAAGCTGCCTGAATTCCTTTTGGGAATCTGAAATTTCTTTTCAAGTTAAATCAGACTCTCTCCAAGAGACTGTTCAACTTCTGATGTGGAGGGAAAATTACATTACTTCTTTACTAAAGTAAACCCTCTCCTTGTGGCAAAAGAGGGGCTTCGTAACTTCTAACACCACCTTTATAGCTAAAACATGTTTTGAATGCTTTTTTGCTAATTTAGGACCTATTCCCCTGGAATCACTAGTGTCGACACAGGAAACAGAGTCCGTGTCGGTATCAGTTTGTACTACTTGTGCAAATTTGTATGTGACCCAGAGGGGTCCCTGTGGATGAAAGGCAGAACTATTAAAAATCACATCTTCAACAGATTATATTCAGTTTTCTGTATGAGATTCAGTAGTGATTCACACTATCATGTAACCTTTCACCCAGTCAGGCTCTTGGTGTCATATTACACCTCTGTGTCTCTAACGTCTTCCACAGAGGAAGAGATTCCCTGCCACAGACATGTCACATGCACAACCACACCACAGACACTCCGGGACTTATAGGGGACAGACCCACAGTAAAATCTGTCAGAGGGACACATAGGATTTGCCAGCTCACAACCCAGTTCCAGTAACACAATGTCTGTGAACACAAAATGCCCACTGACATGCAGCGTTTTTATAATGCTAATCACACAATTACTGTATATAGCACCAAATTCACTGTGGCCCCCCTGTTTTGCACCCTGATACTTGTTCAGTAGTGGAGGAGGACCAGCGTTGTCTCTGTAGCCTGAGGAGAGAGAGAAAATGGCGCTGAGCAGTGTGCTGGCTGACTGAGGAAGAAGCTCCACTCTTTAATGGTGTGCTTCTCCTCAGCTTTTATGAGGTATTTTTTTATACTGGCGGGGGTAGGACTGTGCCTCAGCAACTTATGCCCCTTATGCCCCTTATTTATGCCAGTTTCCATAGGTTTCATGCTGCCCATGGTGCCCCCCCACGCGCCCTGCACCCTGCAGTGCCTGTGTATGTGTGGGCAACATGGCACGCGGTACCTTTAGCCATCACTTTCTTAAATGAAGATCTGTCCTCTAACACTCACCTGTCTTCTGACTTCTGGCTCTGTGAGGGGAGTGACGGCATGCTGTGGGAGTGAGCATCTAGGCACGGCTAGCGTTCAGTTCCCTTCAGGAGCTAATTGTGTCCAGTCAGCCAGAAGCAGAGCCATGAAACTCTTTAGGAAGTTGGTTCCTACTTCTGCCCCCTCAGTCCCACGAAGCAGGGAGACTGTTGCCAGCAGTTCTCCCTGAAAATAAAAAACCTAACATAAGTCTTTTCAGAGAAACTCAGTAGAGCTCCTCTGGAGTGCATCCAGTCTGCCTGGGCACATTTCTAAAACTGAGGTCTGGAGGAGGGGCATAGAGGGAGGAACCAGTTCACACCCTTGAAAAGTCTTAAAGTGCCCATGGCTCCTGTGGAACCGTCTATACCCCATGGTCATGAAATGGACTCCAGCATCCTCTAGGACGTATGAGAAAAATGTTTTAAAAGAAAGGGATGAACCACATACAAAGATTTAGGAACATACAGTAAAAAGGAATTGTTGAAAGGCCAAGGGATAGGGCATATCAGTGGCAGTGCAAGCTAAAAAAAGACAGACCATCATCACAATGGTATAAACTACTAATGTGAAAAAAATTATAAGTGATAGGAGAGGCAGTAAATATGAGCAGTTGTTGTGACTGAAGGACTGGAAATGCAGATGACAGTTACCATGAACAGAAAGGTAGAGATAAAAGTAGCATCAGTGCTGGAGTTTACGTGTCCACTCATAACATTAAGGGGCATATGTACTATGCCTTGTAGAGTGATAAAACGGAGAGAGATAAAGTACCAGCCAATCAGCTCCTAACTGCCATGTTACAGGCTGCATTTGAAAAATGACAGGAGCTGATTGGCTGGTAGTTTAACTCTCCCCTTTATCTCTCTCCAAGGCTTCATACAACTGCCCCTAAGACAGTTGTCAGCGATCGACCTCACTATTATAAATCTGTATACTGTATACTGCACACCTGGCAACATTCTAAGATGCACATGCATTTGAAAATGGGATGTTACCTTTTGTCCCCACTGATGTGAAATTTTAGGGGTGTCACCATATAACACACCCCTGTTTTTCATCATGCTTGACACTCCGGCAGATGTTGGGCTTCCCCCAGCCTCCCATTACTGAATAGATGCCACAGTTGTATGTCTTGCAAGAGGCAGTATGCTTAAGAAGTTGGCACAGAGTGAAGCTGAGAAGAAGTTTTGATGGAGAAAGCTTATGGGACAGTTAACTGAGGAAGCACTGTGTATCTTACAAGAGGCAAAGAAAAAGAGAGAGATAGAGATAGTGACTGGCTGTGGAGGGAACCTTACAAATCCAAGTAGGTCTTTGTATCCCTGTGTGTAGACACTAATAAAAGTGGTAAGCAGTCTAGCTGACTGCTGATAAGAGAGGAGCTAAGTAGTGATATAGTGCCCTGAGTGGGGATTACATAGTTATGTTCCGATACTTTACTGACAATGAAAGTATTTTTATATTTTATCTCAGAGTTTTTGATCTTCAGACCATATTGGACTGCTTTTTTGCCTCATCTTCCAGTAACCTATTCTAGCATTGACAAGACATATACACTGATGCTAGTATTAAAGGGGGGTACACACGGAGCGATGTTCAGCTAATTTCTAAGTAATATGACTAGATTGCTTGGGCAGTACGGCTGGTGTAATGGTTAGCATTACTGCCTCAGAGCACTGAGGTCATGGGTTCGATTCCCACCATGGCTTTACCTGTATGGTGTTTGTATATTCTCCCCGTACTTGCTTGGGTTTCCTCCGGGTACTCCAGTTTCCTCCCACAATCCAAAAATATATTGGTAGGTTAATTGGCTCCCAACAAAAATTAACCCTAGTATGAATGTGTGTGTGTACATGTGATAGGGAATATAAATTGTAAGCTCCACTGGGGCAGGGACTGATGTGAATGGCCAGATATTCTCTGTAAAGTGCTGCGGAATATGTGAGCGCTATATAAATAACTGGCAATAAAAGAAATAAATAAACATCACTTCGTGTGTAGGGGTGCCGGCCACAGTGCTAGATTGGCCAATCTAGCAGGTCGCTCATTCCACAGCTGGTATTACAGTGCAGCATTTTGGTGACCAACAATATATAGTTGTACAGTAGGCCATTGCTGTATCTTGCAGCTCTGTGTCACTGCAAGTATCCATTCCATATCTGTGCTGCACTTTTGTGAGCAGTATATATAGTATTACAGTGCAGCATTTTGGTGACCAACAGTATATAGTTGTACAGTAGGCCATTGCTGTATCTTGCAGCTCTGTGTCACTGCAATTATCAATTCCATATATGTGCTGCATTTTTGTGAGCAGTATATATAGTATTACAGTGCAGCATTTTGGTGACCAACAGTATATAGTTGTACAGTGGGCCATTGCTGTATCTTGCAGCTCTGTGTCACTGCAAGTATCCATTCCATATCTGTGCTGCATTTTTGTGAGCGGTATATATAGTATTACAGTGCAGCATTTTGGTGACCAACAGTATATAGTTGTACAGTAGGCCATTGCTGTATCTTGCAGCTCTGTGTCACTGCAAGTATCCATTCCATATCTGTGCTGCATTTTTGTGAGCAGTATATATAGTATTACAGTGCAGCATTTTGGTGACCAACAGTATATATTTGTACACAGAGGCGGATTGGCCATAGGGTCTACAGGGAAGATTCCCGGTGGGCCGGCGCACCCGCAGGGCCTGTTTTGTTTGAGGACATGTGGTCCTATTTATAGACATAATGAATAAGATGCCAAACAATTTGCATATATGAAAATGACTTTGCCACTTAGCCTGTGATTACAGATGATCTAGTGTATGCTCTGTCTGCCTGCTTGGCTGACATATAAGACTGAGTGAATAGTGATTGGGATACGGTTGGTGTAATAAGCAAGAAAATATATCTTTCTAAAGAATTATATAGTTTCCTAAATTCTAAAGGTGTATCATATAATGTGCTCATAACATTTAATTTTATTTCCTTTTAACTTCCCCTTGATGCTGGACATCCCCACTATCTGGAAAGTCTTGGGGGGAGGGTGCTACTGCCATGGCCCATGGCTAGACCTTACACCTCTGGTGCTGCCCATGTGGGGCCACTAGTACAGATTTTTCCAGGGCCGCTTTTTGTTCCCAATCCGTCCCTGGTTGTACAGTAGGCCATTACTGTATCTTGCAGCTCTGTGTCACGGATCTTCTGTGAGCATTTCCAGCAAATCCGGATACCAGGTCCTTCATGGCCAATCTGGAACAATGAGAATTGTTCTCACTCCTCTTTTTCTTATTATTCTCAACACCTTGGGTATGAGAGGAAGAGGAGGAAACACATAGACCGACTGGAACACCCACGGTGTCACTAGGGCGTCTACAGCTACCGCTTGAGGGTCTTTTGATCTGGTGCAATACCTCTGTAGCTTTTTGTTGAGGCGGGATGCCATCATGTCTATCTGAGGCAGTCCCCACTGACTTGCAATCTGTGCGAAAACTTCCCGATGAAGTCCCTACTCCCCTGGATGCAGGTCGTGTCTGCTGAGGAAGTATACTTCTCAGTTGTCCACTCCCGGAATGAACACTGCTGATAGTGCGCTTACATGATTTTCCGCCCAGCGAAGAATCTTGGTGGCTTCTGCCATTGCCACTCTGCTCCTTGTGCCGCCTTGGCGGTTTACATGAGCCACTGCGATGATGTTGTCTGACTGGATCAGAACTGGTTGGTCGCGAAGCAAGTTCTCCGCTTGACGTAGGGCGTTTGTCACAACTGAGGGCCTGAGCTGACGGGAGGCAGCCTCAGTTGTAGGGGCTGAGATGTACCGGAACCTGGGAGGTTGTATCAGACCCCTGGACATGTAAGTAACATGAATAATAACTGCCCGAAGGCGTGACCACGACAACTTAGATAAAAGTCAATGATGTTTATTATGACAACTCCGCATCACAGCAGCAATAAAAGAAAACGTGAAAGTCAGCAAAGAATAAATACAGTTCCTGAGTACTACAGCATGGCAGGAGCCACAGGGCACTGGTAGTGTGAGATAGTTCTTATGATCTTCTAGATGGAAAGTCCTTACCAGGCCCGGCTGTAGCAATGGAGATAACCCAGGATTGTACCAGCTGGTGTTCCAGGAAGAGCTGGGTTGCTGAAGGTAAAACAGCTGCTGTGGATACTGGCTGGAACCAGACTGTTGTTAGCACGGAGTGGATACTGGCTGGAACCAGTTAAATATTAAATGAACTTTGGGAGCGATGAAATGTGAACTGAAATGTAGAACTTGAGAGCGGAGAAATAATAATTCCGGTGGAGAGTGGTAAAGTGTAGAAAGGACACCGGCCCTTTAAGGGAAGCTGTACTCTGCTGGAAGCTGAGGCTGGAAGCAGGTAGTGTTGTAGCTGGAAACAGATGAATCCACAATGGATTGGAGAGTCAGGCTACACCGCAGGTGGAATGCTGGTGCGGGTCTCTATGGTGGAAGTCTTGAGACAGGAGCTGGAACCTGGAAGACAATCATAGAAGAGAGACAAACAGGAACTAGGTTTGACAACCAAAGCACTGACGTCTTCCTTGCTCAGGTACAGCTTACTTATACCTGCAGCAAGGAAGGGGTTGGCTAGGCAATTATGCAAATCAACAACACAGACAGCAGATTGGTGGAAATGATCAGATGACAGAATCCAAGATGGCTGCGCCCATGCAGACACTTGGAGGGAAGTTTGGTTTGTAATCCATGTGGTCTGGGAAACAGTAATGGCGGCGCCGGCCACCGGAGACAGGAGACGCCAGGCTGATAGATGCACATTTAACCACGCGGGCACAGCGGAGGCCGCGGCTGATGAAAAGACCACTCTGCATGTGGAAACTCAGGAACAGCGGAATCCGGTCCTGGAACGCTGAGCCCGCCTTAGGAGGCATCTGAAGGGTAAGTAATGGCGTCCAGATACCCGGATCGTGACAGCGTTGTATATGGCCCTCAGTTCCAGGATGTTGATGGGAAGAAAAGTCTCTTGACTTGTCCAAAGTCCTTGTAAGTTTCTTCCCTGTGTGACTGCTCCCCACCCTCCTAGGCTCGCGTTCGTGGTCACCAGGATCCAATCCTGAATGCCGAACCTGCGTCCTTCCAAGAGGTGAGCACTCTGCAGCCACCACAGGAGAGATACCCTGGCCCTGGGGGACAGGGTGATCAGCTGATGAATTTGTAGATGTGACCCGGACCACTTGTCCAATAGGTCCCAAGGGAATGGCTTCGTATGTTGCCACCTTTTTTCCCAGGACTTGAGTGCAATGATGCACAGACACTTGTTTTGGCTTCAATAGGTTCTTGACTAGAGACATGAGTTCCTGAGCTTTTTCTATCGGGAGAAAAACCCTTTTCTGGTCTGTGTCCAGAATCATGCCCAAGAAGGTAAGATGAGTCGTAGGAACCAGCTGTGACTTCGGATATTGAGAATCCAGCCGTGTTGCTGTAACACCTTCAAAGAAAGTGACACGCTGTTCAGTAACTTCTCTCGTGATCTCGCTTTTATGAGGAGATCTTTCAAGTATGGAATAATTGTGACACCCTGCTTGTGCAGGAGCACCATCATTTCCACCATTACCTTGGTGAAAATCCTCGGGGCCGTGGAAAGCCCAAACGGCAACGTCTGAAATTGGTAATGACAATCCTGTACCGCAAATCTCAGGTACGCCTCGTGAGGTGGATAAATGAGGACATGAAGGTATGCATCCTTTATGTCCAGAGATACCATAAAATCCCCCCCTTCCAGGCTGGCGATGACCGATCTGAGCGATTCCATCTTGAACTTGAACCATTTTAAGTATAGGTTCAGGATTTTAAATTCAATATGGGTCTGACCGAACCGTCCGGTTTCGGAACTACAAACAGGGTTGAGTAGTATCCCTTCCCTCTCTGAAGCAGGGGAACTTCGACCACCACTTGTTGAAGACACAATTTGTGAATAGCATTTAACACTATCTCCCTTTCTAGGGGAGAAGTCGGTAGAGCCGATTTGAAAAACCGGCGAGGAGGCACCTCTTCGAATTCCAGCTTGTATCCCTGAGAAACAATTTCTATTGCCCAGGGATCCACCTGTGAGTGAACCCAGATGTGGCTGAAAAGTCAAAGACGTGCCCCCACTGGGGCGGACTCCCGCAGCGGAGCCCCAGCGTCATGCGGTGGATTTTGCAGAGGCCGGGGAGGACTTCTGTTCCTGGGAACTAGCTGTGCTGTGCAGCTTTTTACCTCTGCCCTTACCTCTGGCAAAAAAGGACAATCCACGTACTCTTTTGCTTTTATTTGAACGAAAGGACTGCATTTGATAATGTGGCGCTTTCTTAGGTTGTGAGGGAACATAAGGCAAAAAATTCGATTTACCTGCCGTAGCTGTGGAGACCAGGTCCGAGAGACCTTCTCCAAACAATTCCTCACCCTTGTAAGGTAAAACCTCCATATGTCTTTTTGAGTCGGCATCACCTGTCCACTGTCGGGTCCAGAGGACTCGTCTAGCAGAGATTGACATAGCGTTTATTCTGGAACCCAGTAAACTAATGTCTCTTTGAGCATCTCTCATATATAATACAGCATCCTTTATATGGCCTAGGGTCAATAAAATGGTATCCTTATCTAAGGTCTCAATCTCCGCCGATAAGGAATCTGTCCATGCTGCTATCGCGCTACAAACCCAGGCCGACGCAATTGCCGGTCTGAATAATGTACCAGAATGTGTGTAAATGGATTTCAAGGTAACCTCCTGCTTGCGGTCAGCAGGATCCTTGAGGGTAGCCGTCTCTTGGGATGGCAGCGCTATCTTTTTTGACAAACGTGTCAATGCTTTGTCCACCTTAGGGGAGGATTCCCACCATATCCTGTCCGTTGGCGGGAAAGGATACGCCATAAGAATCCTTTTTGGAATCTGCAGTTTTTTGTCTGGAGATTCCCAAGCTTTTTCACATAATTCGTTCAACTCATGTGAGGAGGGAAAAGTTACCTCAGGCTTCTTACCCTTATACATGTGTACCCTCGTGTCAGGGACAGGGGGTTCCTCTGTGATATGCAACACTTCTTTTATTGCAATAATCATATATCGAATACATTTAGCCACTTTTGGCTGTAACTTTGCATCATCGTAGTCGACACTGGAGTCCGAATCCGTGTCGGTATCAGTGTCTGCTATTTGGGATAGTGGGCGCTTCTGAGACCCTGAAGGTCCCGGCGACATAGGGACAGGCATGGGTTCACTCCCTGACTGTTCCTTAGCTTCAGCTTTGTCTAATCTTTTGTGCAATAAGTTCACATTAGCACTTAAAACATTCCACATATCCATCCAGTCAGGTGGCGGCACTGCTGACGGAGACCTCACATTCATACGCACCCCCTCCTCCCTAGGTGAGCCTTCTACCTCAGACATGTCGACACACGCGTACCGACACACCACACACACAGGGAACCTCTTATCTGAAGACAGTTTCCCCACCAGGCCCTTTGGAGAGACAGAGAGAGAGTATGCCAGCACACACCCCAGCGCTATATGACGCTGGAAAAAAAACACTAAATGTTTATCCAGTAGCGCTGTTTATACTTTTTATCTGCCAAATTTGTGCCCCCCCCTCTTAAAACCCCTCTATCACCGTGTATAAGCAGGGGAGAGTCCGGGGAGCTTCCTCTCAGCGCTGTGCTGTGGAGAAAAATGGCGCTGGTGAGTGCTGAGGGAGAAGACCCGCCCCCTCGGCGGCGGGCTTCTGTCCCGCTCAAAATTCCTGAAAACTGGCGGGGGCTCTGTTATATACATGTACAGTGCCCATCTGTACATGTATATACTTATTTTGCCAGTGGAGAGGTTTTATTGCTGCCCAGGGTGCCCCCCCTGCGCCCTGCACCCTTACAGTGACTGCGGTGTGTGAGGTGTATGGGAGCAATGGCGCACAGCTTTACTGCTGTGCATTACCTCAGTGAAGATCATGAAGTCTTCTGCCGCCTCTGAAGTCTTCTTTTCTTCTCATACTCACCCGGCTTCTATCTTCCGGCTCTGCGAGGAGGACGGCGGCGCGGCTCTGGGACGGACGGCGAGGACTTGCGTACCAATCCCTCTGGAGCTAATGGTGTCCAGTAGCCTAAGAAACAGAGCCTTGAAACTCACAGAAGTAGGTCTGTTTCTCTCTCCTCAGTCCCTCGATGCAGGGAGTCTGTTGCCAGCAGGCTCCCTGAAAACAAAAAACCTAACAAATATACTTTCTGACAGGAAGCTCAGGAGAGCTCCCTGTAGTGCACCCATCTCCTCTGGGCACAGTATCAAACTGAGGTCTAGAGGAGGGGCATAGAGGGAGGAGCCACAGCACACCCAGACCTAAAGTCTTTCTTAAAGTGCCCATGTCTCCTGCGGAGCCCGTCTATCCCCATGGTCCTTACGGAGTCCCCAGCATCCTCTAGGACGTTAGAGAAATTAAAAAAACTAAAGTACTGTAAAATGACCCAAAAATCTAAATTAAAAGCGTCTGAGGAGAAGCGTAAACTTGCCAATATGCCATTTACGACACGGAGTGGCAAGGAACGGCTGAGGCACTGGCCTATGTTCATGGCTAGTGGTTCAGCTTCACAAGAGGATGGAAGCACTCATCCTCCTGCTAGAAAACTGAAAAGAGTTAAGATGGCAAAAGCACAGCAAAGAATTGTGCGTTCTTCTAAATCACAAATCCCCAAGGAGAGTCCAATTGTGTCGATTGCGATGCCGGACCTTCCCAACACTGGACGGGAAGAGGTGCGCCTTCCACCATTTGCACGCCCCATGCAAGTGCTGGAAGGAGCACCCACAGTCCAGTTCCTGATAGTCAAATTGAAGATGTCACTGTTGAAGTACACCAGGATGAGGATATGGGTGTTGCTGGCGCTGAGGAGAAAATTGAAAAGGAGGATTCTGATGGTGAGGTGGTTTGTTTAAGTCAGGCACCCGGGGAGACACCTGTTGTCCGTGGGATGAATTTGGCCATTGACATGCCTGGTCAAATTACAAAAAAAAATCACCTCTTCGGTGTGGAATTATTTTAACAGAAATGCGGATAACAGGTGTCAAGCCATGTGTTGCCTTTGTCAAGCTGTAATAAGTAGGGGTAAGGACGTTAACCACCTAGGAACATCCTCCCTTATACGTCACCTGGAGCGCATTCATCAGAAGTCATTGACAAGTTCAAAAACTTTGGGTGACAGCGGAAGCAGTCCACTGACAACTAAATCCCTTCCTCTTGTACCCAAGCTCCTGCAAACCACACCACCAACTCCTTCAGTGTCAATTTCCTCCTAAGACAGGAATGCCAATAGTCCTGAAAGGCCATGTCACTGGCAAGTCTGACGGGTCCTCTCCTAACTGGGATTCCTCCGATGGATCCTTGAGTGTAACGCCTACTGCTGCTGGCACTGCTGTTGTTGCTGCTGGGAGTCGATCGTCATCCCAGAGGGGAAGTCGGAAGACCACTTGTACTACTTCCAGTAAGCAATTGACTGTCCAACAGTCCTTTGCGAGGAAGATGAAATATCACAGCAGTCATCCTGCTGCAAAGTGGATAACTCAGGTCTTGGCAGCTGTGTTGGTGTTAAACATGTGTCCGGTATACACCGTTAATTACAGGGAATTAGAGAATTGCTTGAGGTACTGTGTCCCCGGTACCAAATACCATCTAGGTTCCACTTCTCTAGGCAGGCGATACCGAGAATGTACACAGACGTCAGAAAAAGAGTCACCAGTGTCCTAAAAAATGCAGTTGTACCCAATGTCCACTTAACCACGGACATGTGGACAAGTGGAGCAGGGCAGACTCAGGACTATATGACTGTGACAGCCCACTGGGTAGATGTATTGCCTCCCGCAGCAAGAACAGAAGCGGCGGCACCAGTAGCAGCATCTCGCAAATGCCAACTCGTTCCTAGGCAGGCTGCGCTTTGTATCACCGCTTTCCATAAGAGGAACACAGCTGACAACCTCTTACGGAAACTGAGGAACATCATCGCAGGATGGCTTACCCCAGTTGGACTCTCCTGGGGATTTGTGACATTGGACAATGTCACTAATATTGTGTGTGCATTACATGTGGGCAAATTCCAGCACTTCCCATGTTTTGCACATACATTGAAGTTGGTGGTGCTGAATTTTTTAAAAAACGACAGGGGCGTGCAAGAGATGCTGTCGGTGGCCCGAAGAATTGCGGGCCACTTTCGGCATTCAGCCACCGTGTGCCGAATACTGGAGCACCAGCAAACACTCCTGAACCTGCCCTGCCATCATCTGAAGCAAGAGGTGGTAACGAGGTGAAATTCAACCCTCTACATGCTTCAGAGGATGGAGGAGCAGCAAAGCGCCATTCAAGCCTATACATCTGCCTACGATATAGGCAAAGGAGGGGGAATGCACCTGACTCAAGTGCAGTGGAGAATGATTTCAACGTTGTGCAAGGTTCTGCAACCCTTTGAACTTGCCACACGTGAAGTCAGTTCAGACACTGCCAGCCTGAGTCAGGTCATTCCCCTCATCAGGCTTTTGCAGAAGCAGCTGGAGAGATTGAAGGAGGAGCTAAAACGGAGAGATTCCGCTAGGCATGTGGGACTTGTGGATGGAGCCCTTAATTCGCTTAACCAGGATTCACGGGTGGTCAATCTGTTGAAATCAGAGCACTACATTTTGGCCACCGTGCTCGATCCTAGGTTTAAAACCTACGTTGTATCTCTCTTTCCGGCAGACACAAGTCTGCAGATGTTCAAAGACCTGCTGGTGAGACACTTGTCACGTCAAGCGGAACGTGACCCGTCAACAGCTCCTCCTTCACATTCTCCCGCAACTGGGGGTGCGAGGAAAAGGCTAAGAAGCCCACCCGCTGGCGGTGATGCAGGGCAGTCTGGAGTGAGTACTGACATCTGGTCCAGACTGAAGGACCTGCCAACGATTACTGACATGTTGTCTACTGTCACTGCATATGATTCTGTCACCATTGAAAGAATGGTGGAGGATTATATGAGTGACCGCATCCAAGTAGGCATGTCAGACAGTCCGTACGTATACTGGCAGGAAAAAGAGGCAATTTGGAGGCCCTTGCACAAACTGGCTTTATTTTACCTAAGTTGCCCCCCCTCCAGTGTGTACTCCGAAAGAGTGTTTAGTGCAGCCGGTCACCTTGTCAGCAATCGGCGTACGAGGTTACTTCCAGAAAATGTGGAGAAGATGATGTTCATCAAAATTAATTATAATCAATTCCTCCGTGGAGACATTCACCAACAATTGCCTCCAGAAAGTACACAGGGACCTGAGATGGTGGATTCCAGTGGGGACGAATGAATACTCTGTGAGGAGGGGGATGTACACAGTGAAAGGGGTGATGAATCGGACGATGAGGAGTAGGTGGACATCTTGCCTCTGTAGAGCCAGTTTGTGCAAGGAGAGATTGATTGCTTCTTTATTGGTGGGGGCCCAAACCAACCAGTCATTTCAGCCACAGTCGTGTGGCAGACCCTGTGGCTGAAATGATGGGTTTGTTAAAGTGTGCATGTCCTGTTTATACAATATAAGGGTGGGTGGGAGGGCCCAAGGACAATTCCATCTTGCACCTCTTTATTTTTTTATTTATCTCTGCATCATGTGATGTTTGGGGCTAATTTTTGTAAGTGCCATCCTGTCTGACACTGCAGTGCCACTCCTAGATGGGCCAGGTGTTTGTGCCGCCCACTTGGGTCGTTTAGCTTAGTCATCCAGCGACCTCGGTGCAAATTTTAGGACTAAATATAATATTGTTAGGTGTGAGGTGTTCAGAATAGACTGGAAATGAGTGGAAATTATGGTTATTGGGGTTAATAATACTATGGGATCAAAATGACCCCCAAATTCTATGATTTAAGCTGTTTTTGAGTTTGTTTGGTTTTTAAAACATCCGAATCCAAAACACCCGAATCCGACAAAAAATTTTCAGGGAGGTTTTGCCAAAACGCGTCCGAATCCAAAACACGGCCGTGGAACCGAATCCACAACCAAAACACAAAACCCGAAAAATTTCCAGTGCACATCTCTACTATTAACCCTAATCGTTCGGTTTCCTTCTCTGTCATTTAGTCAAAACTACTGACTCATGTACTGCACAAGATTCGGAGACAATCAGAAATTGTAATCATAATGACTTCTAGTGTCAGGAGTTTACGAAGTGTTTGTGACACAACGTGTGACATACAGTGTGGATTCTTTTACTTGAATCCTGTGTCTATTACTTGAACACTTGGTCACACATCACAATTGCAGCACACAAGCCTTAAAGTAGTTCATCACCATATAAATAGTACTGTGAAGTTGGCAAGAAATTCATTTCTAGACAAGTTTGTAGACCAATTGCAAATTAGAACAGGAGATTTATCCAGAAGGATACTGGCAAGATCTTTCCCCCAGAACAGAATTTAGTAAGTGATAATTACAACAGAATAAAACATGCAAAGATAAAGTCTTCTGAGCTTCCATTTCCCACAAGAGGTGAGTGCTAAGTGCCTAATTTCCAGCTTGTACAGATGCCAACTATCATCATCACATGATCTTCTGTACATTTGTTGCTTTCTGTCACCACGAGCATTCCCAGTACTATGTATAATTGTATTTCTAAGTTTGTAAATTTGCTCCAAAAAGGGCCTGATATTAAGTTTGACGCAATCCAAATGCAGATGTATCTGCAAGGGTTCATGGTGATCATTCCGAGTTTTTCGCTCGCTAGCAGTTTTTAGCAGCCATGCAAACGCTATGCCGCCGCCCACTGGGAGTGTATTATTGCTTAGCAGAAGTGTGAACGAAAGGATCGCAGAGTGGCTACAAAATTATTTTGTGCAGTTTCTGAGTAGCTTCAGACCTACTGAGCGCTTGCGATCACTTCAGACTGTTCAGTTCCTGTTTTGACATCACAAACACGCCCTGAGTTCGACCAGCCACATCTGCATTTTCCCTGGCACACCTGTGTTTCCCTGACACACCTGCGTTTTTCCGCACACTCCCTGAAAACGGTCAGTTGACACCCAGAAACGCCCACTTCATGTCAATCACTCTGCGGCCAGCAGTGCGACTGAAAAGCTTCGCTAGACCCTGTGTGAAACTACATCGTTCGTTGTAATAGTACGTTGCGCGTGCGCATTGCGCCGCATACGCATTCGCAGAAGTGCCATTTTTTGCGAACGAATGCAGCTAGCGATCAACTCGGAATGACCCCCCATGTTCAATAGAAATCAATTGCCGACTGCTCATGATTGACACCATGTATACGCACACAGATACTCTTGTGGGACAATCATAGGCACGCAGGTCAATTTACATGCTCATTTGAACCATGTGGATGGACATAGTATGCCTGTTTCTGATGGATCATTTCTACCCAGTATAGAGCAGGTGTAAGTCCCAACACTAATGACTGTGGTTGGAAAAACAGTGGGCAGAGCTAGTTGGAATCATGCAGATGCGTGCAGGGGCAAATGCAGGATTTCTGGAGGGGGTTTCCAAATGTTTGATTTTAGAGTGATTGCCACCAGTCCATGAAGGATGCATAATGAGCATGTAACAAGCTGTAGTCTGCCCTAAACAAAGGGGCTGATTCAGTAAGGCTTGCAAATTCTACTAATTAGCAGAATTTGCAATCCATGAGATCGCATGCTGGGGGCCGCCCATCACAGGGCAAGGCCGGCCAGCATGCTGACTGGAGCCTCCCCTCCTTCATCAAGCAGAAATTGCATTCGCATAGCAATTTCTGCTTGATAGCAGAAATTAACTGATGTTACAAAGCCCCCAAGATCACGCCCATGCCACGACCCCTTTTTTTAACGATGCCTCCGCGTTTGCCCACCTCCGCCCCAGCAACGCTCCATCTCCTCCTAGGAAATGGAGCATTGCCACCCCCACCCTGAGATTGCATTTTCTGCGGCCCCCCACCCGCAGAAAATGCAGGCGCATGCGCAGGACGGGCGCTGTGCATGTGCCCGCATCTATTTTGTCATTTCTGCAGTTGGATCGTGTTTTGCGATCCAACCTGAATTAGGCCCATAGTGCGGTTTATGTAATACAGTAGCTCAGACATATGCGGGCCCAATGATCATGATAAACCACCTACCAGATTCTCTATTGGGCGATGATTGCGCACTCACATCCATAGACACACAGCAGATTTGGTAGGAAAATCTGCTGCCACTGGGCATGTTCAGCAGCTCCATTCTGCAATTTATGGTGTAGTTGTCATCCCAACGTATGGGATGCCGGCAGTCAGGAGACCGGTGCCAGCATCCCGACACCTGTCAGAAGGCTGATACTGTGAGCCCGATCGCCGGAATCCTAAACATAAGTTTCTGGGAAGGTTATGTTTAGGCTGTGGATGGAGGTGAGGGTTAGAGGGTTAGGATGCAGGAGTAGGTGGGGGAAGTTAGGTTTAGGCTGTGGTGGGGAAGGGTCAGGGTTAGGCTGCGGCGTGAGGTTAGTGTTAGGAAGATGTGCGCCGGAGACTTTTCAGGTTTTGTGTTTTGGTTTTGGATCTGGATCTCCGTTCGTGTTTTGGATCTGGATTGGTTTTGACAAAACTACGCTTTCGGGTTTTGGTTTTGGATCTGGATTTAAAAAAACAACAACATATAAACAGCTAAAATCACAGAATTTGCGGGTATTTTTGATCCTACAGTATTATTAAACCTCAATAACATTCATTTCCACTCATTTCCAGTCTATTCTGAACACCTCACACCTCACAATATTGTTTTTAGGCCAAAAGGTTGCACCGAGGTCGCTGGATGACTAAGCTACTGTAAGTGACACAAGTGGGCCACACAAACACGTGGCCCATCTAGGAGTGGCACTCCCACCCACCCTTATGTTGTTTAAACAGAACTTGCACAGTTTAATAAACCCATCATTTTAGCAACAGGTGGTCCCCCTGGAAAAAGCTCGCCAAGTTCTCCAAATCATAGCTAGCTACAAACATACCACCTCCATATTTGATGACTTTTCACATTTATGAGAAAAGGCAAGAGGACAGTGTCAAGAAGGTGATTAAAAATTAGAGAGGCACACGCAATCAGGAACAACACACAGACTTTCACCTCCACTCCTATATTGGTGTGGAACAGAAAGGACTTTAACCAAGCAAATATATAATAACCTCATTACTGAACAAACTGAAAAACTGGGGGGCAAAGCCTCCGAATTTGTGCCCCCTTCTCCATTTTCAGAGATTAAGATAATCTCGGATTTAATGCTGGGATGCAAATAAACTGGTGTATACCACAGGATCAAGATTGGATATTTTCCCCTCCACGGAGTCAGGGGACTTATTTTGTGAAAATCTTGTGGGTTTCTTTTTTTCCATTTTTTTATTGCATTTTTATTTACATATTTTGTGGCAGATTCCTTATTTTAGTTTTTTCACAGCTCTCAGTCACATGCATGTGAGCATACCCGTGTGTCTTGTTTATTTTATTCATATTTTATTTTTAAATAAAGCAGATGTTTTAGCAGCCCCTTGTGAGCTCCCACAGCAGCCCTGGATTGGGCAAGTTGAGTTCGAGTGGGTTCGGTGCAGTACTAAGCAGGACTGTGCAGTGATTTTTTTTGTTATTTAGCCCTTGCCCTAGTGGAGCTTACCACACTAGTTGAAACTCATTTCATATTACAAGTAGGACTGTGGGAGGAAGCAATGCTAACCTCTGTGCCCACAGCATGCCTCAGCCTGGCAAGCTAGACATCTTCATGGCTGTAAGCCACCATGAGTCTTTATACTGGGCCTTATTCAGTAACTGTTTGTGCCTCACAGGAGCTCCTGGTCCATCTAGTGCTGCAGTGCAATGGAAAGCTGATGCAATGCAAGATCACTGAAACTCTGTTCTTCTAACATCGCAAGGTCCTGCAAAACCCTACGCAGCCCTTACATTGTACAATTATTAAGGAGAAAACATTTACAAAATAAAGGAAAAGATCCCTGTACAACAAATGTGCATCTTGTAAATAATCCCAAAATGTGGAACATTAATAATAAATCAAAATTAAGTTGACTAAGTGGAGCCATTCATTTGAGTCCCTAACATTAAATAATTGATAAGAACCTCTCTCTAATGCTGGGTACACAGTGCACACTAGAAGATATATCTACTAGAGATGAGCGGGTTCAGACAGGGCACCCCTGGAATTATATGGCAGACATATAGACATAGGTGTGTTTGGAAAATCTAGTTTTCTCCGGCAGTTGCCAGAGAAAATGAAGGTAGGAGATGTTGCCATGTCATGTTCCGCTGGATTATGATTCTGTCTCTTCTGAGTCTGACTGATTTAGGCCACAAATGTGGTCTTTCCCTACTTTATTGAAAAACAGTTTGTCAAAATTGCAATTTCCATTTCCACCTTTGTGGCTATATGTTTTCATAAATCTGGTTGTGATGTTGAAGCTTGTTTCATATTCTGCTCTAGGCTTCAATTAAAACATAGGATCAAGTACAGCAGCACTCTGGATTTATACAGCAACGTCTCTGGACTTATACAGCAGAGAGGCAGTACCCCTGGACTTATACAGCATAGGCAGCACCCCTGGAGAATTATACAGCACAGCAGACAGGCATTAGCACCCCTGCACTTAAACGGCAGTGGGGCAGCACCCCTGGACTGATAGGGCAGAGGGGCAGCACCCCATAAAGGGCAGCACCCCTGGTGATGTGGCAAAGAAAAACCGTGCAAAGTGCAAATTGTCCTTGGTCCCTTCCACCCACCCTTATGTTGTATAAACAGGACATTCACACTTTAACAAACCAATCACTTCAGCGACAGGGTCTGCCACACAACTGTGGCTGAAATGATTGCTTTATTTGGGCCCCCACCAAAAAAGAAGCAATTAATCTCTCCTTGCACAAACTGGCTCTACAGAGGCAAGATGTCATCCTCACCCTCATCCTTCGATACCCCCCCTCTTCAGTGTTTACATCCTCATCCTCACAGAGAAATAATTCCACTCCCAAGAGGTGGATTTTTTGGTACTTTGTCCAGGCATGACAATGGGCTTTTTCATCCCATGGCCAACAACTGTCTCCACTGGTGCCTTATTCAAACAAACCACATCACCATCAGAATCCTCATCGTCAACTTCCTCCTCAGCGCCAGCTACACCAATATCCTCCTCATCCTGGTGTACTTCTACAGTGACATCCTCAATCTCAATATCAGCAACTGGACTGGCGGTGCTCCTCCCAGCACATGTAGAGGGTGTGCAAATGGTGGTAGGAGCCTCCTCTTTCCATACAGTCTTGGGAAGGTCAGGCCTAGACATTGCAACCGCAGACACACTTGGACTCTCCTTGGGGACTTGTGAAATCTCACCAGTCATGAACATAGGCCAAGGCCTTAGCCTTTTACAGCTACTTTTTGTCATGAATGGCATATTGCCAATTTTACGTTTCTTATCAGATCATTTCTTTTTTTTTGTTATCAATTTTTGCTTCTTGAACTTTGCATGTCCTCTATGACATTTGGCATCGGCCTTAGCAGACAACATTGATGGAATTGCATCATCAATGTCATGACTGGTGGCTGCAGCAGCTACAGCATTAGTACTAGAAAATTGAAGTGGTGCCTGATCTTTCACTATTTTTTCCTGCAATTTTGTGTTCTCCATTTCACAGTACAGCACCCCTTTATTATTACAGCACATAGAACAGTGCCCCTTTATTTTCAGAGCACACAAGGGCGTGGTGTGAAGGGAGTGCAGCTGTTATGGGGACCAGAGCTGAGATGGGCCCACCTTTTCTGTAAAAGTTACATGTGTTATATACATTTTTCACCATTAGTAGATACATATGAGCCCATACAAACTTTTGCCTTGGGGCCTACAATATATCTAGGTATGTACCTATACATGCTTATTTTAATGTGGTATAAAATGAACTTGAGGGCATTATATTGTTACAAAATATGAACTGGGACACTGTAATGTGGCACAATATGAAGCACTATAGTGTGGCATAATATAAACTGGGGCAGCACTGTAAGGAGGCATATAATAATTTGACGACACTGTATGTCATAATGTGGATTGGGGGTACTGTGATGCATAATGTGTACTGACTGTCCTACATTGTAACATAATGTGAACTAGGACACTATTAAGGTTGCATAAAATTAACAACTGCAGCAGAGACGTTTCTCTACAAGCATTGAAACAGGGACCCCTTTAAAATGTTGCTATGGGGTCGACAAAATTCTGGCTACGCCCCTGGCAGCACCCCTGTATATTTACAGCATACAGCATGGGCCAGTGTACATTTATTTTCACAGCACCCCTGTAAAGCATACAAGACAAGCCCAGTGTACATTTATTTTCAAAGCACCCCTGCATTTTTACTGCATACAAGACAGGGCCAGTGTACCTTTATTTTAACAACAGCACCCCAGTATTTTTACAGTATACAAGACAGGGCCAGTGTACATTAATTTTCACAGCACTCCTGTAATTTTACAGCATACAAGACAGGGCCAGTGTACATTTATTTTTATATCACCCCTGTATTTTTACAGCATACAAGACAGGGCCACTGTACATTTGTTTTCACAGCACCCCTTTATTTTTACAGCATACAAGATAGGACCAGTGTTCCATTATTTTAACAACAGCACCCCTGTATTTTTGCAGCATACAGGAGAGAGTCAGTGTTCATTTATTTTCACAGCACCCCTTTAATTTTACAGCATACAAGACAGGGCCAGTGTACCTTTATTTTCACAGCACCCCAGTAATTTTACAGCATACAAGACAGGGCCAGTTTACCTATATTTTAACAATAGCACCCCTGTATTTTTGCAGCATAAAAGACAGAGCCAATGTACATTTATTTTCACAGCACCCCTGTAATTTTTCAGCATACAAGACAGGGCCAGTGTACCTTTATTTTCACAGCATCCCTGTATTTTTACTGCAAACAAGATACGGCCAGTGTACCTTTATTTTCACAGCACCCTTGTAATTTTACAGCATACAAGACTGGGCCAGTGTACCTTTTCAACACCCCTGTATTTTTGACAGCATACAGGACAGTGCCCCTGTACAGCACAGTGACAGGACAGCAACACCCATGTACAGCTGCAGCACCCCTAACAGCACAAGACACCACAGTGACAGGACAGCACCCCTAACAGCACAGGACACCACAGTGACAGGACAGCACCCCTAACAGTACAGGACACCACAGTGATAGGACAGCATCCCTAACAGCACAGGACACCACAATGACAGGACAGCATCCCTAACAGCACACAGCACAGCACCCCTAAAGAGCACCCACTAACCCCACTTGACACCACCACCCACAGAGAGACAGAGGTCTGTCTCCCTCACTCTCCAAGTCCGGAGTGAAAATGGCGGTGATGCGCGCGCCTTATATGGAATCCAAAACCTGCAAGAATCCAACAGCGGGATGATGATGTTTTGCCTCGCTCTGGGATCAGAGTCTGGCGGGAAGTCCCGAGCTGGACTCGGTTCCCGGCTCGGATCGTGAAGTTCAGGGGGATTTGAATCTCTGAGAGCCGAACCCGCTCATCTCTAGTTAGTATGTGGTGGAGAGAATACGGTCAGGCTGCAGGTCAGAGGGTTAGGGTTGGGCTGCAGGGGGAGGGTTAGGGTTACCTACCATTCTTACCCCTGTCAAGATTTTTCCAGTCAGGATGACAATGTCAGTATTCTGACCTCTGACATCCTGACTGCCGGTCTCCCAAACCCAACCCTGGCCATTGGCCAGGCTGAGAGAGAACGGCGGGTTTTCCAGGCAACTGGAAACCCCCTTCTACATTTGCTGATGGCATGGATACTTAGACCTTCTGATACTCACATAGTAAGTAGACAGCCATGTTCAGATGGGCAAGAAGCCACAGATGCACCTGAATCAGCCCCAAAATCTGAATGGCTGAATATTAACTTATCTTCTCATGTTTACAATTCTGCATATACTCATTATCCATGCTAAATTATCTTACAAGTCAAAACTTTATATCTTAAATGTGTTTGTTTCAGTTTTCTGATAAATGGATGCTTTTTACATTACAAATACCTATGAGATTTAACTTTTGCTTGATAAATGATCTGTTTTTAATGTGAGCATTTTAATGTGGAGATAAAGGCAGAGGAAGGTCTTTGGCTGCTAGAGTTCATCCACAAAGAGCCACCATCACTGGGACCTTCGACAGACATACTATAAGTCACCGTTGCCCTTTGGCTTTGGGAATCCTGTGATAATTCAGCCTTGACCAATAAGCGACTGTTTGCTGTTGGCACAACAGCATGCAAATCACAGCTTGCCATGTAATTGGCTCCACAACCACCACTTTAACTTACAATATATTAGCCGACAAGTGATATTCAGTTGCAGAGGGAAGAAGACACTGCAATGAAGAAGGAAGAGCCAGAGAAAACATCAGAGTATCAGGATCAAAAGAGAAGTGCCAGAGAAAATAATGGAGCAGCAGGATCAAACCAAAAGAGCCAGAGTGGAGTCCAGACAGCAGAATCAAGGTGCAAGAACCAGACGACGAAAGGCAAGGTGACAAGAGGCATTAGCAGTTAAGAGCAGTAGCAAAACTAACAAACTGTTCTTACTGCTTACTGCTTGCTTGCTTGCTTACTTACTCCTACTGCTGCCCCTGTGATCTTTGGTCTGCAGGATTTGTAATCTATTACAACCAAGCCCCACTGGAACTTAATGCAACCAAGCCCCATGGTGCACACTTTGGTCCCTTATTAAGACTTTTGGCCCCAAGCCCCACAGCACCCACTTTTGGTCTTATTGGGTGCATTGTCAACAGTAGACAGCACATCCCTAGTGAGTCATACCCAGAAAGGCTGCATTTGTAAAGAAGCGAAAAGGTGAACTATGCACACCACATTTCCAGGTTTCCCTCGCAGTAACGGAAACCTGTTGCAGGCACAGGAACCATCTGTTTATACCACAAATCACACATACCAGAGGTGGAACTATCATTGGTGCAGCATGTGCAGTGCACCAGGGCCTCTGAGGACTAAGCGGCCCACTGTTGACCAGACCAGCAATGAGTTATCCTCTGGCCTTCCCCACGCAGACCTTTCTGAGCAGTGTTGGATGAATGGCATAGGCCCCACTGCCTGTCAGACCTTGCCTTAGGTAGGCAGGGCTGACCTTGGGTGTGCCAAACTGACAGGGGATTCCACCACCTATCAATGCTGATGATCACTGCCACATACAGCCTCTAAGTAACATACAGCCATACATTTGTGCTGATTTATTGCTGTCTGTGAATTAAAGGCAGTTCAGAAACACTGTGTTCCTGACCCCACCAAGGTACATGCCCCCTGTTCTCCACACCATGCAGGACATTGTCCTTGTACCCCTGTAACCCACTATCTCTTCCTGCCACCCTCTCTCTTTCACCCACTGGCTCACCTGTCATTCACTGCCTCTTCCTGTCACCCGCTGCCTCCCCCTGTTACCCTCTGCCTCCATGTCACCCTCTCCTTGTCACCATCGGCCTCCCCCTGTAACTCACTGCCTCCCCCTGTCGCCTTCTGTCTCCCCTGCCTTCCGCTGTCACCCTCTGCATCTTACTGCCTTCTGCTGTCACACTCTGCCTCTCCCTGCCTTCCACCTTCACCCTCTGCCTCCCCTTTCCTACCTTTGTTACCCTCTGCCTCTCTATGTTAACTTCTGCATCCCCCTACCTTAAGCTTCTCTCCCTGTTACCTATTGCTGTGAGGCATATTGTGAACTTAGGTTGAATTTAGGTTGGGGTGAAAGAGGGGGCCCAAATTATATTTTTGCACCTGGGCCCACCACTCGCAAGTACCACCACTGACACATACACTAGGTATTTCATCTTACTAATAGTGTGCCCACTCATCCCTGATCATCTAACTTCAGAATCAGACCTTCACTGGGTTATTGCTGTAATCCACTCTCTGTATGCTGGAACAGTGTTTAGAGGGACCCAGCTCTCTGTACACACACTTACAATTGGCATTACTGACTGTCATGTCAAAGTAATTTAATGAAAGGAACGCTATACTCAATACTTGCTTGAACTTGTTATACAAGTCTGCATATTTCTTTATTCATGAATGTACCATTCTCACAAATTATTAACCAGTTCCTTACACTATTTTAAAGGTATCCAATAAAAGGTATAATTTTAATTGTACAATTATATAGAAAACAAAAGAGTGCCCCATAAAAAGAGTTATCCCTTTTATGTCTTAGCACCTACTCTGAATATTGAGTATTGCCTTCTCCCTGGTCAATCAGGTGAAAATGATCTACATGCATGGGTACTAGAAACAAAAATCAACTGAATTGGGTGAATCACTTGTGCCATTGATGACATTATACTTATCTAGGTAGAGGATGCCATGGTTACAGGGTCTCCTTTTTGAGCTAGGTGACATGTGCTTCTACTGTCTCTTTACTCCTTATGCCATTACAAGACTAACCATGACAGATAATATGTCCTGAAGTTATCAGTGCATGGAAGATCGATACCAAGGCCATAGCTAGGGGTGCAAGTGGTTTTGCTACCCAAGGCACAGGACCTAGGACACTGTTTTCCCAACCTTGGTCCTCAAGGCGCACTAACCATCTTGGTTTTAATGATATCCATACTTAAGCACAGATGGATAAATCAAAATGACTGAAGTAATAATTAAGTTAACTGTGCTTAAGTATGGCTAGCCATAAAACCTGAACTGTTAGTGTGCCTTTAGAATATTGTTTGGGAACCCCTTACCTAGGGGGTGACACCTACTGTATGACATGCAGCCTAAAAACTGTTCTGGAGTTTTAATAGGGTGCTCTAGGCCTACTCTTCTTCCTGGTCCTGGGAGCTCTGCCCCTTTGATGTGTCATCACATTTTTGTGTTTGGAACAGCATAGAGTGGATAATAGTCCTACTATAGCCCTAATGAATACCCCCATTGCACCATTTCTCATCAACTAGGTCTAAGAGCAATACAATGATACCTGTTCCTAAAACTTGTACTGTAGCTGTTCCTAAACCTGTATATTTTTTTATTGAGTATAGTAAGGCAAGAAACAAATCACACTGATCTCTTATTTTCTCTTATATGAAGCAATTTTTCTATTTTATTAACAACTTTTCTTACATTTTCTTCATGACTCATATCTCCCACATGCGTCTGATACATACTTCTTGGTGTATATGCAATAATTGGTTAGTACAGTGTTATGGCAGATGATTTTTCCTCTGTCAACGTCCCACAGTCTTTGTTGTAAATATACAATTCATTTACAAATTACTAAAATCTTTTCACACATCACATTCTCTCAAATGGATTCACCATGTTCAGAAGTCCTCAGCCCCTCCCAATTCTAGCTGCTTTGAGCTTCAAGGCCCGCTCCCTTAATGTTAATGGGCTCTATAAGCAAATATACTGTACTGTTGTCCTTAGACAAACATAATTCTTTTACTGGAAACACATTTTAAACTCACTCGTACGTACTTACGTACATACATACTGTACGTACGTACGTACGTACGTACGTACGTACGTACATACTTATTGTTATTATTTATTATTATCCTTTATTTATATGGCGCCTCAAGGGTTCCGCAGCGCCCAATTACAGAGTACATAAACAAATAATCAACCAGGGAAACAGCAACTTACAGTTGACTACAATATAGGACAAGTACAGGGTAAATAAACATAGCTACATCAGCAGATGACACTGGAATAAGTATCAGGTGGCAGAAGACTGCTGGATTTGGTGCAGCTGAAGATTATTAAAGTAAGAAAAGGGTAAGCACATGAGG
Organism: Pseudophryne corroboree; assembly: GCF_028390025.1. Classification (NCBI taxonomy): domain Eukaryota; kingdom Metazoa; phylum Chordata; class Amphibia; order Anura; family Myobatrachidae; genus Pseudophryne; species Pseudophryne corroboree. The sequence goes on from NC_086445.1 coordinate 438,699,799, forward strand.
GAAGAGGGCCCTGCTCGTGAGAGCTTACATTCTAAAGGGGAGGGGTAGACAGACAGGGGTGAGACAGATGGGGTACATAGAGAGCGTGGAACAGAGGTTTAGGATGAGATTTGGCTGGGTTTGGTGAAGAAGTGGGTCTTGAGAGCCCTTTTGAAGTTTTGTAGAGAGGTGGAGAGTCTGAGGGGGAGAGGTAGGGAATTCCAGAGAAGTGGTGCAGCACGTGAAAAATCTTGGAGGTAGAAGTGGGAGGAAGTAATCCGTAGGCAGGAGAGTCGGCGTGCATTAGCAGAGCGAAGAGGACGGGTGGGAGTGTAAAGCGAGATAAGATCAGAGATGTAGATGGGAGAGGAGTGGGTGAGGGCTTTGTAAGCAAGTGTGAGAAGCTTGAAATGGATTCTGAAAGAGAAGGGGAGCCAGTGAAGGTCTAGTAAGAGAGGAGAGGTGGACGTAGTGCGTTTGGTGAGGAAAATGAGCCGGGCAGCAGCATTGAGGATAGATTGGAGTGGAGAGAGGTATTTGTCAGGAATGCCAGTCAGGAGGAGATTACAGTAGTCCAGTCTGGAGATGACCAGTGAGTGGATAAGAGTCTTAGTAGCATCCTGGGTCAGAAAGGGTCTGATCCTGGAAATATTTTTTAGATGAAAACGGCAGGTTTGTGAGAGGTGCTGAATGTGTGGTTTGAAGGAGAGGGAGAAGTCAAGGATTACTCCAAGACAGCGCACTTGGGGGGTAGAGGAGATAGTAGTGCCATCAATGGATAATGAGATTGTAGGAGGTGATGTTATGCGGGAGGGAGGGAAGATGATCAGCTCGGTCTTAGACATGTTAAGTTTAAGAAAGCGCTGGGACATCCAGGAAGAGATAGCAGAGAGACAGTTGGAGATACGAGTGAGGAGAGTAGGGGAGAGGTCTGGAGAGGAAAGATAGATTTGAGTGTCATCAGCATAGAGATGATATTGGAAACCAAAAGAACTAATGAGCTTACCTAGTGAGGACGTATAGAGAGAGAAGAGTACCAAGGACAGAACCTTGGGGTACCCCTACAGTTAGTGGAAGTGAGGGGGAGGTGGAGTCATGAGAGGAGACAGAGAATGAACGGTCAGAAAGGTAGGACGACAACCAAGAGAGGGCAGCGTCACGCAGACCAATGGAGTGAAGGATTTGCAGTAGGAGAGGATGGTCCACAGTGTCAAAAGCAGCAGAGAGATCAAGTAGAATAAGTAGAGAGTAGTGTCCCTTAGATTTAGCAGCATGGAGGTCATTGCATACTTTTGTAAGGGCAGTTTCAGTGGAGTGGAGAGGACGGAAGCCAGATTGGAATGGGTCAAGCAGTGAGTGTGAGGAAAGAAAGGAAGTAAGGCGGTTATAGACAATACGCTCAAGGAGTTTGGAGGCAAAAGGGAGGAGAGAGATGGGTCGGTAGTTGGAGAGAGTGTTTGGATCAAGGGTAGGTTTTTTAAGAATAGGAGAGATGAGTGCGTGCTTGAAGGCAGAGGGGACAGTGCCTGATGAGAGGGAGAGATTGAGAAGGTGGGAAAGATGGGAACAAGCAGAAGAAGAGAGGTAGCGGAGGAGGCGGGAGGGGATAGGGTCAAGTGGGGAGGTGGTGAGGGGACAGGAACGAATGAGGGCCATGACTTCCTCTCCAGATGCATGGGAGAAAGATGACAGAGTTGGTGCGAGGGATGGGGAGGGTTGGTAAGGGATGGGAGAAGGCTGGTTACTGATGGTCTGGTGTGATGTGATGTCCTGACGTATGGAGTCAATTTTGGATGTGAAGTAAGTGGCAAAGTCAAGAGCAGAGAGTGAGGAAGGGAGATGAGGTGGAGGTGGGCAGAGGAGTGAGTTGAGAGTGGCAAAGAGGCGCCGGGGGTTGGAAGACTGGGAGGAGATGAGGTTCTTGAAGTATGACTGCTTAGCAAGAGAAAGGGCAGCACTGAAGGATGAGAGCATAAGTTTGAAATGGAGGAAATCTGCCTTAGAGCGTGATTTCCTCCAGTGTTGCTCAGCAGTACGTGAGCATTTTTGCAGATATCTGGTGCATTTGATGTGCCAGGGTTGAGGTGTTAATTTGCGAGGGTGAATAGTGGTTGGTGGAGCAACAGAGTCAAGAGCAGAAGTAAGGGAAGCATTGTATGTGGAAGTGGCTTGTTCAGGGCATGAGAGAGAGAGAATAGGAGAGAGAAGTGAGTCAAACAGGGAGGAAAGGAATTTGGTGTCAATAGCTTCAATGTTACGCTTAGTGATGGTAGCCTTAGGAGGTAGAGATGGGGAAGTCGAGAGAGATAGGTTAAAGGAGAGCAGGTGGTGGTCAGAAAGGGGAAATGGGGAGTTGGAAAAATCAGAGATATCACAGCGGTGAGTGAAGACCAGATCCAGTGAGCTCCCATTCACATGGGAGGGTGAGGAGGTCCACTGGGAGAGACCAAGTGAGGAGGTGAGGTTAAGGATTTTAGAGGCAGGGGATTGTGTGGGGATGTCAATAGGGATGTTGAAATCGCCTAGGATAATGGTGGGAATGTCAGAAGAGAGGAAGTGAGGAAGCCAGGAAGCAAAGTTGTCGATGAATTTGGAAGCAGTGCCAGGGGGGCGGTAAATGACAGCTACTCTAAGATGGACTGGTTGGAAGAGGCGTATGGCGTGGACCTCAAATGTAGAGAATATAAGGGATGGTTCTGGTGGTATGAGTTGGTAGGAGTAACTAGAAGGTAAAAGGACCCCGACACCACCCCCATGGCGACCCCCAGGTCGGGGTGTGTGTGTGAATGTGAGGCCCCCAGCAGAGAGAGCAGCAGCAGAAGTAGTGTCAGAGGGCGCAATCCAAGTTTCAGTAATGGCTAGTAGGTGTAGGGATTTGGAAATGAAAAGGTCATGAGTGGGGACCAGTTTGTTACAAACAGATCTGGCATTCCAGAGTGCACAGGATAGGGGGTATAAGTCTGTGGGAGAGATGTGAATGAGATTATCAGGGTTGCTGTAGCGATGAGGTGGGATTATCTTTGAGGGCAGGGATGATGAGAGAGTAGTGATGGTACGGGTGCCTGAGCTAAGAGGGGAAACTGCAGGAGGTGGGCAGGGAGGGAGGTCAGTGTGATGTGGATGGGGGTGTGGGGAGGTGACAGGGAAGGGAGAGAGGGAGCAGGGCTGAGTTGTGGGGTAGCAGGACCATGGGGCAGAGGTGAATGAAAGTGGGGTAACAGGAAAGGTGGGGGAAGGAAATAGAGGGATGGAGGGGAGACAGAGGAGGGGAGAGAGGAGGAGGTGTAGGAGACTAGGGAATAAGGATAAAGATACATTATTAGGTAGACACTGAGTGATGTGGGGAGTATAGGAAAGCCTTGACATAGTGTTAAGTAGGTGAATAGGTTGAGGGAAAGTGGAAGTAGGAGAGGAGACTGTAAGGGAATCCGAGCAGAAGAATTGCAGAAATGCAGGTGAGAAAAGCAGTGTAGGCTCATGGGGTGTAGATTTAGTATGAAATGAGTCAAAAGTGTAGATAAAGTGGGTGCAGAAATGTATTTGGAGTGTAAGAAATGAAAGGATTGTGAGAGGTTTAAGAAGCAGTGGTAATTATGTTAGATTTTTTAGGTGTTTGCAGGTAAAATTGCATTGGTGCAGCTGTGCATAAAAACAAAATTACAATAATACAGATACAAGCATTTGTAGGTGAAATGGATGGTTTTTGAATTGTCCAAGTAAGGTTGTTCCGTGCTATTTCATCAGATGCAACAATCAGGAGGTGAGTGATCTGAGGAGTAAGTGACTCACATTTGTTTTTAGTTCTTCAGTTTTTTTGTTTGTTTTGTTTGATTGATGTGCTTCTGTTTTCCTTCTTGTTCACTTCGATTGAACGCTGATTGAACACTGCTGTTATTTGTCAATTTTATCACGCTTTGATAAAATGCACGCTTAGATTGAAAATGCACAGCCAAACGGCTTTGCACAGCCTACACCATTGGACTTAAGTAGAAGACTATTACAAGTGAAACCAATAATTGAAATCTACAACCACACCCCACCCCCTCAAATGCCAGGCAATAAATTACCTTAAAAACAACAACCAGGCATTCCACAAAGATAAAACTGGGTCTATATCATTCAAAACTTTAAAAAGTACTTCAAAATCACATACTAGGCAATAATGTGTCAATTGTAATTACCCAGCAGAATTAGCTTTGCATATATAGATATAGGGCAGCAGAATATGATGGTAGTTGTAGTCAATTGTAATTACCCAGCAGAATTAGCTTTGCATATATAGATATAGGGCAGCAGAATATGATGGTAGTTGTAGTCAATTGTAATTACCCAGCAGAATTAGCTTTGCATATATAGATATAGGGCAGCAGAATATGATGGTAGTTGTAGTCAATTGTAATTACCTGTAGGTGACAAGAAGAGAAGAAACGTCAATTCACAATCGATATCAGCTGAAGATAAATTAACGCTGATTGAACGCTGCTGTTATTTGTCAATTTTATCACGCTTTGATAAAATGCACGCTTAGATTGAAAATGCACAGCCAAACGGCTTTGCACAGCCTACACCATTGGACTTAAGTAGAAGACTATTACAAGTGAAACCAATAATTGAAATCTACAACCACACCCCACCCCCTCAAATGCCAGGCAATAAATTACCTTAAAAACAACAACCAGGCATTCCACAAAGATAAAACTGGGTCTATATCATTCAAAACTTTAAAAAGTACTTCAAAATCACATACTATGCAATAATGTGTCAATTGTAATTACCCAGCAGAATTAGCTTTGCATATATAGATATAGGGCAGCAGAATATGATGGTAGTTGTAGTCAATTGTAATTACCCAGCAGAATTAGCTTTGCATATATAGATATAGGGCAGCAGAATATGATGGTAGTTGTAGTCAATTGTAATTACCCAGCAGAATTAGCTTTGCATATATAGATATAGGGCAGCAGAATATGATGGTAGTTGTAGTCAATTGTAATTACCTGTAGGTGACAAGAAGAGAAGAAACGTCAATTCACAATCGATATCAGCTGAAGATAAATTAACGCTGATTGAACGCTGCTGTTATTTGTCAATTTTATCACGCTTTGATAAAATGCACGCTTAGATTGAAAATGCACAGCCAAACGGCTTTGCACAGCCTACACCATTGGACTTAAGTAGAAGACTATTACAAGTGAAACCAATAATTGAAATCTACAACCACACCCCACCCCCTCAAATGCCAGGCAATAAATTACCTTAAAAACAACAACCAGGCATTCCACAAAGATAAAACTGGGTCTATATCATTCAAAACTTTAAAAAGTACTTCAAAATCACATACTATGCAATAATGTGTCAATTGTAATTACCCAGCAGAATTAGCTTTGCATATATAGATATAGGGCAGCAGAATATGATGGTAGTTGTAGTCAATTGTAATTACCCAGCAGAATTAGCTTTGCATATATAGATATAGGGCAGCAGAATATGATGGTAGTTGTAGTCAATTGTAATTACCCAGCAGAATTAGCTTTGCATATATAGATATAGGGCAGCAGAATATGATGGTAGTTGTAGTCAATTGTAATTACCTGTAGGTGACAAGAAGAGAAGAAACGTCAATTCACAATCGATATCAGCTGAAGATAAATTAACGCTGATTGAACGCTGCTGTTATTTGTCAATTTTATCACGCTTTGATAAAATGCACGCTTAGATTGAAAATGCACAGCCAAACGGCTTTGCACAGCCTACACCATTGGACTTAAGTAGAAGACTATTACAAGTGAAACCAATAATTGAAATCTACAACCACACCCCACCCCCTCAAATGCCAGGCAATAAATTACATTAAAAACAACAACCAGGCATTCCACAAAGATAAAACTGGGTCTATATCATTCAAAACTTTAAAAAGTACTTCAAAATCACATACTATGCAATAATGTGTCAATTGTAATTACCCAGCAGAATTAGCTTTGCATATATAGATATAGGGCAGCAGAATATGATGGTAGTTGTAGTCAATTGTAATTACCCAGCAGAATTAGCTTTGCATATATAGATATAGGGCAGCAGAATATGATGGTAGTTGTAGTCAATTGTAATTACCCAGCAGAATTAGCTTTGCATATATAGATATAGGGCAGCAGAATATGATGGTAGTTGTAGTCAATTGTAATTACCTGTAGGTGACAAGAAGAGAAGAAACGTCAATTCACAATCGATATCAGCTGAAGATAAATTAACGCTGATTGAACGCTGCTGTTATTTGTCAATTTTATCACGCTTTGATAAAATGCACGCTTAGATTGAAAATGCACAGCCAAACGGCTTTGCACAGCCTACACCATTGGACTTAAGTAGAAGACTATTACAAGTGAAACCAATAATTGAAATCTACAACCACACCCCACCCCCTCAAATGCCAGGCAATAAATTACCTTAAAAACAACAACCAGGCATTCCACAAAGATAAAACTGGGTCTATATCATTCAAAACTTTAAAAAGTACTTCAAAATCACATACTATGCAATAATGTGTCAATTGTAATTACCCAGCAGAATTAGCTTTGCATATATAGATATAGGGCAGCAGAATATGATGGTAGTTGTAGTCAATTGTAATTACCTAGCAGAATTAGCTTTGCATATATAGATATAGGGTAGCAGAATATGATGGTAGTTGTAGTCAATTGTAATTACCTGTAGGTGACAAGAAGAGAAGAAACGTCAATTCACAATCGATATCAGCTGAAGATAAATTAACGCTGATTGAACGCTGCTGTTATTTGTCAATTTTATCACGCTTTGATAAAATGCACGCTTAGATTGAAAATGCACAGCCAAACGGCTTTGCACAGCCTACACCATTGGACTTAAGTAGAAGACTATTACAAGTGAAACCAATAATTGAAATCTACAACCACACCCCACCCCCTCAAATGCCAGGCAATAAATTACCTTAAAAACAACAACCAGGCATTCCACAAAGATAAAACTGGGTCTATATCATTCAAAACTTTAAAAAGTACTTCAAAATCACATACTATGCAATATTGTGTCAATTGTAATTACCCAGCAGAATTAGCTTTGCATATATAGATATAGGGCAGCAGAATATGATGGTAGTTGTAGTCAATTGTAATTACCCAGCAGAATAAGCTTTTCATATATAGATATAGGGCAGCAGAATATGATGGTAGTTGTAGTCAATTGTAATTACCTGTAGGTGACAAGAAGAGAAGAAACGTCAATTCACAATCGATATCAGCTGAAGATAAATTAACGCTGATTGAACGCTGCTGTTATTTGTCAATTTTATCACGCTTTGATAAAATGCACGCTTAGATTGAAAATGCACAGCCAAACGGCTTTGCACAGCCTACACCATTGGACTTAAGTAGAAGACTATTACAAGTGAAACCAATAATTGAAATCTACAACCACACCCCACCCCCTCAAATGCCAGGCAATAAATTACCTTAAAAACAACAACCAGGCATTCCACAAAGATAAAACTGGGTCTATATCATTCAAAACTTTAAAAAGTACTTCAAAATCACATACTATGCAATAATGTGTCAATTGTAATTACCCAGCAGAATTAGCTTTGCATATATAGATATAGGGCAGCAGAATATGATGGTAGTTGTAGTCAATTGTAATTACCCAGCAGAATTAGCTTTGCATATATAGATATAGGGCAGCAGAATATGATGGTAGTTATAGTCAATTGTAATTACCTGTAGGTGACAAGAAGAGAAGAAACGTCAATTCACAATCGATATTAGCTGAAGATAAATTAACGCTGATTGAACGCTGCTGTTATTTGTCAATTTTATCACGCTTTGATAAAATGCACGCTTAGATTGAAAATGCACAGCCAAACGGCTTTGCACAGCCTACACCATTGGACTTAAGTAGAAGACTATTACAAGTGAAACCAATAATTGAAATCTACAACCACACCCCACACCCTCAAATGCCAGGCAATAAATTACCTTAAAAACAACAACCAGGCATTCCACAAAGATAAAACTGGGTTTATATCATTCAAAACTTTAAAAAGTACTTCAAAATCACATACTATGCCATAATGTGTCAATTGTAATTACCCAGCAGAATTAGCTTTGCATATATAGATATAGGGCAGCAGAATATGATGGTAGTTGTAGTCAATTGTAATTACCCAGCATAATTAGCTTTGCATATATAGATATAGGGCAGCAGAATATGATGGTAGTTGTAGTCAATTGTAATTACCAGTAGGTGACAAGAAGAGAAGAAACGTCAATTCACAATCGATATCAGCTGAAGATAAATTAACGCTGATTGAACGCTGCTGTTATTTGTCAATTTTATCACGCTTTGATAAAATGCACGCTTAGATTGAAAATGCACAGCCAAACGGCTTTGCGCAGCCTACACCATTGGACTTAAGTAGAAGACTATTACAAGTGAAACCAATAATTGAAATCTACAACCACACCCCACCCCCTCAAATGCAAGGCAATAAATTACCTTAAAAACAACAACCAGGCATTCCACAAAGATAAAACTGGGTCTATATCATTCAAAACTTTAAAAAGTACTTCAAAATCACATACTATGCAATAATGTGTCAATTGTAATTACCCAGCAGAATTAGCTTTGCATATATAGATATAGGGCAGCAGAATATGATGGTAGTTGTAGTCAATTGTAATTACCCAGCAGAATTAGCTTTGCATATATAGGTATAGGGCAGCAGAATATGATGGTAGTTGTAGTCAATTGTAATTACCCAGCAGAATTAGCTTTGCATATATAGATATAGGGCAGCAGAATATGATGGTAGTTGTAGTCAATTGTAATTACCCAGCAGAATTAGCTTTGCATATATAGATATAGGGCAGCAGAATATGATGGTAGTTGTAGTCAATTGTAATTACCCAGCAGAATTAGCTTTGCATATATAGATATAGGGCAGCAGAATATGATGGTAGTTGTAGTCATTTGTAATTACCCAGCAGAATTAGCTTTGCATATATAGATATAGGGCAGCAGAATATGATGGTAGTTGTAGTCAATTGTAATTACCCAGCAGAATTTGCTTTGCATATATAGATATAGGGCAGCAGAATATGATGGTAGTTGTAGTCAATTGTAATTACCTGTAGGTGACAAGAAGAGAAGAAACGTCAATTCACAATCGATATCAGCTGAAGATAAATTAACGCTGATTGAACGCTGCTATTTGTCAATTTTATCACGCTTTGATAAAATGCATGCTTAGATTGAAAATGCACAGCCTTACGGCTTTGCACAGCCTACACCATTGGACTTAAGTAGAAGACTATTACAAGTGAAACCAATAATTGAAATCTACAACCACACCCCACCCCCTCAAATGCCAGGCAATAAATTACCTTAAAAACAACAACCAGGCATTCCACAAAGATAAAACTGGGTCTATATCATTCAAAACTTTAAAAAGTACTTCAAAATCACATACTATGCAATAATGTGTCAATTGTAATTACCCAGCAGAATTAGCTTTGCATATATAGATATAGGGCAGCAGAATATGATGGTAGTTGTAGTCAATTGTTTTTACCCAGCAGAATTAGCTTTGCATATATAGATATAGGGCAGCAGAATATGATGGTAGTTGTAGTCAATTGTAATTACCCAGCAGAATTAGCTTTGCATATATAGATATAGGACAGCAGAATATGATGGTAGTTGTAGTCAATTGTAATTACCCAGCAGAATTAGCTTTGCATATATAGATATAGGGCAGCAGAATATGATGGTAGTTGTAGTCAATTGTAATTACCCAGCAGAATTAGCTTTGCATATATAGATATAGGGCAGCAGAATATGATGGTAGTTGTAGTCAATTGTAATTACCCAGCAGAATTAGCTTTGCATTTATAGATATAGGGCAGCAGAATATGATGGTAGTTGTAGTCAATTGTAATTACCTGTAGGTGACAAGAAGAGAAGAAACGTCAATTCACAATCGATATCAGCTGAAGATAAATTAACGCTGATTGAACGCTGCTGTTATTTGTCAATTTTATCACGCTTTGATAAAATGCACGCTTAGATTGAAAATGCACAGCCAAACGGCTTTGCACAGCCTACACCATTGGACTTAAGTAGAAGACTATTACAAGTGAAACCAATAATTGAAATCTACAACCACACCCCACCCCCTCAAATGCCAGGCAATAAATTACCTTAAAAACAACAACCAGGCATTCCACAAAGATAAAACTGGGTCTATATCATTCAAAACTTTAAAAAGTACTTCAAAATCACATACTATGCAATAATGTGTCAATTGTAATTACCCAGCAGAATTAGCTTTGCATATATAGATATAGGGCAGCAGAATATGATGGTAGTTGTAGTCAATTGTAATTACCCAGCAGAATTAGCTTTGCATATATAGATATAGGGCAGCAGAATATGATGGTAGTTGTAGTCAATTGTAATTACCCAGCAGAATTAGCTTTGCATATATAGATATAGGGTAGCAGAATATGATGGTAGTTGTAGTCAATTGTAATTACCTGTAGGTGACAAGAAGAGAAGAAACGTCAATTCACAATCGATATCAGCTGAAGATAAATTAACGCTGATTGAACGCTGCTGTTATTTGTCAATTTTATCACGCTTTGATAAAATGCACGCTTAGATTGAAAATGCACAGCCAAACGGCTTTGCACAGCCTACACCATTGGACTTAAGTAGAAGACTATTACAAGTGAAACCAATAATTGAAATCTACAACCACACCCCACCCCCTCAAATGCCAGGCAATAAATTACCTTAAAAACAACAACCAGGCATTCCACAAAGATAAAACTGGGTCTATATCATTCAAAACTTTAAAAAGTACTTCAAAATCACATACTATGCAATATTGTGTCAATTGTAATTACCCAGCAGAATTAGCTTTGCATATATAGATATAGGGCAGCAGAATATGATGGTAGTTGTAGTCAATTGTAATTACCCAGCAGAATAAGCTTTTCATATATAGATATAGGGCAGCAGAATATGATGGTAGTTGTAGTCAATTGTAATTACCTGTAGGTGACAAGAAGAGAAGAAACGTCAATTCACAATCGATATCAGCTGAAGATAAATTAACGCTGATTGAACGCTGCTGTTATTTGTCAATTTTATCACGCTTTGATAAAATGCACGCTTAGATTGAAAATGCACAGCCAAACGGCTTTGCACAGCCTACACCATTGTACTTAAGTAGAAGACTATTACAAGTGAAACCAATAATTGAAATCTACAACCACACCCCACCCCCTCAAATGCCAGGCAATAAATTACCTTAAAAACAACAACCAGGCATTCCACAAAGATAAAACTGGGTCTATATCATTCAAAACTTTAAAAAGTACTTCAAAATCACATACTATGCAATAATGTGTCAATTGTAATTACCCAGCAGAATTAGCTTTGCATATATAGATATAGGGCAGCAGAATATGATGGTAGTTGTAGTCAATTGTAATTACCCAGCAGAATTAGCTTTGCATATATAGATATAGGGCAGCAGAATATGATGGTAGTTATAGTCAATTGTAATTACCTGTAGGTGACAAGAAGAGAAGAAACGTCAATTCACAATCGATATTAGCTGAAGATAAATTAACGCTGATTGAACGCTGCTGTTATTTGTCAATTTTATCACGCTTTGATAAAATGCACGCTTAGATTGAAAATGCACAGCCAAACGGCTTTGCACAGCCTACACCATTGGACTTAAGTAGAAGACTATTACAAGTGAAACCAATAATTGAAATCTACAACCACACCCCACACCCTCAAATGCCAGGCAATAAATTACCTTAAAAACAACAACCAGGCATTCCACAAAGATAAAACTGGGTTTATATCATTCAAAACTTTAAAAAGTACTTCAAAATCACATACTATGCCATAATGTGTCAATTGTAATTACCCAGCAGAATTAGCTTTGCATATATAGATATAGGGCAGCAGAATATGATGGTAGTTGTAGTCAATTGTAATTACCCAGCATAATTAGCTTTGCATATATAGATATAGGGCAGCAGAATATGATGGTAGTTGTAGTCAATTGTAATTACCAGTAGGTGACAAGAAGAGAAGAAACGTCAATTCACAATCGATATCAGCTGAAGATAAATTAACGCTGATTGAACGCTGCTGTTATTTGTCAATTTTATCACGCTTTGATAAAATGCACGCTTAGATTGAAAATGCACAGCCAAACGGCTTTGCGCAGCCTACACCATTGGACTTAAGTAGAAGACTATTACAAGTGAAACCAATAATTGAAATCTACAACCACACCCCACCCCCTCAAATGCAAGGCAATAAATTACCTTAAAAACAACAACCAGGCATTCCACAAAGATAAAACTGGGTCTATATCATTCAAAACTTTAAAAAGTACTTCAAAATCACATACTATGCAATAATGTGTCAATTGTAATTACCCAGCAGAATTAGCTTTGCATATATAGATATAGGGCAGCAGAATATGATGGTAGTTGTAGTCAATTGTAATTACCCAGCAGAATTAGCTTTGCATATATAGGTATAGGGCAGCAGAATATGATGGTAGTTGTAGTCAATTGTAATTACCCAGCAGAATTAGCTTTGCATATATAGATATAGGGCAGCAGAATATGATGGTAGTTGTAGTCAATTGTAATTACCCAGCAGAATTAGCTTTGCATATATAGATATAGGGCAGCAGAATATGATGGTAGTTGTAGTCATTTGTAATTACCCAGCAGAATTAGCTTTGCATATATAGATATAGGGCAGCAGAATATGATGGTAGTTGTAGTCAATTGTAATTACCCAGCAGAATTTGCTTTGCATATATAGATATAGGGCAGCAGAATATGATGGCAGTTGTAGTCAATTGTAATTACCTGTAGGTGACAAGAAGAGAAGAAACGTCAATTCACAATCGATATCAGCTGAAGATAAATTAACGCTGATTGAACGCTGCTATTTGTCAATTTTATCACGCTTTGATAAAATGCATGCTTAGATTGAAAATGCACAGCCTTACGGCTTTGCACAGCCTACACCATTGGACTTAAGTAGAAGACTATTACAAGTGAAACCAATAATTGAAATCTACAACCACACCCCACCCCCTCAAATGCCAGGCAATAAATTACCTTAAAAACAACAACCAGGCATTCCACAAAGATAAAACTGGGTCTATATCATTCAAAACTTTAAAAAGTACTTCAAAATCACATACTATGCAATAATGTGTCAATTGTAATTACCCAGCAGAATTAGCTCTGCATATATAGATATAGGGCAGCAGAATATGATGGTAGTTGTAGTCAATTGTTTTTACCCAGCAGAATTAGCTTTGCATATATAGATATAGGGCAGCAGAATATGATGGTAGTTGTAGTCAATTGTAATTACCCAGCAGAATTAGCTTTGCATATATAGATATAGGACAGCAGAATATGATGGTAGTTGTAGTCAATTGTAATTACCCAGCAGAATTAGCTTTGCATATATAGATATAGGGCAGCAGAATATGATGGTAGTTGTAGTCAATTGTAATTACCCAGCAGAATTAGCTTTGCATATATAGATATAGGGCAGCAGAATATGATGGTAGTTGTAGTCAATTGTAATTACCCAGCAGAATTAGCTTTGCATTTATAGATATAGGGCAGCAGAATATGATGGTAGTTGTAGTCAATTGTAATTACCTGTAGGTGACAAGAAGAGAAGAAACGTCAATTCACAATCGATATCAGCTGAAGATAAATTAACGCTGATTGAACGCTGCTGTTATTTGTCAATTTTATCACGCTTTGATAAAATGCACGCTTAGATTGAAAATGCACAGCCAAACGGCTTTGCACAGCCTACACCATTGGACTTAAGTAGAAGACTATTACAAGTGAAACCAATAATTGAAATCTACAACCACACCCCACCCCCTCAAATGCCAGGCAATAAATTACCTTAAAAACAACAACCAGGCATTCCACAAAGATAAAACTGGGTCTATATCATTCAAAACTTTAAAAAGTACTTCAAAATCACATACTATGCAATAATGTGTCAATTGTAATTACCCAGCAGAATTAGCTTTGCATATATAGATATAGGGCAGCAGAATATGATGGTAGTTGTAGTCAATTGTAATTACCCAGCAGAATTAGCTTTGCATATATAGATATAGGGCAGCAGAATATGATGGTAGTTGTAGTCAATTGTAATTACCCAGCAGAATTAGCTTTGCATATATAGATATAGGGCAGCAGAATATAATGGTAGTTGTAGTCAATTGTAATTACCCAGCAGAATTAGCTTTGCATATATAGATATAGGGCAGCAGAATATGATGGTAGTTGTAGTCAATTGTAATTACCTGTAGGTGACAAGAAGAGAAGAAACGTCAATTCACAATCGATATCAGCTGAAGATAAATTAACGCTGATTGAACGCTGCTGTTTTTTTGTCAATTTTATCACGCTTTGATAAAATGCACGCTTAGATTGAAAATGCACAGCCAAACGGCTTTGCACAGCCTACACCATTGGACTTAAGTAGAAGACTATTACAAGTGAAACCAATAATTGAAATCTACAACCACACCCCACCCCCTCAAATGCCAGGCAATAAATTACCTTAAAAACAACAACCAGGCATTCCACAAAGATAAAACTGGGTCTATATCATTCAAAACTTTAAAAAGTACTTCAAAATCACATACTATGCAATAATGTGTCAATTGTAATTACCCAGCAGAATTAGCTTTGCATATATAGATATAGGGCAGCAGAATATGATGGTAGTTGTAGTCAATTGTAATTACCCAGCAGAATTAGCTTTGCATATATAGATATAGGGCAGCAGAATATGATGGTAGTTGTAGTCAATTGTAATTACCTGTAGGTGACAAGAAGAGAAGAAACGTCAATTCACAATCGATATCAGCTGAAGATAAATTAACGCTGATTGAACGCTGCTGTTATTTGTCAATTTTATCACGCTTTGATAAAATGCACGCTTAGATTGAAAATGCACAGCCAAACGGCTTGGCACAGCCTACACCATTGGACTTAAGTAGAAGACATACATACATACATACATACATACATACAAACATACATACATACATACATACAAACATACATACAAACATACAAACAAGACATAAACAAAACAAAAGTAAACTATTCCTCAGCAGACAGTAAGTGGAAGGGTACTGCAATTGCTCTCCATTCTGAAGTTCCTTCAGTAGTGCATGAATCAGTGTTGTACAGTACCAGCAGGGCAGGTTCAATTAATTAACAGTGCTGCCATCAGACTGTGTACCTATATGTAATATTTTCTAGCAACTCAACCAGTTAGCATGTTGTGTCACATATTATGGTAAGTGGTTAGCTTAATGCAGTACTAGACCCCATACTAAAAATTTAGACAGCTCCCTGATATATCACAACATTCATGATATAAAATATATATACTACTGTTAGAAACTTGCGATTGTTGCCCAGCAATGGGTTGCTATTGTTTGAACTGCATAATTGGATACACCTGAGTCACACGGAGATGATGCACTGATACTTTTGGGGTGCAGATGGATGTATAGGATGGTATCCGGCACAACCTTTCTATATTTAGTCATCAAAGAGATGCATCTGATACTTCCCTGGATTCACTAGGTGTCACTTGTTCTGTAGTTGCGAGGGCTGGCTGTCCCCTGCTCTGTCACAAAATAAATAGAGGCTGCACCTTCGTCCCAGTGTGGGTTATATTGTCTGCTAGCGGAGACTTATCTGGGCTGTGTTATGCTACTTTGACTGATTCCTGTTGCTGAAAAGGTTTGCTTTAGCCTCTTTACTCCTGTTATCCTCACCTTGGCTGGTCTACTAGATTCTTTCCCTTTACTTACCATCTGTCCTGAACTTGGACCATTACCTATTTAAACTGTTTGCCACCTGCCCAGATTTATTGCCAGTACACATGTCTACATATGTCCTTCCCAATTCCTTAAGTCCAGTCCAGTTTTTGCCCAAGTAGGTGTAACTAGCAGGGTGTCAGCTGCAAACATGAAACTTCCTTGCAGGATGAACATCTGTCACTTATCATATTCCGCGTCCTTGTGTTAAGTAGTGTCAAGTGGAACTGGTGGCATCAGAGACTCATTACTCCATTTAGTTTCCTATTACCCCCCACACACAACTATTATTTGCATATTGACATGTATTATGACCATCGATAAACTAAAAAAATCCCAGAGGTGGAATCTCCCCTCTTTCATGGTCAGATCATGCTAAAGTATGGATAGCTCTCAACAGGATGCAGTTATGTAACCGGTGCTCGGTATCCTGGCAGTCAGCATGCCGACGTCGGGTTTATGAATGCTAAAAATGCCAGGAGTCGCGAGTTACTAAGTCCGCTGTGTGGGGCTTTGTTGCGCATGCCCCACCCCCACCCCTGCCTGAATTCTGCTGGCAGCCAGCATAACATACCCAACCCCTCTTTTACAGCCACCTCCCATTTCCACAAATACTAATTGTGCTGCATTTTATTTTTTTTATATAGTGCACACATATTCTGCAGCTCTTTATAGAGAGTATTTGGCCACTCACATCAGTCACTGCCCCAGTGGATCTTACAATTTATTATTACCTACCATATGTACACGCACACACATTCACACTAGGGTTAATTATGTCAGGAGTCAATTAACCTCATCAGTATATTTTTGGATTGTGGGAGAAAACACAGTTAGGGCCAAGGTGGCAATCGAACCCATGACCTCAGTGCTGTGTGGCAGTAACACTAACCATTACACCATCTGCAATGCCCAATCAACTCTTTTCTGGAAAAATAACTGTAACAATATTATTTTAAAACATTGGATTTTTTTCTTAATAAAGTTTTTTTTCTTTGTGTTTTTTAATAAATGTGGTACTGGCAGCACAAGCACAGCTTCGGGCCCACTGTGCTTGTGTGACAAAGTTGGTTTATTCATTCCCTTATGGCTCCCCATTTACTAACAAAGCAGTAAATTCAGGGTTACCACTGCCAACTAGATTTGGCTGGGAGCGGAGTCACTCAGCTGCCCCAGCTAATTCTTCTTAGTAAACTGCAGTGAAAAATAATTTTCAATCTTCACAAGTGGAGACAGAAATCAGCCTTATAGACACATATTTGTAAATACACCTATTATTTTGATACTTTCATGTACTTAGATATATATTAATATTTTACAATATAAACAACGGTATGGATTCTCTGGCACGGACTTAATCAAAGCAGCAAGTTTATAAGATGGCAAGCTTCACCTATACTCAAATCACATATAACACAAAAAAATATATAAAATAAACAATTGAGCTCCAATAATATGTTTGTATAGCTACCAACGTCTCAAAGGATTTTCATCCAATTTGTTAGATGTAAGTTCAAGGCGTAGTTTCCATATAAAAATAAAGAATAAATATACAATAGTGTAACATTGCACAAACAGTCTATATGATAGTAGTGTGAAAGCAAAAAAAATGGCTTTTAGGAAATACAAACATACTCAAAATAATAACAACAAAGAGGTGTATCTTGACAGACGGAAGGATCCTAAGAAAGTGATCAGATGTGCAAAGGCAGAAGCTGAGAAGAAAATGGCCCAGTCAGTAGATAAAGGGGGCAAAACTTTTTTAAGTATATAAATGAAAGGAGAAAATCAAATGGAGGAATAATAAAACTTAAGACAGAGAGTGAGAATTTGGTGGAGGGAGACAAGGCAATAGCAGATCACCTAAATCATTATTTTTGCTCAGTATTTACTACAGAAGGAGAAGGAAAGGGGCCACAGTTAAGCTGCAAGGACATTCTTAAAAATAAGGTAGATGAAACTACATTTACAGAGGAGAAGGTCCTAAGAGAACTTTCAAAACTAAAAGTGGATAAATCAATGGGACCAGATGAGATGCACCCAAGGATACTAAAAGAGCTAAAAGATGTGCTGGTGACACCATTAACAGAAATATTTAACCAGTTACTAAATACAGGTGCCATTCCAGAGGACTGGAAAAGAGCGACTGTAGTTCCACTGTACAAAAGTGGAAACAAGGAACAAGCAAGTAACTACAGACCAGTAAGCCTTACATCAGTAGTAGGGAAAGTAATGGAAAAACTATTAAAAGAAAGTGTTGTGGAATATCACAGGATCCAAAACAGCATAGATTTACTGGTGGGAGATCATGCCAAACAAATCTTACTGACTTTTTTGACTCTGTGATGAAAATAATAGATCAAGGGGGAGCTGTAGATGTAGCATATCTAGACTTTAGTAAGGCATTTGACACTGTCCCACATCGCAGACTGCTAAATAAACTTGAAAGCGTGGGGGTGGATTATAAAACAGTTAAATGGCTAAGAACCTGGTTGCAGTTGTAGTAAATGGAGTGCAATCTTTGGAAGGGAATGTTACCAGTGGAGTACCCCAGGGATCTGTACTTGGACCAGTTCTCTTTAATATCTTTGTTGGTGACATTGCAAATGGTATTAAAGGGAAAGTATGCCTTTTTGCAGATGATACAAAGATTTGCAACAGGGTAGACACACCGGGAGGGGTAAAACAAAAGATTGATGACCTAGCTAGGCTTGAGAAAGGGTCAAGAACGTGGCAATTACAGTTTAATGCTAAAAAATGCAAAATGATGCACTTGGGTCTCAAAAACCCAAAGGCTAAATATAGTATCAAGGGTACTATAATGGAAACTACTGAGGAGGAAAGGGATTTAGGAGTCACTATTTCAAGTGACTTAAAGGCAGGAAAGCAATGCAACAAAGCAATGAGAAAGGCAAGTCAGATGCTTGGTTGCATAGTGAGAGGAATCAGTAGCAGGAAAAAATAAGTAATAATGCCACTGTATAGGTCATTGGTACGGCCTCATCTTAAATACTGTGTCCAGTTCTGGAGACCATATCTCCAGAAGGATATAAATACATTAAAGAGTGTACAAAGAAGGGCAACTAAAATGGTGCATGGCCTACATCACAAAACTTACCCAGAAAGGCTAAAAGATCTTAACATGTATAGTTTGTAGGAGAGAAGGGAAAGGGGGAACATGATAGAAACTTTCATGTCACAACTGAGGGCCTGAGCTGATGGGAGGCAGCCTCAGTTGTAGGGGCTGAGATGTACCGGAACCTGGGAGGTTGTATCAGACCCCTGGACATGTAAGTAACATGAAGAAGAACCGCCCGAAGGCGTGACCACGACAACTTGAATAAAAGTCAATGATGTTTATTTATGACAAACTCCATGCATCACAGTAGCAGTAAAAGAAACATAAAATCAGCAGAGAAATAATACAGTTCCTGGGTACTACAGGGTGGCAGGGACCACAGAGCTCTGGTAGTATGAGACAGTTCTTATTATCTGCGAGTTGGAAAGTCCTTACCAGGCCTGACTGTAGCAATGAAGAAAGCCCAGGATCGTACCAGCTGGTGTTCCAGGGAAAGCCGGACTGCTGTAAATAAAATAGCTGCTGTGGGTTCTGGTTGGAACCAGACAGATGTTGGCACGGAGTGGATACTGGCTGGAACCAGTCAAATAATAAATGAAGCTTGAGAGCGATGCAATATGAATGAAATGTAGAGTTTGAGAGCGGAGAAATAATAATACCGGTGGAGAGTGGTAAACTGTAGAAAGGACACCGGCCCTTTAAGAGAAGCTGTACTCTGCTGGAAGCTGGGCTGGAAGCAGGTAATGTTGTAGCTGGAAACAGATGAATCCACAATGGATCGGAGAGTCAGGCTACACCGCAGGTGGAATGCTGGTGCGGGTCTCTATGATGGAAGCCTTGAGACAGGAGCTGGAACCTGGAAGACAATCACAGGAGAGAGACAAACAGGAACTAGGTTTGACAACCAAAGCACTGACGCCTTCCTTGCTCAGGCACAGTGTATTTATACCTGCAGCAAGGAAGGGATTGGCTAGGCAATTATGTAGAGATGAGCGCCTGAAATTTTTCGGGTTTTGTGTTTTGGTTTTGGGTTCGGTTCCGCGGCCGTGTTTTGGGTTCGAACGCGTTTTGGCAAAACCTCACCGAATTATTTTTGTCGGATTCGGGTGTGTTTTGGATTCGGGTGTTTTTTTCCAAAAACACTAAAAAACAGCTTAAATCATAGAATTTGGGGGTCATTTTGATCCCAAAGTATTATTAACCTCAAAAACCATAATTTACACTCATTTTCAGTCTATTCTGAATACCTCACACCTCACAATATTATTTTTAGTCCTAAAATTTGCACCGAGGTCGCTGTGTGAGTAAGATAAGCGACCCTAGTGGCCGACACAAACACCGGGCCCATCTAGGAGTGGCACTGCAGTGTCACGCAGGATGTCCCTTCCAAAAAACCCTCCCCAAACAGCACATGACGCAAAGAAAAAAAGAGGCGCAATGAGGTAGCTGTGTGAGTAAGATTAGCGACCCTAGTGGCCGACACAAACACCAGGCCCATCTAGGAGTGGCACTGCAGTGTCACGCAGGATGGCCCTTCCAAAAAACCCTCC
The DNA here is from genome assembly GCF_028390025.1 of Pseudophryne corroboree. NCBI lineage: Eukaryota > Metazoa > Chordata > Amphibia > Anura > Myobatrachidae > Pseudophryne > Pseudophryne corroboree. The sequence goes on from NC_086445.1 coordinate 438,720,362, forward strand.
CCAAACAGCACATGACGCAAAGAAAAAAAGAGGCGCAATGAGGTAGCTGACTGTGTGAGTAAGATTAGCGACCCTAGTGGCCGACACAAACACCGGGCCCATCTAGGAGTGGCACTGCAGTGTCACGCAGGATGGCCCTTCCAAAAAACCCTCCCCAAACAGCACATGACGCAAAGAAAAAAAGAGGCGCAATGAGGTAGCTGACTGTGTGAGTAAGATTAGCGACCCTAGTGGCCGACACAAACACCGGGCCCATCTAGGAGTGGCACTGCAGTGTCACGCAGGATGTCCCTTCCAAAAAACCCTCCCCAAACAGCACATGACGCAAAGAAAAAAAGAGGCGCAATGAGGTAGCTGTGTGAGTAAGATTAGCGACCCTAGTGGCCGACACAAACACCGGGCCCATCTAGGAGTGGCACTGCAGTGTCACGCAGGATGTCCCTTCCAAAAAACCCTCCCCAAACAGCACATGACGCAAAGAAAAAAAGAGGCGCAATGAGGTAGCTGTGTGAGTAAGATTAGCGACCCTAGTGGCCGACACAAACACCGGGCCCATCTAGGAGTGGCACTGCAGTGTCACGCAGGATGTCCCTTCCAAAAAACCCTCCCCAAACAGCACATGACGCAAAGAAAAAAAGAGGCGCAATGAGGTAGCTGACTGTGTGAGTAAGATTAGCGACCCTAGTGGCCGACACAAACACCGGGCCCATTTAGGAGTGGCACTGCAGTGTCACGCAGGATGTCCCTTCCAAAAAACCCTCCCCAATCAGCACATGATGCAAAGAAAAAGAAAAGAAAAAAGAGGTGCAAGATGGAATTATCCTTGGGCCCTCCCACCCACCCTTATGTTGTATAAACAAAACAGGACATGCACACTTTAACCAACCCATCATTTCAGTGACAGGGTCTGCCACACGACTGTGACTGATATGACGGGTTGGTTTGGACCCCCCCCAAAAAAGAAGCAATTAATCTCTCCTTGCACAAACTGGCTCTACAGAGGCAAGATGTCCACCTCATCTTCACCCTCCGATATATCACCGTGTACATCCCCCTCCTCACAGATTATCAATTCGTCCCCACTGGAATCCACCATCTCAGCTCCCTGTGTACTTTGTGGAGGCAATTGCTGCTGGTCAATGTCTCCACGGAGGAATTGATTATAATTCATTTTAATGAACATCATCTTCTCCACATTTTCTGGATGTAACCTCGTACGCCGATTGCTGACAAGGTGAGCGGCGGCACTAAACACTCTTTCGGAGTACACACTTGTGGGAGGGCAACTTAGGTAGAATAAAGCCAGTTTGTGCAAGGGCCTCCAAATTGCCTCTTTTTCCTGCCAGTATAAGTACGGACTGTGTGACGTGCCTACTTGGATGCGGTCACTCATATAATCCTCCACCATTCTATCAATGTTGAGAGAATCATATGCAGTGACAGTAGACGACATGTCCGTAATCGTTGTCAGGTCCTTCAGTCCGGACCAGATGTCAGCATCAGCAGTCGCTCCAGACTGCCCTGCATCACCGCCAGCGGGTGGGCTCGGAATTCTGAGCCTTTTCCTCGCACCCCCAGTTGCGGGAGAATGTGAAGGAGGAGATGTTGACAGGTCGCGTTCCGCTTGACTTGACAATTTTGTCACCAGCAGGTCTTTCAACCCCAGCAGACCTGTGTCTGCCGGAAAGAGAGATCCAAGGTAGGCTTTAAATCTAGGATCGAGCACGGTGGCCAAAATGTAGTGCTCTGATTTCAACAGATTGACCACCCGTGAATCCTTGTTAAGCGAATTAAGGGCTGCATCCACAAGTCCCACATGCCTAGCGGAATCGCTCCCTTTTAGCTCCTTCTTCAATGCCTCCAGCTTCTTCTGCAAAAGCCTGATGAGGGGAATGACCTGACTCAGGCTGGCAGTGTCTGAACTGACTTCACGTGTGGCAAGTTCAAAGGGCATCAGAACCTTGCACAACGTTGAAATCATTCTCCACTGCACTTGAGACAGGTGCATTCCATCTCCTATATCGTGCTCAATTGTATAGGCTTGAATGGCCTTTTGCTGCTCCTCCAACCTCTGAAGCATATAGAGGGTTGAATTCCACCTCGTTACCACTTCTTGCTTCAGATGATGGCAGGGCAGGTTCAGTAGTTTTTGGTGGTGCTCCAGTCTTCTGTACGTGGTGCCTGTACGCCGAAAGTGTCCCGCAATTTTTCTGGCCACCGACAGCATCTCTTGCACGCCCCTGTCGTTTTTTAAAAAATTCTGCACCACCAAATTCAAGGTATGTGCAAAACATGGGACGTGCTGGAATTTGCCCATATTTAATGCACACACAATATTGCTGGCGTTGTCCGATGCCACAAATCCACAGGAGAGTCCAATTGGGGTAAGCCATTCCGCGATGATCTTCCTCAGTTGCCGTAAGAGGTTTTCAGCTGTGTGCGTATTCTGGAAAGCGGTGATACAAAGCGTAGCCTGCCTAGGAAAGAGTTGGCGTTTGCGAGATGCTGCTACTGGTGCCGCCGCTGCTGTTCTTGCGGCGGGAGTCCATACATCTACCCAGTGGGCTGTCACAGTCATATAGTCCTGACCCTGCCCTGCTCCACTTGTCCACATGTCCGTGGTTAAGTGGACATTGGGTACAACTGCATTTTTTAGGAGACTGGTGAGTCTTTTTCTGACGTCCGTGTACATTCTCGGTATCGCCTGCCTAGAGAAGTGGAACCTAGATGGTATTTGGTAACGGGGGCACACTGCCTCAATAAATTGTCTAGTTCCCTGTGAACTAACGGCGGATACCGGACGCACGTCTAACACCAACATAGTTGTCAAGGACTCAGTTATCCGCTTTGCAGTAGGATGACTGCTGTGATATTTCATCTTCCTCGCAAAGGACTGTTGAACAGTCAATTGCTTACTGGAAGTACTACAGAGGTAGCCACAGCCGTGAACTACCGCACTGTACACTGGTTGATAAAGAGATAGTAGTATACTCGTAACAACTAGTATGACGACGGTATAAAGAACGAAAAAAAAACCACGGTTAGGTGGTATATATTATAATACAATTATGGATGGACGGACTGCCTGCCGAGTTCCGACACAGAGGTAGCCACAGCCGTGAACTACCGCACTGTACACTGGTTGATAAAGAGATAGTAGTATACTCGTAACAACTAGTATGACTATGACGACGGTATAAAGAAAGAAAAAAAAAACCACGGTTAGGTGGTATATAATACAATTATGGATGGACGGACTGCCTGCCGAGTGCCGACACAGAGGTAGCCACAGCCGTGAACTACCGCACTGTACTGTGTCTGCTGCTAATATAGACTGGTTGATAAAGAGATAGTATACAATACTACTAATATACTGGTGGTCAGGCACTGGTCACCACTAGTCACACTGGCAGTGGCACTCCTGCAGCAAAAGTGTGCACTGTTTAATTTTAATATAATATTATTTATCATGTACTCCTGGCTCCTGCTATAACAACCTGCAGTGCTCCCCAGTCTCCCCCACAATTATAAGCTTTATATACAATACATTGATGTGCAGCACACTGGGCTGAGCAGTGCACACAGACTGAGTCACTGTGTGACTGTGTATCGTTTTTTTCAGGCAGAGAACGGATATATTAAATAAAACAAACAACTGCACTGTCTCTGGTGGTCACTGGTCACTGTGGTCGTCAGTCACTAAACTCTGTCTGCACTCTGCACTCTCTTCTAATCTACAGTATCACAGCAATCTCTCTCTCTCTCTCTCTTCTAAATCTAATCTAAATGGAGAGGACGCCAGCCACGTCCTCTCCCTATCAATCTCAATGCACGTGTGAAAATGGCGGCGACGCGCGGCTCCTTATATAGAATCCGAGTCTCGCGAGAATCCGACAGCGTCATGATGACGTTCGGGCGCGCTCGGGTTAACCGAGCAAGGCGGGAAGATCCGAGTCGCTCGGACCCGTGAAAAAAAAAGTGAAGTTCGTGCGGGTTCGGATTCAAAGAAACCGAACCCGCTCATCTCTACAATTATGCAGATTATCAATACTGAGAACAGATTGGTAGAAATGATCAGCTGACAGAATCCAAGATGGCTGCGCCCATGCAGACACTTGGAGGGAAGTTTGGTTTGTAATCCATGTGATAATGAAAACAGTAATGGCGGCGCCGGCCACCGGAGACAGGAGGCGCCAAGCTGACAGGTGCACATCCAACTACGCGGACACAGCGGAGGCCGCGGCTGACGTAATCGCCACTCAGACACTCTGCATGCAGAAGCTCAGGGACGGCGGCGGAGGCCGCGGGAGACGCCATGCCAGGTGTAATATGGCGTTTACTGTGACAGCATCTCAGAGTGACAGGAGAGGATACAGGAATGTAAACATCAGGATAACAGATGGGATCCGGTCCTGGAGCGCTGAGCCAGCCTTAGGAGGCATCTGATGGGTAAGAAATGGCGTCCAGATACCCGGATCGTGACAGCACCCCCCCCTTTAGGAGTGGCCCCAGGACACTTCTTTGGCTTTTGAGGAAACTTGGAATGGAATCTCCGGACCAAGGCAGGAGCATGGACATCAGAAGCATTGGTCCATGAACGTTCCTCAGGGCCATAACCCTTCCAGTCAATAAGATATTGTAGTTGACCATAACGGTGACGTGAGTCCAGGATCTTGGCTACTTCATACTCAACGCCTCGTTGAGTTTGGACTTTCGGAGTTGGAGGAAGTGAGGAATGAAACCGATTCAAGATCAGCGGTTTCAACAGGGAAACATGGAATGTCCTGGGTATTTTTAAGAAGGGAGGCAACTGAAGTCTGTAAGCAACAGGATTGATGACTTGTTCAATCTTGAAAGGACCGATATAGCGAGGTGCAAACTTCATACTGGGAACTCTTAACCTCAAATTCTTCGTGGATAACCATACCCGATCACCCACCTTGAGAGCAGGAACTGCTCGACGCTTCTTATCCGCAAACTTCTTGTACCTGAACGATGCCTTGAGCAGAGCTGATCGTACGCTCTTCCAGATATTGGCAAACTGATGCAAGGTGATATCCACTGCGGGAACAGAAGTTGCTGGAAGCGGTTGGAACTCAGGGACTTTAGGGTGGAATCCAAAGTTAGTGAAGAATGGTGTTGAAGCAGATGAAGAATGATACTGGTTGTTATGACAGAACTCGGCCCAGGGAAGTAATTGAACCCAGTCATCTTGAGAGGAGGACACATAGATGCGGAGGAAGGCCTCCAAGTCCTGATTCACCCTCTCGGTTTGACCATTGGTCTGAGGATGGTAAGCCGTGGAAAACTTTAGCTTGACTTGGAGGACTTGACATAAACTACGCCAGAATTTGGCTGTGAATTGAACTCCTCGATCTGAGATAATTTCTTCAGGAAGACCGTGGAGTCGGAAGATCTCTTGTATGAATACTTGAGCCAACTTGGAAGCTGACGGAAGACCGGTGAGAGGAATGAAGTGTGCCATCTTGGTGAACCGGTCAACTACCACCCAGATGGTATTGAACTTGTTGCACATGGGTAAATCTGTAATAAAATCCATCGACAAATGGGTCCAAGGTCGACGGGGAACAGATAGAGGAACCAGTTGCCCCGCAGGCGACTGGCGGGATACCTTATGTTGAGCACACTTTGGGCAAGATGCAATAAACTCCAAGACGTCCTTTTTCAGAGTTGGCCACCAATAGGACCTAGAGATAAACTCCAGGGTTTTTTGGATACCTGTATGTCCGGCAAAACGGGAAGCATGGGCCCAATGCATGAGCTTCTTCCTTAGCATCGGTTTCACAAAACTTTTCCCTGATGGGGGCGTAGAGTCCATCCCTACCGTGGAGAATGCCAACGGATTTATAATAGGATGCTTGTCTGAAGACTCTGACTCATTTTCTTGCTCCCATGAGCGGGAAAGGGCATCGGCCTTGCGATTCTGAGAGCCCGGACAGAACTGGAGTTTAAAGTCGAACCTGGAAAAGAAAAGTGCCCATCTGGCCTGACGAGGGTTGAGACATTGTGCGCCTTTCAGATATAAAAGGTTCTTGTGGTCTGTAAGTATGGTGATTGAATGAGAAGCTCCCTCCAACAGATACCTCCACTCTTCTAGAGCGAGCTTGATGGCTAGCAACTCCTGGTCGCCAATGGCATAGTTGCGCTCAGCTGGGGAGAACTTCCGGGAGAAGAAACTGCAAGGGTGTAAATGGCCATCTTTAGCCCTCTGAGATAACACCGCTCCTACTCCAACGGAGGAGGCATCCACCTCTAAGATGAAAGGAGAGTCGATGTCAGGCTGTTTCAGAACAGGCGCAGAGATGAACCTTTGTTTTAAAATATGAAATGCTTGCATGGCTTCTTCAGACCACTTGGACGGGTTAGCACCCTTCTTAGTGAAAGCAGTAATAGGCGCCACAATGGTGGAAAAGTCTCGTATAAACTTTCGGTAATAGTTGGCGAACCCTAAGAACCTCTGGACCCCTTTGAGGGTTAAGGGTACCGGCCAATTTTGGATTGCTTGTAGTTTCTCAGGATCCATCTCTAGTCCGGAACCGGACACAATGTACCCTAGAAACGGAATGGACTTGACTTCAAAGACGCATTTCTCTAATTTGCAATAGAGATGATTGACACGGAGACGGGACAGAACCTCTTTAACCCAAAAACGATGTTCCTCTAAATCGTTGGCAAAAATGAGGATATCGTCTAGATAGACCACGACATGACGGTATAGAATGTCTCTGAAGATCTCATTGACAAAATGCTGGAAGACAGCTGGAGCATTGCTCAATCCGAAGGGCATGACGAGGTACTCATAATGTCCGTCACGGGTGTTAAAGGCGGTCTTCCACTCGTCACCCTCACGGATCCGGATGAGATTGTATGCACCTCTCAAGTCCAGCTTTGTAAAGATGGTAGCTCCGCTAACTCTGTCAAAGAGCTCAGTAATCAGGGGTAAAGGATAACGGTTCTTGATGGTAATGTCGTTCAAACCTCTGTAGTCGATGCACGGCCGCAGACCACCATCTTTCTTTTTTACAAAAAAGAAGCCTGCGCCGGCTGGGGAAGAAGAAGGTCGAATGAACCCCTTTGCTAGGTTCTCTTTAATGTATTCCTCCATAGAATGCGTCTCAGGCAGAGACAACGGATAAGTTCGGCCTCGAGGTGGAACCATCCCTGGAACGAGATCAATCGGGCAGTCCCATTCTCTATGAGGAGGAAGGATATCAGCAGAAGCTTTACTGAACACATCCGTGAAATCTTGATATGGAGGAGGTGGAACATCAGACGACCTGGGGGAGGAAGAACAGACAGGCAATACTTTAAACAAACATGTCTCAGCACAGGAGGAACCCCATGCCAGGATTTGCGTAGTCGTCCAATCAATTGTAGGATTGTGAAGACGGAGCCATGGAAGGCCCAGGACCACAGGATGTGTGGCTCTTGGAATCACTAAAAAAGAAATAAGTTCGGAATGAAGAACTCCCACTCTCAGACGAACTGGTAGAGTCCTTAAAGAAATAACTGCATCAAAAATTTTGCTGCCATCCACGGCAGTTAAAGAAATGGACGAAGGAAGTCTCTCGGTGGGTAGGGACCAACGTTTAACATAGGCTTCGGTAATAAAGTTCCCAGCTGCTCCGGAATCAAGGAGGGCAACGACGTTCCGATAACGTTGAGCAACTTGAAGCGAGACTGAGAGATTACAATCTTGAGGAGATGGAGAGGAGATCATTACTCCTAGCCGGCCCTCTCCTTGGCGAGCTAGGATTTGGAGTTTCCCGGACGTTTGGGACAGGCATTAATGGTGTGAGACGGAGCTGCACAATAAAGACAGAGAGACTCGGAGAGACGTCTTCGGCGCTCAGCAGGAGTTAAACGGGAACGGCCAATTTGCATGGGCTCATCTTTAGTTGGTGACAGTTGGCGAGGAGGAGGAGCAGAAGATTTTGGAGCAGATGATCTTCCACGCTCAGTTGCTCTCTCTCTGAAACGTAAATCAACTTTCGTGCAGAGTGAGATTAGCTCATCTAACTTAGAGGGTAAGTCTCTGGTAGCTAACTCATCTTTAATACGCTCAGATAAGCCATGCCAGAATGCAGCATACAGGGCCTCGTCGTTCCATGCCAGTTCGGATGCCAGGATCTGGAACTGTATCAGATATTGTCCTACAGTACGTGACCCCTGGCGTAAACGGAGAATCTCGGATGAAGCTGAGGTTACCCGGCCTGGCTCGTCGAAGATGCGCCTGAATGTTGTCACGAATGCAGTGTAAGAAGATAGCAGGGTGTCGGACCTCTCCCATAACGGTGATGCCCAATCAAGGGCTGAGCCACTGAGAAGAGAAATAATGTAGGCAATTTTTGTACGGTCACTGGGAAAATTGCCAGGTTGTAGCTCAAACTGAATCTCACACTGGTTGAGAAATCCCCTGCAGAATCTTGGAGATCCGTCAAATTTTGCTGGCGTTGGAAGATGAAGACGTGGAGCAGAAATGGGTAAGGTGGGTGGGGTTATAGCTGGAGTCACTGTGGTTGACGCACCAGACGCGCCTGATCCACGGAGAGTTGTCTGAATCCCATCCAGCCGAGTAGAGAGATCCTGGAGACAGCGGATGATGTGGCCCTGTGCAGCCTCCTGATGTTCTAGTCAGGCTGCCAGTTCTTGCATCGGCCTGGCCGCTTGATCCTGGTCTCCGGCTGGATTCATTAGGTCAGTGCTTACTGTCACAACTGAGGGCCTGAGCTGATGGGAAGCAGCCTCAGTTGTAGGGGCTGAGATGTACCGGAACCTGGGAGGTTGTATCAGACCCCTGGACATGTAAGTAACATGAAGAAGAACCGCCCGAAGGCGTGACCACGACAACTTGAATAAAAGTCAATGATGTTTATTTATGACAAACTCCATGCATCACAGTAGCAGTAAAAGAAACATAAAATCAGCAGAGAAATAATACAGTTCCTGGGTACTACAGGGTGGCAGGGACCACAGAGCTCTGGTAGTATGAGACAGTTCTTATTATCTGCGAGTTGGAAAGTCCTTACCAGGCCTGACTGTAGCAATGAAGAAAGCCCAGGATCGTACCAGCTGGTGTTCCAGGGAAAGCTGGACTGCTGTAAATAAAATAGCTGCTGTGGGTTCTGGTTGGAACCAGACAGATGTTGGCACGGAGTGGATACTGGCTGGAACCAGTCAAATAATAAATGAAGCTTGAGAGCGATGCAATATGAATGAAATGTAGAGTTTGAGAGCGGAGAAATAATAATACCGGTGGAGAGTGTTAAACTGTAGAAAGGACACCGGCCCTTTAAGAGAAGCTGTACTCTGCTGGAAGCTGGGCTGGAAGCAGGTAATGTTGTAGCTGGAAACAGATGAATCCACAATGGATCGGAGAGTCAGGCTACACCGCAGGTGGAATGCTGGTGCGGGTCTCTATGATGGAAGTCTTGAGACAGGAGCTGGAACCTGGAAGACAATCACAGGAGAGAGACAAACAGGAACTAGGTTTGACAACCAAAGCACTGACGCCTTCCTTGCTCAGGCACAGTGTATTTATACCTGCAGCAAGGAAGGGATTGGCTAGGCAATTATGCAGATTATCAATACTGAGAACAGATTGGTGGAAATGATCAGCTGACAGAATCCAAGATGGCTGCGCCCATGCAGACACTTGGAGGGAAGTTTGGTTTGTAATCCATGTGATAATGAAAACAGTAATGGCGGCGCCGGCCACCGGAGACAGGAGGCGCCAAGCTGACAGGTGCACATCCAACTATGCGGACACAGCGGAGGCCGCGGCTGACGTAATCGCCACTCAGACACTCTGCATGCAGAAGCTCAGGGACGGCGGCGGAGGCCGCGGGAGACGCCATGCCAGGTGTAATATGGCGTTTACTGTGACAGCGTCTCAGAGTGACAGGAGAGGATACAGGAATGTAAACATCAGGATAACAGATGGGATCCGGTCCTGGAGCGCTGAGCCAGCCTTAGGAGGCATCTGATGGGTAAGAAATGGCGTCCAGATACCCGGATCGTGACATTTCAATTATACCATGGGTTTTAACAAAGTTCAGGAGGGAAACATTCTTCAAAGGAAGAGGAGTATTAGAACTCGAGGACAACACTGAAACTGGAGGGAGGCAGGTTCAGGGGCAATTTAAGGAAAAATTACTTCACAGAAAGGGTAGTGGACAAGTGGAATAGCCTCTCATCAGAGGTGGTAGAGGCTAAGACTGTAGAGCAATTTAAACATGCTTGTGATAGGCATATGAATATCCTTACAAAGAATTAAGGTTCAAAAAGGGTTGAGATTACCTAAAGGATAAAAAAAAAGGGGCAGACTAGATGGGCCAAGTGGTTCTTATCTGCCGTTAAATTCTATGTTTCTGTGTTTCTATCCAGTGTTCCAAAGGAGGAAATAATCATGCCACACAATTAGAACTGCTTAGTCCCAGTTGTTGCTCCCCGTAGTTCTCCTGGAAAATCACCACATGTGAGGTAATGAATAAATGCTTACACGGTGCTTACATATAAGCCTGCTGTATATATGCACATCAAGGTTTCTTTTCCCCTTTACTTCAGAGTAAAAACCGTTTAGCAATAAATGAGATGTGATCAATTATGGGGAGACTGAGACCCCAGGTTGTCTCATGCTCCACGGTGAGACCAAAAGGTAATGCTGTGCAGAATAGGTGTAAGTCCGAGGTCACTCTCACTGACGCATTTCAACACTTCTGGCGTTTTTGTCAAGGATAATGACAAAGCTTATCCTTGACAAAGACGCCAGGAGCGTAGAAATGCGTTGGAGAGAGTGACCTTGGACTTACACCTATTCTGCACAGCATTATCTTTTGGTCTCACCGTGGAGCATGAGACAACCCAGAGTTTCAGTTTCCCTCATCTATTGCTAAACATTTTTTACTCTGAAGTAACGGGGAAAAGAAACCTTGATGTACATATATACAGAAAGCTTATATGTAAGCACCGTGTAAGCATTTATTCATTATCTCACACGTGGTGATTTTCCAGTGGAACTACGGGGAGCACCATCTGGGACTAAGCAGTTCTACTTGTGTAGTACAATTATTTCTTCCTTTGGAACACTGGATACTATCATATAGACTGTTTGTGCAATATTACACTATTGTATATTTTTTCTTTATTTTTATATGGAGAACTAAGCCTTGAACTTACATCTAATAAATTGGATGACAATCCTATGAGACAGTGGTAGCTATACAAACATATTACTGGAGCTCAATTGTTTATTTGATATATTAATATTTTGTTTATTTAGTTTACAGTTGTCTTATTGATGTCATCCTGTTTATTCTTTGAAGTTAATAATAAAAAATGTACAGTAACGTGAGAAAAAATGTGCAGGTTGAGAGTTTGATACACCGGCACTAGAGATGAACCACGCATTCTGCATTTGGCTCACAGGTTTGATGGCAGAATTAGCTCTTAGGCGTTCCCAGTCCTATCCTTACCACACCCAAAGGCAGCATAAATTGGCACCACAAATTCAATCACAACCCACTTGCTAATTCAAAAATACACACCAACCACACATACCTTCAATCTTCTATCTGCCATGGGTAATACAATCAGAGCCTTTGCAGTGTAATGAGCATCTGTGTCATGGAATTGAAGTCTGTGCCTTGTTACATCTGTTTCATGCCACAGTAATAGAGGCCAGTGCTGTCTGGTCTGAGCCATGTAACTTGTGAGTTTAGGCTAAAGTTCATTAGATAATACAAAGTGTCTTCAATACCTGTGGGGGTGTATCACATACGGGTGCACAGTGTTTTGCGTCTAGAGCCATAAGTCATATGACTAGCAATGAAAGCTTCTTCTCTCACCTTGTAAAACAATTTAAAACAGAAACAGCACAGCTAATGGACATATATGACCTCAGAAGAAATATGGGAAGTTTACCTTCGCAGACCAGTCTCTTCTACATTCATCAGAAAGATAGCACTAAATAATGTACTATGGTGGTCATTCCGAGTTGATCGCTAGCTGCATTCATTTGCTGTGCAGCGATGAGGCAAAAAATCTGCACTTCTGCGCATGCGTATGTGGCACAATGCGCACGTGCAACACACTATTACAACGAACAATGTAGTTTCATACAGGGTCTAGCGAAGCTTTTCAGTCGAACTGCTGGCCGCGAGTGATTGACACAAAGTAGGCGTTTCTGGGTGTCAACTGACCATTTCCAGGGAGTGTTTGGAAAAACGCAGGCGTGCCATCAAAAACGCAGGTGTGGCTGGGTGAACACAGGGTGTGTTTATGACGTCAAAACAGGAACTGAACAGTCTGAAGTGATTGCAAGCGCTGAGTAGGTCTGAAGCTACTCTGAAACTGCACAAAAAAATGTTGTAGCCGTTTTGCGATCCCTTCGTTCGCACTTCTGCGAAGCTAAAATACACTCCCAGTGGGCGGCGGCATAGCATTTGCATGGCTGCTAAGAACTACTAGCAAACTATCAACTCGTAATGGTCACCTATATGTAGCCTTGAACACAATTTGTTGTCAAGAAACACTGAAAGCAAATCAATATTGCCACATTCAAGAATGGCAATAAGGAATCATACTCTTGCAGAATTGTACCAGCTACAAATAAGAGGTTAACACCATAAAGCAGAACAAACATACTAATTGCATCCATATGTGGTATCAATATCGAGGCCATACAAACTCCAAAGCAATAAGGACATTAACTAAAGAGCAGATCAATAATAAAATCAAGATTGATCAGTGAAACCACATGATGAAATGCACTAGCTGCTTGAAACAGAAAACGATAACTACTGTATATATTTTCAACAGCCTAGAAGTAGCAGAATTGAACAGCCTCTGGACTTGATACACGTGGACATGTGTGGAGCTATGACATGGAGAACCTGGGAATGGCGTATTGATGACCGGTCAAGATACAGAATAGCTTACCTGCTTCACACCAAGGATAACATATCATTGAAACTTGAGGGATACCTTGATTACCTTGATCAGTTAAGCAACACATTAAGCAGATTAACAAATTTATATGTAGATAAACAGAATACACAAGGGTCAAAAACACAAGCAATCTTGAAAAAGAAAATAATTGTGTTTCAGACCAATATATCATACAACATTGAACAGGAAGGTGTAGCATAAAGAAGTAACCATTTCTTAAAGTAGGCAAGGGCTTTTCATGATCTAGCTATACCAATGACATATTGGGGTGAAGGAATAATGGCAGCATGTATTCTCCAAAATCTTTTCCCCAGTAAGACAACAGAGAAAACTTCATACTGTATGAACAGTGAAATATAAAGTAGCTTGAACTGCAGCACATTACAATATTTGGAACATGTTCATGTATCAAAACAAAAATGCAACAGTGTGATTTCTAATAATGGGGGTCATTCCGCCCCGCTCGCTCGCTGCAGTTTGTCGCAGTGCAGCGATCGGGTCGGAACTGCGCATGCGCCGGTGCTGCAGTGCACCGGCGCATGGCAGCCTTCGTTGCCTAGCGATCTCCTCTGAGACAGAGGTGGTCGCTAGGTGGGAGGGGGCTGAACGGCGGCGTTAAGCCGCCGTTTAGTGAGAATGGTTCGGCCAACGCAGGCGTGGGCGGACCATTGGGGGGGCGGGCTGCGGCGGCTGCGTGATGTCTCAGGCAGCCGCTGCGGCCAGCGGCAGCGACAAACAACTCCCGGCCAGCCGCAGGAGCTGTGCTGGCCGGGAGTTACTCCTCAAATACAAAGGCATCGCCGCTGTGCAATGCTTTTGTATTTGTGCGGGGGGGGGGGGGCGGACTGACATGCGGGGCGGACTAGCCCCGTGCTGGGCAACCCCCTGCATGTCAGGGGTCAACTCGGAATGACCCCCAATGACTCTGAGGCACTCAAATTTCACAAGAAGGTGAGCCTCATCAATAAATGTCATTGGAAATATAGGTGAATAAGCAAAAGGATATTGAAATTGAATAAGGCATCCCAGCTAACCAAGAAAGAAAAACTTCAGTTAGATGATCCATAAAATGGAATTAGCCAAATTACTAAAATAGATTTTTAGAACAGTAGCAGAACAATGGAGGGTAATACAACAAACTATCCCTGCATGAGAATCAGAAGTGTTCTTTAAACTGTTGACAAAGAGATGAAAGATCTCAACTACTGTAGCTTCTAGACCTGAGCTACGCATACAACTTGCGTGATAAGAACGTCATTGCCTGGTTTACAGTAAGATTTCTGCCTATATACTGCTGGTAGACGGTAGAGAGATCACGATATTATGAAAACCATATAAGTTAATGGAGCTTTGTTTTAGTAAATTAATAAATTAAGCTGGTGGTATACGGTGCCACAACTCCAGGACAGTCAGGGTTCACAGGATGATTCCACTGTCACCATATCTCAATCAAATCCATTATCTGTGGTATATGATGGAATAAGATCCTCATACACTACTTCACTGCATCTTTGGGACCACATTAGGGTTTACATGGACCTGATTTCCTGCACATTTTTTAAGTTGGTCTCCATGTTCCATTTAATATAGAATTCTGTAAGTTCTGAGGGCAATTGTTTATAGATGTACAGTACATAATAAAGTGTCTTTGCACATTATGTATGTATACTACACTGAAGCTTGCATTTATTCATACAATACATGTTCAGCAAGACCACAACTGTAGGGTTTCCTGGAGGAAAGTTATATCTGTGTTTCTGTTTTCTGGAAGATGTTGAAATGAGAATCTTTGTTTAATTTAAACATGACAGCTGAGTGCCAGTTACATGGTGTGCCAAGTATTATTTGTGCCAAACCTACACAGCAACCAATGAAAAAAATATAGAAAGAGCGGGGTTACTGAGGCTCAATTTGGCTGATCCTCCAGGGATTACCAGATAATGACATTGCTGTAAATGGGATGTATGTCATATGTAATGCCTTAAAAATTACAAATGTATTTTGTTCCAAGATCAGGTCTAGGACCTTAAATCCTGAAGCTTTGTAGAGTCAAGTTTCTTCTTTCTTTCTTTCTTTCTTTCTTTCTTTCTTTCTTTCTTTCTTTCTTTCTTTCTTTCTTTCTTTCTTTCTTTTCTTTCTTTTTCTTCTTTGATTTAAGCCTTGATTCACTCTAGATAATCTGTTGTACTGATCATATACTGTCATATCTAGCAAAAACATCACAGATTTTAAAAATTGTGTGCAACTGCTGCAGTGGTGAAAGAAATCAATAATTTGATCAGTGAGTTTGCATTATATCCACTTAAAACCTCACTATAATAATAATAATAATAATAATAATAAGTCGGTATTATACAGGAACATTGACCTAAAAGCTAAAAAGCTAATGTGTACAAATTGAGCTAATATTCCAAGAAACTGCCTGTGTTTTGCCTGTATGTAACACCTGCTTTGCTTTCAGTGTCTGGATTTGATTCAATTACAATTTAGATGAAATGAACTGTTTAAATATAATGTTTCAATCTATTCGTTACTAAGAAAGGAAGGATCATTAAGAAAAACCCATTGAGGCACAAAAATGATACGTGCTACCAGCAATTCTATAGCCAAACAGCTTGAAAATTCTGTGTAAACAAAGAACAGTAGATGGCGCTTTTGAGAGAAGACGACAAAGGTTAAAGAATATTGATATTGGGTTGTAAAAGTAGTGACAGTTGTGAACATAAAGTAATCAGGAACTCATTATTATACTAAAAGAAAGAAGGAGGCTGCGCTATCAGAGGAAAAAACAATGTCAATCACTAAATGTGTAATTTAAAACAATTTATAAAAAAACAATAATTCTTTAAAAAGCAGTACTTCTGTATATGCCAAATATATGCAAAAAATGGATTTTACCAATTATATGCAAGAGTTGGAATTTACCCAAGGTATTGGTACAGGACTGATGGTTTATATTCTCTAGGATCCGTTCCACATTTTGCCCATAAATGATGCGTCCAGTTATAATCCACTATGGAGAGTCCCTTTTAGATGGTAATTAAGAGAGTCCATGAAAAAGTTCCATATGCCGCTAGAGGATTATTGCAGTGTCCCATAAATGGTGAGTACCTCATGCAGTGCGGAGATAGGATGGTGCCCCATTCAAAGATGTCCTGTTCCAAAGGGTAAGTACCTGACGCGTTTTGCTGCATAGACCTTGCAGGACACCTTTGAAAAAGCTGCAAGGTCTATGCAGCGAAACACGTTAGGTACTTACCCTTTGGATCAGGACATATTTGAATTGGACCCGAACCAGCCCAAACCGTTGACCAGCTATCCAGACAAGTCCGAGAGAGGCACCATCCTATCTCCGCGCTGCATGAGGTACTCACCATTTATGGGACACTGCAATAATCCTCTAGCGGCATATGGAACTTTTTCATGGACTCTCTTAATTACCATCTAAAAGGGACTCTCCATAGTGGATTATAACTGGACGCATCATTTATGGGCAAAATGTGGAACGGATCCTAGAGAATATAAACCATCAGTCCTGTACCAATACCTTGGGTAAATTCCAACTCTTGCATGTAATTGGTAAAATCCATTTTTTGCATATATTTGGCATATTATCTTGCACAGAAGTACTGCTTTTTAAAGAATTATTGTTTTTTAATAAATTGTTTTAAATTTCACATTTACTGATTGACATTGTTCTTTCCTCTGATAGCGCAGCCTCCTTCTTTCTTTTAGTTTCCTTCCAGGGAGTGACTTTCCCGTATTATTGGCTGCTGCTTAGCTAAACAACTCGCCTCATAGCGCCCGAATGCCTTTGGGTATTTTTACCTTATTTTTCGCATCTACTCATTATTATACTTTAGGTTGGAACATTTTCAGAGTTTGGTACATATAGGGAAGACCGTAGTCCCCATTGATAATAATAAGAAATGAGGTCTGCTTCATTAGTTAGCCTTTTGCAGGAGATCCTGCAGTAGACTGTTGTACCATTGCCAGTGTGCAAGCTTATGCAGAAACTGTGGTTATGCAGAAACTGTTGATAAATATGTTAAACTGACAGATTTAAGGAGGGTTTGGGTCAGTGACATAAACTAACAAAGGCATACTGTACCTCTCAACATGACTGTCTCCAGGAGGGACAAAATGCTCTGCTTCTGAACTTATCTCTTAATGTATGATTGCTGGCAGAGGCAGATTGGTATAGCGGGACACCGGGACATTCCCCAGGGGGCGGTCCCGTTGTCGCGTCCAGGGCCACCTGTCTAGCCTTCACTAACCCCATCAGCCCCCCCCCCGTGCGCGCGCTCTCCACCGCCGACTGCTGCAATCGGAGTAACCTCTGATTGGGCCGCATTAGTAAACCCAAAATGGCCGACTGGGGAACTGCTGCACATGTCCAGCCTCAGCAGCTCCTCCATCCCCCTTGTCCCTCCTGGAGAGGGTCATGTTGGGATGTATGTAAAAGGCACACAGGCAGAGCCAGTGCTACCCGCTCAGCAGCTCCTGTAAAGCAGGGAGGCACCGGGCTGAAGAAGCGCTCTCCCCACTCTGGTGTTGCTGCTGGCTGCCACTGCGTCTGTCACACTGACAGATGTAGGCAGCGTGAAGCGTGGGTCCGGCTCAGTCCCTCCAGCTCCCTCCCTCCTGTCTCCTCCCCACTGCACTTTAGGCAGCGGTGCCAGCAGCACTCTCCCGCGGATCTGTGTGCGGTAAATACCGCACACCAACTCTATCTCCTCCCCCTCTGACTTAAGTGTAAGGGGCATTAACTGCTGCACTACTACTGTGGGCATTCTGTGTGGCACTAGTACTGTGGGCATTCTGTGTGGCACTAGTACTGTGGGCATTATGTGTGGAGTGACTACTGTGGGCACACCGTGGGGCACTATTACTATGGGCATTATGTGTGGCTATACTACTGTGGGCATTTTGTGTGGCACGACTACTGAGGGCTGTGTGGCACACCTACTGTGGGCATTATGTGTGGCATGACTACTGTGGGCTTTCTGTGTGGCATGACTACTGTGGGCATTATATGTGGCACAACTATTGTGGGCATTCTGTGTGGCACTAATACTGTGGGCATTCTGTGGGGCACTACTACTATGGAATTATGTGTGGCACTACTACTGTGGACATTATGTATGGCACGACTACTGTGGGCATTCTGTGTGGCATGACTACTGTAGGCACTCTGGGGCACTACTGCTGTAGGCATTATGAGTGGCAGGACTACTGTGGGCATTATGTATTAGGTCTGCTGTCACTGTGGGCATTTTGTGTGGCACTACTACTGTGGGTGTTATGTGTATAAGGGACACTACTGTGGGTATTGTGTATAAGGAGCACTACAGTGTGTCGTAATGTGAATTAGGTACACAGCTATTTGGTGCAATATGAATCAGGGGCTCTATGTGTGGTATAATGTGAATAAGATTATGATACTGTGTGGTGTAATGTGAATTGGAGATGATATTGTGTAGCCATGCCCCTTTCATGTGAGACCATGCCACTTTGGTGCGCACTGTCCCTTTATTACATATGGGAGGAAAGGCGCAAATTTATTGCTTGCAGGGGGGCGCCGGACACCCTAGCACCGAGCCTGCACACAGGTACACAAAGCTCAATACATGTATGCTGGGTGGAGCAGCTAGTTAAACCTACACCAATTTGACTGGTATAAGTCTAACATTTGCAGAGATTTAATTTAAGCCTACTGTACATTAATATTGAATTCTGACAAAAAAAAATATCTGCTCATGCAGGAACATCATTTAAATATGTTTTCTATGACCCACAACAACTAAAATTGAAGCCTCACTTAAACACTTAACATCAATTTAACAGGAATAGAATCTTAAAAATGTTGTTTACTAAAGCATTTTATATTTTTTCTTCATCTGACAATGAATTGGAATTTAACGCAGATTCTTTAAACTGGAGTAAAATACACAATTATGGTAATGCAACCCACTAGAGTGCTTAGAGATGTGTGAATTATTGAGGTAATTCAGAGTTGATCGCAGCAGCAAATTTGTTAGCAGTTGGGCAAAACCATGGGGGTAATTCCAAGTTGATCGCAGCAGTAATTTTGTTAGCAGTTGGGCAAAACCATGTGCACTGCAGGGGAGGCAGATATAACATGTGCAGAAAGAGTTAGATTTGGGTGGGTTATTTTGTTTCTGTGCAGGGTAAATACTGGCTGCTTTATTTTTACACTGCAAATTAGATTGCAGATTGAACACACCACACCCAAATCTAACTCTCTCTGCACATGCTAAATCTGCCTCCCCTGCAGTGCACATGGGGGGTCATTCCGAGTTGTTCGCTCATTGCCGATTTTTGCAACGGAGCGATTAAGGCAAAAATGTGCATGCGCATGGTACGCAGTGCGCATGCGCTAAGTATTTTAGCACAAAACTTAGTAGATTTACTCACGTCCGAATGAAGAATTTTCATCGTTGAAGTGATCGGAGTGTGATTGACAGGAAGTGGGTGTTTCTGGGCGGAAACTGACCGTTTTCTGGGAGTGTGCGGAAAAACGCAGGTGTGCCAGAATAAAACGCAGGAGTGTCTGGAGAAACGGGGAGTGGCTTGCCGAACGCAGGGCGTGTTTGTGACATCAAACCAGGAACGAAACGGGCTGAGCTGATCGCAGTGTAGGAGTAAGTCTCGAGCTACTCAGAAACTGCTAAGAATTTTCTATTCGCAATTCTGCTAATCTTTTGTTCGCAATTCTGCTAAACTAAGATACACTCCCAGAGGGCGGCGGCCTAGCGTGTGCAATGCGGCTAAAATCTGCTAGCGAGCGAACAACTCGGAATGACCCCCATGGTTTTGCCCAACTGCTAACAAAATTCCTGCTGCGATCAACTTGGAATTACCCCCATGTGCACTGCAGGTGGAGCAGATATAACATTTGCAGAGAGAGTTAGATTTGGGTGAGATATATTGTTTATGTGCAGGGTAAATACTGGCTGCTTTATTTTTACACTGCAATTTAGATTTCAGTTTGAATACACCCCACACAAATCTAAATCTCTCTCCACATGCTACATCTGCCCCCCCCCCCCCCCCCTGCAGTGCACATTGTTTTGCCCAACTGCTAACAAATTTGCTGCTGCGATCAACTCTGAATTATGGCCCTCATTCAGAGTTGATCGCTCGCTAGCTATTTTTTGCAGCCGTGCAAACGCATAGTCGCCACCCACAGGGGAGTGTATTTTCGCTTTGCAAGTGTGCGAACGCCTTTGCAGTCGATCTCTGCAAAAATATTTTGTGCAGTTTCTGAGTAGCTCTGGACTTACTCAGCCCTTGCGATCACTTCAGTCTTTTTGGTGCCAGAATTGACGTCAGACACCCGCCCAGCAAACGCCTGGACATGCCTGCATTTTCCCAAACACTCCCAGAAATCGGTCAGTTGACACCAATAAATGCCTTCTTCCTGTCAATCTCTTTGCGATCCGCTGTGCGAACGGATTCTTCGTTAAATCCATTGCCCAGCAACGATACGCTTTGTACCTGTACGACGCGCCTGCGCATTGCGGTGCATACGCATGCGCAGTAGTGACCTGATCGTTGCACTGCAAAAAAACGTCAGCGAGCGATCAACTCGGAATGACCCCCTAGGCTAGGGGTGGGCAAAATGCGGCTCGCCGGCCGGATGCGGCCCACAAACCGATCCTGACCGGCCCACTGCTTCCCACCAGCATGCAATGACAAGCGGCCCGACTGACTGAGCTGCTTGTCATTGCTCTGCAGTACTCCAAGCTGCCGGCGCCTGTCTCCCCTGCTGCTGCACGGCGCCTGACACACTCATCCTCCCGCCTCCAGAGTCCCCATTGACAAAGGCAGCGATCAGACGAAAAGGGGGCGGAGCTATGCAGAGACGGGGGGCGGGGCTACGCGGGCCTTTAGGGGGCGGAGCTACATGGGACATAAGTCACGGCTACAGATCCATCCTTCCTGCCACTGCCAGCCAGACACAGATCAGTAAGTTAATGGAAAAAGTGAGGGAAAGAAAGTGTGTGTGTGTGTGTGTGTGTGTGTGTGTGTGTGTGTGTGTGTGTGTGTGTGTATATGAGAGAGAGTGTGTGTGTGTGTGTGTGTGTGTGTGTGTGTGTGTGTGTGTGTGTGTGTGTGTGTGTGTGTGTGTATATGTTTGTGTGTGCGGGCAGTGGCTTCAGACTGTATTTAGGTTAGGGGGGAGATCTTTAACGCTTGCTGTACCACCCCCCAACCCCCCCCCTCCCCTGGATTCTTTCACCATGTCATCCCCCATGTTCTGTCACGGTGTCACCCCCCCCCCCCGTGTTCTGTCACTGTGTCACCCCCGTGTTCTGAGACTAAGTCACCCCGCCGTGTTGTTACCGTGTCACACCCCTGTGTTCTGTCACTGTGTCACCCCCCCGTGTTCTGTCACTGTGTCACCCCTCCGTGTTCTGTCACTGTGTCACCCCCCCGTGTTCTGTCACTGTCACCCCCCCGTGTTCTGTCACTGTATCACCCGCCCCCGTGTTCTGTCAGTCACCCCCCCGTGTTCTGTCACTGTCACCCCCCCGTGTTCTGTCACTGTCATCCCCCCGTGTTCTGTCACTGTGTCACACACCCCCGCGTTCTGTCACTGTGTCACCCCCCCGCGTTCTGTCACTGTGTCACCCCCACGCGTTCTGTCACTGTGTCACCCCCCCGCGTTCTGTCACTGTGTCACCCCCCGCGTTCTGTCACTGTGTCACCCCCCCGTGTTCTGTCACCGTGTCATACCCTGTGTTCCATCACCGTGTCCCACCCCCGTGTTCTGTCACTGTGTCACAACTTTCCCCAGGGGCCATAAGACACTGGATAATTTGCTTACTGTGCAATGATTATCCCAAATAAAATGTTAATGTGTAAAAGGGGACACTACCTGCCGTAATGTGTAAAAGGGGGCTCTACCTTCCGTAATGTGTAAAAGGGGGCTCTACCTGCTGTAATGTGTAAAAGGGGGCTCTACCTGGCGTAATATGTGACAGGAGCTCTACCTGGAGTAATGTGTGTAAGTGGCGCTACTGTGTGGCGTAATTTGAATAATGGAGACTATTGTGCAGCCTAAAATGAATCTGTATTATTTTTTGGCCACACCCCTTCCCCATGAAGCCACGTCCCTATATTTTTGGCACATAGGGGAGCTGCTATTTTGTATGCGGCCCTCGAAAACTGACAGGAAAGTGTCAAGTGGCCCCTCAGCTGAAATAATTGCCCACCCCTGCCCTAGGCCCTAAGTATCCCTTGGTGGAACGCAGGGTGTAGCTGTGATATCAGACACCTCGAGACAAATAAAATTCCTTATTACAACTATCGATAAATCCCAGTGGTGCGCATAATCACTATTTGGATCGATAAATCCCAGTGGTGCGCAGACTTTGTTCATTATAAGGTATCTTTATTTTCGGGTGCTGGCTATAAAGGATGACAAATAGAGCCCTTAAAGTCTTATTTTATCAAGTAATGCACTCCCTT
The DNA here is from genome assembly GCF_028390025.1 of Pseudophryne corroboree. Lineage (NCBI taxonomy): Eukaryota > Metazoa > Chordata > Amphibia > Anura > Myobatrachidae > Pseudophryne > Pseudophryne corroboree. The sequence continues at coordinate 438,742,829 of NC_086445.1, forward strand.
AATAAAACTTCTGCACTCCTTTCTTTCATATAAGACACAGCAGCAGATGCTGTAACCACTGTATATACTATACAATGTAATGCAGGGCCGTAACTAGGTGTGTGCAGAGAGGGCACTGCACATAGCACTGCAGGATAGGGGTCGCTGTTGGCGGCACTTGTCAATTATCTGTTTTAATTACTTTCATTTGCAGATTTCCCCCTCTTTGAAGCCCAGCATCTCCTGATCACCGCTGTCTCCTTCTGTCACTAATACCTATACAACATTCATGAACTCAACTTGAGATTTCTTTGGTATTTAGTCACACTGTCCTCTATTACATTTCAAGATGCTGACATACCCAGGATTCAAACCCATTGGTTGAAGCATTGCAGTCAGAAAATCTATTCATTGAGCTATCTGCCCTTGCATAGAAAGGTAGATAATTCTAATCTAGAGAATTCTAACTATTTGAAGCTTACCTCTTACTTTGTGAAAAAAATTATCAGCATTGTAGCTGAGCAGATCTATGTAGGATGTGGCTGGAAGGGATTGGATGGGGTGGTCTTCTGAATGCCGAATGTCGGGATCCTGGCGCACAGTATATCGGCGCCGGAATCCCGACACCCGGCATACAGACAACTATTCTCCCTCGTGGGGGTCCATGACCCCCCTGGAGGGAGAATAAAATAGTGTAGCGCGGCGAGCGCAGCGAGCCCACAAGGGGCTCCTTTGCGCTCGCCACGCTGTTGGTATGCCGGCGGTCGGGCTCCCGGCGCCGGTATGCTGGTCGTCGGGAGCCTGAGCGCCGGCATACCGTACTACACCCATTGGATGTGTGGCTGCACACTACATAGATCTGCTCAAATGCTGATTATGTACCAGTGCCTTCATATAGTGTTCATAGTTTTTATGCAGGATCAAATAGCTCAATGAGTAAGGTGTTTGATTAGAATTCAACAGGTTATAGGTTTGATTCCTGGGTATGGCAGTATATTGAAATGTATTATTTAATCAAGGGTACTGTAACTGAATAACTATGAGCTTTCAAGTTAAGGGCATGAATGTGGTAAAAAAAAATATTTGTGTCCAAATCCCTTTTCTTGAAGGTGTGTGTGTGTGTGTGTGTGTGTGTGTGTGTGTGTGTGTGTGTGTGTGTGTATACACACAAACAAATATAAAACCACCGCACTCGTCACCCCAGAAGCGGGGTGCAATGTCTGCACTCACTACTCATGGGGTGGGGTGCATGTAGCCCATGGCCACGTACTTAAATATATACAAACAGAAAATTCAGCACTCACCATAGCAAGCTCACTTATCCTCACAACATCAATAAATAAATGATGGAGGTTTAGTTAGTGAATTGGCCAGTGCACGGAAGCCTGCATACCGCTCACCAAGGTACCCCACCTTCTTGCAGGTCCTACACTATCACAGAGTCTTAAATATTAAAACCTGGCAACTGTATCACACGTAATATAACTGCAAATATGCCCACTAGGTTTAATGTGTACCTGCCACATACCTTATGGCTTTTAAAGGTATACTAGTCACCTGACATTGGCTGATAAATTACTAAGGAACAGCTGACACAGGTTTAGAACAATTGAGTTTACATAGGGGTACATGAAAAAGCTTGTGGCCACAGTTAATAAGAGTTAACCAAAGATTAACCCTGCAATATACAAACAAATATAAAACCACAGCACTCGCCACCCCAGAAGCGGGGTGCAATATCTGCACTCACCACTCATAGGGTGGGGTGCATGTAGCCCATGGCCACCTACTTAAATATATACAAACAAAAAATTCAGCACTCACCATAGCAAGCTCACTTATCCTCACAACATCAAAAAATAAATGATGGGGGTTTAGTTAGTGAATTGGCCAATGCACGGAAGCCTGCAAACCACAAAGGGTTAATCTTTGGTTAACTCTTATTAACTGTGGCCACAAGCTTTATTTTGTTTCTGTGCAGGGTAAATACTGGCTGCTTTATTTTTACACTGCAATTTATATTTCAGTTTGAACACACCCCACCCAAATCTAACTCTCTCTGCACATGTTATATCTGGCCCCCCTGCAGTTCACATGGTTTTGCCCAACTGCTAACAAATTTGCTGCTGCGATCAACTCTGAATGACCCCCTAAGTTTCTTAATTACCGATATGTTAGGAAGCTTAAATATAACATAGGTATTCTTCAGGTAATAGGAAAACTACATAATTAGAATTTTAATAAACCTCCCATAAGGGGATGAAAAGGGGTTTAACATAATGACGTCATCACTGATGCGTGGTTTGCATTGTGTGAATGATAATGCACAAACGGACAATCGGATCAAAATTTGGATTGCACCTCCAGTGAGTAAAGTTCAACTAACTACAAAAATGGCCCTGCCACATACTGTATCTGCTATGGGTGCTCCTCGGGTAACTCCAAGTACCATGAATTAATATTTATTTACATTAAGACGTCTCAGATTTACATCTCTATAGATTTTCCAAATTTTTAACACAACATGTATATTTACAACCGTGAAAATCAGAAACTCCCATGCGAAGAACGGGTAGAACAGCTAGTCTCTAATATAAATGCATTTTGTCCGCATTACTTTGGTTCGCAAGAGGATTGATTTACAAGACAGTTTAAAAGGCCATCTTCTGTATGCTGCTGCCCCTCTGTATCAGGCTGCAGGTGTGGGGATATCACAGCACCACACTCCCACACTGTAATATATATGGAGAATCAGCACTCTGGGTCTATTTACTAAGCATTGGGGAAAGATAAAGTGGATGGAGATAAAGTACCAACCACCCAGCTCTGAATTGCTATGAACTGCCTTGAGTGGTAAAGCTATCGGACAGATGAACAGGTGAATGCAGGTTATAAGCAGCCAGCGGACTATTCAAAATGCAAATGATTCCAGCCAGACAATCTCTGATATGCGAGTTGTTTTTAATTGAATGTATGCTCATTTTTTATTGTTTATTATATGTATTGTGACTGTACTTCACTATTGTGCTTCCTTTTTATATTTTTATGCAGATACAACTGTTACATTGAGGAATGGAGAATGGAGGGGCGCTGCCTAAAGGATTATTCTGCTAACATGCATATTGGACTAACTCTACCCATGGTGATAGAAGATTTTCTGCATATATAATTAATAGATATACTACTCTTGGGTGTACGGTCACGCTCTGACATACGTATGAGGCCTTTAACTACCCAAAATGGACGTATATCAGAGAGCAACCTCACACCCAATAGTGTTATATATATATATATATATATATATATATAGATAGATATATATAGATATATATATATATATATATATATGTTATAAAATGGCCCCTGTTGTGGGTCAATATGTTAAAACAGATACAGAAAAAGAGGAAAAAATTGTTCAGAACAGCTTCAATTTAATTATTTTTAATGAATAAACGTGTAACTGGTTAACAGTGTGAGTGAATAAAATAGTGAGGCAGTAATAAGCTGTATCTCTGTGAATGATGGTATTATTTACAAGCTGAAAGTTGGTCCAGGTGTATGGTTTATGCTGGAGCAGTGCGGTGATTGGGAAATAATGCACGGTCATGTGATCTAGTGTGTCCAATCACTTTAAGCAGGATTTCTGTGATTAAAACTCACAATTTTAGATAGATAGATAGATAGATAGATAGATACAGATGGGTCCTCCGTTATCTTGGCTGCTGAGGCGTTGGTCGTGATCGGGCATACGCAGCATGCCTGGGCGCAAGGAGGCGCACCTAGTCGTAGGGAGGCGCACAGAGTGTTTAGCGTTACCTTTGAGTGTAATACCTGCGATCATCCACCAGATGTCGCTTTTTAAAATCACCAATGCGCATGCATGTAGTCTCCATTAATATACAATACTGAACTACAGAGTAAGAACTACTTTACTGGTGCATCTCATTACATTATGCTACAGTATGTCATACAGTATATAACAGTATATATAGTACAGACGCAAATACTGTAGTACAGCATATAGAGATGCAAACAAACGTGTTACAGGTACAGTATGGTCTATTGATGTTAGGGATATGTGAGCGTCCAAATCCGGTAGTATTAAGTATAATGGGGAGAGATAAAAGCTCCTCCCTAAGTTCCTGGATGCCAAATCACTGTGCTTAGCATCTCTGTACAGTGTTTTGCATTTGAGTACTAAATAGCACAAACAGCTTGTAACGTACAGTGGCAAGTGTTATATTTCTAAGTATAATTGGGTGAGATAAACGCTCTTCCCTAAGTTCCTGGATGCCAAATCACTGTGCTTAGCGTCTCTGTACAGTATTTTCTATTTGAGTACTGAATAGCACTAACAGCTTGTAACGTACTCTGCTGTAATGGTTACAGCGACAAGTGTTATCTTTCTAAGTATAATGGGAAGAGATAAAAGCTCCTCCCTAAGGGGTATATTTACTAAGATTCATATTTTTGCCTATTTCAGCTGAGATCAATCTAGTCTGACATCGGCAGTGTACGAATGCAACTTCTTGAAACAAAACACGGTAATTTACTAAACTACCATGTTTTGTAAATTCGAGTTCACCGATGTCAAAGTAATTCGTATTGCCGGCAGTGTTTTACAGGAGAGAACAGTAAAATACTGCCGGACTTAACACAATGAAGACCGTCCGGATCAGTGTGATCTGTGAAGGGCTTCATTGTGTACAGTATAGGAATAGTTAAAAATTGGGGAAAAAATGCGTGCGGTCCCCCCTCCTAAGCATAACCAGCCTCGGGCTCCTTGAGCCGGTCCTGGTTGTTAAAATACAGGGGGAAAAATGCATAGGGTTCCCCCGAATTTATACAACCAACACCAGGCTCTTGGGCCAGCACTGATTCCAAAAATACGGGGGACAATAGATGTAGGAGTCCCCCGTATTTTTAAAACCAGCACCGGGCTCCGCTAGCCAGAGAGATAATTCCACAGCTGGGGGACACATTTATACTGGTCCCTGCGACCGTGGCATTACCCCCTTCAACTAGTCACCCCTGGCCGGGGTACCCTGGAGGAATGGGTACCCCTTAAATCAAGGGGTCCCCCCATCCAGGCACCCAAGGGCCAGGGGTGAAGCCTGAGGCTGTCCCCCCCATCCCTGAGCAGTGTATGGGGGGCTGACAGCCTTTTTGTTTGTAAAAAAAAGAATATTGTCTTTTGTTTTAGAACTACAAGTCCCAGCAAGCCTCCTCCGCTTGCTGGTACTTGGACAACCACAAGTACCAGAATGCGGGGAAATAACGGTCCCGCTGGTACCTGTAGATCTACAACAAAAGAAATACCCAAATAAAAACAAGATACACACCGTGACAGTACAAATTTATTAAAACACACTAACACACTCATACATACTTACCTACATCCCACACCGCCCAATCACATCCACTTGCCAGTAGAATCCAATCGTTTACCTGTAAAAAATAAAAATATACTTACAAACAATCCAGTGATGATCTGTCCTCTTCGTTCCAGAAGTAATCCATGGCCTTGTCAAAAATTTTAAAAAATGGAAACCCGGTCCACGCCACTAATGGGGTTCAATGTTTACACATGGAACCCCTTTCCCCGAATGCCAGGACCCACTGGAGATCCAAGCAGTCAATCACGGAGCGCCACGTCATGGCGCTCTCCTGATTGGCTGAGTGCTCCTGCCCTGTCAATCAGAAGTAGCGCATCGGCTAGAATGGAGGATCGCACTCCTCCATTCTAGCCTATGATGGGAACTTTGCACTCTTGTGGGTGACCCCAATTAACTTCGCGGTTAGCAGCATGCCAAATCACCGTGCTTAGAATCTCTGTACAGTATTTTGCATTTGAGTACTGAATAGCACAAACAGCTTGTAACGTACAGCGACAAGTGTTATCTTTCTAAGTATAATGGAGAGAGATAAAAGCTCCTCCATAAGTTCCTGGATACCAAATCACCAGCCTTAGTATCTCTATACAGTATTTTCTATTTGAGTACTAAATAGCACGAACAGCTTGATAGATAGATAGATAGATAGATAGATAGATAGATAGATAGATAGATAGATAGATAGATCCCATATATTGTTATAACCAACAGAGGAGTAGAGATGGCAGCAGCAATGACAGTTTAACTCACTGGGTCCAGCAGCAGAAATTAGATGATTTTGGTAGATGTCCCAAACCACCCTGTTCTTGGTGTAATGATTACTCAGCACTAACATGTCATTTCCCACTTATTCCCACATGTATCACTGTGTAATATCAGTGGGAAGATGCTGCTGATGTGAAGCACAGCCATCACCAACTGCCATCACCAACTGTCGCCCGCATACCACATTTGAATTCTCCATGGCATAAATCCCCAGTGCACAGCAATATCACTGGCATTTCTTGAGCTGAAGGTGCTTCTGACGCATGAGAAAGAGCCTCTCAAGAGAGATCACATTTGATCACTTGAATTTGCTGCAGCGATTCACCAGTGACCGGATCTCACAGCACAATCACATCTGTGTTTTTTCTTTCCCTTTTTTTTGGTTACATTTTTGTCGTACTGTCACCAGCTACAATGAGCCGAAGAGAGTTAGTCCAGCTGCTTGGAAATGAAGGAACATCCCATAACATCGGTGAGACATGGCTGAGGTCAGGACGCCGCAGACCATCCAATGGAAGACAATCATCAGGTAGAGGAAGAGAAGGACCATCATCAGGAAGAGAAAGAGCTGGACCATCATCAGGCAGAACTGCACGATCATTGGGAAGAGGAAGAACTGGACCATCATCCGAAAGAGTAAGAGCTGGACCATCATTGAGAAGAGGAAGAAATGAGCCCAGTGCCAGTGAAAATCGGGCAGCTGCACTGAGGGCAGAAATACTGAGGCTGGAGAAAATCCTGAGGCCCATTCTGCCCAGTATTCCCACCTACAGCAGATGCACTGTTGCAGAAGGAGATGCACTGTACCATCTGCATGTCTGACATTGAAGTTGAAATGGAAATGGCTGTATCATCCTGCCACCATACCTTCCATGTTTCTTGCTTGACACAATGGCTACAGATTAACAGAGTTTGCACTGTGTGCCGCAAAGTGTGCTACAACCTGGACATTTTGTTACACCTTATCTGAAGAACACCAAATAGAAGCAGAAACAGTGGACCCAATCCTAAAATCAGAAGACCTAAGCAGTGAGTAAAGATCACTAATAATTTTAAACCAGTGAGCCTGTTCTGGGCCTTCCACTAGATGGATTTGGATGAAAACTTTAACCACTTGCCTGGCAACCACACCAGGTTGGGCTTTCCTTGATGTGGTCGTATCTTATGCGACCTGTCACAGTGGCGTACTCAGGGTGTCTGTGTACCCAGAAACCCCCACTGACAGATGAGGAGAGGAAGCGCTGTTTTATTAAGCCCCATCACACGCTGCAAAATGCTGTGATTTGCGGGTTAATCATGAGGGGGCGGAGCCAATATTAAACGATTCCATTAATATTGTGTCCTTTTGGCCCTGCCCCCTTTCAAGTGACCTGCGAATCGTGGCATTTTGCAACGAGGGAGAGGGGCATAACAATGGTGCATATCTACAACATGGCTGCAGCTGCAATACTGTAGATAGTGTCTATCCTTGTGTATCAATGCCTATTCCCCTATAGATTGTAAGCTTGCGAGCAGGGCCTTCCTACCTCTATGACTGTTTGTTATTACCCAGTTTTGTTTTATCATTGTGTCCAATTGTAAAGCGCAACGGAATTTGCAGCACTATATAATAAACTGTTAAATAAATAAATAAAAAATACATAAATAAATAGAGTAAGGTGGATTAGGGCACATAGAGGGAAGACCTACAAGAAGGGATCAGACACAGGGGGCAATTCAGATCTGATCATAGTAGCAAATTTGTTAGCAGTTGGGCAAAACCATGGGGGTCATTCCGAGTTGATCGCTCGCTAGCTACTTTTAGCAGCCGTGCAAATGCATAGTCGCCGCCCACGGGGGAGTATATTTTCGCTTTGCAAGTGTGCGAATGTGTGTGCAGCCGAGCGGGACAAAAAAGTTTTTTGCAGTTTCTGAGTAGCTCTGGACTTACAGGGTAGGGGTCCTAGGGTGCACACCGGTAATGAGAGGTGCGACCCTGCGGAGACCTTTCAGTAGTACTGCATACAAAGACGAAGGTTGCAGGTGCACAATTCAAACACTACCAATTTATTAATAATAATCATTGCAATAAAATTTTGCATTTTGAGCGAGGTTCTTCGTATAGTTATGGCCATAAGTAACGGCTTGCCCACAGCGTCCAGGTGACCTCATTAGTTGGGCAATGTTAGGAACTTACCCGACTAATTCTGGATACAATGTGAAGTCAGATAGTGATGATGGTAGCCCAGAATATTAAAGTCCAAGTGGTGTGGTGGTCAGCCTGATATATTTCCTTACATCAAAGTAACTTTGGTAGAGCAGATAGTCACAATGATAGCAAAGCATCCATTTATAGGCAGTGTGATTTACAAATACCAGACATCTGTGTGTGATCATTTCCAAAGAATCAGCTAAAATCATATTATGCAGCTTCACATTGGATCCATCTTCCAGGTGTCTGGAGAAGAACTCACACACATACAATTTATATGCTAATCCTCCACAGGACACCAAAGGAGCTGGAAATATCAAACTTTGGTACTTTTGTGACACTTTGCTTGTTACAGTATCATTGATCTCTACAGTATGTGCTACTGTTTACAATATTATGGTATTATATAATGGTATTTATGGCATTATAATATGTGGTGATATTGGAACTGTGTTATAATAACATAGATACATATGGTCTCTCTCCAATACTGGCAACTTCTATTGTTATTTATTACATGTTTTTCACAGTGACAATTTTATATTTATAACAATACAAAATGATCTTGACTGCGCAACTATCAGAATGCAGCCTGTGAGAAAAGAAGCGGTACCTCACAAATTACCACCAAAATAAGACATGAAGCTAGAAAATGGTTTCCTCACAATGGCGTACACCACATGAATAAATAAGAGTTCTTACTCCATAAAAATTGAGACCATAGACGACCCAAGTCCTTTTTTCCTTGAAATAGTTCTTAGCCACACATCAAGTATCTATGGTGTGTGGCTAAGAACTATTTCAAGGAAAAAAGTACTTGGGTCGTCTATGGTCTCAAATTTTATATTTATATTATTTGAATGAACCACATGTTTTTATATTCAAGTTCCCCTCATTAATACACCTATTTTTCCATATTTTCTGATAGGTTTTATATGTAACAGGATTGGAAAGTCTGTTATCAACTGAATGGGTAGAAGACCATCAAATTGTCACGTTTGATGGTTTCCCAGTGATAGTTGCTTTCAATTAATGGGTGGGGGACCATGTTGACACTTCAGTTATGCAACCCTGTTGATATTGACTCTGCTGATCAGCCCATGACTGCTTATACAGTAAACGATAGGACACAGCTTCACCTGTTAACCATTTACAGACTTCCTTTTAGTTCCTATAATCTTGGTTTTCTTTCTCATTAACATACTGTATATGGGATTAAAGAACATTTGGACTTTGTATGTATTTTTTGCATAAACCATGCATTGCTGTAATGCATATCACACCTTCAACAAGTATGCATATGCTCCTTCACAAATTTGGTTGAAACTTACACTTATACTGTACTTCCACACATTAAAAACTACTACTGATAAATACTGAATACTGTAAGCACCATTAAACAGCTCCTCTGTCCCCTATATGTTTTATTCTGGCTGAAACATATTGTAAAAAAAAAATCTTACCTGTAACTCTAAGGAAGAAGCAAAGAATTTCATGTGGTAAGGGACACACTAGGATGCACTTAAACAAATGGTTTTATAATTATTACATAGACTCAACTCCTTAAGAGGTACATGGCAACAGGCCCCTGGAGCAGACAGGTACAGTCACTGCAGGCTATAATAAGTAACAGAGTTACAGAATGCTCTAGCGATTTATTTACACAACTTTAAATTTTTCTTAAAACATCTGCAATACCAGGAGCTGACTGGGGTTTCAGGGCATCAGTGAACCCCCCTAGGTGTGACATTATTGTTAGCTGATTTGATTGGTGCTAACAGCTACATCTACAGTATTCAGGTGTGGCAGAGGCCTGAATGCTGCTAGGAGGAGCTATGAGCGTATGCCATTTATGGCTTTGTGGATTACCAGAAAATGAAAGAAAACTTACAAATACATGTGATCTCCACCACTTCATTTTATTATTGACTTTCTAATATTCTACCAAGTTCAGTTAAAATGTAACAAAAGTTCACATATGTAATCTACTGCATTGATATTCCTATTTTTTAAAGAAAACTCTAATCCTTGCAGAACCACTCACCACCCTCTGCCCATACAAAGACACTATTGTATCACTAATATATGATTATTATCGGTAAATATAGATGTAAATGCAGAAAAATAGGTTTTGCTCTGCACTGTAGTAGTTATGACCCCTCTGCCCCACGGTGGACATAAAATAGGCATCAGGTTTCTTCTTTTATTATCTTCCTGCATAGCTCCATGTGAGAGTCCCGTCTTGACAAGCTCTGGGTGACGCAGAAGTATACCCGCACTAAGGGGCAGATTTATTAAGCCTGCTGAACTGATGGTGGAAGGTGATAACGCACTAGCCAATCAGCTTCTGATTTCCATGTTACAGGCTGGGTTTGAAAAATGACAGTTAGGAGCTGATTGACTGAACCGTTATCACCTTCCACTTTATCACTTCACCAGGCTTAATAAATCTGCCTCTAAGTCCCCCTAGCTCCACTCTTTTGGCCCGCCAATGTCAGACTGAGGCGAAGAGGCAGCAGTGATTGCAGCAGATATCTTCAGGTCTCTATTCTTGTGTGTCTCATCATTTTGTTCAGAATAATGAACAATGAATGGAAAATGCACATACAGTTCTGCACGTTTGTCTTATTACATCTGTCAATGTACAGGTATATGCAGAAACACATTCTGCCACCAGGAAGATGGGCACATTTACACAGACGTTCATGTATTCTGAGAGAATGGACATTATTCCCATTTCTCTGACGTCCTAGTGGATGCTGGGTACTCCGTAAGGACCATGGGGTATAGACGGGCTCCGCAGGAGACTGGGCACTCTTTAAAGAAAGATTAGGTACTATATCTGGTGTGCACTGGCTCCTCCCTCTATGCCCCTCCTCCAGACCTCAGTTAGTATCTGTGCCCGGCCAGAGCTGGATGCACCCTAGGGGCTCTCCTGAGCTTCCTAGAAAAGAAAGTATTTGTTAGGTTTTTTATTTTCAGTGAGATCTGCTGGCAACAGACTCACTGCTACGTGGGACGGAGGGGAGAGAAGCGAACCTACCTGCTTGCAGCTAGCTTGGACTTCTAAGGCTACTGGACACCATTAGCTCCAGAGGGATCGAACACAGGCCCAGTCCTCGGTCGTCCGGTCCCGGAGCCGCGCCGCCGTCCCCCTTGCAGAGCCAGAAGAACGAAGAGAAGTTGAAAATCGGCGGCTGAAGACTCCGGTCTTCATTAAGGTAGCGCACAGCACTGCAGCTGTGCGCCATTGCTCCCTTAGCACACCACACACTCCGGTCACTGATGGGTGCAGGGCGCTGGGGGCGGGGCGCCCTGGGCAGCAATTAGATTACCTTACTTGGCGAAAAGCACATAATACAGTCTGATAAACTGTATATGTGCATTAACCCCTCCATTAAAGTACATAAAAGGACAGAAGCCCGCCGCTGAGGGGGCCGGGCCTTCTTCCTCAGCACACCGGCGCCATTTTCTCTTCACAGCTCAGCTGGAAGGAAGCTCCCCAGGCTCTCCCCTGCAGTATCCTGGTACACAAAGGGTAAAAAAGAGAGGGGGGGCACATAAATTTAGGCGCAAAACTGTGTATATAAGCTGCTATAGAGGAAAAATCACTCAGTATAGTCTACATCCCTGTGTTATATAGCGCTGTGGTGTGTGCTGGCATACTCTCTCTCTGTCTCTCCAAAGGGCCTGGTGGGGGAACTGTCTTCAAATAGAGCATCCCCTGTGTGTGTGGTGTGTCGGTACGCATGTGTCGACATGTCTGAGGTAAAAGGCTCCTCTAAGGAGGTGATAGAGCGGATAAGTGTGTGGGAGGGTGTCTCCGTCAACAACGCCGACACCTGTTTGGATATGTGTAAGTGCTGAGGTAAAATTATTGCACAAAATGTTAGGGAACAGAAAGGAAATCTTCCCTGGTCTGTCCCTATGTCACAGAGTCCTTCAGAGTCTCTCTATGCTCACTATCCAAAATAACAAAGTATCGACACGGAGTTTAACTCCACTGTCGACTACGATAATGCAAAGTTACAGCCAAGAGGGCTAAAAGATATTCAATATATGATTATTGGAATAAAAGATGATTTGCATATCACTGATGACTCATCTGTCCCTGACACGAGAGTACACATGTTAAGGGGAAGAATGCTGAGGTAAATTTCCCTCCTCTCATGAGGAAAAAGAGCGGGAATCTCCAGACAAGAGACGGCAGCTTCCCACAAGAGAATTCTCAGGCTGTATCCTTTCCCCACTAGGGCCAGGATGTGTTGAGAATCTTCCCCTTGGGTGTCCTGTTTGCACTAGCTATTCTCAGGGATCCTGCAGATAGTGTGCACATTCTAGTATACTACCCAGACCGGCGATTGTGTCGGCATGGGTTTATATCGCTGTGACAGCGTGGACAGGTACCTTATCAGCAGAGATTGAGACCCTAGTATGCATATAAATATTTTAAGATGCTGTCTTAAGTGATAGATATATAATTATAAAGCATGCCCAAAGGGACATGAGTATACTGGGTCCTAGAGACAAAAGCTATGTCGATTTCTGCTTGACGTGTCCTGTAGAATATACATTGGACAGATGATGCCGACTTAAGAGGCATATGGAAGGCTGAGGATTGTGTGGAGAAAGGTTCTCGGGCCTGGTCTCCACAGCTATAGCTGGTAATTCTGATATTTTGCCTTATATTCCTGCACAGCCTAGGAAAGCACGACATTATTAAATGCAGCTTTTCGAATAAAGAAACAAGAAAGTCTGAGGTGCGTCCTTTCTTGTCAGAGCCGGGGGCAGAGGAAAGAAGCTGTACAACACAGCTAGTCCCCAGGAACAGAAGTCCTCCCCGGCCTCTACAAAAATCCACTGCATGTCGCTGGGGTTCCAAAGGCGGAGCTAGGCCCGGTGGGGACACGCCTTCGTAAATTCAGCCACAAGTGGGTTCACTCCCTGTTAGATCCCTGGGCAATAGAAATTGTATCGCAGGGATACAGGCTGGACTGTGAGAAGATGCCCCCTCACCGAGGACCCGGCGGGCTTCCCCCCAAGAGAGGGAGCCAGTGTTAACTGCAATTCGTAAATTGTATCTTCAACAGGTGGTGGTCAAGGGTCCCCTCCTACAACAAGAGGGTGTTATTATTCGACCATGTTATAATCCCGAAACCAGACGGTTCGGTTAGACCCATATTGAATTAAAATCCCGGAACATATACCTGAAAAGGTTCAGGTTCAAGATGGAGTCGCTAAGAGCGGTCATTGCAAGCCTGAAATGAATCGGGACATAAGGGATGCATACCTTCGTGTCCCCATTTATCCACCTCATCAGGCGTACCTCAGAATTGCGGTATGGGATTGTCATTACCAATTTCACCAAGGTAATGGCGGATATGATGGTGCTCCTGCGGAAGCAAGGTGTCACTATTATCACATACTTAGATGATCTCCTCATAAAAGCGAGATCAAGAGAGCAGTTGCTGGACAGCGTATCACCTTCTCTGGAAGTGAAACGGCAACACGACTGGATTCTATATATTCCGAAGTCGCAGTTGGTTCCTACAGCTCGTCTGCCTCGCCTAGGCATGATCCTAGACACAGACCAGAAGAGGGTTTATCTCCCGATAGAGAGAGCTCAGGAGCTCATGACACTGGTCAGGAATCTATTGAAAACCAAAACAGGTGTCAGTGCATCACTGCACTCGAGTCCTGGGAAGGATGATGGCATCATACGAGGCCATCCCCTTCGGCTGGTTCCATGCAAGGACAATGGAACTTACTGGACAAGTGGTCCGGATCACATCTTCAGATGCATCGGTTAATCACCCTATCCCCCAGGGCCAGGGTGTCTCTCCTGTGGTGGCTGCGGAGTGCTCACCTTCTCGAGGGCCGCAGATTCGGCATTCAGGACTGGGTCCTGGTGACCACGGATGCAAGCCTCCGAGGGTGGGGGGCAGTTACACAGGGAAGAAAATTCCAAGGTTTGTGGTCAAGCCAAAAGACTTGCCTTCACATCAATATCCTGGAACTAAGGGCCATATACAATGCCCTAAGTCAAGTGGAGTTCCTGCTTCGCGACCAACCGGTTCTGATCCAGTCAGACCGCAGGGGCTCATGTAAACCGCCAGGGCGGCACAAGGAGCAGGGTGGCGAGGGGAGAAGCCACCAGAATTCTTCGCTGGGCGGAGAATCAAGTAAGCGCACTGTCAGCAGTGTTCATTCCGGGAGTGGACACGACCTCCACCCGGGAAAGTGGTGACTTCATCAGGAAGTCTTCACGCAGTTTTGCAAATTGATGGAAACTGCCTCAGGTGGACTACATGGCGTCCCACCTCAATAAAAAGATAAAAAAGGTTAAACGTTGGGTCAAGGGACTCTCAGGCTATAGCTGTGGTCGCACTAGTAACACCGTGGGTGTTCCAGTCGGTCTATATATTCCCTCCTCTTCCTCTCAGACCCAAGGGCTGAGAATTGTAATAAACGGAGGAGTGTGAACAATAGTCTTTGCTCCGGATTGGCCAAGAAGGACTCGGTACCCGGAACTGCAAGAAATGCTCTCAGAGGACCCATGGCCTCTGCCTCTCAGTCAGGACATGTTGCAACAAGGACCCTGTCTGATCCAAGACTTACCGCGGCTGCGTTGGACGGCATGGCGGTTGAACGCCGGATCCTAGCGGAAAAGGGCATTCCGGATGCAGTTATTCCTACGCTGATAAAGGCTAGGAAAGACGTGACAGACTTTTTCACTGTATATGGCGAAAATAGGTTGCTTGGTGTTAGAGATGAGCGGGTTCGGTTTCTCTGAATCCGAACCCGCCCGAACTTCATGGTTTTTTTCACGGGTCCGAGCAGACTCGGATCCTCCCGCCTTGCTCGGTTAACCCGAGCGCGCCCGAACGTCATCATGACGCTGTCGGATTCTCGCGAGACTCGGATTCTATATAAGGAGCCGCGCGTCGCCGCCATTTTCACACGTGCATTGAGATTGATAGGGAGAGGACGTGGCTGGCGTCCTCTCCATTTAGATTAGAAGAGAGAGAGATTGACCTGATTTACTGGAGCTTAGGAGTACTGTAGAAGTGTAGAGAGTGCAGAGTTTACTAGTGACTGACCACAGTGACCACCAGACAGTGCAGTTTTGTTTTATTTAATATATCCGTTCTCTGCCTGAAAAAAACGATACACACAGTGACTCAGTCACATACCATATCTGTGTGCACTGCTCAGCCCAGTGTGCTGCATCATCTATGTATATATATCTGACTGTGCTCAGCTCACACAGCTTATAATTGTGGGGGAGACTGGGGAGCACTGCAGTGCCAGTTATAGGTTATAGCAGGAGCCAGGAGTACATATTATATTAAAATTAAACAGTGCACACTTTTGCTGCAGGAGTGCCACTGCCAGTGTGACTGACCAGTGACCTGACCACACTGACCACCAGTATAGTTAGTAGTATACTATATTGTGATTGCCTGAAAAAGTTAAACACTCGTCGTGTGACTTCACTTGTGTGGTGTTTTTTTTTTTATTCTATAAAAAACTCATTCTGCTGACAGACAGTGTCCAGCAGGTCCGTCATTATATAATATATACCTGTCCGGCTGCAGTAGTGATATATATATATATTTTTTATATCATTATTTATCATCCAGTCGCAGCAGACACAGTACGGTAGTTCACGGCTGTAGCTACCTCTGTGTCGGCACTCGGCAGTCCATCCATAATTGTATACCACCTACCCGTGGTTTTTTTTTCTTTCTTCTTTATACATACATACTACTACATCTCTTTATCAACCAGTCTATATTAGCAGCAGACACAATACAGTACGGTAGTTCACGGCTGTAGCTACCTCTGTGTCGGCACTCGGCAGTCCGTCCATAATTGTATACCACCTACCCGAGGTTTTTTTTTCTTTCTTCTTTATACATACATACTACTACATCTCTTTATCAACCAGTCTATATTAGCAGCAGACACAGTACAGTACGGTAGTCCACGGCTGTAGCTACCTCTGTGTCGGCACTCGGCAGTCCGTCCATAATTGTATACCACCTACCCGTGGTTTTTTTTTCTTTCTTCTTTATACATACATACTACTACATCTCTTTATCAACCAGTCTATATTAGCAGCAGACACAGTACAGTACGGTAGTTCACGGCTGTAGCTACCTCTGTGTCGGCACTCGGCAGTCCGTCCATAATTGTATACCACCTACCCGTGGTTTTTTTTTCTTTCTTCTTTATACATACATACTACTACATCTCTTTATCAACCAGTCTATATTAGCAGCAGACACAGTACAGTATGGTAGTCCACGGCTGTAGCTACCTCTGTGTCGGCACTCGGCAGTCCGTCCATAATTGTATACCACCTACCCGTGGTTTTTTTTTCTTTCTTCTTTATACATACATACTACTACATCTCTTTATCAACCAGTCTATATTAGCAGCAGACACAGTACAGTACGGTAGTTCACGGCTGTAGCTACCTCTGTGTCGGCACTCGGCAGTCCGTCCATAATTGTATACCACCTACCCGTGGTTTTTTTTTCTTTCTTCTTTATACATACATAGTACTACATCTCTTTATCAACCAGTCTATATTAGCAGCAGACACAGTACAGTACGGTAGTCCACGGCTGTAGCTACCTCTGTGTCGGCACTCGGCAGTCCGTCCATAATTGTATACCACCTACCCGTGGGTTTTTTTTCTTTCTTCTTTATACATACATACTACTACATCTCTTTATCAACCAGTCTATATTAGCAGCAGACACAGTACAATACGGTAGTTCACGGCTGTAGCTACCTCTGTGTCGGCACTCGGCAGTCCGTCCATAATT
This sequence comes from Pseudophryne corroboree, assembly GCF_028390025.1. Taxonomy (NCBI): domain Eukaryota; kingdom Metazoa; phylum Chordata; class Amphibia; order Anura; family Myobatrachidae; genus Pseudophryne; species Pseudophryne corroboree. The sequence continues at coordinate 438,759,994 of NC_086445.1, forward strand.
GTATACCACCTACCCGTGGTTTTTTTTTCTTTCTTCTTTATACATACATACTACTACATCTCTTTATCAACCAGTCTATATTAGCAGCAGACACAGTACAGTACGGTAGTCCACGGCTGTAGCTACCTCTGTGTCGGCACTCGGCAGTCCGTCCATAATTGTATACTAGTATCCATCCATCTCCATTGTTTACCTGAGGTGCCTTTTAGTTGTGCCTATTAAAATATGGAGAACAAAAATGTTGAGGTTCCAAAATTAGGGAAAGATCAAGATCCACTTCCACCTCGTGCTGAAGCTGCTGCCACTAGTCATGGCCGAGACGATGAAATGCCAGCAACGTCGTCTGCCAAGGCCGATGCCCAATGTCATAGTACAGAGCATGTCAAATCCAAAACACCAAATATCAGTAAAAAAAGGACTCCAAAACCTAAAATAAAATTGTCGGAGGAGAAGCGTAAACTTGCCAATATGCCATTTACCACACGGAGTGGCAAGGAACGGCTGAGGCCCTGGCCTATGTTCATGGCTAGTGGTTCAGCTTCACATGAGGATGGAGGCACTCAGCCTCTCGCTAGAAAAATGAAAAGACTCAAGCTGGCAAAAGCAGTAGCACCGCAAAGAACTGTGCATTCTTCGAAATCCCAAATCCACAAGGAGAGTCCAATTGTGTCGGTTGCGATGCCTGACCTTCCCAACACTGGACGTGAAGAGCATGCGCCTTCCACCATTTGCACGCCCCCTGCAAGTGCTGGAAGGAGCACCCGCAGTCCAGTTCCTGATAGTCAGATTGAAGATGTCAGTGTTGAAGTACACCAGGATGAGGAGGATATGGGTGTTGCTGGCGCTGGGGAGGAAATTGACCAGGAGGATTCTGATGGTGAGGTGGTTTGTTTAAGTCAGGCACCCGGGGAGACACCTGTTGTCCGTGGGAGGAATATGGCCGTTGACATGCCTGGTGAAAATACCAAAAAAATCAGCTCTTCGGTGTGGAACTATTTCAACAGAAATGCGGACAACAGGTGTCAAGCCGTGTGTTCCCTTTGTCAAGCTGTAATAAGTAGGGGTAAGGACGTTAACCACCTCGGAACATCCTCCCTTATACGTCACCTGCAGCGCATTCATAATAAGTCAGTGACAAGTTCAAAAACTTTGGGTGACAGCGGAAGCAGTCCACTGACCAGTAAATCCCTTCCTCTTGTAACCAAGCTCACGCAAACCACCCCACCAACTCCCTCAGTGTCAATTTCCTCCTTCCCCAGGAATGCCAATAGTCCTGCAGGCCATGTCACTGGCAATTCTGATGATTCCTCTCCTGCCTGGGATTCCTCCGATGCATCCTTGCGTGTAACGCCTACTGCTGCTGGCGCTGCTGTTGTTGCTGCTGGGAGTCGATGGTCATCCCAGAGGGGAAGTCGTAAGACCACTTTTACTACTTCCACCAAGCAATTGACTGTCCAACAGTCCTTTGCGAGGAAGATGAAATATCACAGCAGTCATCCTACTGCAAAGCGGATAACTGAGGCCCTGGCATCCTGGGTGGTGAGAAACGTGGTTCCGGTATCCATCATTACTGCAGAGCCAACTAGAGACTTGTTGGAGGTACTGTGTCCCCGGTACCAAATACCATCTAGGTTCCATTTCTCTAGGCAGGCGATACCGAAAATGTACACAGACCTCAGAAAAAGAGTCACCAGTGTCCTAAAAAATGCAGCTGTACCCAATGTCCACTTAACCACGGACATGTGGACAAGTGGAGCAGGGCAGGGTCAGGACTATATGACTGTGACAGCCCACTGGGTAGATGTATGGACTCCCGCCGCAAGAACAGCAGCGGCAGCACCAGTAGCAGCATCTCGCAAACGCCAACTCTTTCCTAGGCAGGCTACGCTTTGTATCACCGCTTTCCAGAATACGCACACAGCTGAAAACCTCTTACGGCAACTGAGGAAGATCATCGCGGAATGGCTTACCCCAATTGGACTCTCCTGTGGATTTGTGGCATCGGACAACGCCAGCAATATTGTGTGTGCATTAAATATGGGCAAATTCCAGCACGTCCCATGTTTTGCACATACCTTGAATTTGGTGGTGCAGAATTATTTAAAAAACGACAGGGGCGTGCAAGAGATGCTGTCGGTGGCCAGAAGAATTGCGGGACACTTTCGGCGTACAGGCACCACGTACAGAAGACTGGAGCACCACCAAAAACTACTGAACCTGCCCTGCCATCATCTGAAGCAAGAAGTGGTAACGAGGTGGAATTCAACCCTCTATATGCTTCAGAGGTTGGAGGAGCAGCAAAAGGCCATTCAAGCCTATACAATTGAGCACGATATAGGAGGTGGAATGCACCTGTCTCAAGCGCAGTGGAGAATGAATTCAACGTTGTGCAAGGTTCTGATGCCCTTTGAACTTGCCACACGTGAAGTCAGTTCAGACACTGCCAGCCTGAGTCAGGTCATTCCCCTCATCAGGCTTTTGCAGAAGAAGCTGGAGACATTGAAGGAGGAGCTAACACGGAGCAATTCCGCTAGGCATGTGGGACTTGTGGATGGAGCCCTTAATTCGCTTAACAAGGATTCACGGGTGGTCAATCTGTTGAAATCAGAGCACTACATTTTGGCCACCATGCTCGATCCTAGATTTAAAGCCTACCTTGGATCTCTCTTTCCGGCAGACACAAGTCTGCTGGGGTTGAAAGACCTGCTGGTGAGAAAATTGTCAAGTCAAGCGGAACGCGACCTGTCAACATCTCCTCCTTCACATTCTCCCGCAACTGGGGGTGCGAGGAAAAGGCTCAGAATTCCGAGCCCACCCGCTGGCGGTGATGCAGGGCAGTCTGGAGCGACTGCTGATGCTGACATCTGGTCCGGACTGAAGGACCTGACAACGATTACGGACATGTCGTCTACTGTCACTGCATATGATTCTCTCCCCATTGAAAGAATGGTGGAGGATTATATGAGTGACCGCATCCAAGTAGGCACGTCACACAGTCCATACTTATACTGGCAGGAAAAAGAGGCAATTTGGAGGCCCTTGCACAAACTGGCTTTATTCTACCTAAGTTGCCCTCCCACAAGTGTGTACTCCGAAAGAGTGTTTAGTGCCGCCGCTCACCTTGTCAGCAATCGGCGTACGAGGTTACATCCAGAAAATGTGGAGAAGATGATGTTCATTAAAATGAATTATAATCAATTCCTCCGCGGAGACATTGACCAGCAGCAATTGCCTCCACAAAGTACACAGGGAGCTGAGATGGTGGATTCCAGTGGGGACGAATTGATAATCTGTGAGGAGGGGGATGTACACGGTGATATATCGGAGGATGATGATGAGGTGGACATCTTGCCTCTGTAGAGCCAGTTTGTGCAAGGAGAGATTAATTGCTTCTTTTTTGGGGGGGGTCCAAACCAACCCGTCATATCAGTCACAGTCGTGTGGCAGACCCTGTCACTGAAATGATGGGTTGGTTAAAGTGTGCATGTCCTGTTTTGTTTATACAACATAAGGGTGGGTGGGAGGGCCCAAGGACAATTCCATCTTGCACCTCTTTTTTCTTTTATTTTTCTTTGCGTCATGTGCTGTTTGGGGAGGGTTTTTTGGAAGGGACATCCTGCGTGACACTGCAGTGCCACTCCTAAATGGGCCCGGTGTTTGTGTCGGCCACTAGGGTCGCTTATCTTACTCACACAGTCAGCTACCTCATTGCGCCTCTTTTTTTCTTTGCGTCATGTGCTGTTTGGGGAGGGTTTTTTGGAAGGGCCATCCTGCGTGACACTGCAGTGCCACTCCTAGATGGGCCCGGTGTTTGTGTCGGCCACTAGGGTCGCTAATCTTACTCACACAGCTACCTCATTGCGCCTCTTTTTTTCTTTGCGTCATGTGCTGTTTGGGGAGGGTTTTTTGGAAGGGACATCCTGCGTGACACTGCAGTGCCACTCCTAAATGGGCCCGGTGTTTGTGTCGGCCACTACGGTCGCTAATCTTACTCACACAGCTACCTCATTGCGCCTCTTTTTTTCTTTGCGTCATGTGCTGTTTGGGGAGGGTTTTTTGGAAGGGACATCCTGCGTGACACTGCAGTGCCACTCCTAGATGGGCCCGGTGTTTGTGTCGGCCACTAGGGTCGCTAATCTTACTCACACAGCTACCTCATTGCGCCTCTTTTTTTCTTTGCGTCATGTGCTGTTTGGGGAGGGTTTTTTGGAAAGGACATCCTGCGTGACACTGCAGTGCCACTCCTAAATGGGCCCGGTGTTTGTGTCGGCCACTACGGTCGCTAATCTTACTCACACAGCTACCTCATTGCGCCTCTTTTTTTCTTTGCGTCATGTGCTGTTTGGGGAGGGTTTTTTGGAAGGGACATCCTACGTGACACTGCAGTGCCACTCCTAGATGGGCCCGGTGTTTGTGTCGGCCACTAGGGTCGCTAATCTTACTCACACAGCTACCTCATTGCGCCTCTTTTTTTCTTTGCGTCATGTGCTGTTTGGGGAGGGTTTTTTGGAAGGGACATCCTGCGTGACACTGCAGTGCCACTCCTAAATGGGCCCGGTGTTTGTGTCGGCCACTACGGTCGCTAATCTTACTCACACAGCTACCTCATTGCGCCTCTTTTTTTCTTTGCGTCATGTGCTGTTTGGGGAGGGTTTTTTGGAAGGGACATCCTGCGTGACACTGCAGTGCCACTCCTAGATGGGCCCGGTGTTTGTGTCGGCCACTAGGGTCGCTAATCTTACTAACACAGCTACCTCATTGCGCCTCTTTTTTTCTTTGCGTCATGTGCTGTTTGGGGAGGGTTTTTTGGAAGGGACATCCTGCGTGACACTGCAGTGCCACTCCTAAATGGGCCCGGTGTTTGTGTCGGCCACTAGGGTCGCTAATCTTACTCACACAGCTACCTCATTGCGCCTCTTTTTTTCTTTGCGTCATGTGCTGTTTGGGGAGGGTTTTTTGGAAGGGACATCCTGCGTGACACTGCAGTGCCACTCCTAGATGGGCCAGGTGTTTGTGTCGGCCACTAGGGTCGCTTAGCTTAGTCATCCAGCGACCTCGGTGCAAATTTTAGGACTAAAAATAATATTGTGAGGTGTGAGGTATTCAGAATAGACTGAAAATGAGTGGAAATTATGGTTTTTGAGGTTAATAATAATATGGGATCAAAATGACCCCCAAATTCTATGATTTAAGCTGTTTTTTAGGGTTTTTTGAAAAAAACACCCGAATCCAAAACACACCCGAATCCGACAAAAAAAATTCGGTGAGGTTTTGCCAAAACGCGGTCGAACCCAAAACACGGCCGCGGAACCGAACCCAAAACCAAAACACAAAACCCGAAAAATTTCAGGCGCTCATCACTACTTGGTGTGTGGCCGGGAAGGCACTACAGAGGAATTCCAGGGGGGTCGATTCCTGCACTTCCTACAGTCAGGAGTGACTATGGGCCTAAAATTAGGATCCATAAAGGCCAAGATTTCGGCCCTATCCCTTTTTCTCTCAAAAAGAACTGGCTTCACTGCCTGAAGTTCGGACGTTGTTACAGGGGTGCCGCATATTCAGCCCCTTTTGTGCCTCCAGTGGCACCTTGGGATCTTAACGTGTGTTGGATTCCTAAAATCCCACTGGTTTGAGCCACTTAAGACCGTGGAGCTAAAATATCTCACGTGGAAAGTGGTCATGCTTTTGGCCTTAGCTTGGACTAGGCGTGTGTCAGAATTGGCGGCTTTGTCATGTAAAAGCCCATATCTGATCTTCCATATGGAAAGGGCAGAATGGAGGACTCGTCCCCAATTTCTCCCTAAAGTGGTATCATCGTTTCATTTGAACCAACCTATTGTGGTGCCTGCGGCTACTAGGGACTTGGAGGATTCCAAGTTGCTGGACGTAGTCCGGGCCCTGAAACTTTATGTTTCCAGGACGGCTAGAGTCAGAAAAACTGACTCGCTATTTAACCTGCATGCACCCAACAAGCTGGGTGCTCCTGCTTAAAAGCAGACTATTGCTCGCTGGATCTGTAGCACGATTCAACTTGCACATTCTGCGGCTGGACTGCCGCATCCTAAATCAGTAAAAGCCCATTCCACGAGGAAGGTGGGCTCTTCTTGGGCGGCTGCCCGAGGGGTCTCGGCTTTACAACTTTGCCGAGCTGCTACTTGGTCGGGTTCAAACACTTTTGCAAAATTCTACAAGTTTGATACCCTGGCTGAGGAGGACCTTGAGTTTGCTCATTCGGTGCTGCAGAGTTATCCGCACTCTCCCGCCCGTTTGGGAGCTTTGGTATAATCCCCATGGTCCTTACGGAGTACCCAGCATCCACTAGGACGTCAGAGAAAATAAGAATTTACTCACCGGTAATTCTATTTCTCGTAGTCCGTAGTGGATGCTGGGAGCCCGTCCCAAGTGCGGACTCTCTGCAATACATGTATATAGTTATTGCTTAACTAAAGGGTTATTGTATGAGCCATCTGTTGAGAGAGGCTCAGTTATTGTTCATACTGTTAACTGGGTATAGTTATCACGAGTTGTACGGTGTGATTGGTGTGGCTGGTATGAGTCTTACCCTGGATTCCAAATCCTTTCCTAGTAATGTCAGCTCTTCCGGGCACAGTTTCCCTAACTGAGGTCTGGAGGAGGGGCATAGAGGGAGGAGCCAGTGCACACCAGATATAGTACCTAATCTTTCTTTTAAGAGTGCCCAGTCTCCTGCGGAGCCCGTCTATACCCCATGGTCCTTACGGAGTACCCAGCATCCACTACGGACTACGAGAAATAGAATTACCGGTGAGTAAATTCTTATTTGTACTGTGCCTCAAGCATAGGAGTGGTAGTAATCAGCCTTACATTATACAAATCTAACTTCTAGTCTACCTAATAGCTCAATTCAGCACCTGTCTTAATGGGCAGAGGGCATACGATTCTCCACTATTTGCATTCTATTGAGCACAGTTGAGTGGCTAGAACTAGTGTATCCATAAGATTTGCTCGATCTGCACAGTGAGGCACTCAGAAGTACAGAAAATTGTCCCTCTGTGCTAATATACATTTTAGGGTTAAGTTGTTCTTCACGCACATAACAGACTGAGTAGTATATCTCAGGATGCCAATTTGTGGGATGTTTATGCTATGACAATCTTCATTCATTACCTGGACTGACTCCATACAAATTGTTTTCACCACTAAATGCTGTGTATAAAAGCTGTGCCTGTTTCACAGCTCATCAAACCCTTTCCATCTAGAGTAATCAGGACCAAAAGCATCTGAAAGAAGACAAACAATTACATGTTCTATTAGCTAAAGCTTTATTATATTTTTAAAAAAATGCAGGTTCATTGGTTACTTATTCCTATACTGTGTTGCCTGCCAAATGTCTGATTCGGTGGTGCGGTTTCATCTCTTTGCTGTACTCACACAGAAAGATGAAATGGGAGACTCAGGCTTTTTAGCAAAATAATAAATGTTACAATTGGCATGAAGAGAAATCGTGTCAAAGTTAGGCAGAACTAGTTGTTATTAGAATGCATCTGTGTAGGCATTATTTATTGCTCAAGTGTCAACTGGGGACAGAAGACTGGAACAGCATGGAAGAGAGCATTAGAGAAGGGGCTAAAACCAATAACAACATCTATACAGTATACAAATGAATGGGAAGGTTTGTTTAAATAGATTATACTAACATAGTATTTATTAGAGGAGGATTAAACCATCTAGGGATCTGAATGGTTGTAATGTAACATTTATATTTTTGGGCTACATAACCAAAGTTATATGGAAAATTGGTTCAAAAATATCAAGAGTAATCAATGACTTTTATACTTGGCTTTATCCCCTTTCCTTTAATTAAGACTAATTATGGTCATATTAAGATAATTGAAACACATAGATACAGCTTGTAACTTGAAAGCGTTTCTATAATGGGTGCACATCTGCACCCATATATTATACTTACTATTACGGAGTCCCGCGGCGGCTGCCCTGCACTGCAGACACAAATCACTTGGAAAATGGCCGTAACCATTTCCAAGTGACTTGTGCATGCGCACTGCAGATGACCCTGGGAACAAGGAGCGGGCACCATGTTCCCAGGGACTTGCACATTCCAGAGTCTACTATTATCCATAGAGGAGGGGGCCTGCAACAGAAGCTTCACGTGGGCCTTCTCCTCTTTTCATATGCCCCTTGGCACAAGCGATTTGTAAGCTTGAGTACTGCCCATACACTAGCTATACTTCATTTGTGCAGGATATAGAGTATAGCAGAATACAGTGGCATTAACTTCTACAATACCTTTCATCTAGATCAAGTTTTCTGTTACAGTCATGCCAGTTTACTTTTATTACTCCTTACATTAAGGGGGTCATTCCAAGCTGATCACTCGCTAGCAGTTTTTAGCAGCCGTGCAAACGCATTGTCGCCGCCCACTGGAGAGTGTATTTTAGCTTTGCAGAAGTGCGAACACCTGTGCAGCAGAGCGCCTGCAAAAACATTATGTGCAAGACCAGCCCTGTAGTTGATTCTAACGGAGTAATGGTTTTTGACGTCACATACCCGCCCAGCGAACGCTCAGCCACGCCTGCGTTTCCCCGACACGCCTGCGTTTTTCTAAGCACTCCCTGAAAACGTTGACACCCAGAAACGCACTCTGTCAATCACCTTGCGGCCGTCTGTGCGATTGGAATCGTCGCTAGAACCAGTGCAAAATTACAATGGACTTTGTACCTGTACGACGCGCGTGCGCATTGCGGTGCCTACGCATGTGCAGATTAGCCATTTTTTACACTGATCGCTGTGCAGCGAACAACAGCAGCTAGCGATCAACTCGGGATGACCCCCTAAAGGTGGATTATCAAACTGTCTAAAAAGGACAAATGGAGGTGTTGACCTTGCAGAGTCGATGCAAGATCTCTGCACCCTAGGCAAAGCTTCAGCCTAGCGCCCCCTAACCTACAACCCCCATCACCACCACCACCTCCCGGAGGGGAGATGCAGATGGCCACTAGGTGGGCAGGGGTGAATTGCATCATTATACAGATACAGAGAAAAGGGACAACACTCAATGACTATTAAAGTGATAAAGTATATTGTAAACAAAGTCATAACATTTTGTGACTTTGCTCACAATATACAGTACTTTCACTTTAAAAGTCTTTGACTGTCATCTATTCTTTATGTACACACGCTAGCCAGCATGTTAGGAATCGTATAGGACACTGAGGCCAATTTAGCTTTTTTTATACAGTATATACAGTACTGTATAAGGGGTCGGGTTGGGAAATTTAATTGTAGTTGGGTATGGGATGCCGGCGGTTAGCCTAAGACTAACCCTAATCCTCCCTGGCATACTAACATTCAGGATGCTAGCTGTCGAGATTCCGGCGTCTGCATTCTGGTCGCCATCACCCTGTCCACTGGGATGCCAACTACCAGTGACGTGCGGTGAGGTCAGGGGCTGGGGAGGCACTGCAGCTAAACACCACCCCCCCGGGAAAAAAAAGTGCAGTCCCCCCACACCACTGAAACCAGCACCAGGCAGAACCAGCCAGGGGGGATAATGCCATAGCAGGGGAGACACTCAGTGTGGGGTCCCCCTGTCATGCCATTAAACACCCCCCAAACCAGTCAGCCCAGGGCTGGAATTCCTCGGAAAGTGGGGCCCCAAAAAAATCAAAATGGGGTCCCCCCTCCCGAGCAACAACCAGCACTGGGCTGATAGACCAGTGCTATGCCCCGCACCCCTGGTGGCGGTGGGTGCGGGGTTCATTGTATGCTTATACTGTTCTTTACAGGTGGCCTACAGATCCCAGCATGCCTGCCCCAGCACGCTGGCACTTGGAGAACCACAAGTGCCAGCATGCCCGGACATAAATGGCCCACTGGCACCTGTAGTCCACCTGCAAAGAATAGTAATATTGTTCTTTACAGGTGGCCTACAGGTCCCAGCAAGCCTGCCCCAGCATGCTGGCACTTGGAGAACCACAAGTGTCAGCATGCCCGGACATAAAGGGCCCGCTGGCATCTGTAGTCCACCTGTAAAGAAAATATAAAAAAAAAAACCTACACATTCTTTAAAAAAACCTTTATTAAACTGGGTCTTCACCTGGGGGCGGCGGCCTTTAAAGCTCTTTTGCGTGGCCGCCGCCTTCCCAGGGCTTCCGGCGTCTTCACCTGGGGGGGCGCCACCTTCCCAGGGCTTCTGGCGTCTTCACCTGGTGGGCGGCGGCTGCTAAGCTCTTTTGCATAGCCGCCGCCCATCCAGGACTTCCAGCGTCTTCACCTGGTGGGCGGCGGCTGCTAAGCTCTTTTGCATAGCCGCCGCCCATCCAGGACTTCCAGCGTCTTCACCTGGTGAGCGGTGGCTGCTAAGCTCTTTTGCATAGCCGCCGCCCATCCAGGACTTCCACGACGTCTTCGATCTTCAGGAGCTCTTCTCTGCTCCTCCTCCGCCGTGGGACTGACAGCCGCTGCCTCGCGCTGACTTATAAAAGTCAGCGGGAGGGGGCGGGGCGATGACGCAGCGAGCCGATCATGATCGGCTCGCGGCGGCCATCTTGAATTTAAAAAATGACGCTGAGGCGCCATTTTTGAAATGGGTACCGCTTCCGCTGCCAAACTCTGCACAGTGCACAATAAGCCTCAATGCCGCGTCCCGCCACCGCCCGCATCTCCGCCGCCCGCACCTCCGCCGCCACCGACGCCCACACAGTGATTGACAGCGGTTCCGCTGGCCAATCACTGTGGCCTCACTCACAGGGACGTGCTTTCATAGGTTGAAAGCACGTCCCTGTAGGAAAGCGGCACCTCTAATGGTGCCGCTTTCCCATGTTATTTCAATGGGCTTTTCCTGCCCATTGCTAGGCCCCGCCCATGCCCGCCCCCTGCTCCCATATCTTTTCCTAATCACTACGGGAGGCACCACGATCGGTGCCTCCCAAACTGATTAGGAACACTTTAATGATGAGCAAAATAATAAAGAAGATACTTATGTGTCATAAGTATCTTCTTTGTATTATTTTACTGATTAATGACAGGGGAGGCACTGCCTCCCCTGCCTCCCCTGACTGCACGTCCCTGCCAACTACATCCCTTTAATTGTACATGTATACATACATATATACGCACAGACATACATATTTGTATGATCCTTGTTGTGTTCCATCCCCCATCTATAAGTTCATTACTGACACAGACAGCCCCCCACCCCCGCCCCTCGCTCCATTTGTACTGTATTGTCTGTACTGTCTGTGGTCCCGCAGAACCCCCATGGGTTACTTAGCTTAATCTGTTTTCTTTTTTTTCCATCGGCATTGGCAGAATTCGTCTTGCAGGTGGCATCAGCATTACAGCGACGCTGCGGGTGCAGACATGTAGTCAGGTGCTGTTTGCTGCTGGAGAGCCGGGATCCAGGGGCCTGGAGGAGGTACATGAGTGCGCCCCACGGGAGTCATAGTTACATTCGCCTCCTATTTGTCTTAACAAGACTTGATGTAACACATGTCGGCACAGAGAAAGAGCTGAGACACTATGTGGTACAGCCTGATAGCAGCGGCAGCACCTGATTAGACCTGCAGCAGTGTAAAAGGAGGAGGTCGCATACAGTAATACCCCTTTTCCACTAGCTCAAAAAACACGGGTAAATGCACGGGGGCGCGCATTTACCCATGTTTTTTGCAAGTGGAAAAGGGTAAACCCGGATCAAGTGACCCGTGAATCCTACCCGGCTATCTACCTGGGTAGGACACGGGAATGATCCGGGTAGGGTTGTAGTGTAAACGGGAGCCGTGTCGATGCGACACGGCTCCCGTTTACACTGTATGGAAGGGTGGCGCTGGGAGATCATGTGATCTCCCTGCGTCGCCCCTGCCGCGTCACTAGAAGCGTCACCAACCCGGCATATGCCGGGTTGTGACTGCTGATGGGAAAAGGGCCGAGCACGGGTCGCAGCAGGGGGCAGCTCCCGTGTCAGGCTCCCGGCTGCGACCCGTGCTCGTAGGTGGAAAAATAAGAATTTACTCACCGGTAATTCTATTTCTCGTAGTCCGTAGTGGATGCTGGGACTCCGTAAGGACCATGGGGAATAGCGGCTCCGCAGGAGACTGGGCACAACTATAAAGAAAGCTTTAGGTCTAACTGGTGTGCACTGGCTCCTCCCACTATGACCCTCCTCCAGACTTCAGTTAGGATACTGTGCCCGGAAGAGCTGACACAATAAGGAAGAATTTTGAATCCCGGGTAAGACTCATACCAGCCACACCAATCACACCGTATAACTCGTGATACAATACCCAGTTAACAGTATGATAACAACTGAGCCTCTCAACAGATGGCTCAACAATAACCCTTTAGTTAAGCAATAACTATGTACAAGTATTGCAGACAATCCGCACTTGGGATGGGCGCCCAGCATCCACTACGGACTACGAGAAATAGAATTAACGGTGAGTAAATTCTTATTTTCTCTGACGTCCTAAGTGGATGCTGGGACTCCGTAAGGACCATGGGGATTATACCAAAGCTCCCAAACGGACGGGAGAGTGCGGATGACTCTGCAGCACCGAATGAGCAAACTCTAGGTCCTCCTCAGCCAGGGTGTCAAACTTGTAGAATTTAGCAAACGTGTTTGACCCCGACCAAGTAGCTGCTCGGCAAAGTTGAAGAGCCGAGACCCCTCGGGCAGCCGCCCAAGAAGAGCCCACCTTCCTCGTGGAATGGGCTTTCACTGATCTAGGATGCGGCAGTCCAGCCGCAGAATGTGCAAGCTGAATCGTACTACAAATCCAGCGAGCAATAGTCTGCTTTGAAGCAGGTGCACCCAACTTATTGGGCGCATACAGGATAAAGAGCGAGTCAGTCTTTCTGACTCCAGCTGTCCTGGAAACATAAATTTTCAGGGCCCTGACTACGTCCAACAACTTGGAAGCCTCCAAGTCTTTTGTAGCCGCAGGCACCACGATAGGTTGGTTCAGATGAAAAGCTGATACCACTTTAGGGAGAAACTGGGGACGAGTCCTCAATTCTGCCCTATCCATATGGAAAATCAGATAAGGGCTTTTACATGACAAAGCCGCCAATTCTGATACACACCTGGCCGAAGCCAAGGCCAACAACATGACCACTTTCCACGTGAGATATTTCAAATCCACGGTTTTCAGTGGCTCAAACATATGTGACTTTAGGAAATCCAACACCACGTTGAGATCCCAAGGTGCCACTGGAGGCACAAAAGGGGGCTGAATATGCAGCACTCCCTTAACAAAAGTTTGAACTTCAGGTAGTGAAGCCAGTTCTCTCTGGAAGAAAATCGATAGAGCCGAAATCTGGACCTTAATGGAACCCAATTTAAGGCCCATAGTCACCCCTGACTGTAGGAAGTGCAGGAAACGGCCCAGCTGAAATTCCTCCATTGGGGCCTTCCTGGCCTCACAACACGCAACATATTTTCGCCATATGCGGTGATAATGGTTTGCGGTTACTTCTTTCCTAGCTTTAATCAGCGTAGGAATGACTTCCTCCGGAATGCCCTTTTCCTTCAGGATCCGGTGTTCAACCGCCATGCCGTCAAATGCAGCCGCGGTAAGTCTTGGAACAGACAGGGCCCCTGCTGCAGCAGGTCTTGTCTGAGCGGTAGAGGCCATGGGTCCTCTGAGATCATTTCTTGAAGTTCCGGGTACCAAGCTCTTCTTGGCCAATCCGGAACAATGAGTATCATTCTTACTCCTCTTCTCCGTATTATCCTCAGTACCTTTGGTATGAGAGGAAGAGGAGGGAACACATAACCCGACCGGTACACCCACGGTGTCACTAGAGCGTCCACAGCTATCGCCTGCGGGTCTCTTGACCTGGCCCAATACTTTTCTAGCTTTTTGTTTAGGCGGGACGCCATCATGTCCCCCTGTGGCCTTTCCCAACGGTTTAGAATCAGTTGGAAGACTTCTGGATGAAGTCCCCACTCTCCCGGGTGGAGGTCGTGCCTGCTGAGGAAGTCTGCTTCCCAGTTGTCCACTCCCGGAATGAACACTGCTGACAGTGCTAACATGTGATTTTCCGCACATCCGAGAATCCTTGTGGCTTCTGCCATCGCCGTCCTGCTTCTCGTGCCGCCCTGTCGGTTTACATGGGCGACCGCCGTGATGTTGTCTGACTCGATCAGTACCGGCTGGTTTTGAAGCAGGGGTTTTGCCTGACTTAGGGCATTGTAAATGGCCCTTAGTTCCAGAATATTTATGTGCAGGGAAGTCTCCTGACTTGACCATAGTCCTTGGAAGTTTCTTCCCTGTGTGACTGCCCCCCAGCCTCGAAGGCTGGCATCCGTGGTCACCAGGACCCAGTCCTGTATGCCGAATCTGCGGCCCTCTTGAAGATGAGCACTCTGCAGCCACCACAGCAGAGACACCCTTGTCCTTGGAGACAGGGTTATCAGCCGATGCATCTGAAGATGCGATCCGGACCACTTATCCAACAGGTCTCACTGAAAGGTTCTTGCATGGAACCTGCCGAATGAAATTGCTTCGTAGGAAGCTACCATCTTTCCCAGGATCCGCGTGCAGTGATGCACCGACACCTGTTTTGGTTTTAGGAGGCCTCTGATTAGAGATGACAGCTCCTTGGCCTTCTCCTCTGGGAGAAACACTTTTTTCTTTTCTGTGTCCAGAACCATCCCCAGGAACAGTAGACGTGTCGTAGGGACCAGCTGCGACTTTGGAATGTTTAGAATCCAGCCGTGCTGTTGTAGCACCTCCCAAGATAGTGCTACCCCGACTAACAACTGCTCTCTGGACCTCGCCTTTATCAGGAGATCGTCCAAGTACGGGATAATTAAAACTCCCTTCTTTCGAAGGAGTATCATCATTTCGGCCATTACCTTGGTAAAGACCCTCGGAGCCGTGGATAGACCGAACGGCAACGTCTGGAATTGGTAATGACAATCCTGTACCACAAATCTGAGGTACTCCTGGTGAGAATGGTAAATGGGGACATGCAGGTAAGCATCCTTGATGTCCAGTGATACCATGTAATCCCCCTCGTCCAGGCTTGCAATAACCGCCCTGAGCGATTCCATCTTGAACTTGAATTTTTTTATATATGTGTTCAAGGATTTCAAATTTAAAATGGGTCTCACCGAACCGTCCGGTTCGGTACCACAAACATTGTGGAATAGTAACCCCGTCCTTGTTGAAGTAGGGGTACCTTTACCATCACCTGTTGTGAATACAGCTTGTGAATTGCCTGTAACACTGCCTCCCTGCCTGAGGGAGTGGTTGGCAAGGCAGATTTGAGGAAACGGCGGGGGGGAGACGTCTCGAATTCCAGCTTGTACCCCTGAGATACTATCTGAAAAATCCAGGGATCCACCCGTGAGCGAGCCCACTGATTGCTGAAATATTTGAGACGGGCCCCCCACCGTACCTGGCTCCGCCTGTGGAGCCCCAGCGTCATGCTGTGGACTTAGAGGAAGCGGGGGAGGACTTTTGCTCCTGGGAACTGGCTGTATGCTGCAGCTTTTTTCCCCTACCTCTGCCTCTGGGCAGAAAGGACGCGCCTTTAACCCGCTTGCCCCTATTGGGCCGAAAGGACTGTACCTGATAATACGGTGCTTTCTTTGGCTGTGAGGGAACATGGGGTAAAAATGTAGACTTCCCAGCTGTTGCTGTGGAAACGAGGTCTGAGAGACCATCCCCGAACAACTCCTCACCCTTATACGGCAGAACTTCCATGTGTCGTTTGGAATCTGCATCTCCTGTCCACTGCCGAGTCCATAACCCTCTCCTGGCAGAAATGGACATTGCACTAATTTTGGATGCCAGCCGGCAAATATCCCTCTGTGCATCCCTCATGTATAAAAGTGCGTCTTTTATATGCTCTACGGTTAGCAATATAGTGTCCCTGTCTAGGGTATCTATATTTTCTGACAGGGAATCTGACCATGCAGCTGCAGCACTGCACATCCATGCTGAAGCAATAGCTGGTCTCAGTATAACACCTGTGTGTGTATATATAGATTTCAGGATAGCCTCCTGCTTTCTATGAGCAGATTCCTTCAGGGCGGCCGTATCCGGAGATGGTAGTGCCACCTTCTTTGACAAGCGTGTGAGCGCTTTATCCACTCTAGGGGATGTTTCCCAACGTGACCTATCCTCTGGCGGGAAAGGGTACGCCATTAGTAACCTCTTAGAAATTACCAGCTTCTTATCAGGGGAAGCCCACGCTTCTTCACACACTTCATTTAACTCCTCAGATGGAGGAAAAGCTACTGGTAGTTTTTTCTCTCCAAACATAATACCCTTTTTTGTGGTACCGGGTGTAACATCAGAAATGTGCAACACATTTTTCATTGCCTCAATCATGTAACATGTGGCCCTACTGGAAGTTACATTAGTCTCATCGTCGTCGACACTGGAGTCAGTATCCGTGTCGACATCTGTGTCTGCCATCTGAGGTAGCGGGCGTTTTAGAGCCCCTGATGGCTTTTGAGACGCCTGGGCAGGCACAGGCTGAGAAGCCGGCTGTCCCACATTAGGTATGTCGTCAAACCTTTTATGCAAGGAGTCGACACTGTCGCGTAATTCCTTCCACAGCACCATCCACTCAGGTGTCGACCCCGCAGGGGGTGACAACACATTTACAGGCATCTGCTCCGCCTCCACATAAGCCTCCTCATCAAACATGTCGACACAGCCGTACCGACACACCGCAAACACACAGGGAATGCTCTGACAGAGGAAAGGACCCCACAAAGCCCTTTGGGGAGACAGAGAGAGAGTATGCCAGCACACACCAGAGCGCTATATAACACAGGGATCCAACTATAAATGAGTGTTTTCCCTTATAGCTGCTTTTTATATATCTATATATATATATATATATATATATCCTGCGCCTAAATTTAGTGCCCCCCCCCTCTCTTTTTTACCCTTCTGTAGGTTTCAGACTGCAGGGGAGAGCCAGGGAGCTTACTTCCAGCGGAGCTGTGAGGGAAAAATGGCGCCAGTGTGCTGAGGGAGATGGCCCCGCCCCTTTTCCGGCGGACTTCTCCCG
The DNA here is from genome assembly GCF_028390025.1 of Pseudophryne corroboree. Lineage (NCBI taxonomy): Eukaryota > Metazoa > Chordata > Amphibia > Anura > Myobatrachidae > Pseudophryne > Pseudophryne corroboree. Next base: position 438,777,025 of record NC_086445.1, read on the forward strand.
CTTTTTCTGGAATACTGGCAGGGGTATTTTTACATCTATATAGCCTCTAGGACTATATATGATGTAGATTTGCCAGCCAAGGTGTCATATATTGCCCTCAGGGCGCCCCCCCCCCCCCCCCAGCGCCCTGCACCCATCAGTGACCGGAGTGTGAGGTGTACATGAGGAGCAATGGCGCACAGCTGCAGTGCTGTGCGCTACCTTGGTGAAGACCGAAGTCTTCTGCCGCCGATTTTCCGGACCTCTTCATGCTTCTGGCTCTGTAAGGGGGACGGCGGCGCGGCTCCGGGAACGAACACCAAGGTCGGGTCCTGCGGTCGATCCCTCTGGAGCTAATGGTGTCCAGTAGCCTAAGAAGCCCAAACTACCACCTGTTAGGTAGGTTCGCTTCTTCTCCCCTTAGTCCCTCGCTGCAGTGAGTCTGTTGCCAGCAGATCTCACTGTAAAATAAAAAACCTAAATATACTTTCTTTCTAGGAGCTCAGGAGAGCCCCTAGTGTGCATCCAGCTCAGCCGGGCACAAGATTCTAACTGGTCTGGAGGAGGGTCATAGTGGGAGGAGCCAGTGCACACCAGTTAGACCTAAAGCTTTCTTTATAGTTGTGCCCAGTCTCCTGCGGAGCCGCTATTCTCCATGGTCCTTACGGAGTCCCAGCATCCACTTAGGACGTCAGAGAAAGGGGTATTACATACTGTGGAAGGGTGGAATTGGTATTGCTGGAAACAATAGTATTGCTGAGCAGCTTAGAACTGACTGCTGGACTCACCTCACTGGAACTGGTATTGCTGAGAGCAGTAGTGATGCAGGACAGATCAAAGCTGGAAGTTTTATTAACCGACCTGGAACTGGAATTGCTGGGAGCAGTAGTGCTGCAGATCAAGTCAGAGCTATAAGCTAAATTAACCACGCTGGAACTGGTATTGTGCAGTTGAGTCTTAGAACAATTGAGGACTGCATGTCATACTTGCCTACCTGACCCTCTCCATGAGGGAGAAAATGCTCTGTTCCTGGACTTCCCTGGTAATGTATGATTGCCATCACCTGTGGTGAGCTAGTTAATTGATAAGAAAGGTGTTTCACTACAGGTGATGGCAATCATACATTACCAGGAAAGTCCAGGAACAGAGTATTTTCTCCCTCATGGAGAGGGTCAGGTAGGCAAGTATGCTGCATGTGTGTGTTCTAGGGAATAGGATTGCCACCTAGCAACGGCAAGTGGGTTATGTAGTAAGCATCATGATTTTCCGCTGTAAGGCAGGGAAGTGACATTTTTAAATCACTAACCTGCCGACACTAGCAGTGAAGTTGCACTTGCCCAGCAGGCTAGGTTGTGCACAGGTCACATGCACACTAGCAACTGGGCGGGGCTAACACTCACTGAATCAGATTTTTCAAAGCTTACTGGTAGCAATCCTAATAACAAGAACACCTGTCGGTGAGTATTGTGTGTGTTGGAACAAAGGAGAGTAATACCTACACATTTAGATCTGAACTGACTGAACCATTTATTTAGGCATACAATGCTGGTGAGGCTTGTGAAAGGCAAACCCTGAGAAGAAATAACATATATATATACTGTATATATAAATATATATTCACTCTTTTAACTCTAGTTATATTTGTACTGTATAATATGTATAAGCAGAACAAGAAATGGAAGCTAGAACAACTTTCTTAGAATTTTAGACAATTGCAGTTGGAATAACTGTACACAACTAGAGAATAAAGGGGCAAATGTATTAACCTGGAGAAGGCATAAGGAAGTGATAAACCAGTGATATGTGCAAGGTGATAAAGGCACCAGCCAATCGGCTCCAATATGTAAATTAACAGTTAGGATCTGATTGGCTGGTGCCTTTATCACCTTGCACATATCACTGGTTTATCACTTCCTTATGCCTTCTCCAGGTTAATACATCTGCCCCAATGTCTTGTGTGTGAAATGACTTTTTTCGGCTATATTTGTCTTGTTTTCCAGAAATGGATGGCAAAACAATATTATAAAGAAGCCTTTGTTTTGCAAGTAAACAAACAGAAAAAAAAATTGAGGCGTCTCAATTTCTAGGGTCCTCTGTAGCCAGACTCTGTAATATTCATCTACCTCAGAGGGCCTGAAAAGACAATAGACTAATGTCTGGAAGAGTAACCAACAGAGAGCGACAGCTACTTTGTAATAATAATAATAATATTTATTTATTTTTAAATTTGGGGGGAGGGTGGGATGGGCGCTGTTGCTAGGTGGCAATCCTATTCCCTAGAACAAAGGAAGTTTGCAGGTCACAGATTCCTGCAAACTACTGTTTGTTCATCGGGAGGATTGCCACCTAGCAACAACAGGTGGGAAGACTACCACACACCTGTTGGTTGTCCTGAGAGACCTAATCTTTTCTTCATCATAAGTCTCCAATAATGTTATGCACATGACCACATTAATGACAAATGAGCCTTGTATATAATTATTTGTAAGAGAAGACCTTCTGAGATACCTTCATATTGCTAACTCCTCTCAAAAGTGGCCTTTGAGTAGTGTCATGTCCATTGAAGTTGAGGGTATATCAGTTTGTGAGGTAAATTTCCCTTCATGCTAATTGGAGGGTATAGGAGGTAAACCTCCTGATCGCCAGTCTCCGTAGTATTTTGCCAATGCACGTGCAGATGACCAGCTTGCAGCGTGCATGATAGCTTGACATGGCAAGACCTTGAATCAGCTTTGGAAGCAGTGTCACCCAGTAAAGAGAGGCCTTTAAATTGAGAAATATCAATACCAGACACTATCATGTGACAATATATTCTGTAGGGTGGAGGGTTTAGCTGTACAGAAAGGTTTTGTAAACTTATAAATAATTGCTGTATATTGTAACAAGTGGGGTAAGAGCAAGGTAAGTAGATAAACAGGAGACAATGTAATGGTTTGGTTCTTTATCATCTTTACTTTTTCTAATTCTACTAAGAATTCTACATAAGAGATGTTTTGGAATGACCCTTGAGAATAATTTGGTACACTTTTGGGGTTGAGAATGGTTTGAGAAAACTAATAGGATAAGCTCAACTCCTCTTATTTGCAAATGCTAAAGCTAAAGAGGGAAGCCAGTGTCTTAGAAATCGACATAATAGATAATAAGGAAATCAAGGTAGTCAGAGAAGAAAGGTAATCTGCAAGTTAGATAATATTTCCAGACAGGTTTATTGCTTTTAGCATTATGTTCCTTTCTATGATCTCCTGCAAAATGTCCAAATCTGCCATGTAAAGGAACATTAAAAGATTTTCTCTATTCTGTTATGTAGGTGTAATACCCTATATTTTGTATGGAGTTTGTTTGTTTTCATTTTTTTGCATTCTTTTGCGGGTAATAGAGCCCCTTTTACACTGTATGGATGCAAATGGCCCATAGATTAGCAAGGGTTGTGTGATAGATGCCTGACAACGCTTGACATGAAAGAAAAGAAATGGGCATCTCAAACCTTCCACAAATATTCCCCCTCTCTCAGCAACAGCCAGCCCCGGGAAATGGAGCCGTTAACGATTAGACCCCCTTGCAGTTGCAGGGCAGAAGAGCCCTGAGTTTGGCGCCTTCAGCCCTCCGAAATTAACCCCCCAGCCTCCGTAACAGCAAGCCCGGGAATTGGGGCCCCGTGCTGATTGGACCCCTGAAGTTGCAGGGGAAAAGGACTTTGGGGCGGGCGACAACCGGCGGGGAGATCCAGTAAAAAGAGAGACCGTGGGTGGAGTAGAGGAAACTTTCCCCTTTAAAAGAAGCGGCTGCCAGCGGAGAAGGGGGTGAGCCGGAGGACGGAGCTGACCGGCTGCCTGCCCGGAGAGGAAAGGAGTGAGCCCGAAAGAAGAGGATCGCTTACCCGACAGGGTGAAGAGACCGGTCTGCTACTTGCCGAGGACCGAGTGCTGCCTGACTGACCGGAGCAGAGGAGCTGTCCCGAGTACTGCCAGATGAAGGGGAGGACCATCGCGGAAGACCAGAGCTTCGCAGAGGATCGGTGTCGGGGAGAAGCAGGCATCGCAGAGGACGACCGCTGCAGAGGACCCTGGTGATCCGTGACGCCGACCGGACGCCTGCGGAGAGGAAAGAAGACCCCCGGCAAGGACCCCTGGTGGCTGGGACGAGAGGACCCCTTTGGAGATCGGAAGACGTCGCCGGCTTTCGGGAGGTGTACGGAGCGCAGAGCCCAGGACCAGAGTGCATTCCCCGGCGCGGTGCTTTGCATCCCGGGTGGCACAGAATATTCTGGAGCCAGTCGGAGGTGGCAGAAGCGCCGCAGCAGGTGGCGAGACCCTGATCACCCTTCCGCTGCCATACTCTGCCCCTGTAATGCCCTCCGCTGCAAAACTCTGCAAATGGAGAATATTTTATTTAATAAAAGGGGGTAGGCACCCCTAAGCTCCTTGGGCTCCCCTTTGATAGTCGGTACCCTCAGGTTTATTATAATTGAAGAGGGGTGTGTCTTAAGCTAATGATATAGTTAAGTTATGCTGGTATCTATAGTTCTTTCATGCAAGCTCCGCCCAGCAGTTTGAGAGCCAATGTAAATGTGCTTATAGGCAATTGAGTTATGCTGGTATCTGTAGTTCTTTCATGCAAGCTCCGCCCAGTAGTTTAATAGCCAATGTAAATGTGCTTATATGCAATTGAGTTATGCTGGTATCTGTAGTTCTTTCATGCAAGCTCCGCCCAGCAGTTTAATAGCCAATGTAAATGTGCTTATCTGCAACTGAGTTATGCTGGTATCTATAGTTCTTTCATGCAAGCTCCGCCCAGCAGTTTAAGAGTCAATGTAAATGTGCTTATAGGCAATTGAGTTATGCTGGTATCTGTAGTTCTTTCATGCAAGCTCTGCCCAGCAGTTTAAGAGTCAATGTAAATGTGCTTATATGCAATTGAGTTATGCTGGTATCTATAGTCCTTTCATGCAAGCTCCGCCCAGCAGTTTGAGAGTCAATGTAAATGTGCTTATAGGCAATTGAGTTATGCTGGTATCTGTAGTTCTTTCATGCAAGCTCCGCCCAGTAGTTTAATAGCCAATGTAAATGTGCTTATCTGCAATTGAGTTATGCTGGTATCTATAGTTCTTTCATGCAAGCTCCGCCCAGCAGTTTAAGAGTCAATGTAAATGTGCTTATATGCAATTGAGTTAGGCTGGTATCTATAGTTCTTTCATGCAAGCTCCGCCCAGCAGCTTAAGAGTCAATGTAAATGTGCTTATCTGCAATTGAGTTATGCTGGTATCTATAGTTCTTTCATGCAAGCTCCGCAAAGCAGTTTAAAAGTTTCCAGCTTACCTGTCACTTGTATTGCTAAACGCTGGTTACCTGAGACTTTAGTTTAGAAGCCATAACCAGCCTGCTTCAACTGTGCACCTGCGTCCGGCTTACCTGTCACTTGTATGGCTAAACGCTGGTTACCCGAGACTTTAGTTTAGACGCCATAACCAGCCTGCTTCAACTGTGCACCTGTTTCCTGTTTACCTGCCACTTGTATTGCTAAACGCTGGTTACCTGAGACTTTAGTTTAGAAGCCATAACCAGCCTGCTTCAACTGTGCACCTGCGTCCGGCTTACCTGTCACTTGTATTGCTAAACGCTGGTTACCTGAGACTTTAGTTTAGACGCCATAACCAGCCTGCTTCAACTGTGCACCTGTTTCCTGTTTACCTGCCACTTGTATGGCTAAACGCTGATTACCCGAGACTTTAGTTTAGACGCCATAACCAGCCTACTTCAACTGTGCACCTGTTTCCTGTTTACCTGCCACTTGTATGGCTAAACGCTGGTTACCTGAGACTTTAGTTTAGACGCCATAACCAGCCTACTTCAACTGTGCGCCTGTTTCCTGTTTACCTGCCACTTGTATGGCTAAACGCTGGTTACCTGAGACTTTAGTTTAGACGCCATAACCAGCCTACTTCAACTGTGCACCTGTATCCTGCTTACCTGCCACTTGTATTGCTAAATGATGGTTACCTGAGACTTTAGTTTAGAAGCCATAACCAGCCTGCTTCAACTGTGCATCTGCTTCTGGCTTACCTGTCACTTGTATTGCTAAACGCTGGTTACCTGAGACTTTAGTTTAGATGCCATAACCAGCCTGCTTCAACTGTGCACCTGTTTCCTGTTTACCTGCCACTTGTATTGCTGACGCTGGTTACTTGAGACTTTAGTACAGAAGCTGTAACCAGCCTGTTTCAACCGTGCACCTGTTTCCTGTTTACCTGACACTTGTATTGCTGACGCTGGTTACCTGAGACTTTAGGACAGAAGCTATAACCAGCCTGTATGGCTAAACGCTGGTTACCTGAGACTTTAGTTTAGACGCCATAACCAGCCTACTTCAACTGTGCACCTGTATCCTGCTTACCTGCCACTTGTATTGCTAAATGATGGTTACCTGAGACTTTAGTTTAGAAACCATAACCAGCCTGCTTCAACTGTGCATCTGCTTCCGGCTTACCTGTCACTTGTATTGCTAAACGCTGGTTACCTGAGACTTTAGTTTAGATGCCATAACCAGCCTGCTTCAACTGTGCACCTGTTTCCTGTTTACCTGCCACTTGTATTGCTGACGCTGGTTACTTGAGACTTTAGTACAGAAGCTGTAACCAGCCTGTTTCAACCGTGCACCTGTTTCCTGTTTACCTGACACTTGTATTGCTGACGCTGGTTACCTGAGACTTTAGGACAGAAGCTATAACCAGCCTGCTTCAACTATGCATCTGTTTCCTGTTTACCTGCCACTTGTATTGCCGACGCTGGTTACCTGAGACTTTAGGACAGAAGCTAAACCAGCCTGCTTCAACTGTGCACCTGTTTCTTGTTTACCTGCCACCTGTGTTGCTGACGCTGGTTACCTGAGTCGGATGTAGAAGGGCTTGAACTAACCTGCTTCCATTAGTAACTTATTGTGTTTTTTTTGCTCACCTGGCTCTATTCCATATCCTGTAATAGTACTTACGCTGGGTGTAATCAAGTGTTTAGTTGCAATTCTGTTAATATTGACAGAAGAAATAAAATCGTGTTGTACGCATTACATGTCAGTATGTGTCTGCATCTCAAAGGGAACTATTAACGCTTGCCTCTCTGTCACCGGGTGCTGGTAGTAGCAAGATATCGGAGTACCATCAGACGGGGATTAAGACCATCCAGCATACCTGCGGACTGGGGGGGTTACATAGGACATAGCTGTCATATTGCCCAGAGCAGAACTAGAGTATTGTGTGTCTAGAGAGGTTAAAGAGATTCAAAAGTTATTTACCAGCTCTACATTCTAAGGTACTTTTAGAAAGGCTATTTTCTTCTGTTACAATTCTCCTTGTATGGATCTTTGTTGGGAGAAGTTATCCTATCCCAGATGAGACATATCTGATGTTATCATTAAAATTAGTAGAGGGTCTAATGCTGGCCTGTAATTTGGAAATTGGCAGAGAATTCCAACTGGATATCTCCCATATGACATGGGAAGATAGGTATGCTTGACTAGCAGTGACAGGTTTTTAAGAAACTCCTGGAGAGCTAGTGAGTTCCTGCATAAGAGAGAAAACGTGTAAGAGAGATCTACCTTTGTCCCGGTTAGTGCCGCTAAATCATTGAGAGAAATTGTTGGCTTTGGCAAGAAAGTCAGAACCAATCTCTCCATTGCTCCCCATTTCTTTGGAGGAGGCAGGTTCCATTATTCAAAGCATGTACTGGAAAGAAGGGATGCTCTGTCATGAGTCAACCTTAGGGATCTTGCCTATAAATGCCGCTGCTCTGTTGACTGCCCTATTATGGCAGTTTATGATAAAGGCCAATTCTATTATGAAAGATACTAAGTCCCTGTGGTGTATGATTTTAACAAATTGTTTATGTATACCACTCTCTAGACTCCATATGGTTGGAGAAATGTGGTGACTACTATTGTTCCAATAGGTAAAATATAAGGTGTGTTTGAGAAGCAAAATAACATGACAGGACACTGGAATAAAAGCATTTTTCAATAAAATTGTAACGTACTGTTGTATAGATGTCTGGAAATGGGAAGGAAAGCATTCTGGAGATCTATTTTAACGCATAATCCATTCTGGTTTAGTAAAAAGTAAATGCCATGCAAACTCTCCACACTGAATCTTATGGGTTTTGAAAAGCTGTTTTGCACTCTTACATTTAATACTGGTCTGAATGACAAATGTTAATTTTTATTTTATGTATTTAGTTATTTTTGATTGGGAAGTTATAACTGATCAGCTATGCAAAAATGGGGTTTCCATCTCTAATTTGTTCTAGTCAGAGTACAGTTTGTAATATTTCATTCAGACAGGACTGCATTTCAAATGGTTTACTGTATATACCTTTGATGAGAAATTAAATTAGTGGCAAGTTGACACCAACTTGTATTGTCTTTAGCCATTGTGCCTGTGGTAAACTCTCTTTACTAAAGTCTAGCTCTGGAAGCACAATGCACAAAGAGCTTCATACAATATGTTCACCTTGAGCTCTAGGCTTCAGCACCACAAAGATCCTGTGAGCCATATAACAAGACATTACTCCTGGTCCAACCAGGTCTACGTGTGAGAGACTAGAATATTCCAGATACTTTGGTTCTAGTTTTGATAAGTCTGCTCTAGTGAGCGATGATGCAGATGGGTCCACGGTTATCTTGGCTAGTTCGCTGCGCCTAGGCACAACATGGTTTATTAACATAAACCCTTCATCTATTGTTCTCAGCTGCAATACAATACAGAGAACAATACAGCAGGGGATTAAGTCCGACTGCCCTGGCTCAGTTAATCCTATTAAAGGTCAGATAAACATGGACCCATCTGTACTTTTCTAAAGTTTGTAAAATAGTTAACCGCTTGTCCCACAATGCAGTAGCCCTGCTGATAACTTTTAGAAGAGAGCAAGAAAATAAGATTTTAAACCTACCGGTAAATATTTTTCTCATAGTCCGTAGAGGATGCTGGGGACTCCGTAAGGACCATGGGGATAGACGGGCTCCGCAGGAGACATGGGCACTTTAAGAAAGACTTTAGGTATGGGTGTGCACTGGCTCCTCCCTCTATGCCCCTCCTCCAGACCTCAGTTAGAGAAACTGTGCCCAGAGGAGACGGACAGTACGAGGAAAGGATTTTTGTTAATCCAAGGGCAAGATTCATACCAGCCACACCAATCACACCGTAAGGACCAAGGGGATTATACCAAAGCTCCCAAACGGGCAGGAGAGTGCGGATGACTCTGCAGCACCGATTGAGCAAACAGGAGGTCCTCCTCAGCCAGGGTATCAAACTTATAGACCTTTGCAAAGGTGTTTGACCCCGACCAAGTAGCAGCTCGGCACAGCTGTAGTGCCGAGACCCCTCGGGCAGCCGCCCAAGAAGAGCCCACCTTCCTAGTGGAATGGGCCTTGCCCGATTTTGGTAACAGCAATCCTGCCGTAGAATGTGCCTGCTGAATAGTGTTACAGATCCAGCGAGCAATAGTCTGCTTTGAAGCAGGGCCGCCAACTTTGTTGGCTGCATACAGGACAAACAGTGCTTCTGTTTTCTGATCCTAGCCGTTCTGGCCACGTAAACTTTCAAAGCCCTGACCACATCAAGGGACTCGGAATCCTCCAAGTCACGTGTAGCCACAGGCATGACAATAGGTTGGTTCATATGAAAGGATGAGACCACATTAGGCAGGAATTGAGGACGGGTCCGCAATTCCGCTCTATCCATATGGAAAACCAGATAGGGGCTTTTATGTGATAAAGCCGCCAATTCCGAAACTCGCCTAGCTGAAGCCAAGGCTAACAACATGACCACCTTCCAGGTGAGATATTTCAACTACACTGTCTAAAGTGGTTCAAACCAATGTGACTTAAGGAAACTTAACACCACGTTAAGGTCCCAAGGCGCCACCGGAGGTACAAAAGGAGGCTGAATATGCAGTACTCCCTTCACAAAAGTCTGTACTTCAGGTAATGAGGCCAATTCCTTTTGAAAGAAAATGGATAAGGCCGAAATCTGAACTTTTAATGGAGCCTAATTTTTAGGCCCAAATTCACTCCAGTTTGTAGGAAGTGAAGGAAACGGCCCAGGTGGAATTCTTCCGTAGGAGCATTTCTGGCCTCACACCAAGAAACATATTTTCTCCATATTCGGTGATAATTTTTAGATTTCACGTCCTTCCTAGCCTTTATTAGCGTAGGAATGACCTCATCCGGAATACCTTTTTCCGCTAGGATCCGGCGTTCAAACGCCATGCCATCAAACGTAGCCGCGGTAAGTCTTGGATCAGACAGGGACCTTGTTGTAACAAGTCCTGCCTTAGAGGAAGATGCCACGGATCTTCTGTGAGCATGTCTTGCAGATCCGGATACCAGGTCCTTCGTGGCCAATCTGGAACAATGAGAATTGTTCTCACTCCTCTTTTTCTTATTATCCTCAACACCTTGGGTATGAGAGGAAGAGGAGGAAACACATATACCGACTGGAACACCCACGGTGCCACTAGTGCGTCCACAGCTACCGCCTGAGGGTCTCTTGACCTGGCGCATTACCTTTGTAGCTTTTTTTTGAGACGGGATGCCATCATGTCTATTTGGGGTAGTCCCCACCGATTTTCAATCTGCGCGAAGACTTCCTGATGAAGTCCCCACTCTCCCGGATGCAGATCGTGTCTGCTGAGGAAGTCTGCTTCCCAGTTGTCCACTTCCGGAATGAACACTGCTGACAGAGCGCTTACATGATTCTCCGCCCAGTGAAGAACTCTGGTGGCTTCCGCCATTGCCACTCTGCTCCTTGTGCCGCCTTGGCGGTTTACATGAGCTACTGCGGTGATGTTGTCTGACTGGATCAGAACTGGTCGATTGCGAAGTAAGATCTCCGCTTGACGTAGGGCGTTGTATATGGCCCTTAGTTCCAGGAAGTTGATGTGAAGACAAGTCTCTTGACTTGACCAAAGTCCTTGGAAATTTTTTCCCTGTGTGACCGCTCCCCAACCTCGGAGGCTCGCGTCCGTGGTCGCCAGGATCCAGTCCTGAATGCCGAACCTGTGGCCCTCTAGAAGGTGAGCACTGTTTAGCCACCACAGGAGAGATACTCTGGCCCTGGGGGACAGGGTGATCCGCTGATGCAATTGCAGATACGACCCGGACCATTTGTCCAATAGGTCCCATTGGAAGGCCCTTGCATGGAATCTGCCGCATGGAATGGCTTCGTATGTTGCCACCATCTTTCCCAGAACTTGAGTGCAATGATGTACTGACACTTGTTTTGGTTTCAACAAGTTCATGACTAGAGTCATGAGTTCCTGCGCTTTTTCCTTCGGAAGAAAAACCCTTTTCTGGTCTGTGTCCAGAATCATGCCCAAGAAAGGCAGACGAGTTGTAGGATTCAGCTGCGACTTTGGAATATTGAGAATCCAGCCGTGTCACTGTAACACATTCAGTGAAAGTGATACGCTGCTCAGCAACTTCTCCCGTGATCTCGCTTTTATGAGGAGATCGTCCAAGTACTTGCGCAGGAGCACCATCATTTCCGCCATTACCTTGGTGAAAATTCTCGGGGCCGTGGAAAGCCCAAACGGCAACGTCTGAAATTGGTAATGACAATCCTGTACCGCAAATCTCAGGTACGCCTGATGAGGAGGATATATGGGGACATGCAGGTATGCATCCTTTATGTCCAGAGATACCAAAAAATCTCCCCCTTCTAGGCTGGCGATGACCTCCCTGAGTGATTCCATCTTGAACTTGAACCGTTTAAAGTAAAGGTTCAGGGATTTTAAATTTAAAATGGGTCTGACCGAACCGTCCGGTTTCGGAACCACAAACAGAGTTGAGTAGTACCCCTGCCCTCTTTGAAGCAGGGGAACCTCTACCACCACTTGTTGCAGACACAATTTGTGAATCGCATGTAACACTATCTCCCTTTCCAGGGGTTGTTTCGGTAGGGCCGATTTGAAAAACCGGCGAGGAGGCACTTCTTCGAATTCCAGCTTGTAACCCTGGGAAACAATTTCTATTACCCATGGATCCACCTGTGAGTGGACCCAGACATGGCTGAACAGTCGAAGACATGCCCCCACAGGAGCTGACTCCCTCAGGGGAGCCCCAGCGTCATGCGATGGATTTAGCAGAGGCCGGGGAGGACTTCTGTTCCTGGGAACTAGCTGTGTTGTGCAGCTTTTTCCCTCTGCCCTTACCTCTGGCAAGAAAGGACGATCCACGTGCTCTCTTGCTTTTATTAGAACGAAAGGACTGCATTTGATAATGAGGCGCTTTCTTACATTGTGAGGGAATATATGGCAAAAAATGTGATTTACCTGCCGTAGCCGTGGAGACGAGATCCGAGAGGCCCTCTCCGAACAATTCCTCACCCTTGTAAGGCAACAACTCCATATGTCTCCTTTAGTCGGCATCACCTGTCCATTGCATGTTCCACAGGACAAGTCTAGCAGAAATCGACATAGCGTTGACTCTAGAACCCAGTAGACTAACGTCTCTTCGGGCATGTCTTTTATATATATATATATATATATATATATAAGACAACATCTTTTACATATAAATATATATATATATATATATATATATATATAAAATAGCAGAAACCTAGGCGCTTTAGTACAAAAGTGTAATGATGGGATAATATTAAATAACACTCCTTAACCCCTTTAAGGGTAGCAGCTCATAATGCAAAATATTGTGTATGGTGTACACATAGACAAAGATTGGTAGTAGAGAAAATAAGCGCTTCTGAGTGTAACGATGAATTATAAAGGAAATAGCCAGGTGGGTGAAATTATAACCAAGAACACTTATCTGGTTGTAACAGAACTTCCAACGAGTGTTCCTCAGTTTTGGATTAACATGTAGAAAGAGAAACACAACAAAACATAGTGTGTACCGTTCTCACAATCAAATAAGATCATTTGCATATGGAGGGCAGTAAATTAGGGAACATGCTTATTCCCAATTAAACATATTAGTAGCCCGGACATTTAAAAATAATGACAATTTAATATACAAAGACATACAATGGTTAGACAACACACGTACAAGATCAAATGTTTAAAAGAGCTTATCTGTCCATCTAAAAGGGGACACAGCAACAGACAGTCCCAATGGATATAAAATAGCCGAAAAACATGCGTACAGGAAATTAAAAGTTCAAACGCTTATCTGTCCATTAGAGGAGTTCAGCAGCAAAACAGTTCCAACGCGTTTCGTCCGTCAAGGTCTGGACTTCTTCAAGGGGTTATCCCCTTGAGGAAGTCCAGACCTTGACGGACGAAACACGTCTTCTTTAAAACCCTCTCTTCTACCGTGGTATAAGCAGGGGAGAGTCCGGGGAGCTTCCTCTCAGCGGTGCTGTGGAGAAAAACATGGCGCTGGTGAGTGCTGAGGGAGAAGCCCCGCCCCCCTCGGCGGCGGGCTTCAGTCCTGCTAAAAGTGTAAAATTGGCGGGGGCTCATGCATATATACAGTGTCCAGCTGTATATATGCTCTCTTTTGCCAAATAAGAGGTTTATATTGCTGCCCAGGGCGCCCCCCCCCCCTGCGCCCTGCACCCTTACAGTGACTGCCGTTTGTGAAGTGTATGGGCGCAATGGCGCACAGCTGCAGTGCTGTGCGTTACCTCAGTGAAGATCAATGAAGTCTTCTGCCACCTCTGAAGATCTTTTCCTCTCATACTCACCCGGCTTCTATCTTCCGGCTCTGTGAGGAGGACGGCGGCGCGGCTCCGGGACGAACTCTAGGGTGAGACCTGTGTTCTGACTCCCTCTGGAGCTAATGGTGTCCAGTAGCCTAAGAAACAGAGCCCTGAAACTCAGAGAAGTGGGTCTGTTTCTCTCTCCTCAGTCCCTCGATGCAGGGAGTCTGTTGCCAGCAGGCTCCCTGAAAATAAAAAAAACCTAACAAAAATGCTTTCTTACAGGAAACTCAGGAGAGCTCCGGAAATGCACCCAGCTCCTCTGGGCACAGTATCAAACTGAGGTCTGGAGGAGGGGCATAGAGGGAGGAGCCAGTGCACACCCAGAGTCAAAGTCTTTCTTAAAGTGCCCATGTCTCCTGCGGAGCCCGTCTATCCCCATGGTCCTTACGGAGTCCCAGCATCCTCTAGGACATTAGAGAAAATAAAAAACGTAACAAAATACTTTCTTTCAGGAAACTCAGGAGAGCTCCCTGTAATGCACCCAGTATCCTCTGGGCACAGCATCAAACTGAGGTCTGGAGGAGGGGCATAGAGAGAGGAGCCAGCGCACACCCATACCTAAAGTTTTTCTTAAAGTGCCCATGTCTCCTGCGGAGCCCGTCTATCCCCATGGTCCTTACGGAGTCCCCAGCATCCTCTAGGGCGTAAGAGAAAAAGTTTATCCAGGGAGCATACAGATTATCCTTCCTTTCTGCCTAGCCCAGGACATATAGCAGAGGACCTGCTGCAGCTGTAATTTTAATAGTTTTTCTCAGAGTTTTATTTGAGAAATCAGCAGTTTATCACACAATAATGCATTAAGAGCTGCATCAAAAACTGTGAGAAGAGAATTGGCATATCAAGCAGGCCTATGTAATCCTCAGCGCCATATAATAATATATTATAAGTGTAGACCTGAATGCCTGTTTAGAATTTTCATGCACCTCAGATTGCGAATGCAAAGCCCAGTGTGAGGACGGAGTATAGGTTTGGCAGAGGTGTCCTGGCAGCTAGAGCCACACCTGCAACCTGGCATTAGGATTCCCATTCAGAAGTGTTGAATTTATTATGTAGGGAAAGTTTTAGTGACATTGGCCAGCAGTCACATTATCTCTTATTCAGAGATGGGTTTCTAATGTTTTTGTCAACTACAGGCAATATCAGGGAACGTTGTGTGTACGCCTCAGCTGACATCCCTGTGAGGATTTATTTATTTATTTTAGTGGCAACATCAGTCTTGAACATGTGCCTACCTCAGAAAATGGTTTATTATGATCGGAGTCCATTTTCTACCTCAGAGTCTGAGAGATTATTATATTTCCTCACAACTACTCTACTAGGTGAGGATGATGATAACACAGTGACAAACCTTTGTGTGTGTGTTACTTTTGTTTATTCATGCCTGATACAGTGAGAGGTAAAGTATACAGTATACTGTATCTGTGACAGAAACCAGCGCTGCATTATCTATCATCGGTCTCTGACAGTACCCAGTGTGACATTGAAGACACAGCTGTCCCTATCTACCACAGAGGAGGGACTTTAGGATTAAGCAGTAAGGGAAGGACCAGCATTGGGTTTGTCATGAGAGTACCCTTTAATCATATTTCGGGTCTCCACTTGCTGTCAGCTCCGGGCAGAGGTATATTGCCAGCTACGGGCAGTACTGTTCTGTCAGCTCCGGACAGGATAGGTTTGCCTGCTATGGGCAGTTTCAGGGAGTGATATAAATAGATTGGCCTGAACAGGCATCCCTGTGAGAAATCCATATTATTTGTATTTATTTAGTTATATTTGATAGCAACAAACTTACCATAATATGGAGAAAGACCTGAATGATTAGCTCAGAGTTGTACCTCAGAATGTGAATTGGCCATCAGGTATTATTTCTGAAGGATTTCTCATTCCCTCTGATAAATACTGTGTCTCAGATGAGGGATGTACACTGATATAACCTTTACCAAGGATTTTATGTCCATTTTTGCAATATATGAGGAAATAACAGTGTGTCAGCCAGAGAGACTGAGCCTGTGTCCTCATCCTTCAGCGCTGAAGAAAAATCTGATTCAGTGAGTGTTAGCCCCGCCCAGTTGCTAGTGTGCATGTGACCTGTGCACAACCTAGCCTGCTGGGCAAGTGCAACTTCACTGCTAGTGTCGGCAGGTTAGTGATTTAAAAATTTCACTTCCCTGCCTTACAGCGGAAAATCATGATGCTTACTACATAACCCACCTGCTGTTGCTAGGTGGCAAACCTCCCGACGAACAAATACACAAGTGCAGAGGTATCAACTCCTGGAAATTTGGTGGGTTTTGAATTGATCAGAGATGGGCTGAAAAGATAAGCAGGTGAGGCACTGCCTCACCTGCTATAGACTTTTTACTAGAGATGAGCGCCTGAAATTTTTCGGGTTTTGTGTTTTGGTTTTGGGTTCGGTTCCGCGGCCGTGTTTTGGGTTCGAACGCGTTTTGGCAAAACCTCACCGAATTATTTTTGTCGGATTCGGGTGTGTTTTGGATTCGGGTGTTTTTTTCCAAAAACACTAAAAAACAGCTTAAATCATAGAATTTGGGGGTCATTTTGATCCCAAAGTATTATTAACCTCAAAAACCATAATTTACACTCATTTTCAGTCTATTCTGAATACCTCACACCTCACAATATTATTTTTAGTCCTAAAATTTGCACCGAGGTCGCTGTGTGAGTAAGATAAGCGACCCTAGTGGCCGACACAAACACCGGGCCCATCTAGGAGTGGCACTGCAGTGTCACGCAGGATGTCCCTTCCAAAAAACCCTCCCCAAACAGCACATGACGCAAAGAAAAAAAGAGGCGCAATGAGGTAGCTGTGTGAGTAAGATTAGCGACCCTAGTGGCCGACACAAACACCGGGCCCATCTAGGAGAGGCACTGCAGTGTCACGCAGGATGTCCCTTCCAAAAAACCCTCCCCAAACAGCACATGACGCAAAGAAAAAAAGAGGCTTTTTACTGATATTTGGTGTTTTGGATTTGACATGCTCTGTACTATGACATTGGGCATCGGCCTTGGCAGACGACGTTGCTGGCATTTCATCGTCTCGGCCATGACTAGTGGCAGCAGCTTCAGCACGAGGTGGAAGTGGATCTTGATCTTTCCCTAATTTTGGAACCTCAACTTTTTTGTTCTCCATATTTTATAGGCAGAACTAAAAGGCACCTCAGGTAAACAATGGAGATGGATGGATTGGATACTAGTATACAATTATGGACGGACTGCCACGGTTAGGTGGTATAAAAAAACCACGGTTAGGTGGTATATATTGTAATACAATTATGGATGGACGGACTGCCTGCCGAGTGCCGACACAGAGGTAGCCACAGCCGTGAACTACCGCACTGTACACTGGTTGATAAAGAGATAGTAGTATACTCGTAACAACTAGTATGACTGACTATGACGGTATAAAGAATGAAAAAAAAACCACGGTTAGGTGGTATATATTGTAATACAATTATGGATGGACGGACTGCCTGCCGAGTTCCGACACAGAGGTAGCCACAGCCGTGAACTACCGCACTGTACACTGGTTGATAAAGAGATAGTAGTATACTCGTAACAACTAGTATGACTGACTATGACGGTATAAAGAATGAAAAAAAAACCACGGTTAGGTGGTATATATTATAATACAATTATGGATGGACGGACTGCCTGCCGACTGCCGACACAGAGGTAGCCACAGCCGTGAACTACCGCACTGTACACTGGTTGATAAAGAGATAGTAGTATACTCGTAACAACTAGTATGACACTATGACGGTATAAAGAATGAAAAAAAAACCACGGTTAGGTGGTATATATTATAATACAATTATGGATGGACGGACTGCCTGCCGACTGCCGACACAGAGGTAGCCACAGCCGTGAACTACCGCACTGTACACTGGTTGATAAAGAGATAGTAGTATACTCGTAACAACTAGTATGACACTATGACGGTATAAAGAATGAAAAAAAAACCACGGTTAGGTGGTATATATTGTAATACAATTATGGATGGACGGACTGCCTGCCGAGTGCCGACACAGAGGTAGCCACAGCCGTGAACTACCGCACTGTACACTGGTTGATAAAGAGATAGTAGTATACTCGTAACAACTAGTATGACTGACTATGACGGTATAAAGAATGAAAAAAAAACCACGGTTAGGTGGTATATATTGTAATACAATTATGGATGGACGGACTGCCTGCCGAGTTCCGACACAGAGGTAGCCACAGCCGTGAACTACCGCACTGTACACTGGTTGATAAAGAGATAGTAGTATACTCGTAACAACTAGTATGACTGACTATGACGGTATAAAGAATGAAAAAAAAACCACGGTTAGGTGGTATATATTATAATACAATTATGGATGGACGGACTGCCTGCCGACTGCCGACACAGAGGTAGCCACAGCCGTGAACTACCGCACTGTACACTGGTTGATAAAGAGATAGTAGTATACTCGTAACAACTAGTATGACACTATGACGGTATAAAGAATGAAAAAAAAACCACGGTTAGGTGGTATATATTATAATACAATTATGGATGGACGGACTGCCTGCCGACTGCCGACACAGAGGTAGCCACAGCCGTGAACTACCGCACTGTACACTGGTTGATAAAGAGATAGTAGTATACTCGTAACAACTAGTATGACACTATGACGGTATAAAGAATGGAAAAAAAACCACGGTTAGGTGGTATATATTATAATACAATTATGGATGGACGGACTGCCTGCCGAGTGCCGACACAGAGGTAGCCACAGCCGTGAACTACCGCACTGTACACTGGTTGATAAAGAGATAGTAGTATACTCGTAACAACTAGTATGACTGACTATGACGGTATAAAGAATGAAAAAAAAACCACGGTTAGGTGGTATATATTATAATACAATTATGGATGGACGGACTGCCTGCCGACTGCCGACACAGAGGTAGCCACAGCCGTGAACTACCGCACTGTACACTGGTTGATAAAGAGATAGTAGTATACTCGTAACAACTAGTATGACACTATGACGGTATAAAGAATGAAAAAAAAAACACGGTTAGGTGGTATATATTATAATAATACAATTATGGATGGACGGACTGCCTGCCGACTGCCGACACAGAGGTAGCCACAGCCGTGAACTACCGCACTGTACACTGGTTGATAAAGAGATAGTAGTATACTCGTAACAACTAGTATGACACTATGACGGTATAAAGAATGAAAAAAAAACCACGGTTAGGTGGTATATATTATAATAATACAATTATGGATGGACGGACTGCCTGCCGACTGCCGACACAGAGGTAGCCACAGCCGTGAACTACCGCACTGTACACTGGTTGATAAAGAGATAGTAGTATACTCGTAACAACTAGTATGACTATGACGACGGTATAAAGAAAGAAAAAAAAATACCACGGTTAGGTGGTATATAATTATACAATTATGGATGGACGGACTGCCTGCCGAGTGCCGACTGCCGACACAGAGGTAGCCACAGCCGTGAACTACCGCACTGTACTGTGTCTGCTGCTAATATAGACTGGTTGATAAAGAGATAGTATACAACAATATACTACTATACTGGTGGTCAGGCACTGGTCACCACTAGTCACACTGGCAGTGGCACTCCTGCAGCAAAAGTGTGCACTGTTTAATTTTAAATTAATATAATATTATGTACTCCTGGCTCCTGCTATAACAACCTGCAGTGCTCCCCAGTCTCCCCCACAATTATTATAAGCTTTTATACATTGATGTGCAGCACACTGGGCTGAGCTGAGTGCACACAGACTGAGTCACACTGTGTGACTGCTGTGTATCGTTTTTTTCAGGCAGAGAACGGATATAGCAGAGAACGGATATATTAAATAAAAGTTAACTTAACAACAACTGCACTGGTCACTGTGGTAAACTCTGTCTGCACAATCTCTCTCTCTCTCTCTCTCTTCTAATCTATTCTAATGGAGAGGACGCCAGCCACGTCCTCTCCCTATCAATCTCAATGCACGTGTGAAAATGGCGGCGACGCGCGGCTCCTTATATAGAATCCGAGTCTCGCGAGAATCCGACAGCGTCATGATGACGTTCGGGCGCGCTCGGGTTAACCGAGCAAGGCGGGAAGATCCGAGTCGCTCGGACCCGTGAAAAAAAAAGTGAAGTTCGTGCGGGTTCGGATTCAAAGAAACCGAACCCGCTCATCTCTACTTTTTACTCCAGAGATTTGACTATAAAAATGATTACAATGATACAAAGAAGATATTTTTAACATATTCTTTGTATTTTTCATATGCCACCTGATACTTATTCCAGTGTCATCTGCTGATGTAACTATGTTTATTTACCCTGTACTTGTTCTATACTGTCATCAACTGTAAGTTGCTGTTTTCCTGTTTGATTATTTATGTACTCTGTAATTGGGTGCTGCGGAACCCTTGTGGCGCCATATAAATGAAGGATAATAATAATAATACTTTATACAGTAAAAACTCTAGCACAGACGTTAGTATGACAGGAAAGGCTCTGCCTCACCGTTTTTCTCTGCCTAGAGCAATTTACAGAGCAAGTTACTGTGGAGAAGTTACTGACTTCCCCAGTGGCACCCCGCTCTGTGCCTGAATGGCATCACCATACTTTTGTACGGTGAGTGCGACTCATGAAGGAGCGGAAAGCTCAGCTTTCCACTTCTCCATGGAGTTCAGCTTCACCATCTCAGGCTGGTGTAACCTGAACTATGGTGTGGAGCTTAATGCTTCCCTGCTCTCTGCTCTGCACCCAGGACTGGCTACACCCCCTGACCTCCCAGTGGGCACTACGGCCTGCCGGGAGGCCAACAGGCAGCGCATGCGCAGAGGGACCTGCTGGCTGACTCCACGCATCAGAGAGGGGACTGCCTGGAGAAGTCGTCACCGCTGGACCCCTGGATTCCGCAGTGCTTCATCGAAAGGGTGAGTATACATGAATTACTACTTATTACAGCTATGCATCGCACCGAAGCGATGCGATGTATAGTGGTAAGTAGCAATTCAGTTTTCATTTTCTTATTGTATAGACCCCATACTGTATAACATGGATATGTGTCAGCGCATGCACTGCCCCCGCTGCTGCTGCCAGAGTGCCAGCTGCCTTGCTCCTGTCCAGTTACCTCCTCTCCTGCCCCCCACTGCTCCTGCCTTAAGACCCATTGGGCCCTAGCCCTCCTGAACCCGTATGTGTAAGAAAGAAAGAAACTATATCTTATGTGCACTGGAGAGTGGTTGAATGGTAGTCTCCTCTCGGACCTGCCGATCAGCTGTATGCAGTAAGTCACAATGCAGTGAAAGTGCTGGACGCCACTTAACTGCATCCCAGCTGACCACACACACATCAGCTGATCCACTGGCCGGAGAGAAGACCACCACTCAGTAGAGATGAGCGCCGGAAATTTTTCGGGTTTTGTGTTTTGGTTTTGGGTTCGGTTCCGCGGCCGTGTTTTGGGTTCGACCGCGTTTTGGCAAAACCTCACCGAATTTTTTTTGTCGGATTCGGGTGTGTTTTGGATTCGGGTGTTTTTTTCAAAAAACACTAAAAAACAGCTTAAATCATAGAATTTGGGGGTCATTTTGATCCCAAAGTATTATTAACCTCAAAAACCATAATTTACACTCATTTTCAGTCTATTCTGAATACCTCACACCTCACAATATTATTTTTAGTCCTAAAATTTGCACCTAGGTCGCTGGATGACTAAGCTAAGCGACCCTAGTGGCCAACACAAACACCGGGCCCATCTAGGAGTGTCACTGCAGTGTCACGCAGGATGTCCCTTCCAAAAAACCCTCCCCAAACAGCACATGACGCAAAGAAAAAAAGAGGCGCAATGAGGTAGCTGTGTGAGTAAGATAAGCGACCCTAGTGGCCGACACAAACACCGGGCCCATCTAGGAGTGTCACTGCAGTGTCACGCAGGATGTCCCTTCCAAAAAACCCTCCCCAAACAGCACATGACGCAAAGAAAAAAAGAGGCGCAATGAGGTAGCTGTGTGAGTAAGATAAGCGACCCTAGTGGCCGACACAAACACCGGGCCCATCTAGGAGTGTCACTGCAGTGTCACGCAGGATGTCCCTTCCAAAAAACCCTCCCCAAACAGCACATGACGCAAAGAAAAAAAGAGGCGCAATGAGGTAGCTGTGTGAGTAAGATAAGCGACCCTAGTGGCCGACACAAACACCGGGCCCATCTAGGAGTGTCACTGCAGTGTCACGCAGGATGTCCCTTCCAAAAAACCCTCCCCAAACAGCACATGACGCAAAGAAAAAAAGAGGCGCAATGAGGTAGCTGTGTGAGTAAGATAAGCGACCCTAGTGGCCGACACAAACACCGGGCCCATCTAGGAGTGTCACTGCAGTGTCACACAGGATGTCCCTTCCAAAAAACCCTCCCCAAACAGCACATGACGCAAAGAAAAAAAGAGGCGCAATGAGGTAGCTGTGTGAGTAAGATAAGCGACCCTAGTGGCCGACACAAACACCGGGCCCATCTAGGAGTGTCACTGCAGTGTCACGCAGGATGTCCCTTCCAAAAAACCCTCCCCAAACAGCACATGACGCAAAGAAAAAAAGAGGCGCAATGAGGTAGCTGTGTGAGTAAGATAAGCGACCCTAGTGGCCGACACAAGCACCGGGCCCATCTAGGAGTGTCACTGCAGTGTCACGCAGGATGTCCCTTCCAAAAAACCCTCCCCAAACAGCACATGACGCAAAGAAAAAAAGAGGCGCAATGAGGTAGCTGTGTGAGTAAGATAAGCGACCCTAGTGGCCGACACAAACACCGGGCCCATCTAGGAGTGTCACTGCAGTGTCACGCAGGATGTCCCTTCCAAAAAACCCTCCCCAAACAGCACATGACGCAAAGAAAAAAAGAGGCGCAATGAGGTAGCTGTGTGAGTAAGATAAGCGACCCTAGTGGCCGACACAAACACCGGGCCCATCTAGGAGTGTCACTGCAGTGTCACGCAGGATGTCCCTTCCAAAAAACCCTCCCCAAACAGCACATGACGCAAAGAAAAAAAGAGGCGCAATGAGGTAGCTGTGTGAGTAAGATAAGCGACCCTAGTGGCCGACACAAACACCGGGCCCATCTAGGAGTGGCACTGCAGTGTCACGCAGGATGTCCCTTTCAAAAAACCCTCCCCAAACAGCACATGACGCAAAGAAAAATTAAAGAAAAAAGAGGTGCAAGATGGAATTGTCCTTGGGCCCTCCCACCCACCCTTATGTTGTATAAACAGGACATGCACACTTTAACCAACCCATCATTTCAGTGACAGGGTCTGCCACACGACTGTGACTGAAATGACGGGTTGGTTTGGACCCCCACCAAAAAAGAAGCAATTAATCTCTCCTTGCACAAACTGGCTCTACAGAGGCAAGATGTCCACCTCATCATCATCCTCCGATATATCACCGTGTACATCCCCCTCCTCACAGATTATCAATTCGTCCCCACTGGAATCCACCATCTCAGCTCCCTGTGTACTTTGTGGAGGCAATTGCTGCTGGTCAATGTCTCCACGGAGGAATTGATTATAATTAATTTTAATGAACATCATCTTCTCCACATTTTCTGGATGTAACCTCGTACGCCGATTGCTGACAAGGTGAGCGGCGGCACTAAACACTCTTTCGGAGTACACACTTGTGGGAGGGCAACTTAGGTAGAATAAAGCCAGTTTGTGCAAGGGCCTCCAAATTGCCTCTTTTTCCTGCCAGTATAAGTACGGACTGTGTGACGTGCCTACTTGGATGCGGTCACTCATATAATCCTCCACCATTCTTTCAATGGTGAGAGAATCATATGCAGTGACAGTAGACGACATGTCCGTAATCGTTGTCAGGTCCTTCAGTCCGGACCAGATGTCAGCATCAGCAGTCGCTCCAGACTGCCCTGCATCACCGCCAACGGGTGGGCTCGGAATTCTGAGCCTTTTCCTCGCACCCCCAGTTGCGGGAGAATGTGAAGGAGGAGATGTTGACAGGTCGCGTTCCGCTTGACTTGACAATTTTCTCACCAGCAGGTCTTTCAACCCCAGCAGACTTGTGTCTGCCGGAAAGAGAGATCCAAGGTAGGCTTTAAATCTAGGATCGAGCACGGTGGCCAAAATGTAGTGCTCTGATTTCAACAGATTGACCACCCGTGAATCCTTGTTAAGCGAATTAAGGGCTCCATCCACAAGTCCCACATGCCTAGCGGAATCGCTCCGTGTTAGCTCCTCCTTCAATGTCTCCAGCTTCTTCTGCAAAAGCCTGATGAGGGGAATGACCTGACTCAGGCTGGCAGTGTCTGAACTGACTTCACGTGTGGCAAGTTCAAAGGGCATCAGAACCTTGCACAACGTTGAAATCATTCTCCACAGCGCTTGAGACAGGTGCATTCCACCTCCTATATCGTGCTCAATTGTATAGGCTTGAATGGCCTTTTGCTGCTCCTCCAACCTCTGAAGCATATAGAGGGTTGAATTCCACCTCGTTACCACTTCTTGCTTCAGATGATGGCAGGGCAGGTTCAGTAGTTTTTGGTGGTGCTCCAGTCTTCTGTACGTGGTGCCTGTACGCCGAAAGTGTCCCGCAATTCTTCTGGCCACCGACAGCATCTCTTGCACGCCCCTGTCGTTTTTTTTAAAAATTCTGCACCACCAAATTCAAGGTATGTGCAAAACATGGGACGTGCTGGAATTTGCCCATATTTAATGCACACACAATATTGCTGGCGTTGTCCGATGCCACAAATCCACAGGAGAGTCCAATTGGGGTAAGCCATTCCGCGATGATCTTCCTCAGTTGCCGTAAGAGGTTTTCAGCTGTGTGCGTATTCTGGAAAGCGGTGATACAAAGCGTAGCCTGCCTAGGAAAGAGTTGGCGTTTGCGAGATGCTGCTACTGGTGCCGCCGCTGCTGTTCTTGCGGCGGGAGTCCATACATCTACCCAGTGGGCTGTCACAGTCATATAGTCCTGACCCTGCCCTGCTCCACTTGTCCACATGTCCGTGGTTAAGTGGACATTGGGTACAACTGCATTTTTTAGGACACTGGTGAGTCTTTTTCTGACGTCCGTGTACATTCTCGGTATCGCCTGCCTAGAGAAGTGGAACCTAGATGGTATTTGGTAACGGGGGCACACTGCCTCAATAAATTGTCTAGTTCCCTGTGAACTAACGGCTGATACCGGACGCACGTCTAACACCAACATAGTTGTCAAGGCCTCAGTTATCCGCTTTGCAGCAGGATGACTGCTGTGATATTTCATCTTCCTCGCAAAGGACTGTTGGACAGTCAATTGCTTACTGGAAGTAGTACAAGTGGGCTTACGACTTCCCCTCTGGGATGACCATCGACTCCCAGCAGCAACAACAGCAGCGCCAGCAGCAGTAGGCGTTACACGCAAGGATGCATCGGAGGAATCCCAGGCAGGAGAGGAATCGTCAGAATTTCCAGTGACATGGCCTGCAGGACTATTGGCATTCCTGGGGAAGGAGGAAATTGACACTGAGGGAGTTGGTGGGGTGGTTTGCGTGAGCTTGGTTACAAGAGGAAGGGATTTACTGGTCAGTGGACTGCTTCCGCTGTCGCCCAAAGTTTTTGAACTTGTCACTGACTTATTATGAATGCGCTGCAGGTGACGTATAAGGGAGGATGTTCCGAGGTGGTTAACGTCCTTACCCCTACTTATTACAGCTTGACAAAGGCAACACACGGCTTGACACCTGTTGTCCGCTTTTCTGTTGAAATACCTCCACACTGAAGAGCTGATTTTTTTGGTATTTTCACCAGGCATGTCAACGGCCATATTCCTCCCACGGACAACAGGTGTCTCCCCGGGTGCCTGACTTAAACAAACCACCTCACCATCAGAATCCTCCTGGTCAATTTCCTCCCCAGCGCCAGCAACACCCATATCCTCCTCATCCTGGTGTACTTCAACACTGACATCTTCAATCTGACTATCAGGAACTGGACTGCAGGTGCTCCTTCCAGCACTTGCAGGGGGCGTGCAAATGGTGGAAGGCGCATGCTCTTCACGTCCAGTGTTGGGAATGTCAGGCATCGCAACCGACACAATTGGACTCTCCTTCTGGATTTGGGATTTCGAAGAACGCACAGTTCTTTGCGGTGCTTTTGCCAGCTTGAGTCTTTTCAGTTTTCTAGCGAGAGGCTGAGTGCTTCCATCCTCATGTGAAGCTGAACCACTAGCCATGAACATAGGCCAGGGCCTCAGCCGTTCCTTGCCACTCCGTGTGGTAAATGGCATATTGGCAAGTTTACGCTTCTCCTCCGACAATTTTATTTTAGGTTTTGGAGTCCTTTTTTTACTGATATTTGGTGTTTTGGATTTGACATGCTCTGTACTATGACATTGGGCATCGGCCTTGGCAGACGACGTTGCTGGCATTTCATCGTCTCGGCCATGACTAGTGGCAGCAGCTTCAGCACGAGGTGGAAGTGGATCTTGATCTTTCCCTAATTTTGGAACCTCAACATTTTTGTTCTCCATATTTTAATAGGCACAACTAAAAGGCACCTCAGGTAAACAATGGAGATGGATGGATACTAGTATACTTATGGATGGACTGCCGAGTGCCGACACAGAGGTAGCTACAGCCGTGGACTAACGTACTGTGTCTGCTGCTAATATAGACTGGATGATTGATAATGAGATGAAATCAATATATATATGTATGTATATATAATATCACTAGTACTGCAGCCGGACAGGTAGATAATATATTTATTAGGTAATGATGACTGATGACGGACCTGCTGGACACTGTCAGCTCAGCAGCACCGCAGACTGCTACAGTAAGCTACTATACTATAGTAGTATGTACAAAGAAGAAAGAAAAAAAAAACCACGGGTAGGTGGTATACAATTATGGATGGACTGCCGAGTGCCGACACAGAGGTAGCTACAGCCGTGGACTAACGTACTGTGTCTGCTGCTAATATAGACTGGATGATTGATAATGAGATGAAATCAATATATATATGTATGTATATATAATATCACTAGTACTGCAGCCGGACAGGTAGATAATATATTTATTAGGTAATGATGACTGATGACGGACCTGCTGGACACTGTCAGCTCAGCAGCACCGCAGACTGCTACAGTAAGCTACTATACTATAGTAGTATGTACAAAGAAGAAAGAAAAAAAAAACCCACGGGTAGGTGGTATACAATTATGGATGGACTGCCGAGTGCCGACACAGAGGTAGCTACAGCCGTGGACTAACGTACTGTGTCTGCTGCTAATATAGACTGGATGATTGATAATGAGATGAAATCAATATATATATGTATGTATATATAATATCACTAGTACTGCAGCCGGACAGGTAGATAATATATTTATTAGGTAATGATGACTGATGACGGACCTGCTGGACACTGTCAGCTCAGCAGCACCGCAGACTGCTACAGTAAGCTACTATACTCTATAGTAGTATGTACAAAGAAGAAAAAAAAAAAAAGAACCACGGGTAGGTGGTATACAATTATGGATGGACTGCCGAGTGCCGACACAGAGGCAGCTACAGCCGTGGACTAACGTACTGTGTCTGCTGCTAATATAGACTGGATGATTGATAATGAGATGAAATCAATATATATATGTATGTATATATAATATCACTAGTACTGCAGCCGGACAGGTAGATAATATATTTATTAGGTAATGATGACTGATGACGGACCTGCTGGACACTGTCAGCTCAGCAGCACCGCAGACTGCTACAGTAAGCTACTATACTATAGTAGTATGTACAAAGAAGAAAGAAAAAAAAAACCACGGGTAGGTGGTATACAATTATGGATGGACTGCCGAGTGCCGACACAGAGGTAGCTACAGCCGTGGACTAACGTACTGTGTCTGCTGCTAATATAGACTGGATGATTGATAATGAGATGAAATCAATATATATATGTATGTATATATAATATCACTAGTACTGCAGCCGGACAGGTAGATAATATATTTATTAGGTAATGATGACTGATGACGGACCTGCTGGACACTGTCAGCTCAGCAGCACCGCAGACTGCTACAGTAAGCTACTATACTATAGTAGTATGTACAAAGAAGAAAGAAAAAAAAAACCACGGGTAGGTGGTATACAATTATGGATGGACTGCCGAGTGCCGACACAGAGGTAGCTACAGCCGTGGACTAACGTACTGTGTCTGCTGCTAATATAGACTGGATGATTGATAATGAGATGAAATCAATATATATATGTATGTATATATAATATCACTAGTACTGCAGCCGGACAGGTAGATAATATATTTATTAGGTAATGATGACTGATGACGGACCTGCTGGACACTGTCAGCTCAGCAGCACCGCAGACTGCTACAGTAAGCTACTATACTATAGTAGTATGTACAAAGAAGAAAGAAAAGAAAAAAACCACGGGTAGGTGGTATACAATTATGGATGGACTGCCGAGTGCCGACACAGAGGTAGCTACAGCCGTGGACTAACGTACTGTGTCTGCTGCTAATATAGACTGGATGATTGATAATGAGATGAAATCAATATATATATGTATGTATATATAATATCACTAGTACTGCAGCCGGACAGGTAGATAATATATTTATTAGGTAATGATGACTGATGACGGACCTGCTGGACACTGTCAGCTCAGCAGCACCGCAGACTGCTACAGTAAGCTACTATACTCTATAGTAGTATGTACAAAGAAGAACGAAAAAAAAAAAAACACGGGTAGGTGGTATACAATTATGGATGGACTGCCGAGTGCCGACACAGAGGTAGCTACAGCCGTGGACTAACGTACTGTGTCTGCTGCTAATATAGACTGGATGATTGATAATGAGATGAAATCAATATATATATGTATGTATATATAATATCACTAGTACTGCAGCCGGACAGGTACATAATATATTTATTAGGTAATGATGACTGATGACGGACCTGCTGGACACTGTCAGCTCAGCAGCACCGCAGACTGCTACAGTAAGCTACTATACTATAGTAGTATGTACAAAGAAGAACGAAAAAAAAAAAACCACGGGTAGGTGGTATACAATTATGGATGGACTGCTGAGTGCCGACACAGAGGTAGCTACAGCCGTGGACTAACGTACTGTGTCTGCTGCTAATATAGACTGGATGATTGATAATGAGATGAAATCAATATATATATGTATGTATATATAATATCACTAGTACTGCAGCCGGACAGGTAGATAATATATTTATTAGGTAATGATGACTGATGACGGACCTGCTGGACACTGTCAGCTCAGCAGCACCGCAGACTGCTACAGTAAGCTACTATACTCTATAGTAGTATGTACAAAGAAGAAAGAAAAAAAAAAAACCACGGGTAGGTGGTATACAATTATGGATGGACTGCCGAGTGCCGACACAGAGGTAGCTACAGCCGTGGACTAACGTACTGTGTCTGCTGCTAATATAGAGTCTAGACTGGATGATAAATTATTGATAATGAGATGAAATCAATATAATATCACTAGTACTGCAGCCGGACAGGTACTATATATATTTATTATGTAATGACTGATGACGGACCTGCTGGACACTGTCAGCTCAGCAGCACCGCAGACTGCTACAGTAAGCTACTATACTCTATAGTAGTATGTACAAAGAAGAACGAAAAAAAAAAAAACACGGGTAGGTGGTATACAATTATGGATGGACTGCCGAGTGCCGACACAGAGGTAGCTACAGCCGTGGACTAACGTACTGTGTCTGCTGCTAATATAGACTGGATGATTGATAATGAGATGAAATCAATATATATATGTATGTATATATAATATCACTAGTACTGCAGCCGGACAGGTAGATAATATATTTATTAGGTAATGATGACTGATGACGGACCTGCTGGACACTGTCAGCTCAGCAGCACCGCAGACTGCTACAGTAAGCTACTATACTATAGTAGTATGTACAAAGAAGAACGAAAAAAAAAAAACCACGGGTAGGTGGTATACAATTATGGATGGACTGCTGAGTGCCGACACAGAGGTAGCTACAGCCGTGGACTAACGTACTGTGTCTGCTGCTAATATAGACTGGATGATTGATAATGAGATGAAATCAATATATATATGTATGTATATATAATATCACTAGTACTGCAGCCGGACAGGTAGATAATATATTTATTAGGTAATGATGACTGATGACGGACCTGCTGGACACTGTCAGCTCAGCAGCACCGCAGACTGCTACAGTAAGCTACTATACTCTATAGTAGTATGTACAAAGAAGAAAGAAAAAAAAAAAACCACGGGTAGGTGGTATACAATTATGGATGGACTGCCGAGTGCCGACACAGAGGTAGCTACAGCCGTGGACTAACGTACTGTGTCTGCTGCTAATATAGAGTCTAGACTGGATGATAAATTATTGATAATGAGATGAAATCAATATAATATCACTAGTACTGCAGCCGGACAGGTACTATATATATTTATTATGTAATGACTGATGACGGACCTGCTGGACACTGTCAGGTCAGCACAGCACCGCAGACTGCTAAGTAAGCTACTATAGTAGTATGTATAAAGAAGAATGAAAAAAAAAAACCACGGGTAGGTGGTATACAATATTATATATATATATATATATATATATATATATATATATTATATACAATTATATATATATATATATATATTAAACTGGTGGTGATTGATTATTAAACTGGTGGTCACTTCAGGACAGGTCACGTTGCAACTTGCAACTAGTACTCCGAGGCCTAAGCAGACAATCACAAAATATATTATTATACTGGTAGTCAGTGTGGTCACAACAATGGCAGTGTGGCACTGACTCTGGCAGCAAAAGTGTGCACTGTACGTTATATGTACTCCTGAGTCCTGCTCTCAGACTCTAACTGCTCCCCACTGTCAGTGTCTCCCCCACAAGTCAGATAATACACTTACAGTCACACTATCTAATCTATAAATATCACTTCAGCAAGTAGTATAGTAGTATACAGTAGTACTCCTCCTAATAATGCTCCCCGAAAATACTGTGTCTCTCTCTTCTCTAAACGGAGAGGACGCCAGCCACGTCCTCTCCCTATGACTCTCAATGCACGTGTGAAAATGGCGGCGACGCGCGGCTCCTTATATAGAATCCGAGTCTCGCGATAGAATCCGAGCCTCGCGAGAATCCGACAGCGTGATGATGACGTTCGGGCGCGCTCGGGTTAGCCGAGCAAGGCGGGAAGATCCAAGCCTGCTCGGACCCGTGTAAAAAACCTGAAGTTCGGGCGGGTTCGGATTCAGAGGAACCGAACCCGCTCATCTCTACCACTCAGCCCCCTCTGGTGATTGTAAGCTTTGATTTTACTTATTCTTTAAACAAAAACTGGGTGCAGGGGGGTAGGGCAGCAGCAGGGGTTAAAGCAGAGGTGGCAGGAGGGTTGATTTGGGTAGCTTGCTACTGAAGCCGAGCTGCTGGTGACAGGAGCCAGTAGTGGGGAGCATTAGTTGGGAAGCGGGGAGCAGGAGCTCGGGACAGGAGGCAGCCTGCACTTGAGCGATCAGCCTGTGGTCTATGTAGATCACAGCTGATCACACTGCCTGAGTCCCTGCACAGCTTTCTCTGCCGGGGGGCAGAGAAAGCTATGCTGAGGCCTGCACATAGTAGTGAGACCTGTGATAATGCCAGCTGAAGCTGGCGTAATTATCACAGGGCACATTGCAGGTTTTTTTCATAATTTTCGTTTAGTAAATTCGTCCAGATCGCATTTCCCATTATAAGTATGGGGAATGCGATCTGGGTTACTAAAAAAAAAGTGAATTAAGAGTTTGTAGCAGTTTTTCATGAAGACTGCTCTAAAAGCCCTTTAATACATTTAAGTGATGCTAAAATAATGTAAAAAGGGTTAGAAAACACCCTTTTTAAATTTTTTTATAGTAAAAATGATGTTAATAAATAGGGTCCATAGTGCTTACACTGTAGCAGTTGCGCAGAGAGGGGGGTTGAGAGCGGGTACAAATTACCCTGGCCAGGGCTGCTGGAGGGGCCCGGGTCCGATCCCCACCTCCCCAAGTATACCTGTTGCCGGCATTGGCGGCACCATCTTCCCGGTGATCTCTTAGGGAAGATGGCGCAGCACATAGAAAGCAAAGCACTTTGTCTTTGCTCTGTAGTGGCCAGCATCATCTTCCCAAATATCACTGGGAAGATAGTGCTGGATGAGATGGAGGGACCCACTTCCCGATCAAGTAAGGTAGGAAGGTAAGTATAATCTGGAGCATTAGGAATCACCTGTGGTTGGGGGAGCGGTAGATTTAGGCACTAAGGGGGAGGTTAGGGGTAGGCACTAATATGGGAGGTTAGGGATAGGCTGCGGTAAAGGAGGATTAGGGGTAGGGGGGAGGTACAATACAATACTTACCTCACACCTGTCGGTATAAAGACCATTGGGATGCCGGCATTGGTATTGTGATGGCCAGGATGGCATATTAATCCCATAATATGTGCTCACTACAGAATAATACAGGAGATTACAGGAGATCACTGTGCGAACAACACAGTATGTTTTGTGTCTGTAAACTTGTAAATGAGAAATAAAAATGAATTTATGCAAATGCTAGCTGCCTTTTGTTTAAAAATAAATCATATGTAGAATTTGCTATTGGTTTAATTAAGTGTTTCTGGTTTACATGAAAAGACTGGTTATAATACAATTTGTACTAATAACATAGGAGTAGGCAAACCTGAAGCAATCAATATGTTGAACATCCTCTGAAAGAAATATAGAATTACTGTTATATCCTCTGAGATATTTATCAAGATCAGGATCTAAAATAATGTGTTCCTTATTCAATTCAGTTTCTAAGGACTATTCGTCAATCGCATTTGTGTCACAATTAGGGGACTTGCATTGATAAACAATAACTGAAGTGTAAATGTGATAAATGGACAGCACTAGAATGCCACTTAATCTTTAACATTTGCATGAACACCGTGCTGCTAGCTAGATAACTAGAACCTCCTGAGAGAGGAGTTCATTTCAAGTCTGTGGCTCTAATAGTATTGATTGTCTTATGAGGATGTTCTTCAGAAGCCTGATGTCATTTCACTAGTGATCAAAAATGATAGCAGGTGATCCCGACTGTCGATATCTGAATGAATAAATCCTCGGAAATAGATTCCATGGGGTAAATTTACTAAGATTCGTATTTTCCCGTTTCAGGTCAAAGTTCAATCACGAATGACATCGAAAGTGTAAAACTGCAACTTTTTGAATTTGTTACGATGGATTTACTAAGCTGTCGTATTCGGGTTTTTCTTTTCTTCCGATGTCGATGTCATTCGTGGTTTTTTTTGTGTTTTTTACGGCAGTGATTAGCAAAACACTGCCGACTTTTTTACAATTAATCTCGGCCGGATCTGTGTGATCCGTGCTGGGGTTCTATTTTTTTTTTTTTTTTAATTAAACACTGTAAAATTTAAAAAAAAAATTGCGTGGGGTCCCCCCTCCTTAGCATAACCAGCCTCGGGCTCTTTGAGCCGATCCTGGTTGCCGAAATATGGGGAAAAAAATGACAGGGGTTCCCCCATATTTAAGCAACCAGCATCGGGCTCTGCGCCTGGTCCTGGTTCCAAAAATACGGGGGACAAAAAGAGTAGGGGTCCCCCGTATTTTTAAAACCAGCACCGGGCTCCACTAGCTGGACAGATAATGCCACAGCCGGGGGTCACTTTTATATAGTGCCCTGCGGCTGTGGCATCAAAAATCCAACTAGTCACTCCTGGCCGGGGTACCCTGGGGGAGTGGGGACCCCTTCAATCAAGGGGTCCCCCCCCCCAGCCACCCAAGGGCCAGGGGTGAAGCCCGAGGCTGTCCCCCCCATCCAATGGGCTGCGGATGGGGAGGCTGATAGCCTTTGTTGTAAAAGAAAAGATATTGTTTTTAGTAGCAGTACTACAAGGCCCAGCAAGCCTCCCCCGCATGCTGGTACTTGGAGAACCACAAGTACCAGCATGCGACGGAAAAACGGGCCCGCTGGTACCTGTAGTACTACTACTAAAAAAATACCCAAAAAAAGACAAGACACACACACTGTGAAAGTATAATTTTATTACATACATACACACATACATACATACTTACCTTAAGTTCCCACGCAGGTCGGTCCTCTTCTCCAGTAGAATCCAAGGGGTACCTGTTGAAGAAATTATACTCACGAGATCCAGGGGTCCAGGCTCCTCGGGAAATCCAGGGGTAATCCACGTACTTGAAAAAAAAAAAAAAAAACGGTGTCCCGACCACGAACTGAAAGGGGACCCATGTTTGCACATGGGTCACCTTTCCACGAATGCCAGAAACCCACTTTGACTTCTGTCTAAGTGGGTTTCTTCAGCCAATCAGGGAGCGCCACGTTGTAGCACTCTCCTGATCAGCTGTGTGCTCCTGTCCTCACTGACAGGCAGCACACGGCAGTGTTACAATGTAGCGCCTATGCGCTACATTGTAACCAATGATGGGAACTTTCTGCCCTGCGGTTGACCTAAAGCAGGCATGTCCAAACTGCGGCCCTCCAGCTGTTGTGAAACTACATATCCCAGCATGCCCTGACACAGTTTTGCTGTCAGAGAATGCTAAAGCTGTGTCAGGGCATGCTGGGATGGGTAGTTTCTCAACAGCTGGAGGGCCGCAGTTTGGACATGTCTGACCTAAAGTGACGTCACCGCTGAGCAGAAAGTTCCCAGCATTGGTTACAATGTAGCGCATAGGCGCTACATTGTAACACTGCCGTGTGCTGCCTGTCAGTGAGGACAGGAGCACACAGCTGATCAGGAGAGTGCTACAACGTGGCGCTCCCTGATTGGCTGAAGAAACCCACTTAGACAGAAGTCAAAGTGGGTTTCTGGCATTCGTGGAAAGGTGACCCATGTGCAAACATGGGTCCCCTTTCAGTTCGTGGTCGGGACACCGTTTTTTTTTTTTTTTCAAGTACGTGGATTACCCCTGGATTTCCCGAGGAGCCTGGACCCCTGGATCTCGTGAGTATAATTTCTTCAACAGGTACCCCTTGGATTCTACTGGAGAAGAGGACCGACCTGCGTGGGAACTTAAGGTAAGTATGTATGTATGTGTGTATGTATGTAATAAAATTATACTTTCACGGTGTGTGTGTCTTGTCTTTTTTTGGGTATTTTTTTAGTAGTAGTACTACAGGTACCAGCGGGCCCGTTTTTCCGTCGCATGCTGGTACTTGTGGTTCTCCAAGTACCAGCATGCGGGGGAGGCTTGCTGGGCCTTGTAGTACTGCTACTAAAAACAATATCTTTTCTTTTACAACAAAGGCTATCAGCCTCCCCATCCGCAGCCCATTGGATGGGGGGGGGACAGCCTCGGGCTTCACCCCTGGCCCTTGGGTGGCTGGGGGGGGGGACCCCTTGATTGAAGGGGTCCCCACTCCCCCAGGGTACCCCGGCCAGGAGTGACTAGTTGGATTTTTGATGCCACGGCCGCAGGGCACTATATAAAAGTGACCCCCGGCTGTGGCATTATCTGTCCAGCTAGTGGAGCCCGGTGCTGGTTTTAAAAATACGGGGGACCCCTACTCTTTTTGTCCCCCGTATTTTTGGAACCAGGACCAGGCGCAGAGCCCGATGCTGGTTGCTTAAATATGGGGGAACCCCTGTCATTTTTTTCCCCATATTTCTGCAACCAGGATCGGCTCAAAGAGCCCGAGGCTGGTTATGCTTAGGAGGGGGGACCCCACGCAATTTTTTATGAAAAAATAAGCACTTTCCCACCCCTTCCCACTGATATACATGCACGGATCTCATGGATCCGTGCATGCCTATCCAATCACGAATAAAAAAAAAAGGTCTGGTTTTTTTAGCACTTTTTTACGAGTTGTAATTTTTCACGGCAGTGTTTGTTTGTTTTTTGCTTTGCACTTCTTAGTAAATGACCGAGATTCATACTTAAACAGCCGCGTTTTGACCGATGGTGTATTCATTCGTAATTTTTTACTTGGACTTGCAAAAAATTACGAATGCCCTCATCTCTGCCGTGATTAGTGTTTAGTAAATTACCGAGATGACACTTTGATGAAAAAACGGCATCTCGGTCAAAATCGGGAGCTTAGTAAATTTCCCCCCATGTGCCATAAAATCGCAGTTGACTTTGTAACAGACTCTTCTGGTCACAATCCAACCTAGAAACCTTTCACTTTGTATTTTTTCAAATTTTGGTTTGAATCATCAACTGTTCTGGTGAACACAATCCATATGCTGTTTCTTCAATAGTAAAGATTATATTGTATGTTATATTGTTCCGACGCGGATCAGAACAATATACTGGGCGGGGTGCAGAAAGCATCGTATTTTGCTTACAATGCATCCCGCCACTCTCTGCATGCATAGTGGCATTTACTAATGTCGTACAGTATGCATGAAGAAAATCACAAAGGACAGCTCTTGCAGTAAGAGTACACGGAGTCCTATCTGCGCATGCCACGAGTGACCTGAAGATGGCGTTGCCCACCACATCCAAGCCCCCGGAATTTATCGCATACCAGAGTTTGGTGCATATACGGTACGCAGTTAAACCTCCAGAAATGCCATTTTCGGTGGTTTGCCTGCATTTTTCCACTTCATCTAGCTCATTGCATGCAACATATAGTGTGTACCGACAGTTGTGTCTTCACGGCAGCCATTCATTGCATGTTTCCATCTGATATGCTGCACGTCAGAGGGGATGATGTTATGAATGACAGCATGCAGTTACATGCATGTTGCAACAATATATTGTGCCATCATACACCAGATCATGCAGTGTCTGCAGTGCGCAATGTATCGTTACATCGCATTGCACTGTCGTCTGGGGAGCTGCATGTGATTTTCTTTACATTCTTCCTCATGTTCCCTAAAGGCAATGTCCCCTTTACACTCCACTAACATCTGATATAGGGGGTCATTCTGAGTTGATCGCTCGCTAGCTATTTTTTGCAGCTATCAGATAATCGCCGTCTATGGGGGAGTGTATTTTTGCTTTTGCAAGTGTGCGAACGCTTTTGCAGCTGAGCGGTACAAACATTTTTTTTAGCAGTTTCTGACTAGCTCTGGACTTACTCAGCTGCTGCGATCACTTCAGTCTTCTTGGTCCCGGAATTGACGTCAGACACCTGCCCTGCAAATGCTTGGACACGCCTGCATTTTTCCAAACACTCCCAGAAAACGGATAGTTGACACCCATAAACGCCTACTTTCTGACAATCACCTTGCGATCGGCTGTGCGAATGGATTCTTCGTTAAATCCATCGCTCAGCACCAATCCTCTTTGTACCCATACGACATGCCTGCACATTGCGGTGCATACACATGTGCAGTTTTGCCGAGTTTTGACCTGCTCGCAGCACTGCAAAAAATAGCTAGCGAGCGATCAACTCGGAATGACCCCCATAGTGCGTACACACTGAATTTATCGCTAACGATATCGTTCAGTGACGTCACCCTGCCACTGGCCCGTACATATAGGTTCCATCGATATCGTCAGATTGACATGCATGTACAGACGACAGGACACACCATTAACGATGCACGGGAGCATGCATTGTTCATCGTTCGCAGCATACATGCTGGCCGATAGTACAATGTCACTCAGAAGAGTGAAAATGAGCAATATCATTTCATATATCGCCTAGTGTGTACGCACCTTTAGTTTGTAATTAGCATACTAGATGGGCACATTAGCATGAGCTAAAACATTAAACCTTGACAAGCCTATGAACAAAAGAAGACCACTGTCAGATGAAAGAGAGCCATTTACAACAGTGTGGGCCCCCAAAGTCCAAATGTTATTTCTGGCTATTTTGTGTAAACTTGCTGAATTTTATTCAAATGTCTGTGCAGTTTGCTTGATAATATTGCAGCATCTGGTGGTGGATTAGTATTTTATGAGGAGATCTTAAAGCATCTTTATGGATTGCATTATTGAGTGTAACAACTGGTTGTTCATACTTAAAATAGATACACTCGCAAAAGATATTTCATATTCCAGCACCTCACTGTTACACAGTAGATATAATTTAAAGGATATATGCATATTATCAAGATTCCAGCCTACAGTATGTAACAAAAAAAGGTTGCCAGGGGAGCTGAGCAATGGGTAGTTTACTGGCGATACTGTCTGGGAGCAGTAACCAGCAAATTACTGAATTGCCAGCCACAAGTGGTTTCTTTGGCGCATGTGCGATCTGGTCTTAAGGTACCCATACTCTAGAACGATTGATCAGATCACAAACATTTTTACAAAAACACTCATTCTGTTCCAAATCTTCCTAGCAGCAGGGAAGATCTGAAGTTATGAGTAACGACCCGTGGAACAGTGCATAGAATCGTTATTGTTCAGGAACACTGGACGGTTTGCACTTTTCCCGAACAATTTCTCGTTAAGATGCATGTAAATCATTCCATCTTTCCTAAAATAGTGTAGTGTAGGTACTTATAGGCTTCCAGATGCAAATGTAATGAAAGTATAAAATAGAAGAAAGTTTTAAAAAAATTGTTACAGAAGTAACATTATTTTATTATTATTATTATTTTTAGTTACTGTATTCATTTATTTTATATACATAAATATCAATAATTATTATTATCCCCAATGTCACAGCACCCTAGGCAGCTGTATAATGGTAGTTCCGCCAATGATTAAGCACAGAATACTGTTGTAGCCTTTCTTTATGTGATTCCTTCGCTGTACAGAAAACATTGCTTACTGTACTTTTGCAGAAAACATAAGTGATGGTTTAGTACCAGTAACATCCATCCATTTTCCAGTGGGACCTTCCGCTTAACTAAATTGACCCAAAAGTTGAATACTACAGTATATCCCTGCCTATATGCTGGATATTTGTGTGATGCCAAGCCTAACCATTAGCATAATCATAGTTCCACCTTATTTCTGCAAAGCAAAGACAGCACAAGACATTTTTCAACACTAGGTCCTAAATTACATTTGAAAAATGGGTTGATCAATGCTCCCAAATGGCCGTGATCCTTTTCTACATCATTCCACCAATGAGCTTTCTAGAAAATGAAAAGGGTAAAGATAATTTTAAGACAGATTCTTTATTGGGGGCATATGTATTTATCAATTCTCCCCATAAAATATGCAGTGACTGGTGCATCTCTGTCACGGGCGCGCGCCCAGGTGGACGGGGACGCTCTCAGAGATAGGTGCGCCCAAGTAACAGATGGAGCCATGACTAGCATGGCTCCATCGATATGTGCACTAGAGATGTGCACCGGAAATTTTTCGTGTTTTGGTTTTGGATTCGGTTCCGCGGCCGTGTTTTGGATTCGGACGCGTTTTGGCAAAACCTCCCTGAACATTTTTTGTCGGATTCGGGTGTGTTTTGGATTCAGGTGGCTTTTTTCAAGAAACCCTCAAAAACAGCTTAAATCATATATTTTGGGGGTAATTTTGATCCTATAGTATTATTAACCTCAATAACCACAATTTCCACTCATTTCCAGTCTATTCTGAACACCTCACAATATTATTTTTAGTCCTAAAATTTGCACCGAGGTCGCTGGATGACTAAGCAAAGCGACCCAAGAGGGCGGCACAAACACCTGGCCCATCTAGGAGTGGCACTGCAGTGTCAGACAGGATGGCACTTAAAAAAATTGGCCCCAAACAGCACATGATGCAAAGAAAAGTGAAAAAGAGGTGCACTGTGGTCACTGGACGGCTAAGCTAAGCGACACAAACACTTCAATATCACAGGAATTATTCGTTCTACTCAATGGTATTATTGGTCCAAATCACTGGAAGAAAATGACAAAATCACAGGAATTATTCGTTCTAATCAATGGTATTATTGGTCCAACTCACTGGAAGAAAATGTCAAAATCACTGGAATTATTCGTTCTAATCAATGGTATTATTGGTCCAAATCACTGGAAGAAAATGACAAAATCACTGGAATTATTCGTTCTAATCAATGGTATTATTGGTCCAAATCACTGGCAGAAAATGACAAAATCACTGGAATTATTCGTAAACATTTGTAGAAAGTCGCTGCTTTCTGATTACAGAAATGCTCACATATTCCTGCGAATCCACAATCCCTTCCCAGAGGAAAAAGAAATTGAGAAACCGTTGTTTGAGAACGTTTGTTCTCTTTCCCTTACAAAGGAACAAACCACTTTCCAAGAAGACTGACATTTTTGGGATTACGGAGACATAGGGGGTCATTCCGAGTTGTTCGCTCGTTATTTTTTTCTCGCAACGGAGCCATTAGTCGCTAATGCGCATGCGCAATGTCCGCAGTGCGACTGCGCCAAGTAAATTTGCTATGCAGTTAGGTATTTTACTCACGGCATTACGAGGTTTTTTCTTCGTTCTGGTGATCGGAGTGTGATTGACAGGAAGTGGGTGTTTCTGGGCGGAAACTGGCCGTTTTATGGGTGTGTGCGGAAAAAACGCTACCATTTCTGGGGAAAACGCGGGAGTGGCTGGAGAAACGGAGGAGTGTCTGGGCGAACGCTGGGTGTGTTTGTGACGTCAAACCAGGAACGAAACTGACTGAACTGATCGCAGATGCCGAGTAAGTCTGGAGCTACTCAGAAACTGCTAAGAAGTGTCTATTCGCAATTTTGAGAACCTTTCGTTCACAATTTTGATAAGCTAAGATTCACTCCCAGTAGGCGGCGGCTTAGCGTGTGTAAAGCTGCTAAAAGCAGCTTGTGAGCGAACAACTCGGAATGACCCCCAATGTTTTTGAATATAAATCCTAAAGCAGGTGGTGTATTAGAGCAAAAGAGTGCAAGAGACCAGCCATGCAGTTTCTGAAATATTATGACAAAATGTTACTGTATTTCATAAGCACTGATTCCTAACTCTGCTAAGTACTGTTTGGTATACTGTATCTGGCTTCCATTAGGTAGTTGTCCATTATTTCAGCTTCCATTGACCTTTTTGAAAGCGGTAGAAGTTATCGATTTTTTATTTATTTTTTATTTTCCCCTATTTTTAATTTTCTCCTGCATAGCCCAGTAAAATGTTGCAATGTTAAGTATTGACTTGTGCCTTCTGGGGGTCCACTTCTTCACCAAACCCAGCCAAATCTCATCCTAACCCTCTGTTCCACGTTCTATATGTACCCCATCTGTGTCACCCATGTCTGTCTACCCCTCCCCTTTAGATTGTAAGATCTCACGAGCAGGACCCTCTTCCTCATGTGCTTATCCTTTGTCTTACTTTAATAATCTTCAACTGTACCACATCCAGCAGTCTTCTGCCACCTGATACTTATTCCAGTGTCATCTGCTGATATAACTATGTTTATTTACCCTGTACTTGTCCTATACTGTCATCAACTGTAAGTTGCTGTTTTCCTGTTTGATTATTTATGTACTCTGTAATTGGGCGCTGCAGAACCCTTGTGGCGCCATATAAATAAAGGATAATAATAATAATAATAATAATAATAATAATAATAATTATAATAATAATAATAATAATAATATAGGGTGTATAATCCCCAGGTGTATCTCACACAGTGCCGTAACTAGACATTTCAGCGCTGTGTGCAAGAAACAGCATCGGCGCCCCCACCCCCCCATATACAAAAACAGGGTCAGTGCGCTCAAAATATAGGCTTCATGGGGAAGGAGCATGGCCACAGAGCTCCCTTTTATACATTACGGCAGGTATAGTACCCTTTTTACACATTACGGCAGGTATAGTACCCTTTTTACACATTACGGCAGGTATAGTACCCTTTTTACACATTACGGCAGGTATAGTACCCTTTTTACACATTACGGCAGGCAGTCCCTGTTTTACACATTACGGCTGCAGAGTCCCCCT
This sequence comes from Pseudophryne corroboree, assembly GCF_028390025.1. NCBI lineage: Eukaryota > Metazoa > Chordata > Amphibia > Anura > Myobatrachidae > Pseudophryne > Pseudophryne corroboree. The sequence continues at coordinate 438,818,620 of NC_086445.1, forward strand.
TTTACACATTGAGGCAGCAGTCCCCCTTTTTACACATTATGGGAGATACAAGGAGGGTGAGTATAAGGGTGCTGAGGGGGAGACACAGGGAGGGTGAGGATCAGGGTGTTGAGGGGGAGACACAGGGAGGGTGAGGATCAGGGTGCTGAGGGGGAGACACAGGGAGGGTGAGGATCAGGGTGCTGAGGGGAGACACAGGGAGGGTGAGGATCAGGGTGCTGAGGGGGAGATACAAGGAGGGTGAGGATAAGGGTGCTGAGGGGGAGACACAGGGAGGGTGAGGATCAGGGTGCTGAGGGGGAGACACAGGGAGGGTGAAGATCAGGGTGCTGAGGGGGAGACACAGGGAGGGCGAGGATCAGGGTGCTGAGGGGGAGACACAAGGTGGGTGAGAATCAGGGTGCTGAGGGGGAGACACAGGGAGGGTGAGGATCAGGGTGCTGAGGGGGAGACACGGGGAGGGTGAAGATCAGGGTGCTGAGGGGGAGATACAAGGAGGGTGAGGATAAGGGTGCTGAGGGGGAGACACAGGGAGGGTGAGGATCAGGGTGCTGAGGGGGAGACACAAGGTGGGTGAGAAACAGGGTGCTGAGGGGGGAGACACAGGGAGGGTGAGGATCAGGGTGCTGAGGGGGAGACACAGGGAGGGTGAGGATCAGGGTGCTGAGGGGGAGACACAGGGAGGGTGAGGATCAGGGTGTTGAGGGGGAGACACAGGGAGGGTGAAGATCAGGGTGCTGAGCAGAGACACAGGGAGGGTGAGGATCAGGGTGCTGAGGGGGAGATACAAGGAGGGTGAGGATAAGGGTGCTGAGGGGGAGACACGGAGGGTGAGGATCAGGGTGCTGAGGGGGAGACACAAGGTGGGTGAGGAGCAGGGTGCTGAGGGGGAGACACAGGGAGGGTGAGGAGCAGGGTGCTGAGGGGGAGACACAGGGAGGGTGAGGATCAGGGTGCTGAGGGGGAGACACAGGGAGGGTGAGGATCAGGGTGCTGAGGGGGAGACACAGGGAGGGTGAGGATCAGGGTGTTGAGGGGGAGACACAGGGAGGGTGAGGATCAGGGTGCTGAGGGGGAGACACAAGGTGGGTGAGAATCAGGGTGCTGAGGGGGAGACACAAGGAGGGTGAGGATCAGGGTGCTGAGGGGGAGACACAGGGAGGGTGAGGATCAGGGTGTTGAGGGGGAGACACAGGGAGGGTGAGGATCAGGGTGCAGAGGGGGAGACACAAGGAGGGTGAGGATAAGGGTGCTGAGGGGGAGACACGGAGGGTGAGGATCAGGGTGCTGAGGGGGAGACACAAGGTGGGTGAGAATCAGGGTGCTGAGGGGGAGACACAGGGAGGGTGAGGAGCAGGGTGCTGAGGGGGAGACACAGGGAGGGTGAGGATCAGGGTGCTGAGGGGGAGACACAGGGAGGGTGAGGATCAGGGTGTTGAGGGGGAGACACAGGGAGGGTGAGGATCAGGGTGCTGAGGGGGAGACACAGGGAGGGTGAGGATCAGGGTGCTGAGGGGGAGACACAGGGAGGGTGAGGATCAGGGTGCTGAGGGGGAGACACAGGGAGGGTGAGGATCAGGGTGTTGAGGGGGAGACACAGGGTGGGTGAGGATCAGGGTGCTGAGGGGGAGACACAAGGTGGGTGAGGATCAGGGTGCTGAGGGGGCGACACAGGGAGGGTGAGGATCAGGGTGCTGAGGGGGAGACACAGGGAGGGTGAGGATAAGGGTGCTGGGGGGAGACACAGGGAGGGTGAGGATCAGGGTGCTGAGGGGGAGGCACAGGGAGGGTGAGGATCAGGGTGGTGATGGGGAGGCACAGGGAGGGTGAGGATAAGGGTGCTGGGGGGAGACACAGGGAGGGTGAGGATCAGGGTGCTGAGGGGGAGACACAGGGAGGGTGAGGATCAGGGTGCTGAGGGGGAGATGCAGGGTAATAGGAGGCAGGAGGAAACGGAGCGCAGCATCAGCGGCTGTGTGTATGTGCTGTCAGTGGGGACTCGGACTTTACTAACCAGAGTCGACAGCAGCACACAGGCTCTTCCAAGTTCCACGTTCTATAGGCTCCAGGGCTCCTCGCTGTGCAGCAGGAGAGTCAGGGCGCAGGGCAGTGTGGGAGAGACGTCTGACATCATCACGTGACGTCTCTCCCGAATTGCAGGGGAGGGGGACCGGGCTGCCGCTGGGCCATCTCTTATACTGACGCCGCAGCGCTGCAGTGAGCTTACAGCAACAGCGGAGGCTTGAAAACCTCCTCTGAAATGAAGTTGAAGCTGAAGCCACCGCCATCCGCCTGCCCGCCCGCCTGTGTCTAGCTGAAGCCGGCGGCTTCAGCTAGACACAGGCGGGCGGGCAGTCGAACGTTAGCGGATTCGGCTTCAACTTCAGTTCAAAGGAGGTTTTCAGAGGAAGTTGCGGGCGGGTGAGCGGGCAGTGGATGCAGAGCGACACGGGCGGGCGGCGGCAGCAACTTCAGCAGGATCATGCAGGCGGCGCCGCCGTCCGCGGGACACAGGCGGCGCCGCCGCCATCAGCAGTCAGTCCGAGCTAGCGGGTGTGATGGTCGATGGTGCGCCCTCAGTGCATTTGCGCTGTGGGCAAGGCACCATCGGCACACACCTAGTTACGGCTCTGATCTCACACATCGCACAGTACAGTATATAGCGTGTATAATCCCCAGGTGTATCTCACACATCGCTCAGTACAGATTACAGGATGTATAATCACCAGGTGTATAACACACATCGCACAGTACAGCCTTTAGAATGTAAGCTCTCATGAGCAGGGCTCTCTTCCCTCATGTGCTTATCCTTTTCTTACTTTAATAATATTCAACTGCACCAAATCCAGCAGTCTTCTGCCACCTGATACTTATTCCAGTGTCATCTGCTGATGTAGCTATGTTTATTTACCCTGTACTTGTCCTATATTGTCAACTGTAAATTGCTGTTTTCCTGCTTGATTATTTGTTTATGTACTCTGTAATTGGGTGCTGCAGAACCCTTGTGGCGCCATATAAATAAAGGATAATAATAATAATAATATAGGGTGTTGTCAAAGTCAGAAAAATATCACGCTACACGTTGCCATATATTCACCTCATGCGCGTGCCTGCTGCACGTGCACATTCTCTCCCGTGCGTGCGGATATACGCAGCCGCGTGATGGCGCCTCGGCCATGCGCTCGAGCGCGTGGTATGTGCATTTACGGTAGAGTTTGTGTGCGTCTAGCGGGCGACTCAATCGTTTAATGATAGAACCAAATAGCATGTTTTATAGGTAATGTTCCCTTTAGTAATAACTGTAAGTTTGTTTAATGTGACTTGTTCACGGACTTGGGAATCCCTCTTTGCGTGGTACAAAGGGTCAGTTTAAGGTTGAACAGTGGTATCTGGTACCTAACCGAAGAGTATTTTAATAGCAATAATCTGGTGTTGGTTAGGTAAAGATTAATCGCTCCTGCGTGTAGTTATGGCCATTAGTAGTTTCTGGACATATTCTATATTTGCAGTTCATTATCCATGCGGCGGGAATCCGGAGATTCCCACCCACCTGAGCTGTTTGAAATAGTCACAGCCCACCTGTTCAAACTAACCTATGACCTTTTGATATAGTGCAGAGAAACATTCCTGTGTCCAATGAACAATAAGGTTGTAGGGCCCTTTGAAGTACACTGTATGGTGTGTATATAAGGGTCACTGTCCCCAGACCGGCCAGTACTCTCTCTTCAACAGTTATCGCTGATAATTGGAGGACTGGATTCCGGTTGCGCCTGCAAGTGTTCCCCGTATGGTATGTTTCTCTGTTGCCACTTTGTTACCCGTGTAATGTTAGCCATTCATTCTTAGTCTATGTATTTGTATTTGCGATTGTTTACTATTTGCGTATATTTCTGTCTAGATATCCTGTTAGAATTATATGTTAGCCTGTAGTGTATGACTTGTTAACTGTTTCTCTTTTCGATATAACTTAAAGCTCGTTAGTAAAGGTGTTGGATCCTTAGCACGGTATCGTGTGTTCATTACATTGCAGTGGGTAATAGGAGCGTCACGATCGCTCAAACAGCTTTAGTGTTAACAAGGTTAAGCAGCGTTATATCGCTACAGTGTTTCTGTACAAGGTTAACAGCATAAGAGTATCCTTTCTGTGTGTTACATTCAAGGTTTACTGATTGGCATCCTGTAACCGTCTGCGCCGTTCGTGATCTCCTCGTGGTCTCGAGCGTCCGCTACACTGGTAGCGTAGCATTACGGTAGTCGCTCGCCTTTAGCGTGCTCGACACCAAGCGAAAGCTGTGAGCGAGCGTGCCGCATGTGCGTCTCGATCACGGCCGAGCGTCTGCTATGCTAAGTGCGTACCCTTACGGTACCTCATACGCCAATTGCGTACTGTGTCTCTTAACCTTTTTATAGTATTTAATATAGGATAAATATTAGGCTTTATCAATTGGGGGCTCCTCCGCTCTTCACATATCTGCACTAGGTAACTTTAGAAGACATTATCGGTCAGCAAAGGGCGGGAAGGTGGTATCCCTCGTAGTGCTGACCAGATAAGCGTCTGCTTCGCTTAGTAAGGAGTGCTGAAGGAATCCGGAACCGGAGGTAAGAACAATACGCTATTATCTTTTAAAACTGTTTATTTCTGTTTTTGCATACGCACACACGCACGCACACATCTACATTGTTGCAGCTCACTTTCTTGTTGCCATTAGAATTGATTATTAGACACGTGCTGAAGAAATCTGGTGCTATTTAGTTGAGATTGAGTAGGATAATTGTTAAGGGAATAATTGTAAAGGACCCGCACACAGCATAGCAAATACTGTGTGGTGTACGGTAAGCGATCATAGTTGAATATCGTTTACATTGATAGAAGCGTGTTGATTGTGTCGCTGTGGGCATATCTGCACTTTGTGCATACGTGTCTCAGACAACGTGCGAGATCACGTACGTGACGCAAAGGCATACGCACGCAGCGTGTTTTACGCAACGGAGCATACGGATACGCCCACTGAGACTCAAATCACACAATAACCTTGTTTAGGGTGGGCGGTATAGTACAGCCACCCGATAATAGCACACGGTTGTTCAGTTTTTCCAAAAAGTATTAGTTAAAAGAAAACCTTTTTCTACTGCAAAATCCAGGGATTAGACCCCTACCTGTATGAAAGGAATTTCTGTACAGAAAAAGATCAGTGTGTATATGAGTGAGTGTGGAACTTAAGGTATTATTTTTGTGAACCCACAAATCGGGATCCCGTCGGAGACCACATCAGGTGAGTGGACACTTGGTGGCGTGGGACTAGCTCACCCGCGTTAACATTGTATAAGGTAAAGGAGCAAGTAGTTTCCGTAGACAAAAGGACTGCGAGTTATTTAAGCGCAGCCCCGGGGGTTTGGCGTAGCACCCATATAGTCAAGTTAAAGCTCCGGCTGAAGGTTTCGCAGCCTAAACAACCGATTCCGCTGGTCGTAAGGCGGATAAGTAATAGTTACTTATACGCAGTGCGACTGTACCGCACGTAATTGTGTGCATTAGTTTGTTACCTTGATACCCATCAACAATTTACTGTGGGATCATAAACGCTATTTGTACATTCTAACGTGATTTGTGTAGCTGTTTGTTATTTTAAGGGAGTTTCGCTGTTCACTCAGGAAATCTCTAACAACCAATACTTACTGGGGAGGGTAGCATACTCCCACGCGCCCCAGTAAATAGAGGTTACAGGACGGAAGTGAGTGAAGGCACTAGTTGAACTTTCACCGTTACCTTACTGCGGGCAAGTTGGTCTGTTTGTAAGAATTAGCTAAGACAGCAATATCTGCAAACGATGGGGGCCAGTTGTTCAAAGAAGGGACGTCCAACAAGGGTTCACGTTGGTAGTTGCTGGCCCAAAGGGTCCGCACGGTATATAATGTGTGAAAAATACGGATCACACACACAGGTATTATGCAAAGAATGGGAACGTATGACAGAGAATGATGGGGAACAGTTTCCCCGGGTAGGCAGTCTGAACCCTGATGTATTGCAGAATCTAAGAAAAAGGATAGGTCTAATAAAATCTGCAAAGCAGAGGATTAGACATTATGATTGTTTACAGATATGGCAACAGGAAAGTGAAATACAACAGGAATTAGCTCAGAAAGCAATTCCAAATCCTGGTAGAAATCTAGTAGCAACGGCACCACCACCATATATAGTAGGGGACAAAGTGGCTACAGAGAATGACATGCGGGTGTACGATAAGAGTGCACTTAATCAATGTAGTAGTGATAAGGTTAAGATAAAAGTTAATGCAAATGTTGATACTAACGCTAACCCATGCAAGTTGTATCCTATGTTAAACTACCCCCAGGAATACGACCAAGAAGATGAGCCCACTACGATTTCAGCTCTCTCTCTAGCAGCCACCATAAGCGATACTTCAGTGGGCATCGCCCAACCAGTAAGATTGGCATCTAAAGCCCATAGCTCTGGGACAGGTGAGGTTGTGTCTACAGGTAAGTACGGCACTGTACAATATGCTGAAACTATTGCACCATACACTGAAGAATCAAACCAGAGTGAAGTAATTAATATTAACCCTGTTAGAGTAATAGCGGTCCCCAATGGTAAGACTGACACAAATGGAGCCACACCCATTAGGAATATTGCAATGCACTGTCCCTGGTCCCGAGCAGAATTAAGAACAATTTTGTCTGAATTTCCTGATTCCAGAAAAGATTTAGCCGCATGTCAGAGGTTCATTAAGGACCTAGGTAACTCCACTGAACCTAACAACAAAGATTGGCGGACACTACTGCGGGCATGTCTGCCCTCTAGTATTGACCCCATAAAGTTTATAGCCGACTGTAAATTAGATGAGGAGGTACCCCTTACGGATGAATATAATCAAGACAATGTAACCAGAATCAATCTGCAGTTGGGAATATACTTCCCAGCTGTAGTAAAATGGAACAAAATATTCTCCATTAAACAAATGGAAGGGGAAACTGCCCCTGACTATTTCCACAGGGCATTGGAGGAAATGGCTAAATATACTGGGATCGTGGACATTGAGGCAAATATACACCATAGAGAGGTAGCGGTGTCCGTCTTGATGGACGGTTTAAAGGAGGTATTAAGGAGTAGAGTACAAACTACTCAACCTAACTGGAGAGGTATGTCGGTGGCCGCCTTAAGAGAGACTGCTGTTGGGCACGACAGGAACATCACAAGACGCAGGGAGTCACAAAGTGATAGACTGATGGCAATAAGTATCCAGGCCCTTACAACAAGGCCGCCCCAGTCCCGATCACAGACCCCTGGTGGTAAGCCGCATGTGGTAAAATGTTACAATTGTAACAGGGTAGGACATTTTGCACGTAACTGTACAAATAACTCACATAATGCACATAAAAACCCTAGACAACGACATGACATACGAAATTGGGATCAAGGACCGCAGAGACGGAGTTATGAGCCACACGCAGGGGAAACAAGAAGGTATCCCCCAAAAAGAGACTGGCAAGTCTCTGATAATACCCATTTACCCCCTTCACAGGTAATAGCAGCCACTGCAATGCAGGGAGGTCACCACGCACCATAGGGGTGTGGTCACACCTGTAATCTGCAGCCAGTGAAATTGATTGCGAGCCTTGGAAGTGAACCCGAGGTTACAATTGATGTAGCTGGTAAATCTCTAAATTTCCTTGTAGATACGGGGGCGGCCAAGTCAGTGATAAATTCGACCGTGGGCATGAGAACCACTGGTAAAACAATTCCAGCCATGGGAGTAACAGGAGTAGTACGACAATACCCTTTAAGCAAACCAACAGAGGTTACGATAGGGCCTTTGCATACCAAGCATTCTTTTCTGCTGGCTGCATTGGCTCCAACTAATCTCTTAGGGAGAGATTTACTGTGCAAAATGGGATGCGTCATATACTGTACTCCTGAAGGTGTGTTCTTGGACATACCCGAAAACCACGCTCAGGAAGCACAAGATATGTTAGACTCCCCAACAAGAATAATGTCACACACTGTTGTTGTAAATAGGTGTCCGTCCAGGGTAGAAGAAATGATTTCCCAGATACCGGAATCACTTTGGACCAAGGACGGACAAGACACTGGATTGATGGCAAATGTAGCCCCAGTAGTTGTGCAAGTAAAAGATGGTAGGATAGCTCCAAAAATCCCACAGTACCCTCTGAAGCAAGAGGTGGAGTTAGGAGTTTACCCTGTAATAGAGCGCTTGCTACAACAGGGCATTCTGGTAAGGACGTCCAGCACTGCAAATAGTCCCATCTTCCCTGTTAAAAAGAGTGGGGGGAGGGGTTACCGATTAGTGCAGGATCTAAGAGGGATCAACAAAATAGTTGAGAGTCAATTCCCCGTAGTGCCAAATCCAGCTGTTATCCTAATGCAAATCCCTCCCACTGCCAAATTTTTCACTGTGATTGACCTCTGCTCCGCTTTCTTCTCGGTACCTCTACACCCTGACAGTCAATACTTATTTGCATTTACATACAGAGGAGTTCAATATACATGGACTCGCTTACCACAAGGTTTCATAGACAGTCCAAGTATTTTCTCACAGGCCTTGCATGATTGTTTACAGTCTTTCCAACCAGAGAGTGGATCAGTATTGATCCAGTACGTGGACGATTTACTACTGTGTTCAGATTCACTGGAAGCATCCCTGAGAGATACGAAACAGCTCCTGTTTCATCTTTCAGACACAGGACACAAGGTTTCCAAAGACAAGTTACAATTATGCCAGACCCGTGTGAAGTATTTGGGACACTGTCTAACACAAGGACTGAGACACCTTACCGCTGATAGAATTCAAGCAATTCGTGACATGACCCTGCCACAAACCCAGCAACAGATTAGAACGTTTTTAGGAATGTGTGGGTATTGCCGTAACTGGATCCCAGGTTTTCCCATACTAGCCCTACCTTTGCAAGAGATGGTCTCATCAAGTAAACCTGATCGGATCTCGCACACAGACGAATCCGAGATGGCATTTGAAAGACTAAAACAGTGCCTAACACAGGCACCAGCATTAGGTATGCCTGACTATGGGAAACCCTTTGAGCTGTACGGAACAGAGAGTGCTGGTTGCGCAGCAGGTGTCCTAACCCAGAAGCATGGTGATGCCAGCAGGCCAGTAGCTTACTACAGCGCCCAGCTTGACACGGTAGCGCGATCCCTCCCCACATGCTTGCGAAGTGTTGCAGCGATAGCATTGCTAGTTACAAAAAGCGAAGATGTAGTGCTAGGACACAACCTCACAATTCATACACCACATGCAGTGTCAGCCTTACTAAATTCTGCCCAAACCAGACACGTCTCATCAGCGCGGTTTACAAGATGGGAATTGGCACTGATGGCCCCCGTAAACATTACCATAAGGAGATGCAGCGCATTAAATCCTGCAACGTATCTCCCAGGTGTGCCTGGACAGGCACAAAGGGTGGAGGATGAGAGTAATGGTGAAGGAGGATTTAATACAGAGGATGACACACATGATTGTATGGAATATTTGACCCAAAATTTCACGGCAAGGCCTGACATCAGTGACAACCCACTGGAAGATGTAGATTTTACTTTCTACACTGACGGTAGTTGTCACAGACAGACGGACTCGGGAGACTTGTGTACTGGATATGCAGTCGTAGATGACCAAGGTACCATAGAAGCAGAACCTCTAGGCCCACCTCACTCAGCACAAGTTGCTGAACTGGTTGCCCTGACCAGAGCATGTGAATTGGCTAAGGGCAAGTCAGCCAATATCTACACAGATTCTAGGTACGCATTCGGAGTAGTCCATGATTTCGGAGCCCTATGGCGCCTCAGAAATTTCATGACGGCAGCTGGCACACCCGTAGCACATGCAGCCCACATCAAAAGACTTCTAACAGCGATACAGGAACCCGACAGAGTGGCTGTTATCAAGTGTATAGCTCACACATATAGCCAAGACCCGGTATCACTTGGTAACAGCCGAGCAGACGAAGCTGCTAAATCAGCAGCCGGTACCCCCAGACAGACAGACACCACACAACTAATGGTATTTAATACTGTAAACACACAGAAATTGTGTGAAATGCAAAATTTGTGTTCCCCACAGGACAAGGCAGTTTGGAGGTCAAAAAGATATGGCCAGGAGTCCTCAGGACTCTGGACAGATGGACATGGTAAACCAGTGGCACCAAGAGCATACCTTCCAAGTCTAGTGGAAGCAGCACACGGGCTGACTCATTTAGGCAAAGAAGGGATGTGTAAGCTAGTAAGAGCTTATTGGTGCGCCCCAGGATTTTCTTCCCATGCGGGTAAGAGAGCGATGACATGCCTCACCTGCTTGAGGAAGAATATCGGAAAAGCAATACCGACAGAGCCATCTCATATCCCTCCAACAGATGGCCCTTTCCAGGTGATACAAATTGATTTCATACAATTGCCACCTTGTAGAAATTTAAAGTATGTTTTGGTCTGTATTGATGTGTTTTCAAATTGGGTTGAAGCATTTCCCGCGGCCACAAATACCGCTGTGTTTACTGCAAAGAAAATTGTGCAGGAATTTGTGTGTAGGTACGGTATCCCTAGAATAATTGAAAGTGATAGGGGTACCCACTTTACAGGTGAAGTCTTTCAAACAATGTGTAAGTTGATGGGAATTAATAGTAAGCTGCATACTCCGTATCGCCCCCAGGCGAGCGCAAAGGTGGAAAGAGTTAACAGCACTATTAAAAATAAATTGAGCAAGGTAATGACTGAAACAGGACTGTTATGGCCTGAAGCTTTGCCAATCGTATTGTACAGCATCAGAACCACTCCCAGGTCCCCTCTTAATCTGTCTCCTTTTGAAATTCTGTTTGGTCGACAACCCCATGTTATGATTAACCCCCAGGATGATTTGAAATGTAACAATGAAGTAACCGTAAAGTACTTGGTTAAGATGAGTAAGCAATTGAGGAATCAGAATGATAATCTAAAGTTGGTGATTCCTGATTTACCAGACAGTAATTGTCATGACATTGAACCTGGGGATTATGTAATGATACGGAATTTTCTACGCTCAGGTTGCCTTATTGACAGATGGGAAGGACCATATCAAGTCTTATTGACCAGCACAACTGCTTTGAAGGTTGCCGAGAGAGAGACTTGGGTCCATACGTCTCATTGTAAAAAGGTTGCGGATCCAGAGAGGTCCCGTGACAAAGAACAGACGGTAGAGGTTGTATCACTAGAGTGTCTGTTCAGGGAAGATTGAGACGACACCTGAGCGCTGAGGATAATAAGACCAGAAGCTTGTCGAGCCAGATTTCTTTTTCCCATTTGTTATTTTCTCCAGTTCCCACCTCCCTCATATTTCCTTTCCCCCTTCTTATTTTCTCCTTTTACTCCTCTAAGATGGACTTGCCCCAAGAGACTGTGATACGGATTTTCCTGTTAACCATGATGTTGACCAGATCAGTCTGTTTCGGTGAGAGTACCATGGAAGTCGAGAAAGGATCTGGAATGGGTTCTGATGACCAGGATGGAGGCGTAGATTTCCAAGAACAACATAATCTCCGAGTAAAGGCGAGTATCAGAAAACGATCTGGTAGCATTGACAATAGAAGGAATTGTAAAGGATTGTTAGCTGAAGAGAACTGCGTCTGTAGGCATTGTGACAATATAGTTGAGGATGGGTGCATAAAGAAATGTCAGTCCAGTTTTAATGTCCACATGGGCCGGCATCCATTGAGTGACTATCACTCCTTAGTGGGTAAAGTGTTAAACCAGACAGACTGTTGGGTATGCTCTCAAGTACCTCAAGGCCATAGTAAATCAGGATTAGTACCATTCCCTTTAACTGTAGGAGAGGTACTTGAGCTAAGTGGCGGGAGACCGGTGGACAAGAGGTTTAATATCTCTAGTCCTCCTAGTTTGAAGCTCAACCAATATCATGTGGATAGGTCCTTAGTGTGCTTTAACATTTCCAATCCCCGAAAGCCAGGAAATTGGGAAGTGTCATGGAGTAACCAAACCATGACATTCTCACATAGAGCCGACAGATTGCCCATAGACACAGAACTTATACGCCAGATAGCCGACCATAGGAAATTCTTTCGGTATAGGTACACCTTAGGAAGTAGGATCATGCGAGTTGGAGAAGTATCACCAGGATACTGTGCACAGATCGTACAAACTGATACGTGTACTAAACATATGGAAGAATTAGGGTTAGGAGAGTTCACATGGAAAATCTGTAATATGGTTATGTCACACTCCGTCCCATATGTTCTCCCCGATGATGCATACTTCATATGCGGGAGGAAGGCGTATAAGTGGCTTGCCCCAAACTCAGAAGGGTTATGTTATATTGGAAAAGTACTGCCTGAGGTAATGACTGTATCCCACACTAAAATGAAAGATATTCACCGCAGTGCCCAAGCTCCTTATACTCACACTCATTACGAGCACATTGTTAAACGGCACCTGATAGAAAGAACAGAGCATTCAGCCTCTGACCTGATCCATGAATCTACCGGGATTCAATTCCTACTCACGTTAGATATCACTCGTACCGCTAGAGGAGTGATAAATTATAAATATATATCTGCGCTTGCGAATTTATTAGACAATATCACCGAAATGTATGACGACACCTTCAGGTACACTGGGAAAGAGTTACAAGCCTACAAAACAGAACTGGTTCAGCATAGGATGATTCTCAATTATCTCACAGCTGTGACAGGCGGGTATTGTGTTACCCTAGCGACTCAATATGGAATACAGTGTTGCACGTATATTACAAACAGCACGGAGGACCCAGCCGAGGTCATAGACCAAAAGATGGATGACATCTTGCAATTAAAATGGGAGTTCCGAAGGAAACACAATCTCACCCTTGCCGCTGTGGGTAATGAGATGATCAGTTGGGTGTCATGGTTGAACCCACGAAATTGGTTCTCTGGTTTAGGAGAATGGGCCCAAGGTATTATCATGGATGTAGGGAAATTACTTTTGTGTATTCTGGGTGTCATCATATTGGTCGGTCTGATATTTAGATGCGTTCGGGTTTTAACGAAGTGTAAACGTAGTGCCCGAGTGATGAGTTTAAGAAGTGGAGATACTGCAATAACAACGACTAATTTGATTTATGACCCAACGATGTTGTGAGGAAAATGTGATTCCACAGTCCGTTTCTTTCACCCGTTTCTCTTTTGTTTTTCTCCAAGGTACAAGACCCGCTTGGAAGAAGAATTTGAAGACCACATTTATACAAAGATTTTTTTTATGGACTATGTTGCCGGCCCCCAATATCCCTAGTGACTTTAATGAAAACGCTAGCCCAGAACTTTAGTGATTTAAAATTTTATGGACATTGAAACGGCTTTGCTCGCATTATAGCAAAAGCCCAAAGAGACTACAGTCAACATGTACATCGAGACAAGACACAAGACAAGACCTCAATCAACAAATGTATATTAAACTCACATAGTTTATGACTGCATTTACCATAATTGCTTCTTATCTTCATTTCTACAACCTTCAGGTAATGACACACATAGTCGATAGGGAATATAGGCACAGATATCAGCACTCACATATCCCCCCATTCATGTATCATCAACTAAAATGTGCTCCCCCATTTTGTTGCAACCAAAAGCCGAAAAGAGCTCGGTAAAGTTTGACAGCCCATCCACAGGCCCGTAATACGGGATAAGAAGGAATTCAAATGTATACTTCGCAATACCTCGAAGCTTGATTTAAAACACGTACGGCACGATGATACATGACTCCTCAAACATGGACTCATACACACATGCTTCTACTATCTCACTAGGTCATACCTTTTTTCCCACCTTCTTCTCTTCTCCCTTACCCAATCATAGAAATGTATTATACATGACATATATTTTTCTCTTTTTGAACTGTTTTAGGAAGTGGCAGTTATTGGTGACTGCCAAAGGGTGGACTGTCAAAGTCAGAAAAATATCACGCTACACGTTGCCATATATTCACCTCATGCGCGTGCCTGCTGCACGTGCACATTCTCTCCCGTGCGTGCGGATATACGCAGCCGCGTGATGGCGCCTCGGCCATGCGCTCGAGCGCGTGGTATGTGCATTTACGGTAGAGTTTGTGTGCGTCTAGCGGGCGACTCAATCGTTTAATGATAGAACCAAATAGCATGTTTTATAGGTAATGTTCCCTTTAGTAATAACTGTAAGTTTGTTTAATGTGACTTGTTCACGGACTTGGGAATCCCTCTTTGCGTGGTACAAAGGGTCTGTTTAAGGTTGAACAGTGGTGTCTGGTACCTAACCGAAGAGTATTTTAATAGCAATAATCCGGTGTTGGTTAGGTAAAGATTAATCGCTCCTGCGTGTAGTTATGGCCATTAGTAGTTTCTGGACATATTCTATATTTGCAGTTCATTATCCATGCGGCGGGAATCCGGAGATTCCCACCCACCTGAGCTGTTTGAAATAGTCACAGCCCACCTGTTCAAACTAACCTATGACCTTTTGATATAGTGCAGAGAGACATTCCTGTGTCCAATGAACAATAAGGTTGTAGGGCCCTTTGAAGTACACTGTATGGTGTGTATATAAGGGTCACTGTCCCCAGACCGGCCAGTACTCTCTCTTCAACAGTTATCGCTGATAATTGGAGGACTGGATTCCGGTTGCGCCTGCGAGTGTTCCCCGTATGGTATGTTTCTCTGTTGCCACTTTGTTACCCGTGTAATGTTAGCCATTCATTCTTAGTCTATGTATTTGTATTTGCGATTGTTTACTATTTGCGTATATTTCTGTCTAGATATCCTGTTGGAATTATATGTTAGCCTGTAGTGTATGACTTGTTAACTGTTTCTCTTTTCGATATAACTAAAAGCTCGTTAGTAAAGGTGTTGGATCCTTAGCACGGTATTGTGTGTTCATTACATTGCAGTGGGTAATAGGAGCGTCACGATCGCTCAAACAGCTTTAGTGTTAACAAGGTTAAGCAGCGTTATATCGCTACAGTGTTTCTGTACAAGGTTAACAGTATAAGAGTATCCTTTCTGTGTGTTCTATTCAAGGTTTACTGATTGGCATCCTGTAAGCGTCTGCGCCCCTCGTGATCTCCTCGTGGTCTCGAGCGTCCGCTACGCTGGTAGCGTAGCATTACGGTAGTCGCTCGCCTTTAGCGTGCTCGACACCAAGCGAAAGCTGTGAGCGAGCGTGCCGCATCTGCGTCTCGATCACGGCCGAGCGTCTGCTACGCTAAGTGCGTACCCTTACGGTACCTCATACGCCAATTGCGTACTGTGTCTCTTAACCTTTTTATAGTGTTTAATATAGGATAAATATTAGGCTTTATCAGTGTATAATCCCCAGGTGTATCTCACACATCGCTCAGTACAGTATACAGGGTGTATAATCCCCAGGTGTATCTCACACATCGCTCAGTACAGATTACAGGATAAATAATCACCAGGTGTATAACACACATCGCACAGTACAGTATATAGGGTGTATAATCACCAGGTGTATCACAAACGTTGCACAGTAAAGTATACGGGGTGTATAATCCCCAGGTGTATCTCACACATCGCTCAGTACAGATTACAGGATGTATAAAATCACCAGGTGTATAACACACGTCGCACAGTTCAGTATACATACCGGTCACAACAATGCAGCAGATATTGAGCACTGATCAGGATACTAGAAGTGACACAGAGCTGCAAGATACAGCAATGGCCTACTGTACTGTACTTTATATGTATACTGCTGGTCACCAAAATGCTGCACTGTCCTACTATATACTGCTCACAATAATGTAGCACAGATATGGAATGGATACTTGAAGTGACACAGAGCTGCAAGATACAGCAATGGCCTACTGTACTGTACAACTATATACTGTTGGTCACCAAAATGCTGCACTGTACTACTATATATACTGCTCACAAAAATGCAGCATAGATATGGAATGGATACTTGCAGTGACACAGAGTTGCAAGATACAGCAATGGCCTACTGTACTGTACAACTATATACTGTTGGTCACCAAAATGAAGCACACTGAGCACAGATATTTGCAGCACACTGAGCACAGATATGGACCTTTTCAGGCAGAGAACGTAGATATTTGCAGCACACTGAGCACAGATATGGAGCTTTTCAGGCAGAGAACGTAGATATTTGCAGCACACTGAGCACAGATATTTGCAGCACACTGAGCACAGATATGGAGCGTTTTCAGGCAGAGAACGTAGATATTTTCAGCACACTGAGCGCAGATATTTGCAGCACACTGAGCACAGCATTTTCAGCACACTGAGCATAGATTACAGAGCTTTTCAGGCAGAGAACGTAGCCACGTCCTCTCAGTTCAATCTCCAATGCACGAGTGTAAATGGCGGCGACGCGCGGCTCTTTATATAGGATACGAATCTCGCGAGAATCCGACAGCGGGATGATGACGTTCGGCCGCGTTCCGATTAACCAAGCAAGGCGGGAAGATCCGAGGCTGCCTCGGAACCGTGTAAAATAGGCGAAGTTCGGGGGGGTTCGGATCTCGGAGAACCGAACCCCCTCATCTCTAATGTGCACATTAGTTTTTTTAAACACAAGATAGTGTATGGAATACAGCATTAATAATTAACACTATAGATGGTCTACAGCAGGCCTGGCCAACCTGTGGCTCTCCAAATGTTTGTCCAAATGTTGTGAAACTACACATCCCAGCATGCTCTACCATAGGTTTAGCATTTCCTAATAGCAAAACGGTGGCAAGGCATGATGGGACTTGTAGTTTTACAACACCTGGAGAGCCGCAGGTTGGCCACACCTGGTCTATAGTATAGACTGTATCAAATTTATTTAACTCTTACATGCCGACACTTTGGCTGCCCCCTCTGGAAGGAGGCAGCCAGGTCGGCAAAGGGGTGGGCATGGCATGGCATGAGGGGGCATAGCGCAACATGAAGGCCGTGATGCCGAATGGGGACGGGGATGCCGTGATTATGGCATTGTGAGTGAGGGGGCGGGCGTCATCTGACTCCCTGGACAGCAGGACTGCAGGAGACATGGTTAGATGGTGTCCAGTCGGAAGACTTGCCCACTCTTCCACTATTTTCGGTAGCCTCCTGGCCTTTCCAGGAGAGTAGGCAAGTATGATTTAACTAATATAAATAAAATAAGTGGTCAGAAAAAGGTTAAACATAGTAACATAGTTGCTGAGGTCGAAAAAAGACAATTTGTCCATCGAGTTCAACCTGTTAGTGATCTCCTACACTGTAATATTTTTTTTATTTCTTTTTTTTAGACTAATTTTAACTACGGTGAATGTTTAGCTGTTATGTCACTTCCTCTTGTATGTATGTTTGTTTTTGTTTTTGTTTTTTTGTTTTTGTTAATTATTACTATAGTGCATGAATTACCCACTATAACCCTGTATATTCTTATCCATTGGGAATTTATCTAGCCCATTCTTAAAAGTAGTGACTGAGCCCGCCAGTACTACTCTCTCAGGCAGGGAATTCCAAATACGTATTGTCTTTACTGTGAAGAAACCTTTCCGTCTTAGTGTGTGGAATCTCATCTCCTCTAACCTAAGCGGGTGACCACGTGTCCTTTGTGACGATTTATATATTTATAAATGTTAATCATGTCACCTCTTAATCTCCTCTTTTCCAATGTAAACATGCCTAGCCTAACAAGCCTTTCCTCGTATTCTAGCGTCTCCATCCCCTTAATCAATTTGGTCGCTCGCCTCTGAATCTTTTCTAGTTCCAGGATATCTTTTTTGTAGTATGGTGCCCATAGTTGTGCACAGTATTCGAGATGGGGCCTCACTAGTGATATATATATAATGAGAGTATAACACTTTCATCCCTTGCATCAATTTGCCGCTTTATGCATGCTAATACCTTGTTTGCCTTTTTTTCTGCATACCTACTTTGGGTACTACTGCTAAGTTTTTTATCTATGTGAACACCTAAATCTTTTTCCAGTATAGAATCCCCGAGTTTCTCCTCGTTTAGTATGTAGGTAGTGTTTATGTTCTTGCTAACAAAGTGCATTACCTTACATTTGTTTATATTGAACCTCATTCTCCATTTTGCTGCCCATGCTTCCAGTTTAAATAAGTCGTTCTGAAGAGACTCAGCATCTCCTTCCGAATTTATGACCTTACACAGTTTGGTGTCATCTGCAAAAATTGACACTGTACTCCCTAGACCTACTGCTAGATCATTTATGAAGATGTTGAACAATAGTGGTCCAAGTACAGACCCTTGTGGGACACCACTTAGTACCTCAGTCCAATTCGAAAACATTCCATTTACCACCACACGTTGCTTCCTTTTGTCCAACCAATTGCTAACCCAAGTGCATACTTTGTTCCCTAGCCCGTTTTCTCTTAATTTGTAGATAAGTCTCATGTGAGGTACTGTATCGAAAGCTTTAGCAAAGTCTAAAAAGATTACATCCAACTGTTTACACTGATCTAGGTTTGCACTAACTGTTTCATAGAAGCCTATTAAGTTCGTTTGATATAGTAGTCTATCCTTCACAAATCCATGTTGGTTCCTATTAATAACCTTATTGATTTCAAGGAACTCCTGTATTTTATCCCTTAAAATACTTTCCAGTACCCCTTCCCCCCCACTATAGATGTAAGACTCACTGGTCTATCATTACCCGGTTCAGATTTACTTCCCTTTTTAAATATCGTCACTATTTCCGCTACATGCCAGTCTTTGTTAGAGATGAGCGGGTTCGGTTCGTCGAGATCCGAACCCCCCTGAACTTCACCTATTTTACACGGTTCCGAGGCAGCCTCGGATCTTCCCGCCTTGCTCGGTTAACCCGAACGCGCCCGAACGTCATCATCCCGCTGTCGGATTCTCGCGATATTCGTATTCTATATAAAGAGCCGCACGTCACCGCCATTTTCACTCGTGCATTGGAGATTGAACGGAGAGGACGTGGCTGCGTTCTCTCCCTGAAAAGCTCCGTAATCTGTGCTCAGTGTGCTGCAAATATTTGTGCTGGCTGCAAATATCTGTGCTCAGTGTGCTGAAAATATCTACGTTCTCTGCCTGAAAACGCTCCATATCTGTGCTCAGTGTGCTGCAAATATCTGTGCTCAGTGTGCTTTATTGTGGGGACTGGGGACCACCAGTATAATAGTAGTACGGTACAGTAGGCCATTGCTGTATCTTGCAGCTCTGTGTCACTGCAAGTATCCATTCCATATCTGTGCTGCATTTTTGTGAGCAGTATATATAGTAGTACAGTGCAGCATTTTGGTGACCAACAGTATATAGTTGTACAGTACAGTAGGCCATTGCTGTATCTTGCAGCTCTGTGTCACTTCAAGTATCCATTCCATATCTGTGCTACATTATTGTGAGCAGTATATAGTAGGACAGTGCAGCATTTTTGTGACCAGCAGTATACATACATAGTACAGTACAGTAGGCCATTGCTGTATCTTGCAGCTCTGTGTCACTGCAAGTATCCATTCCATATCTGTGCTCATAGGCGTGCGCAGCTAATTTTATTAGGCGGTGCACCGCAGGAGGGGCGTGTCTAGCACCGCCTTTTGGGCATATCTAGCAATACCTTTTGGGCATGTCTAGCATCGCCCAGGGACATGTCTAGCACAATTTCACATTTCCTCAGTAAAATCACATGGCTTAATCTAATTTCTCCCTAGTTCCTAATAAAGTTAATATAATACACCCCAGAGAACTAAAATAAAACATTATGGTGCAACCACCGGCTGGTACTGACTGTCTGCTACGGCATAACCCTAAGTTCTAGCTGCCGTCGCACCTTATCGTTGCTTACACTTCCCCAACCTATCCCTGATCCAGTGGCAGAAATAGAGAGTGGTGGGCCTAGGTGCACATGCATTCCCCTCCCCCACTACACCCCAACCCTTGCACCCGCCAGCACTAACACCCTGATTTTGAGTGGGCCACTCTGAAAAGTATGGGAGATTTAGGGGGCCGAACATTTGAGCTTTAATACAACACAAGTAAAGTTTAATATTTACACATGTGCAATCACAGCCACATCTGCCTCTTTCTATGCCACCAGACTCCTCCTCCCTAGTACGTGTGACATTTGTCGAAATTTATATTACGCCACACAGTATGAGCTGAAATTCACATTACGGCACACGGGGGTGGTATTCAGTATGCCGGCTGTTGGGATCTTGGCGCTCAGTATACCGGTGCCGGAATCCCGACACCCGGCATACCAACAACTATTCTCCTTCTAGGGGGTCCACAACCCCCCTGGAGGGAGAATAAATAGCGTGGCGAGCGCAGCAAGCCCGCAAGGGACTCACTTGTGCTTGCCCAGCTGCCTGCATACCATACTACACCCCCACACGGTATGAGCTGAAATTCACATTAAAGCACACAGTATGAGTGGAAATTCACATTATGCCACACGATATGAGCGGAAATTCACATTACGCCACATGGTATAAGCGGAAATTCATATTACGCCACACAGTATGAGCGGATATTCACAATACGCCACACATTATGAGTGGAAATCACATTACGCCACACGGTAACAGCAGAAATTCACATTAAGCTACACGGTATGATCCAAATTCACATTATGCCACACGGTATGAGCTGAATTCACATTATGCCACATGGTATGAGTGGAAATTCACATTACGCCACACTGTATGAGCTGAAATTCACATTACACCACATGGTATGAGTGGAAATTCACATTACGCCACACAGTATGAGCAGAAATTCACATTACGCCACACAGTATGAGCCAAATACACATTACGCCACAAGGTATGAGCAGTAATTCACAATACGCCACACAGTCTGAGCCAAATTCACATTACGCCACACGGTATGAGTGGAAATTCACATTACACCACACAGTATGAGCCAAATTCAAATTACGCCACACAGTATGAGCCAAATACACATTACATCACTCGGTATGAGCCAAATTCATATTACGCCGCACAGTAAGCCCCCAGCAGTGCCATATACCATTAAAACCCCACTCAGGAACATACTGAGTGCTTGGCTTAGCTAATATATATATATATATATATATATATATACACAGTACATACTGTAGACACACAGACACATACACACATAAAACAGAAATGTAAATATATGCAAACACATACAACAGAAATATAAAATTATCGATGGAAAATTGTGTTTACCTGCTATCAGATGAATTATGTGGCCCTGGATATCGTCTTTGGCACAGATGGCAGCCACCTGCCACAGAGAGGTGGGGGTGGCAGAAGCACACGTCAGGAGGTAGCAGAGGTACTGATAGGGAAAGGGGCAGAGGCACACGAGGAGGGGAGAGGGGGGCAAATGGAGAGAGCAGCTGGAGAAGTACAGAAGGAAAAGAAAGGGGACAGAGGCACATAAAGGGGAGGAGCAAACACAAAGGGCAGTGGTGGATAGGAGCAGAGACGCAGATGGGGAATGTCTACTGAGTGACTCTGTCCAGCCTACCCAGGGGAAGCATGGGGGCAAGGGATAAGGAGGAAGCTGAGACTTTGGGGAGTTGCAACATATGGAGATGGAGCAGAACTACTCCAAGTCCGGACTGAAGTTCTCTGGAAAGAGGGGGAGCACACAACCCCCATGCCACCTTGTTACACCTGGATCTGATGATCAACTGACAGAGGAAGCCACTGGTGCTGATCACACTTGCACAGGCAGACAATTGCCTGTGAGTAAGAACTTAGATGCAGACTGGATCATCAGCACCAGCGGACCTCTCTGTCAGTGGTACTTACTTCCCACCTTGTCCCACTGAGTCTGCACTGCAGGATATAATCCTCGTGCCTCTCAGAATCGGCTCCACCTGCTGCCCATCACCTCAGTCAGCCCGGCCTCTCATCACTAAAGCACAGCCAGCTGCCTGAGATTACTGTGCCGCCCCTCAGTTCCGCCCGCCACAAGCCTTGTCAGTCAGCCCGGCCCCCTAGCTGAGCTTCGGCGGCTGGCTGATACAGTATAGCTGCCTGTGATCCCTCATCAGCGGCCGCCTGTCACACTGCGGTCCGGCCCCACAGCACATCTGAACGGCTGCCTGGCTGTCCTGCACATCTGACATGAGCCGGTAGCCGCGGGGACAGCAGAAGACACATGGGTGTCACGTCACAAGTGTCTGTGCACCAGTGTCTAAGGCAGGTGGGGGAGGCCGCGTAAAACTGCTGCAGGTTATGTTGGGCTGCAGTGTACCTTGCGGCTCCGATCACTGTGCTGAAGTCCTGGCGTGCGGGGGGTGACGGACATTAGGGGGTGCCTGTGCGCACCAGGCACCCCCCGTGCGCACGCCTATGTCTGTGCTGCATTATTGTGAGCAGTATATAGTAGGACAGTGCAGCATTTTGGTGACCAGCAGTATACATATATAGTACAGTACAGTAGGCCATTGCTGTATCTTGCAGCTCTGTGTCACTTCTAGTATCTTGATCAGTGCTCAATATCTGCTGCATTGTTGTGACCAGTATGTATACTGTACTGTGCGACGTGTGTTATACACCTGGTGATTACTGATTATTAGAGATGAGCGGGTTCGGTTCCTCGGAATCCAAACCCCCCCCCCGAACTTAACCCATTTTACACGGGTCCGAGGCAGACTCAGATCCTCCCGCCTTGCTCGGTTAACCCGAGCGCGCCTGAACGTCATCATCCCGCTGTCGGAATCTTGCGAGATTCGTATTCTATATAAGGAGCCACGCGTCGCCGCCATTTTCATTCGAGCATTGGAGATGATAGGGAGAGGACGTGTGCAGCGTTCTCTCAGTTGTGTTCAGTGTGCTGCAAATATCTGTGCTCAGTGTGCTGCAAATATCTGTGCTCAGTGTGCTGCAAATATCTGTGCTCAGTGTGCTTGCAAATATCTGTGCTCAGTGTGCTGAAAATATCTACGTTCTCTGCCTGAAAAACGCTCCATATCTGTGCTCAGTGTGCTGCAAATATCTGTGCTCAGTGTGCTTTATTGTGGGGACTGGGGACCACCAGTATTATATAGTAGGAGGACAGTGCAGAATTTTGCTGACCAGTGAACACCAGTATTATACGTTCTCTGCCTGAAAAATGCTCCATATCTGTGTTGCATTGTAGTATATAGTAGGAGGATAGTGCAGAATTTTGCTGACCAGTGACCACCAGTATTATATCAGTACGGTACAGTAGTACACTGCTCTACCTACCTCTGTGTCGTCAAGTATATTATCCATCCATACCTGTGGTGCATTTTAGTTGTTGTGTGCAGTAGTAGGAGGACAGTGCATAATTTTGCTGACCACCAGTATATAATATATAGCAGTACGGTACAGAAGTCCACTGCTCTACCTACCTCTGTGTCGTCAAGTATACTATCCATCCATACCTGTGGTGCATTTTAGTTGTTGTGCGCAGTAGTAGGAGGACAGTGCATAATTTTGCTGACCACCAGTATATAATATATAGCAGTACGGTACAGTAGGCCATTGCTATTGATATATTACTGGCATATAATTCCACACATTAAAAAATGGAGAACAAAAATGTGGAGGGTAAAATTGGGAAAGATCAAGATCCACTTCCACCTCGTGCTGAAGCTGCTGCCACTAGTCATGGCTGAGACGATGAAATGCCATCAACGTCGTCTGCCAAGGCCGATGCCCAATGTCATAGTAGAGAGCATGTAAAATCCAAAAAACAAAAGTTCAGTAAAATGACCGAAAAATCTAAATTAAAAGCGTCTGAGGAGAAGCGTAAACTTGCCAATATGCCATTTACGACACGGAGTGGCAAGGAACGGCTGAGGCCCTCTCCTATGTTCCTCATGACTAGTGGGTCAGCTTCACATGAGGATGGAAGCACTCATCCTCCCACTAGAAAAATGAAAAGACTTAAGCTGGCAAAAGCACACCAAAGAACTGTGCGTTCTTCTAAATCACAAATCCCCAAGGAGAGTCTAATTGTGTCGGTTGCGATGCCTGACCTTCCCAACATTGGACGGGAAGAGGTGGCGCCTTCCACCATTTGCACGCCCCCTGCAAGTGCTGGAAGGAGCACCAGCAGTCCAGTTCCTGATAGTCAAATTGAAGATGTCACTGTTGAAGTACACCAGGATGAGGATATGAGTGTTGCTGGCGCTGAGGAGGAAATTGACAAGGAGGATTCTGATGGTGAGGTGGTTTGTTTAAGTCAGGCACCCGGGGAGACACCTGTTGTCCGTGGGACGAATATGGCCATTGACATGCCTGATCAAATTACAAAAAAAATCACCTTGTCGGTGTGGGATTATTTTAACAGAAATGCGGACAACATTTGTCAAGCCGTGTGTTGCCTTTGTCAAGCTGTAATAAGTAGGGGTAAGGACGTTAACCACCTAGGAACATCCTCCCTTATACGTCACCTGGAACGCATTCATCAGAAGTCATTGACAAGTTCAAAAACTTTGGGTGACAGCGGAAGCAGTCCACTGACAACTAAATCCCTTCCTCTTGTAACCAAGTTCCTGCAAACCACAAAACCAACTCCCTCAGTGTCAATTTCCTCCTTAGACAGGAATGCCAATTGTCCTGCAGGCCATGTCACTGTCAAGTCTGATGAGTCCTCTCCTGCCTGGGATTCCTCTGATGCATCCTTGAGTGTAACGCCTACTGCTGCTGGCACTGCTGTTGTTGCTGCTGGGAGTCAATCGTCATCCCAGAGGGGAAGTCGGAAGACCACTTGTACTACTTCCAGTAAGCAATTCACTGTCCAACAGTCCTTTGCGAGGAAGATGAAATATCACAGCAGTCATCCTGCTGCAAAGCGGATAACTCAGGCCTTGGCAGCCTGGGCAGTGTTAAACGTGTTTCCGGTATCCACCGTTAATTCACAGGAAACTAGAGATTTGCTTGAGGTACTGTGTCCCCGATACCAAATACCATCTAGGTTCCATTTCTCTAGGCAGGCGATACCGAAAATGTACACAGACCTCAGAAAAAGAGTCACCAGTGTCCTAAAAAATGCAGTTATACCCAATGTCCACTTAAACACGGACATGTGGACAAGTGGAGCAGGGCAGACTAAGGACTATATGACTGTGACAGCCCACTGGGTAGATGTATTGCCTCCCGCAGCAAGAACAGCAGCGGCGGCACCAGTAGCAGCATCTCGCAAACGCCAACTCATTCCTAGGCAGGCTACGCTTTGTATGACCACTTTCCAGAAGAGGCACACAGCTGACAACCTCTTACGGAAACTGAGGAACATCATCGCAGAATGGCTTACCCCAATTGGACTCTCCTGGGGATTTGTGACATCGGACAACGCCACCAATATTGTGCGTGCATTACATGTGGGCAAATTCCAGCACGTCCCATGTTTTGCACATACATTGAATTTGGTGGTGCAGAATTATTTAAAAAACGACAGGGGCATGCAAGAGATGCTGTCGGTGGCCCGAAGAATTGCGGGCCACTTTCGGCATTCAGCCACCGCGTGCCGAAAACTGGAGCACCAGCAAACACTCCTGAACCTGCCCCGCCATCATCTGAAGAAAGAGGTGGTAACGAGGTGGAATTCAACCCTCTATATGCTTCAGAAGATGGAGGAGCAGCAAAAGGCCATTCAAGCCTATACAGCTACCTACGATATAGGCAAAGGAGGGGGAATGCACCTGACTCAAGTGCAGTGGAGAATGATTTCAACGTTGTGCAAGGTTCTGCAACCCTTTGAACTTGCCACACGTGAAGTCAGTTCAGACACTGCCAGCCTGAGTCAGGTCATTCCCCTCATCAGGCTTTTGCAGAAGAAGCTGGAGAGATTGAAGGAGGAGCTAAAACAGAGCGATTCCGCTAGGCATGTGGGACTTGTGGATGGAGCCCTTAATTCGCTTAACCAGGATTCACGGGTGGTCAATCTGTTGAAATCAGAGCACTACATTTTTGCCACCGTGCTCGATAATAGATTTAAAACCTACGTTGGATCTCTCTTTCCAGCAGACACAAGTCTGCAGAGGTTAAAAGACCTGCTGGTGAGAAAATTGTCAAGTCAAGCGGAACGTGACCCGTCAACAGTTCCTCCTTCACATTCTCCCGCAACTGGGGCTGCGAGGAAAAGGCTAAGAATTCCGAGCCCACCCGCTGGCGGTGATGCAGGGCAGTCTGGAGCGAGTGCTGACATCTGGTCCGGACTGAAGGACCTGCCAACGATTACTGACATATCGTCTACTGTCACTGCATATGATTCTGTCACCATTGAAAGAATGGTGGAGGATTATATGAGTGACCGCATCCAAGTAGGCAGGTCAGACAGTCCGTACGTATACTGGCAGGAAAAAGAGGCAATTTGGAGGCCCTTGCACAAACTGGCTTTATTTTACCTAAGTTTCCCCCCCCTCCAGTGTGTACTCCGAAATAGTGTTTAGTGCAGCCGCTCACCTTGTCAGCAATCGGCGTACGAGGTTACTTCCAGAAAATGTGGAGAAGATGATGTTCATCAAAATGAATTATAATCAATTCCTCCGTGGAGACATTCACCAGCAATTGCCTCCAGAAACTACACAGGGACCTGAGATGGTGGATTCCAGTGGGGACGAATTAATAATCTGTGAGGAGGGGGATGTTCACAGTGAAAGGGGTGAGGAATCGGACGATGAGGAGGAGGTAGACATCTTGCCTCTGTAAAGCCAGTTTGTGCAAGGAGAGATTGATTGCTTCTTTTTTGGTGGGGGCCCAAACCAACCAGTCATTTCAGTCACAGTCATGTGGCAGACCCTGTCGCTGAAATGATGGGTTTGTTAAAGTGTGCATGTCCTGTTTATACAACATAAGGGTGGGTGGGAGGGCCCAAGGACAATTCCATCTTGCACCTCTTTTTTTCTTTAATTTATCTTTGCATCATGTGCTGTTTGGGGACTATTTTTTAAATCTGCCATCCTGTCTGACACTGCAGTGCCACTCCTAGATGGGCCAGTTGTTTGTGTCGGCCACTTGGGTCGCTTAGCTTAACCATCCAGCGACCTTGGTGCACCTCTTTTTTTCTTTGCATCATGTGCTGTTTGGGGACTCTTTTTTAAATCTGCCATCCTGTCTGACACTGCATTGCCACTCCTAGATGGGCCAGGTGTTTGTGTCGGCCACTTGGGTCGCTTAGCTTAACCATCCAGCGACCTTGGTGCACCTCTTTTTTTCTTTGCATCATGTGCTGTTTGGGGACTATTTTTTTAAATCTGCCATCCTGTCTGACACTGCAGTGCCACTCCTAGATGGGCCAGTTGTTTGTGTCGGCCACTTGGGTCGCTTAGCTTAACCATCCAGCGACCTTGGTGCACCACTTTTTTTCTTTGCATCATGTGCTGTTTGGGGACTATTTTTTAAATCTGCCATCCTGTCTGACACAGCAGTGCCACTCCTAGATGGGCCAGGTGTTTGTGTCGGCCACTTGGGTCGCTTAGCTTAGTCATTCAGCGACCTCGGTGCAAATTTTAGGACTAAAAATAATATTGTGAGGTGTGAGGTGTTCAGAATAGACTGTAAATGAGTAGAAATTATGGTTATTGAGGTTAATAATACTATGGGATCAAAATGACCCCCAAATTCTATGATTTAAGCTGTTTTTGAGGGTTTTTTGTAAAAAAACACCCGAATCCAAAACACACCCGAATCCGACAAAAAATTTTCAGGGAGATTTTGCCAAAACGCGTCCGAATCCAAAACACGGCCGTGGAACCAAATCCAAAACCAAAACACGAAACCTGAAAAATGTCCGGTGCACATCACTACTGATTATACATCCTGTAATCTGTACTGAGCGATGTGTGAGATATACCTGGGGATTATACACCCTATATACTGTACTGTGCGACGTGTGTTATACACCTGGTGATTACTGATTATACATCCTGTAATCTGTACTGAGCGATGTGTGAGATTACTGATTATACACCCTATGTTATTATTATTATTATTATTATTATTATCCTTTATTTATATGGCGCCACAAGGGTTCCGCAGTGCCCAATTACAGAGTACATAAATAATCAAACAGGAAAACAGCAACTTACAGTTGATGACAGTATAGGACAAGTACAGGGTAAATAAACATAGTTACATCAGTAGATGTCACTGGAATAAGTATAAGGTGGCAGAAGACTGCTGGATGTGGTACAGTTGAAGATTATTAAAGTAAGACAAAGGATAAGCACATGAGGGAAGAGGGCCCTGCTCGTGAGAATTTACAATCTAAAGGGGAGGGGTAGACAGACATGGGTGACACAGATGGGGTACATAGAGAACGTGGAACAGAGGGTTAGGATGAGATTTGGCTGGGTTTGGTGAAGAAGTGGACCCCCAGAAGGCACAAGTCAGTACTTAACATTGCAACATTTTACTGGGCTATGCAGGATAAAATTAAAAATAGGGGAAAATAAAAATAAAAGAATCGATAACTTCTACCGCTTTCAAAAAGGTCAATGGAAGCTGAAATAATGGACAACTACCTCATGGAAGCCAGATACAGTATACCAAACAGTACTTAGCAGAGTTAGGAATGAGTGCTTATGAAATACAGTAACATTTTGTCATAATATTTCAGAAACTGCATGGCTGGTCTCTTGCACTCTTTTGCTCTAATACACCACCTGCTTTAGGATTTATATTCATAAACATTATGTCTCCATAATCCCAAAAACGTCAGTCTTCTTGGAAAGTGGTTTGTTCCTTTGTAAGGGAAAGAGAACAAACGTTCTCAAACAACGTTTTTTTCAATTTCTTTTTCCTCTGGGAAGGGATTGTGGATTCGCAGGAATATCTGAGCATTTCTGTAATCAGAAAGCAGCGACTTTTTACAAATGTTTACGAATAATTACAGTGATTTAGTCATTTTCTTCCAGTGATTTGGACCAATAATACCATTAATTAGAACGAATAATTTACTGTGATTTTGTCATTTTCTTCCAGTGATTTGGACCAATAATACCATTGAGTAGAACGAATAATTCCAGTGATTTTGTCATTTTCTTCCAGTGATTTGGACCAATAATACCATTGATTAGAACGAATAATTCCTGTGATATTGAGGTGTTTGTGTCGCTTAGCTTAGCTGTCCAGTGACCACAGTGCACCTCTTTTTCTCTTTTCTTTGCATCATGTGCTGTTTGGGGACTATTTTTTTAAGTGCCATCCTGTCTGATACTGCAGTGCCACTCCTAGATGGGCCAGGTGTTTGTGCCGCCCACTTGGGTCACTTAGCTTAGTCATACAGCGACCTCGGTGCAAATTTTAGGACTAATAATAATATTGTAAGGTGTGATGTGTTCAGAATAGACTGGAAATGAGTGGAAATTATAGTTATTGAGGTTAATAATACTATGGGATCAAAATTACCCCCAAATTCTATGATTTAAGCTGTTTTTGAGGGGTTTTTGAAAAAAACACCCGAATCCGACAAAAAAATTTCAGGGAGGTTTTGCCAAAACGCGTCCGAATCCAAAACCAAAACACAAAACCCGGAAAAAAAAATCTTTGTGGACCATGCCTGATGTAAGTGAGTCATTGAAAATCAAATATATGGGTCTTGCTAATTCAGAGTGTTGCTCCATAAGAACCCTTGGATGAATTCCGTCAGGACCAGGTGATTTATTAATCTTAATTTTTTTTAATCTTTCACAGACTATTTCCTCACTTAAATAAGTACTAAGCGTTGGGACATTATCGTTGCTGAGGTTATGCACCAATGCCACCATCTGGTCCTCCCTTGTGAATACAGATGAAAAAAACCTGTTTAATTTTTTTACTATGTCCCTGTCATCTTTGATTAGGACGCCCATATTGCCTTTTAAAGGGCCTAAACTCTCTTTCTTTAATCTTTTGCT
Source organism: Pseudophryne corroboree (assembly GCF_028390025.1). Lineage (NCBI taxonomy): Eukaryota > Metazoa > Chordata > Amphibia > Anura > Myobatrachidae > Pseudophryne > Pseudophryne corroboree. The sequence continues at coordinate 438,848,473 of NC_086445.1, forward strand.
TTTGATGTATTTAAAAAACTTTTGGGGGTTTGATTTACTTTCCACTGCTGTTAGCTTTTCCGTTCCTTTTTTGCATATTCTGTTACAGTCCTTATAGTACTGGAATGACTCCGCCTTCCCATTTGATTTATACTTTTTGAATGCTCTCCGCATTCTGGCCATTAGTTCCTTAATCTTTTTGTTAAGCCACATTGGTTTGGAATAAATACTCCTTCATTTACTGCTCATGGGAATGAACTTGCGAGTATAACTAGCAAGCAATGTTTTTAGTAAATCCCATTTCTCTGTAGTATTCTTAGCTTGAAACAAAATTTGCCAGTCGATGTCCCTTAAAGCTTCCCTCATCCCGTTAAAGTTGGCTTTTCTAAAGTTAAGAGTCTTTGTTGAGCCTATATCGGGCTGTTTGTGGAAACCGATATTGAATGTGATCATATTGTGGTCACTGTTTCCCATGGGGTCCCCTACTATAATATTTGATATCAATTCCCCATTGTTTGTTAGCACCAGGTCTAAGATTGCTTTGTACCTAGTTGGTTCCCCGATTAGTTGAAGAAAGTAGTTATCATTTAGTGTATTTATAAACCTATGACCCCTAGCAGTATCACATGAATCATTTGTCCATTTTATCTCAGGATAGTTAAAATCTCCCAAAACTATTACATCTCCTAATATTGACGCTGCATCAGTAACAATACCTCATCAGACACAATAATATCAGGCGGCTTATAGCATACCCTATAATTATATTTTTATTTCCCTTTGCCCCGCAAACAATTTGTACCCATAAAGACTCCACACTATTTACTGTCCCATCGTGAATATCTTCTCTTATATCAGGTATTAAAAAAGGTTTTACATAAAGAAAAATCCCTCCACCACTTTTATTTAATCTATCTCTCCTGAACAGCATATAACCCTCCAGATTAACTGCCCAATCATGAGATTCGTCCCATCAAGTTTCAGTAATACCTATAATATCGTACTATTTGTTTTCTGCGTGGACTTCAAATTCCCCCTTTTTCCTTGTAAGGCTTCTTGCATTTACATACATACAATTAAGACAATTATTCCCTCTACTGCTGGGAACCTCATTTCCTATATGCATTATTGGTGATCCATGATCCACAGTTTGTGCTTTGGTAACGCCCTTGATAATACCCTTTGTAACACCCTTACCAGGAGCTCTTTCCCTCCCCCCTGCTCCACCCACATTCTGCTCACTACACTGTACCTCCATGATTACTGTTCTCACTGCTTGACCCATAGTTTGTAGCTACACCCTCCCCCCAGGCACCTAGTTTAAAATCTCCTCCAACCATCTACCCATCCTTCCTCCCAGCACTGCTGCACCCTCCTCATTCAGGTGCAATCCATCGCGACAAAAAAGATGGCGCCTGTCTGAGAAGCCTGCACAGTGTTCCAGGAACACACACCCCTCTTTCCTACACCAGTCTCTAAGCCACACATTGACCTCCCTAATTATCCTCTGCCTCCCTGGGTTAGCACGTAGCACAGGTAATATTTCTGAGATTACCTTAGATGTCCTTGCCTTTAGTTTCTGGCCTAAGTCCCTATAGTCTTTCTTAAGGACATCCCACCTACCACTAACTTTGTCATTGGTGCCAACGTGCACCAAGACCGCCGAGTCGTTCCCAGCCCCTCCTAACAATCTGTCTACCCGGTCCGCAATGTGCCGCACCCGAGCACCCGGGAGACAACAGACTGTACGGCGATCGTGGTCCCAGTAGCAGATTGCCCTGTCTGTCTTACCGATGATATAATCCCCTACCACCACAATCTGCCTTGGTACCTCCCTTTCTTTGATCCCATCTGTGCCAGAAGGACCGTTCCTCCGGTTGCTAGAGAGATCAGTATCCTCCAGTTCCATCATTTCCTCACTGCCATCCACAGTATCTACGTCCAAACAGGCAAATTTATTGGGGTTTGGTAGTTCAGAGATGTCCTACCTCCCCCTCTTTTTCTTCCTTCTAACCGTGACCCAGCTGGCTACCTGGTTGTCCTCATCTACCGGTGTGTGTCCCTGCAACTCCTCCACCGTTCTATCTAAGCTTTGATCAAGATTGTGAATATCCCTCATTCGCGTAACGGTTTGCTCTAGATCAGTTACCTGGGCTTCCAGGGCAACTGTCCGCGCTCATCTCGCGCAGATGTATTCACACTGGGATGGATGCTCCAGGTGTGCATACTTCATGCACGACATGCACGGAGTGAGATTCTCAATCTTGTTTGTAAAATCTAACCCCCAGTTAACTTCAGAAAATAATACAAACTATGTAATACAATACGGTACTAAAGCCTAGCTGTGAAGAGAAACAATATTCAACAGAACAGTAATTATTAATACAATACGTAATAATAAATCAATCCAAAACATTCAACACAGTAATGATAATTAAACATCCCATAGTAAATAAATTAGAGATGAGCGGGTTCGGTTCTCCGAGATCCGAGCCCCCCGAACTTCACCCATTTTACATGGTGACGAGGCAGCTTCGGATCATCCCGCTGTCGGATTCTCGCGAGATTCGTATTCTATATAAAGAGCCGCGCGTCGCCGCCATTTTCACTCATGCATTGGAGATTGAACAGAGAGGACGTGGCTGCATTCTCTCCCTGAAAAGCTCCGTAATCTGTGCTCAGTGTGCTGCAAATATCTGTGCTCAGTGTGCTGAAAATATCTACGTTCTCTGCCTGAAAACGCTCCATATCTGTGCTCAGTGTGCTTTATTGTGGGGATTGGGGACCACCAGTATAATAGTAGTACAGTACAGTAGGCCATTGCTGTATCTTGCAGCTCTGTGTCACTGCAAGTATCCATTCCATATCTGTGCAGCATTTTTGTGAGCAGTATATATAGTATTACAGTGCAGCATTTTGGTGACCCAACAGTATATAGTTGTGTACAGTAGGCCATTGCTGTATCTTGCAGCTCTGTGTCACTGCAAGTATCCATTCCATATCTGTGCAGCATTTTTGTGAGCAGTATATATAGTATTACAGTGCAGCATTTTGGTGACCCAACAGTATATAGTTGTGTACACACTGTACAGTAGGCCATTGCTGTATCTTGCAGCTCTGTGTCACTGCAAGTATCCATTCCATATCTGTGCAGCATTTTTGTGAGCAGTATATATATTATTACAGTGAAGCATTTTGGTGACCCAACAGTATATAGTTGTGTACAGTAGGCCATTGCTGTATCTTGCAGCTCTGTGTCACTGCAAGTATCCATTCCATATCTGTGCTGCATTATTGTGAGCAGTATATAGTAGGACAGTGCAGCATTTTGGTGACCAGCAGTATACATATATAGTACAGTACAGTAGGCCATTGCTCTATCTTGCAGCTCTGTGTAACTTCTAGTATCCTGATCAGTGCTCAATATCTGCTGTATTGTTGTGACCAGTATGTAAACTGTACTGTGCGACTTGTGTTATGCACCTGGTGATTATACATCCTGTAATCTGTACTGAGCGATGTGTGAGATACACCTGGGGATTATACACCCTATATACTGTACTGTGTGATGTGGGAGATACACCTGGGGATTATACACCCTATATTATTATTATTATTATTATTATTATTATTATTATTCTTTATTTATATGGCGCCACTAGGGTTCTGCAGCGCCCAATTACAGAGTACATAAATAATCAAACAGGAAAACAGCAAGTTACAGTTGATGACAGTATAGGACAAGTACAGGGTAAATACACATAGTTACATAAGCAGATGACACTGGAATAAGTATCAGGTGGCAGAAGACTGCTGGATGTGGTACAGTTGAAGATTATTAAAGTAAGACAAAGGATAAGCACATGAGGGAAGAGGGCCCTGCTCGTGAGAACTTACAATCTAAATGGGAGGGGTAGACAGACATGGGTGACACAGATGGGGTACATAGAGAACGTGGAACAGAGGGTTAGGATGAGATTTGGCTGGGTTTGGTGAAGAAGTGGACCCCCAGAAGGCACAATTCAATACTTAACATTGCAAAATTTTACTGGGCTATGCAGGAGAAAATTAAAAATAGGGGAAAATAAAAATAAAAAAAAAGAATCGATAACTTCTACCGCTTTCAAAAAGGTCAATGGAAGCTGAAATAATGGACAACTACCTCATGGAAGCCAGATACAGTATACCAAACAGTACTTAGCAGAGTTAGGAATGAGTGGTTATGAAATACAGTAACATTTTGTCATAATATTTCAGAAACTGCATGGCTGGTCTCTTGCACTCTTTTGCTCTAATACACCACCTGCTTTAGGATTTATATTCAAAAACATTATGTCTCCATAATCCCAAAAACGTCAGTCTTCTTGGAAAGTGGTTTGTTCCTTTGTAAGGGAAAGAGAACAAACGTTCTCAAACAACGGTTTTTTCAATTTCTTTTTCCTCTGGGAAGGGATTGTGGATTCGCAGGAATATCTGAGCATTTCTGTAATCAGAAAGCAGCGACTTTCTACAAATGTTTACGAATAATTCCAGTGATTTTGTCATTTTCTTCCAGTGATTTGGACCAATAATACCATTGATTAGAACAAATAATTCCAGTGATTTTGTCATTTTCTTCCAGTGATTTGGACCAATAATACCATTGATTAGAACAAATAATTCCAGTGATTTTGTCATTTTCTTCCAGTGATTTGGACCAATAATACCATTGATTAGAACAAATAATTCCAGTGATTTTGTCATTTTCTTCCAGTGATTTGGACCAATAATACCATTGATTAGAACGAATAATTCCTGTGATTTTGTCATTTTCTTCCAGTGATTTGGACCAATAATACCATTGATTAGAACGAATAATTCCAGTGATTTTGTCATTTTCTTCCAGTGATTTGGACCAATAATACCATTGATTAGAACGAATAATTCCTGTGATATTGAGGTGTTTGTGTTGCTTAGCTTAGCCGTCCAGTGACCACAGTGCACCTCTTTTTCTCTTTTCTTTGCATCATGTGCTGTTTGGGGCCAATTTTTTGAAGTGCCATCCTGTCTGACACTGCAGTGCCACTCCTAGATGGGCCAGGTGTTTGTGCCACCCTCTTGGGTCGCTTTGCTTAGTCATCCAGCGACCTCGGTGCAAATTTTAGAACTAAAAATAATATTGTGAGGTGTGAGGTGTTCAGAATAGACTAAAAATGAGTGGAAATTGTGGTTATTGAGGTTAATAATACTATAGGATCAAAATTACCACCAAATTCTATGATTTAAGCTGTTTTTGAGGGGGTTTTGAAAAAAAACACCCGAATCCAAAACACATCCGAATCCAACAAAAAAATTTCAGGGAGATTTTGCCAAAACGCGTCCGAATCCAAAAAACGGACGCGGAACCAAATCCAAAACCAAAGCACAAAACCCGAAAAATTTCCCGTGCTCATCTCTATTTTATATATATAAGTGTGTGTGTGTGTGTGTGTGTGTGTGTGTGTGTGTATATATGTATATATATATATATATATATATACTGTATATACAGTACATATACATACACAGAAACCCTTCTCAAACCCCTGCAATTACCCCTGGACTGCTGACCCCATCCTCACTACGAAGTTTCAAACCTCCACATCGCTGAATCCTTATGCCGGTGAGCGGGGACAGGGAGTGCTTGGAGTGCAAAAGAGTATTGTCTGCTACTGCAGAGCTGCACAGGAGACTTTCTGAGTATTAACAGTGGCTGTCAGGGATCCCTTACAAAAGTAGTTTTCAATACATTTAAAATGTTAGCTAAAGTCACTGCCTGTTGCACGTATGTTCTGTTGTGAGACCTAGGACTGCCGCCATGTGCCAGAGTTGTTTGTGGGATATACGTTACAGTATATACTGTACGTTTGCTCTGCTGTCATACTGTATATGGAGTGCTGGTCGTTGCAAATTTAAATATATATGTATTATTATTATTTTATTTTAGTCCCTAGGAACCCCCTTGTCTTAAATGCTCCAGGCCCCTCAGAGTCGTAAACTGGCTCTGTTGGGCATGTGCAGCAGCTCCACTCTGTACCTTAAACTGCACATTGTGACGACAGCTCTAGTAATTGTATTATATGCTATTGTTATTTTCATTTGAGCTGCTGGCCTATAGGAAGGGCAACCAGAAACATCCCACCCACTGTATTTGCCTATGTTTAAGCAAATTATAAAATATCCCTTAAATGTACCAATAAAGAAAGCAGGAGATTTGGCCGATATCTCCTGTTTATTGTCCGCCATCCCCTTCAGCAGCTATACTCCATCTTTTTTTTTAATGGAGATAGTATTTGACAAAGAAAAGCTTTGAGGATCTTGCCTGCATGGGCTAACACCATTTTCTGATGCGATCACTTTAATTCTTCATGATCAATCAGCGATTTAGATTTATTTTTTCCTGAAGAGTAATTTTACTAAACTTACTCTTCATCACATAAGCTTATGGCAATATAATGAATACGCACATGAAAGCCTCAACCAGCATTTGAAAACCAGCATCAGCAATCTGAAATGTAATAAACTCTATCCCAGCATGGGAACTGTACATGTATATTGGAGAATATTACTGTTCCTTCAGAACAGCATAATGTACCTCTATATCTTTTAAGGACATGATCCTAATCAGATTCTAGAGATAGTTTTAACAAAGTAGATCTGAAAATAACAAAACTCCCATTTCTTTGTATCCTTGACAGAATCCTCCTGTCAGGTACAATTCTCTTGTATCCTCTACAGCTGACAGACAGATAGAAAACACTGTACATCTGTAGCAGGTTTCCTCCTACATCCATAAAACATAGTTGGATTTTAAACTCCTTGTTACACTTTAGACATAAATGTTTATGACTGGAGGAAACGGAAGTAAATCACATTTGTATGACTGTTTTCTTTTTCATCGGATAACTAATTTGACAGGCAACTGGGGAAAGGCAAATTTAGCTTATTTCACAACACTGCTTGGACTGTGATTTGATTTTAGTTGCTGGGAGGCAAAATACAAAGGTTTATATTTTATTTCTTTCGGCTTATATGAAAATTTTTATATTTTCGCAGGGGCACTTGATAATACCATAGCAAAGGCGCCTGCAGCTGTTAACAAAGACAAACCACCCATTTTACCAACTTCACATAATTCCCTAATGTCGGTTGATGACTGAGGTTAAGGAACTGCTGCTCCCACATCAACACGACAGTAATGGGCTGCAGAACTTATTTGGCACAATCAGTTTTCTGTGTGTTGGGAGGTTGCTTAGATTTACAATGACCAGCTTTTCTTACATTAATTTATTGCAGTCCATTAATCTAATTTTACTCGTCTAAAATAAATATTATCCCTTTGGAACAAATACTGTGTTCATTACTAACACTCTTGCTCCTTCATTGTTGGATTAGACTGTAGATCACATTGCTAGCCAACAATAAAAATACAACCTTTCAGGACTGCATGCATTACATGTAATTATATATTAGAATGCCATTTCAATGGGAGACATCACTTTTGCATATTTGTTTTACAAATGTATATTGTATTTTGCCATGAATAGATTTACACACCTTCAGTTGTTTTATAAATCTAAAAGAGTTCTGGAATAAAAGTAATAATTCAGTCCCTTTTGGCAACTGTGTGGTTAAAGCTAAAATGTGAAATTGTATGCCATGAAGACAAAACTATGTGAGTTCGATCAGGGTTGGATTAAGGTCTGTGGGAGGCTCGGGGCACGTGGGGTGGGGGGCGATTTAGGGGTGAGAGCGCTTCTAGGCACAACATTAACAGTCGGCCCCCACCTGCCAACTTTTCTTATTTTTGTTTATTGGTTATAAGCCCTCATTTGATGATAGCCAATTTAATAGAATAATAAAATACCCACTAACTATGAGTTTTGTATTTTTAATAATGTATACAATATTTACTAAGTAGGACAGCTTACAAAGGCAGTGTGTGCATGTCCTACCCATTTACACTCCAATATGAAATATGATACAGTACAGTGAAAATATTTTGGTTCTTGTTAGGCCCCCAAACGAGTGCCACCCCTAGGCACTTGCCTCACATGCCTAATGGGAAATTCGCCACTGCCTGGGCAACAAAGTTGTGGGGGACCCTATCAATAAAGGTGATCTGTAGATGCCAGAACTGAGAGATCCTGTAATATAATGATTGTGTGAGAACATAAGTATTGAATACAGGAATAATATTGCTATAAATGCATAAAAAATTGAATTTACATCTTATTGTGGCTATATGTGCACATGCACTAATTATTTATAGTTTAAGATGTAAAATTATAATTATTATTGAATCCTTCATTCTTCCTAAGGGGTTATTAGTAAACTAATAACCCTTTAGCATGAATGACTGATTCGGTATTAATTATGATTTTATATCTTGGACAAGAATTAATTTCGTGCATGTGTATATATCATAAGCCGAATAAGATGGATATTAACCTTTCTTTTCATGTATAGGAAAATTATTGCTATATTATATTCTTAAAATAGAGGCTACTAGGCTAGAAACTGAGGCATCGGAGCTACTACAGAAACTCACTTTACATGATTACACTAAAATTTGTGCACTGCAGTGTACCACACCAACACTGGGGCCATGTCACTGACAAAAGGCTGCACCACAGGGGGGAACCCAGCCAAGCCAAGCCAAGCCACCACCACCATCGGCACCTCTGAGGTTGACACTCTGAGCTGTGAGTAAAAATGGCAGCCCCACTCAGCAGCACCATCACAGTAAAGTGCCACTGTCGCCACCGGGGTCTGATTCAGGGAAACATAGTGTGGGGGCCGCGGGATTAACACCCCTGTCACCTCACCTTTAATCCGGCCATGATTTTGATTTTGTTTTCTAGATGCAGTCCTGCAACTGTGGCTGTACGCTCAGGTGCGGCGTACCGTTAAGAATTTGGCCGCCAGTATGCCATAACCCCGCTCACATTTTAGCTGCCATTAGCAGCTATTGCTGCAAAACTCAGCCACCAATTACCTAGGAGTTGCTCGGCAGCAGCAACACTTCCTCCTTCAGCACTGCTGGGAGCGCAGCATCACAGCAGAAAGGAAGAGCCTGCAGCTTCCTCCTGCACGCCGTCCTGGCTTCTCCCCATCTGCCAGCACCTAGAGGTGAGTGAGAGACACAGATTGAAGGGGGGCAGGAAATGCAGACTGAGAGGTACAGAGTGAAGGGGGGGGGTGCAGGCTGTGAGACACAGAATGAAGGGGGGGAAATGCAGGCTGAGAGACAAAGAGTGAAGGGGGGGTCCGCAGTCTGGGAGACACAGAGTAAAAGGGGGGAGGAAGTGCGGGCTGAGAAACACAGAGAGAAGGGGGGAAACGCAGGCTGAGAGACACAGAGTGAAGTAGGTGGGGATGCAGGCTGAGAGACACAGAGTGAAGGAGGGGCGCAGACTGAGAGGCACAGAGTAAAGGAGGGGGGACGCAGGCTGACAGACACAGAGTTAAGGAGGGGGACACAGGTTGAGAGACACAGAATTAAAAGGGACAGGCTTAGAGACACAGTGAAGGGGGGACAAGCTGAGAGATGCCAAGTTTATTGGGGGGCCGGCAAAGAGACACAGAATTAAGGGGGAAGGCTGACAGACACAGAATTAAAGGGGGCAGGCTGAGAGATGCAGGGGGAAGATGATGGTGTGGCTGAGAAATGCAGGGTGGAGATAATGGTGTGGCTGGAAGACAGCACGGAGAAGATGATGGTGTGGCGGTGAGATAGCATGGAGAAGATGATGGTGTGGCTGAGAGACGCAGGGGCAAAGATAATGGTGTAGCTGAGAGACGAAAGGGCTAGAAGGTGACACAGGTGGTATAATTCTGGTTGAATCTCTGTTGTATGATGATGACTTTGGTTATATTCCTACACAAACACGCATCTTCTGGACTATCTGATTTCCTACATGAACAGTGAATAGCGACTGAAGACGCCATCTGCTCGGGGAGCATACATTTCTTTAGAAGTTTCCAATAGTGAGAAACCACCACATCGTTAAGGTGCATATGGAATGAAAATTAATGTTCTCAGAGTGACGATAAATAAGGGAGTGTCATGTTGACAAGCCCCCATTTTTTACTGGCCACTTCCCATGTGACACCTGGTCAATGTGGCGCACACAGTACCACTAAGAAATTTTTTCTACTTGCATTACTGCCTAGATGGTATGCATTGCAGATATGTTGAGAATAGAGGGAGGAATTAATATAATTGAGTGAAATTAATGTTGAGTTTTAGCGGACTTTAGAGGACTTGGGACTATATTTATATGATAAATTCACCCAAATCCGCATTGTGATAATTGAATACGTTGCAGGCATGTATCAAATGTTATATGCAGGCCAGGGACAGAGATGCAAGAAAGCGATGTCTCTGTTTTATCCCCTTTGCCGAACTGCTTAGGATATTTTTTTGCGTAAATTACACTGAGAGTCTAGGGTCTATTGCCACCAACTGCCTCCTAAGAGGGCACTTACCTGCACCCAGAAGTGGTAATCATGAGCTCTGGTCATCTGATATCATGTGCTGCTGCTGTCACCCCTGTGATCCGTAAGTGAATAGCGGTGCCGGTACTTTGCTGATCAGATGACGGGGTTATAGCAGGAGTACAAGAACAGATGACCATAACTCACCGATCACTGATCCCTGGGTGCAGCCAAGTGGCTTTATTTATTTATTTTTATTTTTATCTTTTTAACACAGTGATCAGCTTGTGATCTATCAGACACACGTAGCTGAAAACAGGGGCTGTATCCAAGCTCAGTCTTCACAGCCCTCAGACAGGGAAGGCTGAGCTAGAGCAGGAGAAACGGAGAGAAGCCTATATAATCTCAAGGTAGCGATATTATAATAGGACTCCCTCCAGTATGTTTTTACAATTTTCTTTTTTTGTAGTAACTTTTGGCAGATCAAATTTCCAGTTACAAGTATGGGAAATATGATTTGCTTACTAAAAATGTAATTTAAGGGCATGGAGGAGAATTTTTCAAATTCTCCTCCAATCGCCCATTATAACATTTAGGTGATACTAAAATAATGAGGAAAAAGGGTGTAAAAACACCCTTTTTTCCCATTATTATAGTAAAAATAATATTGATAAATATGCCTGTAAGTATGATGATTGTGGAAATCAGATATGGTGATGAGGGTGAGGTGGTAAATAAACTTTTTGGAGTCAGGTATGATTAAAAGGATCTTTTGATGATTCTTAGGGTAGGGACTGGCTGCCAACTTTCAGGCTCTGGGGCAAACACAATAAAGTGAACCCAACTCCCCCCCCCCCCCCCCCAAAAAAAAAAAAAACCTGACAGAAAATTATATATATTATATATTCATATAATTATACATACACAAATAAAACATCAAGAGGGCATGGTGTAGTAACTTCAATAAACCATTACTAATGTTTCAATAAGCATTATGTGTACTTTTTTTATAATTCTTTATTTTTGCATGGTCAAACATAGTGGTAAAGCAATATAATGAGAGAGAGGACAGACGGTCCGATAACCATCGTCCAACAGGAACCACAATTTTGAAATGAAGAACAAAAACAAACAAAAAAGAAACATTGACAATAAAGTATCAAATATAGGGGGAAAGGGGGGAGAGGGAGGAAGATGGGGGGACGGGAAAAAAGAGGGGGGACCACAACGCAGTCACATATCAGTAGATACATTAAGAGCTGCCAGACTAGAAAAGAAGGAAAGAAGAAAGGAGAAAGGATGGAGAAGAAGTAGTAGCTGTCGCCCATGGGTCTGCGGATGGAGCTAAGGACTGGAGGGGGGGGGGCGGTGATCTACGCTCTGCAAGGAGCCAGGGAGTCCAGACCTGTTCAAAAGCATGATCCCGATCATGGAGGTAGTACGTAATCCTCTCCATAGATGCAATATGCCAAATTTTGGCTTTAAGAGAGGGGAGCGAAGGGGGAGAAGGGTTTATCCAATTGAGAGCAATCAGCGATTTTGCCGCTGTGAGAATGTGTGTAGCCAATTTTTTGGAGAATTTATCAAGGATCGGGGGAGGATAACATAGCAGAAAGGTCCAGGGATCTTTCAACATGGGAGATTCCAGAAGGGAATTCAGGAGGGAGTGGACTAGGTTCCAGAAGGGAACAATGACTGGGCAGGTCCACCATATATGGAGCATGGTGCCTCTACATTCACAATTCCTCCAACAGTTTGGGGATGAAGTCAGGAAGAGTTTACTGAGTCTATCAGGAGTATAGTACCAACGATAGTAAATCTTGTATGCCATCTCTTTGAAAGCAGTTGCAATAGAGCTCCTAGCTATCCCCAGTCTCATGTCTTCCCAGTCCTCATTGTCCGGGGGGTGATCCAAGATCACGCTCCCAAGCAAGTTCGTGGTATCTGGTAGAGGGAAGGGTAGAATCTAGCAGGAGATAATAAAGTTGGGATATCAAGCCTTTGGAGAGTTGGGAGTTTTTACATATATTTTCAAAGGGGGTGAGGTCACGGAGTAAAGCGGAAAAGGGCAAGGAACTTAAAAAGTGGTGGATTTGCAAGAATTGGAAGAGATTAAGTGTATGCGAAGGGACCTTCTGTTGAAGATCAGATAGGGACAACCATTGGCCCCAATCTGCAAAATCAACTGGGAATTTAAAGCCCAACTGTGACCATGCATGGAACCTCGTAATTGAGAATCCAGGAGGGAACAGAGGGTTCTGCCAAATAGGGGTCAAGGGTGAGGGAGTGGAGGTGAGGTTCAACTTCAGAGAGTGAAAGTCCCAAATTTTAAGATTAAATTTAATAGTGGGGAGTAGTTTGGACGTTGGGGGTCGGGAAGTGGAGGATAAACCCCATAAGGGGGTCAGGGAGGTTAACATAGGCTGACTCAATATCCAACCAGGAGACAGAGCCAGGAGGAGCGTAAGAGGTGACAATATGAGAGAAATGAGAGGCCAGATAATAGAGTTTGATATCAGGGAGACCTCTACCGCAGGCGGAGGTCAGTCTTTTCAGAGTGTTGGCGGCAATACGGGGGGTCTGTGATTCCAAATAAAATTAACAAGGGCTTTCTGAATGTTGCGAAGGAAGTACGCAGGGACAGCCACAGGGAGGGTCTGAAAAAGATAGAGCCATTTGGGAATTATATTCATTTTAACCGCTATAATCCTACCCAGCCACGAAATGAACAGACCATTCCAGGACATTAAATCAGCCTGAGTTTTAGTGAGAAGAGGTGAAATATTTTCATGAAAAAGAGAGTCGTAGCGGGAGGTCAAATAAATCCCCAGATATTTGATCTTTGTGGGCTCCCATCTAAAGTTGAAGTTGGAGCCAACAAGGGAGTCAGCTTCCCTAGAGGGGACATGAAGCAGCATAGCCTCTGATTTGGATTAGTTGATCTTATAGCCCGAAATAAGACTATAAGAGTGGAGGACAGAGAATAAATTTGGGAGTGAAATATGCGGCTGAGTCAGGGAAAGTAGGATGTCATCCACAAAGAGAGAGATTTTGGGATTGGCATGGCCCACGCGTATTCCATGTATACCCTGATGGGATCTAATTTGAGAGGCGAGCGGTTCAATAATGAGGGCAAATATTAATGGGGAGAGAGGGCATCCCTGACGGGTGCCATTAGGGATGCGGACTGGGGCAGATGGGACGCCATTGATCAAGACCGTAGCAGTAGGGGTGGAGTATAGTGCCAGGACACCAGTGAGAAAGACACCAGACAGGCCATAGGCCTCCAGGGTGGCTCTCAGGAAACCCCAGGAGATCCAGTCAAAAGCTTTTTCAGCATCTAAGAAGAGCATGATAGTAGGGGTTCTCCTGGCATTCGAGATATAGATAAGATCGATAGCACGTCTGGTGTTATCCCTCGCCTGGTGGCCCGGAATAAACCCCACTTGGTCATAGCGAATGAGAGAAGGGAGATAAGGGTTTAGGCAGTTAGCCAATATTTTAACAAATATTTTCAAGTCTAAGTTCAGAAGGGAGATAGGCTGATAACTAGCACAGTTAAGGGCATCCTTGCCTTCTTTAGGGATCACCATAATTCTAGCCTCTAACATATCAGGAGGAAAAGAGTCACCATAGACAATTTTATTAAACAGGGACTGAAGGTGGGGAGAGAGAAGGTCGGAATTTTTTTTATAGTACATAGCCGTAAACCCATCCAGGCCAGGAGACTTGCCAGTTTTCTGCGCGAGTATAGTCTGGGCAATTTCTTCCACCGAGATCTCACTGTTGAGATGGTCCATGGCATCCTGAGGAAGTTTGGGCAGGTTAGAAGCAAAGAGAAAGTGAGAGATCAAGTCCAAGTGAGACGGAGAAGATGAAGCGGTCGAAGGGGATGGTAGATTGTACAAGCCATCATAGTAGGATTGGAAGGCAGCCCTGATGGCAACCGGATCATGAACTAAAAGGTTGCGGGGGTCTCTGATAGAGATAATATTTGTTTTGGCACTAGCGGATCGGAGGCATGCCGCCAGGAGTTTGTCCACTTTATTCCCTATGAATGCCAAATTGATTTCTCACAAATATTTAAAATGCCAGCTCTAATATATATTGTAAATGCCTGCACCACTTACTACCATATACGATAAAAGTGCACTGTACATCGCAAAACACTGTATCCCATAAGAGAAAACAATACACTCACACATTATCTGAGTTCCAAAGCTCATTGATGTATATATTTGTTGTTAAAAGGATATAGATTCAATATATATTACAAAGTACAGTATACCTATAGTTTCATGAATACAACTCACACAGTAAACCGTTAGAACATAGTTAAAACACAGTTACATATAGTTACAGTTAAATGCCAGCGATACAATTACAAGGTCTTTCTCATATAAGTTTGTCCCTCCATATGACTCTCTCTTCCTCTCTTTCCTCTGTAAAATCATACAAGACCTCCATCTCTGTTTGAGTCCAAAAAGCAAGTGAGCTCCAGTGTAATCAATATGTTATCTAGTTTCTGGGGGAGGGGACTCATGTTGAGTCACCAGTTCCCTTGCATATGCTGATCAGGTTCAGCCCTGTTCACTGTATCATTCATTGTTCTAACAAAGTGATTTTAGCTTTTATACATTCAATCATAATTATCCGCTGCAATGTCCTACAACTTAATAACAAGTATCAAATTAATCTACACATTAAGCTGGTTGTTTTAATAGTAAACATGACCGGTGTATCTGGTTTCGTTCAAATAATACACATACATGACATTAATTCAATAGATAATTTTAAATCATCATGGTGGCTGGCGCTTGATATTATTATAATTATGTACTGTATGAAATAAGTGTCGAATTCATTTCTGTGGCATGTCTGTGTAAATGCGTGTGTTACCATATATTGCTGTGCTCGCTGTGCATATTTGCAAGTATAGCGACTTAAATGTGTGTGGTTTGTATGTTCTCTTTATGTAATATTTTTTTACTTTGACAGTCCACCCTTTGGCAGTAAACAATAACTGCCATCAATTATTAACATAAGAAAAAAAATATTTCATACCATTATCGGTGACCTAGACACAAGTATGTATGCATTTCGCAAATCAGACACTTGACTATATTTGGGGAAGACAGGGAGGAGGACGAGACATCCTCTATATGCACTCGGCGGTCATGGGACCACTGGTTGGGTGTGGGACAACATTCAACCTATAGAGTATGCTGGGACAGTGCTTTGGCCTATAATGTCTGATTTGCGGCGAACATTTCACACATACATGTACCTATGTCTTTGTACACTGATATTTGGATTCTATTGAGGTTCTGTTGGGTAGGTGAAAAAGACACAAACAAATCGTGACAGTGACATATAAAATTTTCGTGATCTACATATTCCTATCATTTTCTGAACATTGTTTCCATTTCTGGAACGTATGCTAGGTCTGTTTAAGCATTGAACAAGGGTTATAAGTAGTGTCCTTCCTAAATAACATAAACCTTCGGAGTTCAGGGAGAGCCACTCATAAACCTTTCTTCCACATATGTTAGTGAGCTCTTTATCTGCAGTGTGTGAATAGCCATTGTCTGACTGTTCCTGATTACCTCTGAACTCCATAACTACTAGACCTTTGATTTTTCTCTACTGTAACAAACTGATCGGCTAATCCTGGGATCCTATAAGGAGATCACTCCTTCCTACAGAACCAGTTCCAGTCCCACACTCGACTCCTCATAAAAAAACCTCGCAAAAATAGAATATCCTGAAAGAAAATGTTTGTCAGCGGGAAAGAGAGAAAAGAGAAATAGAACAAAACAACTCTTGTTCATAACAAAGCAATTAGAATGACTGGTCTTTCTGCAGTCCTTTAGTACACTCAGGTAGTGTCCAACAGTGCCGTCTCTCAGTCTTCATGGAACAGAGTCTCTGGTGATACTTTTGCGATCTCTTTGCCTTGCTCTTTGAATACACAGTTCACTTTGCTCTCCACCTTGCTCTTTGAACACACAGTTCACTTCGAACACACAGTTCACAAACTCGATGAATGTGAGCAATAAACTTCTTTGTCATGAGTTCTCTCTGGGTCAGCGACCTTCTTGCAGTGGGACGAGTGGACCCAAATCTCTCTTTCGGCGACCTTTAGTGCTGTCAACAAATCTTGGTATGGTCCTTCCCACCCGTCTATTAGGCAACCTGAGCGTAAGGACAATCACACAGTCTCTTGGTTCATAATCAATACAGTTAGCAGTTGGCATACCACCAATCAACAGTTTCAAGTTCTTTTGTCAAGTTCTCAAATGCTGGCTCATCTCAACAAGGTACTGTACTGTCACCTCATTGGTGTATTTCTGATCATTGTGTGGATCAATCATGACATGAGGTTGTCTTCCAAAAACAACCCAACAAGACACAAATACCAAAACAAAAACAAAAAACAAATTTCGAAGAGGGTGATTCGTTGAGTGAAGATCTGGGAGTGGTTCAGAAGCTACATAATACTAGTGGCAGTATCTATGATCACAATAGTACAATTTCAAGCTTTGCTAAACCTTTAGGGGTACCATTATCTACACACAAATTTCTGCACAATTTTTCTTTGCGGTAAACACAGCAGCATCCGTGGCGGCAGGATATGCCTCTACTCAGTTTGAGAAAACATCACTGCACACCAATACATAACAATAATTCCTAAAGGGTGTTAACTGTACGAAGTTGATTTGTATTTCCTGAAAAAATCCGTCTGCAGGAGGAATATGGGATGGCTCTGTTGGTATTGCTTTACAAATATTCTTCCTCAAGCAAGTAAGACAGGTCATTGCTCTCTTACCTGCATGAGAATAGAATCCTGGCGCACACCAGTAGGCTCTCATCAGCCTGTACCTACCCTCTTTGCCTAGATGAGTCAGACCATGTGCCACCTCAGCTAGACTTAGAAGGTATGCTCTGAGGGCTACTGGCGTACCGTGTCCACCTGCCCACAGTCCTGAGGACTCCTGGCCATACCCCTTTGTCCTCCAGACTGCCTCTTCCTGCAGGGAACACAAATTTTTGTATCTTAATTTAACTATCGTGTGTTTGCAATGTAGAGTACCATGAGCATAACTCAAAAAGAAAAAAAAAAGAAAAAAGAAACATCTCTAGAGGAGAGAAGGAAGAAGAAAATGGAAACAGAAAATGTCAGGTTTGCCATTCACCAACAGGCATATCAGTGTCTATACAAAATTTCCCTTCACCAGTATTCCCATTCTCTACCCTTTGTGCATGACAAGGCACACTGCAGTAATACTGGTGTTATCGTGCTGTTGAGATATACTGGGTTTGGGCAGAACTCTGAAGGACCTAGGCATGTGGAGTTTGAACTGTACTTGGGTCCATGTATTGTACCACCCTGTGTGAACGCAAAAGATGAAGAGGAAACTGTAGAGAAACAGAATAGAGGTTGGTGACAGATGAGTTTTGTAGAGGTGAAGAAGATTTTATAAAAATTTGACAACTGGATTGGGCACTACGGGGAAGTGATTCTCTACTTGGTCTACTCCCCTTAAAAAAAACATTTCTGTGTGTCTTATCTCTACTGGGACTATCTCAACCATCAATCCAGTGTCCTGTCCATCCTAAGTTCATAGGGAACCCGGTATCTGTGAGTTAATTTCCTCTACCTGTGATGGACATGCATCTAGAACAGCGAAATGTAGCATTAGTAAGTTGCATTTATTCTGTTCTTCTCATTAACCGAATCTGTGTTTTCTATATGGCTCGTGATTCTTTACTATATGTCCCTTGGTCCCGTCTATGTGTTTAATAATGTGGCTTGTGTTTTCTGTCTAGGGGATCTATATTGACTATGGCCCTCATTCCGAGTTGATCGCTCGCAAGGCGAATTTAGCAGAGTTGCTCACGCTAAGCCTACGCCTACTGGGAGTGTATCTTAGCTTCTTAAAATTGCGACCGATGTATTCGCAATATTGCGATTACAAACTACTTAGCAGTTTCAGAGTAGCTTCAGACTTACTCGGCATCTGCGATCAGTTCAGTGCTTGTCGTTCCTGGTTTGACGTCAAACACACCCAGCGTTCGCCCAGACACTCCCCCGTTTCTCCGGCCACTCCTGCGTTTTTTCCGGAAACGGTAGCGTTTTTATCCACACGCCCCTAAAACGCCGTGTTTCCGCCCAGTATCACCCATTTCCTGTCAATCACACTACGATCGCCGGAGCGAAGAAAAAGCCGTGAGTAAAAATACTATCTTCATTGTTAAATTACTTGGCGCAGTCGCAGTGCGAATATTGCGCATGCGTACTAAGCGGAATTTCACTGCGATGCGATGAAAATTACCGAGCGAACGACTCGGAATGAGGGCCTATGTGTCCTACTACTCCTACAATCTCTGGCAAAATGCCCTTGCTTCCTACAAGTGTAACATATTATTGACCATTTGGGATCTGGGGTTTGGACTGATGGGTCTTTCCTGTATGTGCCAGTATACTTACCGTCCTCAACCTCTCCACCTGTTGTTCTCTGCGCCTAACACTATTCTTGTGATGTTCAATAGCACACTATCTAAGATTAGCTACTGTGACCTTTCCAATTTTGCAAAGAAGTCTGCACCCTGACACTCAATGCCTTATTGAGCCCGTCCATTTGCACAGAGACAGCCACCTCCCATTTGCCGAATTAGTGTTTACCAGTCGTCTTATCCAGATGGAGAGTTTTCTATTACTGCAAGAGACAAAAACAAAAAAAAGTTTAACAAGCTTCTAGGTTATGCGAAGTGTTCATTCAATCCTTCTCATCCCGTATTAAGGGTCTGTACATGGTCCATCAAACATTTCCGAGATCATCTTTACTAGGGGCATTACTAGGAACGAATTCTTCTTATATGGTAACTGAAAGAAATACCCTGGGGTTACCTTGTCTCTGCCCACTTTCCTGCTGACAAATATTAATGTGCGGACAGGTTTTTCTCCATTTCTGACGTTACTTTCTTGATTTTTTTTTTGTTTAATTTTTGGATTTTACTATATATGTACACGAATGATACCATACTTACCTGTTCCACTGGTCTCAGCCACTTCCCCCACAGGCTACTGCTCTTCTTTTACCGGTTGGATACTCCTCTGGGTGCATGAGAAATGGCTGAAAACGATCAGGTCACCTTCTCCTCCTAAATAAAACTTCAACATTCATTAGTATATATACAGGTTACAGTCATATTTTTCATATTTTTTATTATTTTCTATAGTTTGTACGCTGGCCGTAACTGCTTCCACATCTACATAAGGTGGTGTACTTGCATTCTCTTTTTTTCCTCTTCCTACTTATTCATTGTTGCTACAAGTTCAAACAGTTCTTATATTTCCATTCTTGTCTTATATTACTTTGGTTAAACATACCACCTGCAATACCTTTGGATCAAACTTACCAAACCCTCTTGCTGTCACAGTTTTAAATAATTTGTATGTCTGACCCTTTGTTTTCGGGATTTTATCAGACATATTCTTATCCTTAAATTCTGCAATACCTTTGGTTCAAAACTGCCTACCTACTTTGGTTCCCTATCTCCCGCAGTCATACGTTCCCATTCATTGCATAAAACTTCTGTGTGTGGTCCATGCTTCTCACACATTATGAACCTTGCTGACCCCCTGGGCCGCGGTATGTGAACCTGAACCCTGGTTGAACGTCCCTTACTTGGGCAACTGGCCCCCATATTTTGCAGGTATTGACCTTTCGGCTAATCCCACAAAAAAACAAAATACTCAATATAAGGCAACAGTGAAAGTTCTCTGAGCGCTCTTCACCCGCTTACCGCCCACGTTGGCCAGTACTACCATACACTGTCGATAGCGAAGGCAATGTACACAACTTAGGGCCTTATGTAACCTCTATTTACTGGAAGTTTCTGGGAATAACTTACCCTTTCCAGTAAATATAGGCCGTTGGAGATTTCCTGAGAGAGGCCAGCGAAAACGCCCTAAACCTTTATTATACACAAATCACGCTTGTGTATGCTATATACAGCGCTAATGATACCGCGATTTTACGCAAAGCTCGTAAAAAGATTATCACGTTGCGCTAAATATTGCACCCACGAACGCGCGGTCCAATCGCACAGCGTATAGTTGTTACTTATCCGCCGTACGACCACTGGAATAGAATCACAAGCTGCGAAACCTCAGCCGGAGCGTATAAAAAAAAAACTAAATGGGTAAACCTTCTCTAACCCCCTGGGCCGCGGTACTCTAACACAATTGCCTACCTTGCTCCTTTGTACTTAAATCTATATTAACATGAGTCAGCTGCCTCACGCCACCAAGTCTCCACTCACTTGATGTACCACTCGCCAGGATCCCGAATTCCCTGGATCCACTGCGTTCTTTGTTACGTTCGCTCACTCACGTTCGCTCACTCAACTTTGGTTTTTTTTCTGTACAGAAAATTATCTTTCATTCAGATAAACAGCTTTACTCCCAGAGGCAATACAGTAAAAAAGGTTTTATTTAAACTAAATCTTGGAAACCGAGCAATTTGTGCTAATGTAGCGTGACTACTGTCCCGCCCCTAAACTAAACGATGCTATTGTGTAATTTGTACTTAGCGGTCGTACCCTTACGCACATTGCGTAAACACGCGACCGTGCATATGTCTTTACGTTGCGTACGCAGTCCCGTACTTTGTCCGAGACACGTGTACAAAAACCGTACGTCCGCAATAGTACAAATCCCACATTTCTATAAATATAAGTGATATTACCTATAATCGCCCACTTAACACAACACAGTTTCTTTCTGTATAAACCTTTTTAACTAGGCCAGACTGTGTTTGTGTTTTACGTTTACTTCCTTAAATATTTATTTTCGTTTTAGCTATATAGCAACAAATATCTCCGGTTTCACACAGATCTGTAATGACTCTAGCAATAATCAATAATTTAAATGATATGATTCAGATTGGATAGCCATCTTGCAGAACATACATTGATATAAACACCCACATAATTATAATAATATTGTATATATGTATCATTCACTGGTCTCCTCTGAAACTCATTTACCCATTTAGTGCTTCTAATTTGCATATCAAAGCTGTGTGCTTTTGACTGCCTGTTCAAGAGGTTGTTCACTGCTAAGAAAAAGCAGTTACACAGGTTAATTAACATTTCAATGGCTATCTTATAGCAAGCAGAGTTACCTAAATCCTAGAGGTAAAAGAAAAAAAAAAAACTTTGTTTTTTTTATCTGTGTGTACTTCTTACATCAAGTATTCATCTCACTATTAACTTTCACTAAGCCCCATTGAAACTATTTGTACTTGACTATGGCATGGGTTAAATAAATGCATTGGTAACTCATAAATTGTGTTTCATGTGACAAAGTAAAGCTGATTATTCTTGAGCAGACTGAAAATCAGCCATTTAGAAAAATGACCTTCCCAAAATGGCCGCTGCTCCTCCACATCATGAGGGTTACACAAAATGGTGGACAGGCCATGTGGTTAGTCCAAAATGGAGGACAGACCATGCGGCTTCCTTTGTTACAAAGAAATCACACACCATGCAAGCACCTGAAGTTATTTTAGGCCTGAGTTAAAAAAAAACCACTAAATCAAGGCTATTGCAGCAACTTTTAAATGTACTTTTAACCCTACTTAACAGATAAGCAATCCAATCTGAATCAAACACAATATGACTTATTTGAACCTTGTTTTGCAACAATAAAAATAAATTTTAACATCTTAAATATTATGAGAAACGCATTGTCCCTTAAATTTCATATCAGCATCTTACTAATAACACAACACAATACACGTGGATGTGATTCGTCAGCATTTTGCGATGCGTCCATCATTAGCCGGTCGATCACAGCCGCGTTTGTAATGTACAGTGCATCATTAATAATGTGATATCCCGTGAGAGCCCCCATCTATGAATGCCAAATATTTAAAATGCCCGCTCTAATATATATTGTAAATGCCTGCACATCTTATTACCAAATCCCATAAATGTGCAAGTAAATCTGAGCCCACCAGAGACAGGAACTAGTCACACAGGAAGGTAGTTCCTGACTCTGGTGGGTTCAGATTTACTTGCTTTTTGGACTCAGACTGAGATGGAGGTCTTGCATGATTTTACAGAGGAAAGAGATGAAGAGAGAGTCATATGGAGGGACAAACTTATATGAGAAAGATCTGGTAATTGTATCGCTGGCATTTAACTGTAACTATATGTAACTGTGTTTTAACTATAACTGTAACTTCTAACTGTTTACTGTGTGAGTTGTATTCATGAAACTATAGGTATACTGTATGTTGTAATATATATTGAATCCATATCCTTTTAACAACAAATATATACATCAATGAGCTTTGGAACTCAGATAATGTGTGGGTGTATTGTTTTCTCTTATGGGATGCAGTGTTGTGCGATGTACAGCGCACATTTATGGGATTTGGTAATAAGATGTGCAGGCATTTACAATATATATTAGAGCGGGCATTTTAAATATTTGTGAGAAATCAATTTGGCATTCATATCCCCTTTTCATAGAAAGACTGGTGAAGCCATTTAAGGTGTTTGGCCACTCGACTGGAGAGAAGGAGATCAAGTTCCGCTTTAACTTTACGGAGTTCAGACAAAATAGCCTGGTCGGAAGACGCCTTATGCTGAACTTCAAGGGTGTGGAGTTTAATAGAAAGTTTGTTAAACTGGGTAAGAGACTGTTTTTTGGCCTTAGAGGCTAGGCTAATAATGTGACCCCGAAGAACTGCCTTATGTGCTAACCAGAGAGTGGATCTAGAGATATCTGGGGAGTCATTCAAGGCAAAGTAGTCGGACAGCTTGTCCCGAAGATGGGACTGAATCTCCGGGTTATGAAGTAGAGAGTCGTTAAGATGCCATGTCATGGGGCGGGGGCGAGAGAGTAAGCCAGAGAGGTCACAGGATATAGGGGCATGGTCTGACCAGATAAGCGGATAAATATGGGCGGAATGGAGGTTCAGAGCGAATTCGTGGCTGAGGAGGATCATGTCAATGCGAAAGTAGGAATTATGAGGCAAAGAATAAAAAGTGTAGTCATGCACAGAGGAGTCTTTTATCCTCCAGGAGTCGTAGAGGAGCTGGGACTTCATGAGACGGAGGAGAGACCTAGAGCAGAGGGAGTCTGACGAGGAGGCCAAGGGCAGAGAGCGAGAGCGATCCAAGGTAGGGTTCAGAACAGAATTAAAATCCCCTGCGAATATGAGTTCCCCTTGCCGGACTTGAATAAGGAGAGTATCTAATTTAGCGAAGAACAGCTCTTGAAGCTGGTTAGGGTCATATACATTAGCTAACGTACATAGTTTGTTGTTAAGTTTCCCCACCAAAACAAGAAACCGACCCTCCTTGTCGACGTGGGTATCAAGATGCTCAAAAGTGAGGTGATGGGCAATCAGGATCGCAACTCCCAGTTTTTTGGCCGTACGGTTGCATGCATAAAAGGAGTCAGGGTAAGATTTACAATGAAGTGTAGGGTGTGAATTATCTAGGAAGTGAGTCTCCTGGAGGAAGACCAAGTCGCCCTTATGGAGTTTGAGAGACGCAAAAAGCTTTCACCGTTTTTTTGGCCTATTGAGCCCCTTTACATTAAAAGAAAGGACCCGGAGACCCATGGGCAAACAGCGGAGAAGCAGGCATGGTAGAAGAGATGTAGACATGTAGTGGCAGCATAGGGAAATAAAGAAGTAGGTAAGAAGGACTAAAGGCGTAAAACAGTGTGGTCAGAAGGAAGGGAGGAGGGGGGGAAACCAGGAGGGAGGGAGGGGTAACTGGTCATCCGGCAGTGGAGGCCAGGACCGGTGGCGCTGACAGGGGGAAGGGATACTAGCTGTCAGACGGGCACCTAGGTCAGCTGGAGGGCTATGAGCCCCAAGGGGGCACAGCAAGGCATCCAGGCGGAGCATCACAAAGCGCGTAGAGCAGGCGGGAGACAGACCCCCCTGAAGAACCTGAGGGAAAAAGCTAGAAGAAAAAAGACAAGATCGAAGTGCAGAAGGAGCGCTAATACCAGAGAAAAATAGAAGAAGAGAAAAGGAAAACATAGAAGAGACGTAATGTCACATTGCAATAATGGTCAATAACATAACAGCTGAAAATCGACTAAGGGTTCGGAAAATCAGAACAAGGTAACTCTAAGGTGAAACATCTCCCCAGTTAGGGAGTATGACCAGTACAGGTCGACAAACACACTAATGCAAAGTATCAAATAAGGAAACTTGAAGTGAACTCAAGGAACTGGTAGCGGAGCTGGAGAGGTCGTAGAAGCTGGAACCGTAAACCACTCCAACCGGGGAGGCAAAGGCGGTTTCCACTGCGTCCGCGGAGGCAGGGGTGTAGTAGAAAAGTTCTGATCATCGGAGTGAATACCCAACTTGGATAATAACAATTGGGCCTCAGATGGGTTTCTAGCCATGAGTAGCTTTCCTTGATGCCATACCAAGATGCGAAAGGGGAAACCCCAGCAGTACTTGATGTTATGTTGGGAGAGCAGAGAGATGATGGGTTTAAAGTCTCTACGTTTGGCCAGGGTGAGCGGGGATAGATCTTGGAAGACCTGTAGGGAGACATCTTGAAAGATTACAGATCCCAGTTGGCGAATTTTTCTCATAATGGACTCTTTCGCAGTGAAATAATGCATTCTAAGAATGATGTCCCGAGGTTGGGAAGAATCTTGGGTGCGTGGCCGGAGGGCTCGATGAGCATGATCTAGAACGAGATGATCTTCAGGGGTGTCAGGCGATAACTGGATAAAGAGGCGCTTGAGGTAAAGATCAAGGTGAGCTGGTTCAATCTCTTTAGGAATACCCCGAAGCCTCAAATTATTTCTCCTTGCCCTATTGTCCTGGTCTTCATGCTCCTCCCGCAATTGGGCAACATCTTGGCGGATCTGATGGAGGTCGGTCTCAATCGATTGTTGGAACGTCACCACCTCCTCCACCCGTCGTTCAAGGTGATCCGTTCTGGAGCCAATTTCCGCAATATCGGACTTCAGGGAGCGGAGAGCTTGGACAGAGGTCTTAACATCCCTAACCTCCTTAAGTAGGGAGAGAAAGTCTTGGCGGGTAAGGGGTGTGAGATCGTCATCCTCAGGGTCGGAGTCGGAGAGACCGTGAGAGTGTTCAGAAACTTCGGATCTGCTCTTGGCCGGGGTGCTTTTTTTTAGTAAGGAAAGGTGTGAGGTCAGACCCCTGTGACTTTTTACCACCTTTAGGCATCTTGGATAGGCAGAAATGGGGGCAATCAACAAGATAGAAGGTAGGGAGAGCGCTCCAGCAGTTTATCTCAGGACCAGAGGGGGTAGGGTGGCAGGTTTAGCGAAAAGTCATAAGGTATCAGCAAAGAGGCGTGGGCAAAGCTGGGCCAGGGAGCTCCGTCGAAGCTCAGTGCAGTGCAGCCTATCCACCCCAAGGGGGAGCCAGACAATCAGAGACAGTGGCTGCACAGCACGCAGTAGTGTGCCCCGATCAACCACTCCTATCCAGGGCCAGCTTAAAGAATAGGACCCAAGGTGAGGTCTGGCCATGGACCAGCCAGTGACCGGGGCACCTCTAGGATCCAGCAGGAATGGGTCTGTAGGGAAGGAGTTCTGGCCGCAGGAGCTCAGGCCACAGCAGCAGGGGTGCATCCCACGGGGACCAGGATAGGTAGGAACCTGCAAGGAGGGCAAGGGGGCAATAGCAGAGGCCTCCGGTGCACAGCCAGCCTGCCTGCACACTCCGGGGGTTTGTGACAGGGATACCACCAGCAGGGGGTTCCGGGCACCAGGGGGGGTGAAGGCTATAGGCCGCTTTGAGAACGAGTGAGCGGCGTTATGAGGGAGCTGTAGCCAGCTGGGCAGGGAGCAGGGAGAGCTGAAGGGAGAAGTGCGGGAGCGTACAGGCCACCGGCGGGCACCGCCGCAGCCACACAGCACTCCCGGAGCTCACCTCAGGGCCACAATGCAGCGGCAGGACCCGGCTTCCGGAGGCGCGACAGGCCATAGGTCACGGCGGTCCAGCACGGCAGAGAGGCTTCCCTGGGCGGCACACACGGACGAGCAGGGACCTGGGCAGCACGGGGGATCATTAGAGCTGGAGTCCGTCTGATAAAGCAGGTGAGTACAGCCGCGCGGGTGTCTTCTGCCAGCAGCTGCGTCCCGGACTGGAAGGGAAATAGAGGCCCCGGCTTCAGGCCGCAACCCGCGCAGATGCAGGAGGCGTCTGCCGGCTCCGCGGACCCCACAGGCCGGTGCAGGGGGACCCCATTAGATAGGATGGAGGCCCGAGAGTCAGCAGGGGACAGTAGAAGGGGCAATATTGTCGGGCCAGGGCAGGAGCTCCAGCACAGCACATCTGCTCGTCTCTGCCGCCAGGCCATGCCCCCATGTGTACATTTTTTAAACTCTTTTCTCTTATCGGAATATCTTTTCCACCGTAGAGTCTGTAGTCATCGTCTTTTACAGCTTCAGTCCTCCTTCCACAATGTCTATTTGTAAGCTGCCACCAAATGTACCCAAGAAATGCACCCAAGAAACAAGGCCCATGGCCAATCGTTGAATAATATACTAATGCGACTCTTAAAACAAGCTTGAATGTTCTTCCTTAAAATATACAGGTTGAGTATCCCTTATCCAAAATGCTCATGACCAGAAGTATATTAGATGTCGGATTTTTCCACATTTTGGAATAATTGCATACCATAATGAGTTATCATGGCAATGGGATCTAAGTCTAAGCACAGAAGGCATTTATGTTTCATATGCACCTTATACACATAGCCTGAAGGTAATTTTAGACAATATTTTTAATAACTTTGTGCATTAAACAAAGTGTGTGTACATTCACGCTATTTATTTGTTTCATATACACCTTATACACACAGCCTGAAGGTCATTTAATACAATATTTTGTAATAACTTGGTGCATTAAATAAAGTTTGTGTACATTGAGCCACCAGAAAACAAAGGTTTCACTATCTCACTCAAAAAATTCCGTATTTTGTAATATTCCGTATTTCGGAATATTTGGATATGGGATACTCAACCTGTATTAGCACAATACTGCACTTGTGCAACAGCCTGAGATGTTATTTATCCACTGGATTAACTCTGAATAGCTCCAGCCACTCACCAGTCACTGTGCCTTCAGCCAATCAGCAGCTTAATAGCATGGCCGGGCAGAAGGGTAATGTACAGGCCTGCTGCAACTAGCAGAAGTTGGTTGGCTGTTCCAATTATGTGTATGTTCCAATTATGTGTAATTATGTGTATAACACAAACGGAGTAGTTGGGGAGCATCCTCTGCCTGTTTTCCACCCACCAGGCATGTATGAACGTGTGGCTGCAGGCAGTGGCAGCCCCCAGGACAGATTATGTATGATTGTCAAATGAATTACTGAAGCAACATGGGAGTGCACACATGGTGGAACTAAGCACTAGAATCATCAGAAACGGATCTAGCAATGGGGGTAATTCAGACTTGATCGTAGCAGTAAATTTGTTAGCCGTTGGGCAAAACCATGGGGGTCATTCCGAGTTGTTCGCTCGTTATTTTTTTTTCGCAACGGAGCGATTAGTCGCTAATGCGCATGCGCAATGTCCGCAGTGCGACTGCGCCAAGTAAATTTGCTATGCAGTTAGGTTTTTTACTCACGGCATTACAAGGTTTTTTTCTTCGTTCTGGTGATCGTATGTATCTAGGGGCAAGGGCTACTAACTTTCTTAAGCATTGGTGGGATGAAGAACCATCATTTAGAGACTGGAGTATTCCTAAAAACTAAATTAGAAACTGTAGCCAAGCGGAGCCACTGGTACATGCATCTGCTTGTTACAGCAGTCAAGCCCCTCATCAAGCTGTTGCATTTTGAATTACTGAATGCATTTGTTGTGAAAGTATTAATGGTTTTGTTATTTATTTATTTATTTTTAAATGGTATCAGAACCAAATAAAGGATAATGAGAGGGCGTTGATCCATATAAAGGAGTATGAGGGGTCTTTGAGGTACTGTTAGGGTTGCCACCTCATGCATCATCGATTCCTGGAGATCCATACCCCCCCTCTCCAGCGGCACCAAGCAATGTTCATGTAAATAAAATGATGTGCCATATTTATAAAATATTTAATGTACAAATAATCAAATGAAACAGTGTATCTATATAAATGAAACAGTGTATCTATATAAATTAAACAGTGTATCTATATAAATAGGAATATAATAGTCATCAATTGGATAAATTACAGGCATTTGGTGCCTTAAAACTAGATTGTGTGAAAGAGGGAAGAACCATGGAAGTGTAGTGGGCCCTACACATATGGCGATGTGCTGCCAAGGTGCCCGACTGCCGATACAGCCGGCAGGCGACCCAGTGGCAGGGGGGAGTGGAGTTTCTTCACTGCCCCCGTCACCCGGCTCCATAGCACTGCACGCTAATATGGACGAGATTGTCCATATTGGCCTGCATGCATAAACGACAGGGCACCAACTATGAACGAGCGCGGGCCGCTCATCGTTCATCGTTGCTGCCTCCACACTGAATGATATGAATGAGTTCTCGTTCATTAATGAACGAGAATGTTCATATCGTTCAGTGAAATCTGCCAGTGTGTAGGACACATAAGTGTTGCACACAACCTAATCAATATCAAGCTTCAACAGGTTAAGCAAACAAATGCACTACTAAAAGGTGTCTGCTAGTGATTAAAAAATATACATATATCTATATATAACTTGAGCCTCTTATTGTTTCATGCATGCTCATTATATTATAAATATATGTGTGAAATGCCTGTCAGCTCTTATTGTTCTCACATGAGTCAGGACGGCGTTATTTCACCACTGCAGCTCGGGGAAACACTGCTGGTGCTCTCAGGTACCCTTATTTCTGGAGAATCAAGGAATCTGGGTGAAGGGAAAAGCCTCCTGGAGAGTTGCCACCAAATCCTGGAGAATCCAGGAAATTAGGGAGAGGTGGCAACCCTAGGTACTGTATATAAAGAGCATGAGGGGGTTCTGAGGCATTATAAAGTCATGAAGTTGCTCTAGGCTGGCATATAATAGCATGACGGGTGCTCTGAGGCATATAAATAGGCTTACCATACCATCTCTTTAAACCAAGACACTCATGAATTATACATGTTCTATGGTTGGCTGACTTCAAGCCAGAACCTGTGTAATTCATGTGTGTTCCAGTTTAAAGATATAGTATGGTAATCCTACATACAGTATAAAGAGGCAGGAGGGGTCTCTGTGCTGGCATATGAAGGGGCTCTAAGGCATATGATTTGGCATGAGGGGGCTCTGAGGCATATATATATATATATATATATATATATATGGTGGAGTAGATGGCATACTGTATAAAAGGGCATGTGGCAGCCCTGCATTCAGAGAAATTATTTTTATATAACCCTACTGAGGTTTTGACCATGCCCCTTGTAACACCACTGTCTGGGAATCTGAAAATGAAAAGGCGGGAGCCTTACTTAGTTTGTACTGTAGCTTTCTATGTTCTGTAGATTGTATGACTAAGAGGCATACAATCTGGGTATATTACTGAACCTAGATCCTGTCAGAGTACAGTTCCAGACCCAATTGCAAAGCCATATGAGACTTCTACATTTGTCTGTATGTAAAACCCAAAGGTGTGGGGCAATGCTCGGTAAACTACAAAATTCCACTTTCTGAAAGTAGGATACGTTCCTGGTTAAAGAGTGTGGTAAATAAATGGACATGACCATCCAGACATCATGTTCCATCCAACTATGTGATTCAGTCTTCAGCTGTGAATTCTCCTAACCTGGCATATATTGATGTATTCATCCAACACCTTTAATATGACAAACCAATGGAGGCTTTGCATTAGTGGTAAATTTCAAAAATAAAAACTACTTTCACAGCTCATGACTTTCTCCTAATGTAGAACAAATCTGTTCTGACGTTTGAAGAAAAATGTAGAAACATAGAATTTGATGGCAGAAAACAATACACACTTCTACATAGGTTATGCTTTTTTGTGTCTTTTGCTTTATGTACTGTATGGTTAGGAACTGTGTTATGTTTTTCATTTTTTTTTTTTATAGTAGCAGTGAGCACAGTAGTAAAATAGTGAAGTTCTCCAGTTTCTATAACATGCTAAAAGATTCCATTTCCATGATTCTAGAACAGTAATAATGGGTGTCACATGAATGTGCTGCCAACATAAATCTCTTCATATCAAAGCCCTGCTAGCATAACAATAATACTTATGTATTAACAGCGTGATAAGATAAAATGTAAAAATAAAAGGAGCATAAAAAAAATGTTTTATCAGTTACTGTACCACAGCCAGATTATAGACAAGGCGAATTGGATGGGAACATAAGGCCTTTAGAGAGACCACAGATGCACATTGTGTCTCTGCCATGAAATGGAAGAACCATCATCATTGGACTTGAAACATTAGTGGTTACCATGTCCCCTGAAATGGTGTAGCTGGGCTCCATTATCTATGCACGGCAGCTGCCTAGAGCACCGGCTGCTGGAGGGCGGCACTTAATCAACTGCACAACTATAAAATGAGGGATGAGCTGCGCCACTTTCCCACCAAAACCCACAGCACCATTTTTATTTCATATACTTCTGTGGGTTCTGGAGGAGGAGATTGAGGACAAGTGACAGCATTTAGGCAGCAGCCGCCCGCCCTCACTAGCAGCAGCCTCCCGCCCCTCACCAGCTGCAGTGCATTATGGAGCCAGCGTCAGCAACAGGAGCAGTGACTCCATGCCATCAACAGCGCTAACCCGAGGGGCACCATGAGCCGGAAGATGGTGGCAGCAGCGGGGAGCAGTATCCTCCACAGCATCCTGGCCAGCGGTAATATGCCGCACCTTTGTTGTGATGGTGGTGAACCCGGACTAGTTGCTGTCTGAAGTCACACCCCGGGGAAGTGTGCACTGGCTGGGGAAGGAGGGGGATTGGATTTATGTGTGTATCTATGGAGACAGTGTGTATATATGGATGTATGTATGGAGGTAGTGTATGTTTATATATGTATGGAGGCAGTGTATGTACGTACGTACGTACGTACGTACGTTCGTACGTACGGAGGCAGTGTATGGATGTAAATATGTGTGTAGGCATGTGGTAATACCGGTGCCAGCTTCCCGAACACTGACTAGCCCACCGGTTGGCATGCCGTCCAACAGGGACTATTCCCACTCGGGGCTTGCGCTCGCACTCCGCTGGCCATCTGACAGACGGGATCATGGCATTGGTATGGTGACCGGTGGTCTCCCAACCACTGGTCACCCGATACAACCCTGTGTGTATGTATGGAGGCAGTGTATGTTTGTATGTATGTATGTATGTATGGAGGAAGTGTGTCTATGGATGTATATATGAGTGTATGGATGTATATATGTATGGAGGCAGTATGTGTATAGATGTATATATGAGTGTACAGATGGATCAAGGTAATTTAGACCATTTGAGATCTCCTGAAAAAAGAAAATCTTTGATATTGATACACATGGTAAATTCAAATTGAAATCCGAGTTCTTCCCAATTAAATCCAAAGGTACCAGTGTTGAGAGCTTTGATAGAGAGATTTTATAAGACGACACTTGAGGATTTTAAGAAGATATGTAATCAATCTAATTTTTCTAAACAGAACAAGAAACCTAACCATTCAAAATGGGATAGAAAAGCCATCAACAAACTAATGAGGGATTCCTCCATTGTCATCAAGGAGGCGGACAAAGGGGGAGGACTCGTAATTCAAAACAAAACAGAGTACATTAAAGAAGCTACAGTAATATGTAGTTAGATCATTCATATAATTACATCAAATTATTAAGTGACCCAAAACAGAATTTTTTTAGAATTACATACCCTTTTAGAAAATTACATGAAAGATGGAGTTATCGCCAAAGAGGAATTTTTATTTCTGTACCCCACACATCCCACAGTCCCAATTTTCTATCACTTACAAAAGATCCACAAATCCCTCACTGCACCCCCTGGGCATCCTATAGTTCCAGCCATTAATACACTTTCTTCCAATTTATCTTTTTATGTAGACCCATATCTACAACCTCGAGTTTCTACTTTGAAATCACATATCAAAGACGCTACACATTTTTTGAACATAATTAAAGATATAGAGTGGAAGGACTCGTATGCCTTTCTGACTTTTGATGTTCATAGTTTGTACTCTAACATTCCTCATTCAAAAGGCATAGAGGCCATCGCAAACAGACTGAGATCAGATGGAGATCTCTCAGAGAGGCATAGGGAGTTCCTTCTTGACTCCATTTCTTACATACTGCATCACAATTACTTTTTGTTTCTAGACACTTATTATTTGCAACAAGTAGGAACGGCCATGGGCACCAGGTTTGCACCGAGCTATGCAAACCTCTACATGGGGGAGTTAGAAGAACACCTCGTATGGGGGGCGGGTTCAGCACACACCTGGTCCTCTATGGCCTCTACATTGATGACATTTTTATTATTTGGGATGGGGATCACGTTTCAGCGCACAATTTCATCACTTCCCTGAACACCAATTCATATAATTTACAGTTCACACATTCTTATAATAGAAGTATGATTCATTTTCTGGATATTACACTGAGGATCTATAATAGTAAGATTTGCACTAAAATTTACCTCAAGGAGGTAAAAGTGCCCACTACCCTACCTGGAAAAACAACATCCCTAAGGGCCAGTTTCTTCGCTTAAGAAGAAACTGTTCTGAGATAGATATATTCGAAAAACAGGCAACTACTATGATGAAATCCTTCCACCATCAGGGCTATCCAGAATATATAGCATCTAGGGCATAAGATGAAGCAAAACAGAAGAATAAGGAGGAGCTTCTAACACAACATCAGAGGAAACACAAAAAAAACGAAAATGAGAATAGAGACATTGCATTTATTTCGACTTACAATAACCACTGCTTGGAAAATAAGAAAATCATACAGAAAAACTACAATATTCTCAAACAGGATCCTCTCCTGTGTGAGTATATTCCATCTAAACCAGTACTTGTTTTCAGAAAAAATAGGTCCTTGAAAAATCTACTGGCATCCAGATTTTTGAAACCTGAGAATACCCAGAAAAAGGATCTTCAGAATCCTTGTTGGCTTCAGCCCAAACCTAAAGGGTGTTACAAATATGGGGGGAATAGATGCTTAACGTGTGAACATATGCCAAATAAAATCACCACAATACCAATAAATCCTGGAGAAAAAGCATGTGAAATAAAAAACTTTATTTCATGCAATACAACATTTGTGATTTACATGCTTACATGTGACTGTGACTTTAAATATATAGGGAGAACCACCAGACCCCTTAGAGTCAAATTCTTAGACCGCCACAGAAATATCCTTAAGAAACTCCCTACCCACCGTGTATCAAGACATTTTTCGGAAGTTCATGTTGGAGACCCAAAATGTATGAAGTTAGTGGGTATAGAACATGTCCCACTAACTAAATGGGGGGGGGGGATAGATACAGCCAACTATGCAAACAAGAGGTATACTGGATGTTTAAGATGAGCTCCATTTACCCTGATGGGTTAAATGAGGCGATGGAGTTAAACACAGTTATATAAATGCACTATATGTGCTCTTTAAAGAAATTACTATATTACCAACTGTGCCTATACCTATTTAGGAGTTATGATAAACAATAGATAGGACTTTGGATAAGCACTTTAACGGGCTCTAAAAACAAAAATAAAAGCTGATTTCTGAATATTAAGATCTTTTAATAATGGGGTAAACGTACTGATGCCACATAATAAATCATGAATCAAGAACTTTTGATATGTTTGAATACAAACGAAAATAGGTATGTATTTGAATCTTCTTACAGATATTAAATTCTTATATATACGAATATCACTAGAACTACAATACCCATAATATAGATAATATGATTAGGGGAATAAAGGAAATCAAAAGAACCTAGAACAGATTCATACTTTATTAAATATCGACTATATTTCTCTGTATTATTAATGTGAATCATGTTTAATGTTTTGAAGTATGTTTTCTCTCTCCTTCTAAGATGACACTGCTGTTTATTATATGAATACAATAACCAATATTAGAAACTACAACTCCCATAATTCTTATTTGCTGCTAGTTATCCCCCTATTGGTTTATCTGATTAGGTGACTAAAACACATTATCGGATTTATGTTTGACACAGAGGAATGAGTCTAATACCGCCTCCGAGTCATGTGACCGGAGACCCCGGAAATGAAATACGGGCAGTGTGCCCGATGAAATTAGAATAATGAGATGTAGATCAGGTGACCGGCAGCAGCTAACCATAATAATAAGAAACTATCCACCATCTGGATTTTTAGAAGCTAAAACATGGTGCTCAGTGTATGTGTATACAGTATATAGTATATAGACCAATGGATATCCAAAATACACAAGTCCCAATGTCATGTGACCAGAATATGTAAAATACTATCCAATGAGCCAAAACGAATCTCTAGTCACGTGTTCTTTGTTGTGATCATGTGACCGGAAAAACTAGTAAAATATTCGGGTTTATAGCCGGTTTAAGATATTAAAACCAATTGTATTCCTTATAAAAATAAATTTCTAAATGAATTGTTGAAAAGGTGTTTTAAATAGGTCTGCCTCCATATTAGTAATTTTATTATTTTAATTATGTATATCTTGATTACCATGATGGTATGCTAATGAGCAATCAATTATGGGGGGTATAAATATGCCTACCTGGACAAGAGAGCAACACCTTGAAAAAGCTGCCAGTTGGAGCAGCGAAACGCAATGGACATCCACCCACAGGGCATCTGCATTTTCCTTCTGCCTGAACCAGCTCCGCTCTGATCCATAGGGAGTGTACTCCAGTTGAACGGAAACCTGCCTATTAATCAACAAACGGTGATAAAAACCCTACCGCGACTAACTTGAGGACTCCAGCCTATATTTGCATTGGCACAGGAGAGCGTTCCTCTGGCGGACACTATAAAGGCACCTACCGCACAAGGCAAGTTGTTTCTTGTTGGAATACAATACAAATATACTTCTCCAGAACTTCGGGCATTAAAGGAACAGGCACTTAGAGAAGGACCAATACAATTAATGAACAGTCCCAGTGGGTGAGAAATTGCTCTAATGGGAATTTTATTATGTACTTAATGTTGATTTTATGTATTCAGTGTTACATGAATTTTTATAGTGTCTATTAAATTGCTAATTGAGATAATAAATACACACATATAAGTGCTGCTTTAGTTCTTTTTTCATTTATAAGTGTACAGATGTATGCATGTAGGCAGTGTATGGATGTATGTTTGGAGGCAGTGTATGTATGTATGTATGAGAGAGTCAGTGTATGTATGTATGTATGTTTGGATGTATGTATGTATGTATGAGAGAGGCAATGTATGTATGTATGTATATATGTATGAGAGAGGCAGTGTATGGTTGTATGTATGAGAGAGGCAGTGTATGGTTGTATGTATGTATGTATGTATGCATGTATGATAGAGGCAGTGTATGTATGTATGGATGTATGTATGAGAGAGGCAGTGTACGGATGTATGGATGTATGTATGAGAGAGGCAGTGTACAGATGGGTCCATGTTTATCTTGACCTTTAATAGAATTAACTGAGACTGGGCAGTCGGACTTATTCCCCTGCTGTAATGATATAATCCCCTGCTGTATTGTTCTCTGTATTGTATTGCAGCTGAGAACAATAGATGAAGGGTTTATGTTAATAAACCATGTTGTGCCTAGGTGCAGCAAACTAGCCAAGATAACCATAGACCCATCTGAATGTATGTATGTATGTATGTATATATGTATGTATGAGAGAGGCAGTGGATGGATGGATGGATGGATGAGAGAGGCAGTGTATGTATGTATGTATGTATGTATGTATGAGAGGTAGTGTATGTATGTATGTATGAGAGAAGCAGTGTATGTATGTACTGTATGCATGTATGTATGTATGTATGAGACAGGCAGTGTATGGATGGATGGATGGATGGATGGATGGATGTATGTATGTATGAGAGAGGCAGTGTATGTATGGATGTATGAGAGAGGCAGTGTATGGATGTATGAGAGAGGCAGTGTATGGATGTATGGATGTGCGTATGTATGAGAGAGGCAGTGTATGTATGGATGTATGAGAGAGGCAGTGTATGGATGTATGAGAGAGGCAGTGTATGGATGTATGGATGTGCGTATGTATGAGATATGCAGTGTATGGATGTATGAGAGAGGCTGTGTATGGATGTGTGTATGTATAAGACAGGTAGTGTATGGATGTATGTATGAGAGAGGAAGTGTATGGATGTATGTATGTATGTGTGAGAGAGGCAGTGTATGGATGTATGAGAGAGGCAGTGTATGGCTGTATGTATGAGAAAGGCTATGTATGTATGTATGTATGTATGTATGTATGTATGAGAGAGGCAGTGTATAGATGTATGTATATATGAGAGAGGCAGTGTATGGATGTATGGATGTATGTATGAGAGAGGCAGTGTACAGATGGATCCATGTTTATCTTGACCTTTAATAGAATTAACTGAGACTGGGCAGTCGGACTTAACCCCCTGCTGTAATGATATAATCCCCTGCTGTATTGTTCTCTGTATTGTATTGCAGCTGAGAACAATAGATGAAGGGTTTATGTTAATAAACCATGTTGTGCCTAGTCACAGCAAACTAGCCAAGATAACCATAGACCCATCTGTATGTATGTATGTATGTATGTATATATGTATGAGAGAGGCAGTGTATGGATGTATGTATGAGAGGTAGTATATGTATGTATGTATGTATGTATGAGAGAAGCAGTGTATGTATGTATGTATGTATGTACTGTATGCATGTATGTATGTATGTATGAGACAGGCAGTGTATGGATGGATGTATGTATGTATGTATGTATGTATGAGAGAGGCAGTGTATGGATGTATGGATGTATGAGAGAGGCAGTGTATGGATGTATGAGAGAGGCAGTGTATGGATGTATGGATGTATGAGAGATGAAGTGTATGGATGTATGAGAGAGGCAGTGTATGTATGGATGTATGAAAGAGGCAGTGTATGTATGGATGTATGGATGTATGTATGAGAGAGGCAGTGTATGGATGTATGAGAGAGGCAGTGTATGGATGTATGAGAGAGGCAGTGTATGGATGTATGGATGTATGAAAGATGCAGTGTATGGATGTATGAGAGAGGCAGTGTATGGATGTATGGATGTGCGTATGTATGAGACAGGTAGTGTATGTATGTATGGATGTATGTATGTATGTATGTATGAGAGAGGCAGTGTATGGATGTATGGATGTATGAGAGATGCAGTGTATGGATGTATGGATGTATGAGAGAGGCAGTGTATGGATGTATGGATGTATGAGAGATGCAGTGTATGTATGTATGTATGTATGTATGTATGAGAGAGGCAGTGTATGGATGTATGAGAGAGGCAGTGTATGGATGTATGGATGTATGAGAGATGAAGTGTATGGATGTATGAGAGAGGCGATGTATGGATGTATGAGAGAGGCAGTGTATGGATGTATGTATGTATGAGAGATGAAGTGTATGGATGTATGAGAGAGGCAGTGTATGGATGTATGGATGTGCGTATGTATGAGAGAGGCAGTGTATGGATGTATGGATGTATGAGAGAGGCAGTGTATGGATGTATGTACAGTATGTATGAGATATGCAGTGTATGTATGGATGTATGGATGTATGACAGAGGCAGTGTATGGATGTATGAGATAGGTAGTGTATGGATGTATGAGAGAGGCAGTGTATGGATGTTTGTACAGTATGTATGAGAGATGCAGTATATGGATGTATAAGAGAGGCAGTGTATGGATGTATGGATATATGAGATAGGTAGTGTATGGATGTATGGATGTGTGTATGTATGAGACAGGTATTGTATGGATGTATGTATGTATGTATGAGAGAGGCAGTGTGTGTGTGTGTGTGTGTGTGTGTGTGTGTGTGTGTGTGTGTGTGTGTGTGTGTGTGTGTGTATGTATGTATGAGAGAGGCAGTGTATGTATGTATGGATGTATGAGAGAGGCAGTGTATGTATGGATGTATGTATGTATGTATGTATGAGAGATGCAGTGTATGTATGGATGCATGAGAGAGGCAGTGTATGGATGTATGAGAGAGGCAGTGTATGGATGTATGGATGTATGAGATAGGTAGTGTATGTATGGATGTATGAGAGAGGCAGTGTATGGATGTATGTACAGTATGTATGAGAGATGCAGTATATGGATGTATGAGAGAGGCAGTGTATGGATGTATGAGAGAGGCAGTGTATGGATGTATGGATGTGTGTATGTATGAGACAGGTATTGTATGGATGTATGTATGAGAGAGGCAGTGTATGTATGTATGTATGTATGAGAGAGGCAGTGTATGTATGGATGTATGGATGTATGAGAGAGGCAGTGTATGTATGGATGTATGTATGTATGTATGAGAGATGCAGTGTATGTATGGATGTATGAGAGAGGCAGTGTATGGATGTATGAGAGAGGCAGTGTATGGATGTATGAGAGAGGCAGTGTATGGATGTATGAGAGAGGCAGTGTATGGATGTATGGATGTGTGTATGTATGAGACAGGTATTGTATGCATGTATGTATGAGAGAGGCAGTGTATGTATGTATGTATGTATGTATGTATGAGAAAGGCAGTGTATGTATGGATGTATGGATGTATGAGAGAGGCAGTGTATGTATGGATGTATGTATGTATGAGAGATGCAGTGTATGTATGGATGTATGAGAGAGGCAGTGTATGGATGTATGAGAGAGGCAGTGTATGGATGTATGAGAGAGGCAGTGTATGGATGTATGGATGTGCGTATGTATGAGACAGGTAGTGTATGGATGTATGTATGAGAGAAGGCAGTGTATGTATGTATGGATGAATGTATGTATGTATGTATGAGAGAGTTAGTGAATGGATGGATGGATGTTTGCATGTATGTATGTATGTATATATGAGAGAGGCAATGTATGGATGTATATATGTACTGTATGTACAGTATGTATGAGAGACAGAATGAAATAGAGAGATGTGTGATATGAAATAAAGGGAGATGGTATATGTGTAAAAGAGAGCGAGAATGAGAAAGAGAAAAAGTAGAGAGATGTGTACGAATGAGAGAGACAGAGTATGAATGTATATATGAGAGGCAGTGTATGGATATGTACGTATGTATGAGAGACAAATGAAATAGAAAGAGATAGGCAGCTGGGTAGGGTACCAGGATCTGGGAAGGGGGTGCCACCGAGTGTACCCATTAAATTATTAAGGATATCTTTGAGAGGTACATCCTTGTTGTACGCAATGCAGTCAGACTGGGAAATGTATAAGACGCCGCCTATGCACTTTCACCTTAGTGACTGGGAAAGTGAGTAATTGATGGTGTTGGGGGGCAGTAGGCAGAAATTTTGCCTAGGGTGCCGAGAAACCTTGCACCAGCCCTTCGCGGATCCTGTTGGTAAGTATTTACCATAACTCCACAAATCCAGATCTTTTCTCCTGTCTTTCCCTTCCTTCAATTCATCTGTCTGTATTTCTCAGCTTCTCTGCTTAGCTCCTACCTGTCTCTCCCCTCTAATACATATCCTGCATGTCTCTTTCCACCTCACAGATCTGCCACAGATTTCCCCTACGCACAACATATCCTGTATGTCTCTTTCCCTCTGCACAGCTCCAACCTGTCTCTATCCCTCTCTGTATACACCTGCATGTCTCTTCCACCTCTGTACTGTGCACCTCCTACCAGTATTATCCACCTACATTTTCAGCACACCTCCCACTTCCTGCATGCCTGTTTTCCCTTCTGCAAAGCTCCTTCCTCTCTCCTCTAATTTAGTACATTGTTTACATTCTCTTTCCCCTTTCCACAGATTCTTGCTATCTCTCCCACATAGATGCAGCACTTCTTCCATTTTATTGTTGTTTTTAACACTAACCCGTGTGTATGTCTAAATCTATTACTGCCCCTGTCTGTCACCCCTTTATGTTTGCCTCCATGTCTAAATCATTTTTATGTGTATGTCTCTTCCCTTCATGTGTGCCTCTGCCACTGCTTTTTGTGTCCCTATCTTTCCCCTCATCTATTATATTTGACTTTATCTAATTTTGTATTTGAGCCTTTGTCTATCTTTGATCTCCCCCCTATTCTCATTCTATGCACTGTTCTGATGTTTAAAGAAAAACCAAATAGAAACAGAAACTTGGAGATTAACAACATAAACACCCTACATTTCTATCTAGTTTGCCCTTTTTGTGTGTTTTCTAGGGTTAGGTACTGTACTGTGTTTTGCATGTCATATTGTTTTTGTTGGGTGTGGTATGGTTTGCTGGCGGTCGGGGTCCCAGCGACCAGCATACCGGCGCCGGAATCCCGACCGCCGGCATACTGACAGCTGGGTGAGCGCAAATGAGCCCCTTGCGGGCTCGCTGCGCTCACCATGCTGCGCGCGCCACGCTATCTATTCTCCCTCCAGGGGGGTCGTGGTATGGTGGTCGCCGGGAGCCCGGCCGCCGGCAGCCTGAAGGCCACCCGTTTTTGTTAATAGGACAGTAGTATATTAGAAGTATAATAGTGCAGTGCGTGTTCTATCTTTCTTGGCCTTATGTGCCTATTGCCATTTATCACTCTTATCATAGATATCCCGCAGCCTTCTGCTACGTTTGCCCTCAAAAAACACTTTTCCTCTTGCGCAGCACATTCTCCCACCTCCCATGTCTTATACTTTTCATCCCTAACTTTCCATTTTTTTCTTCTAAAGTATATTGTGTCTGCTAACCAAAAGTAACAAGGATAAACAGAGGCATAACTGTGCCAAACGCCACATAACTGTATCTGAATATGGCAAGTAAGCACAAACTCTTCAGTCTAATAATATGAACCTATTGATATTACATTATGGGTCATAGTAAGTTTAAAATCTCAATAGCAAACACGCTGATAGGGATTTGAGACTCTGTTGGCCAGGGATTCCACACTGAAGATGCATGCACTCAAGAGATGATTTATCAAAGTGCAGAAACCGCTTTTAAAGTGAAAAAGAGGCAGGGCCCCAACCCAGTACCTTTCCTAGGGCCCCATTAACTGTTAATATGTCTCTCCCAGTTATTACATGATATTGATTTTCTTTGTCAACAATCCTTTCAATTAAATGCCTCATGTTTATTTACTTAAAACACTAAATTCTTAATACAATATGCATTCAGCTGCCATCACTAAATGCGTACATGGCACAGTCTGTGGGCAGGCAATCAGGGAACTGATTATAAAATGTGTCTAGCATCTCTACTGCCATATTTAGCAAATTTCCTGCTAGGCCCAAAACGGACTATTCTTCCAAAATTCACTTTACAACAAAGAATTTGTTTTAATGTTTGACTTTTTTCTCTCCATAAAATAATACAGAGGTTAACTATGTAATCAGCATGAAATTGCCAGCAATCAGATAATATTGAAATGAGAGGGATAAAAGAATGGATACCATCTGGGTTTTAAAGCCAATCACCGGTAAAATATCCCTCCTTCCGCACGAGGATAATAGAACATTATTTATCTTTTTATACTTGAAGTGGTTTTCAAATTGTGAAACCAATTTCATTCTGGAGTAGAGAGAAATATCCATAAAAGTCATGAAACTGTGGTCTGCGTACAGATCAGTCACCCGCCTATAGCCCACGTTAGCATGAGATGAGTGTCTAAAGTGATTTATAGCTGAAAGAGAAGAGAGCTGACTGACTATTCTACATTTATTTCTCTAGAGCAATATCAATTTATAGCTTAACGATATTAGCAAAGAAGTAGAAAATTCTTAGGGCTTGTTCACATAGAAGTCTTTTATGGAGCAATGGGATGTAAGGTGGGAGGCAATGGGAACTAGTAAAGGTTAACACACCCCACCCTCCCCCTCCAGTGGAAGGAAAAAGAAAAGCAAGATTGTTGTGACATTGGAAAGCAATGCCAGTTGTATACATTTATTACTTAGATGATATATTAGAGGTACACTACTGTAAATGTAAGAATATATTCAGCATGATATACATGTAACATAATGTACTGTCCATCAGTATGTCTGAGCTCAAAGGTGTCTTTGTGGATTGTGTTGCTTTTATTCTAAATAAAGTTTTCCACAAACTAGCATTTACATTTCTAATTTCACTAATACATAGATGATAGAGAATCAATCAACTTAATTGGCTATATTT
The DNA here is from genome assembly GCF_028390025.1 of Pseudophryne corroboree. Taxonomy (NCBI): domain Eukaryota; kingdom Metazoa; phylum Chordata; class Amphibia; order Anura; family Myobatrachidae; genus Pseudophryne; species Pseudophryne corroboree. The sequence continues at coordinate 438,891,201 of NC_086445.1, forward strand.
GTAAGCCGTCACTTCTTGCCGGGTTTCAGGTGAAAAAGTAGCAGTAACACTAAGGGGTCAATTCAATAAGGGATGATGTTCTCACCTCCCGTGAGTGAGCCTATATGATTGCACTTACTGTACCACAGGATGCCCACATGTTTTGTTTGCAGCCCCTTAGGGCTCCAAACTGTAATTTTTCAAACCCATAATGATTGGCTGGTGGATTATTACTTTCCACTTATCACTTCTTTATCACTGCTTTATCTCTTCTCCAGGCTTAATACATCTGCCCCATTGTTAGATGCATGCAGGCAGGTCAGCCATCAGAAATAAAGGGGCCCGGAACTGAAAAATTAGGCAGCCCCCCCACCAAACACACTGCCCCATAGCCGCTATAAACTGCCTCATAGCCACACACACACTGCCCCATAGACAAACACTCAGCACACAGTCCCATAGACACATACACTCTGTCCCATAGACACACACAGCAGCACACAGTTACAGAGACTCACACATACAGTGCCATAGACACACACACACACACACTACCCCATAGCCACACACACTCTGCCCCATAGACACTTAGCAGCTCCTGATTGGCTTCCAGCCTGAGAGCTTCTATTGGCTCACTGACGGCTCTACAGTCAAAATACAAATATAGCTCTGTCCCTTCATGCTGCCTGCTGGCCCCCAATCCTCGATGCTGCCACATGGGCCCCACCTGGAGTGCCGACCTTCCTCCCTTGATGGTGGGCCTGCATGCAGGTACACCTTTGTGGGCCCTGTTGTAAAAGAGTTGGATACTATTCATCTCCTTAAAACTAAGCAATTTAGTGAATATTATTGACCTCTCTGCACTTCAGTTCCAGCACTCATGCTTACTATGCAGGCCTTCCTTATCCCAACCAGTTATAACATTAAATTAATATTGTGTCACAGTTCGGGGTTAGTAGAAGCCATACTTACCCGTCCGTTGCTCACTCTGGATCAGGTTCAGGTCCGGATTCTCCCATGGATAATAGCTACTGTTTGTCAGTGTCTCCCGGCGTTCGCTCCCGTGCTAGCCTGCAGCTGGCTTTGGTGCATGGGCGCCGCCATCTTCCTTGCAAGTCAGCCGACTCATTCAACCAATTGCGAAGTTCCAGATTCTCACATGACCCGTGCTGCCAATGACTCACTGGTGGAGGGTTTAAAAAGTGAATCAGCATGGGAAGTCGGCGCCTGAACAACGTCGCTTGCTGCTACACTCCCAGGTCTCGGTTCTGCCTTGCTAGCAGCTCCAGAACAACCACTTACAAGTTATGAAGTTCAGAGTTACTCTTCATTCCAGCTGGTCCAGCAATATTCGAGGCCCTGCCTGGTCAAGTCCAGTCCATCCGGTTCAACATTACTCCAGGCTCTGCCTGGTCATGTCCAGTCTGGTTCCAGCCGGTCCAGTAATATTCCAGGTGCTGCCTGGTCTAGTCCAGTCTAGTCCAGCCAGTCCAGTACTGAACAAGTCTACTGTGGCCCAGCTGGTTCAGTGTTAACCATATGCAACTTGACTAAGTCTACTGCGATATCAGCAGGTACATTATTACTCAAGTCAAGCTCAAGAAGATCACTAAGTTAGTTTCATCTTAAGTATCATTCGTCTCAGATGTCAGACAAGTGTTCTAATCTTCATTGTTTATTCGGAAGACCTACATTTGTCCACATCAACTCCTACACTCCCCATCCACCTCTTCATCTGAAGAGCCCCAGAGAACATCAAAATTCAGTCTCATGACATATTGGTTAATTAAGTAGGATTAATCCATCCTTAGTAAATAAAAATTAACACCATACTCAAATTAAATATAGAAATTAAATACCATTTATATTTAATATATAAGCCCATTGCCCGCAACCAACCCCAACTTCAATAGGTAGCATTTGTATTTAATGAATATGTTAATTTTACCTCAATAAGTCCTGAATTCAAAATATCATCATACACATTATTTAATACTAAATCCTACACTATATTAACAAATATTGCGTTTTACAGCCCCAATACAGTAGCGCACGCAGGGGGTTTCTGAGTGCCAAGAATCCCCCCCTCCCAGCCCCCCTGACAGACAAGAGGAGAGAGCAGGCACGATATTACAAAGCCCTGCCCCCTTGTGGCAAAGTGCCACGATATGCAGGTCAGTGGGGAAGGGTGGAGCCAATATGACTAGACTCCATTAGAATCGTGTCATTTAAGGCCCACCCCCTGCCAACAGACCCTGCGAATCCCTGCATTTTGACGCAAGGGGGCAGGGTTTAATATTGTGCCTGCTTTCTTCCATCAATATCGACAGTAGAATACTGTGTATTTAATCCTCAGTAACATTTCTAACAATGCTTGAGGATTCTGCTGCACTCCTGTGGTGGGATGTTATGAAGTCCAAGTTCGTCGGCCATGCGGGATGCTGGCCGAACTCAGACTTTTTTTTAAAGGGGCAAACATTTACAAGGCTAAACCTTGCCTAGTAAAGGATTGCCCTTTTTTTTTATAAAAAATTCAGTTCGTCCATCATCCCGCACAGCCTTTGAACTTGGACTTCATTACATCCCGCCCCAGTAGTGCAGCAGAATCCTTAAGCATTGGTGGAAATGTAACTGTGTGGACTGAGGGGGTCATTCCAACACGATCGCTCTCTGCAGTTTATCGCAGCACAGCAATCGGGTCGGAACTGCGCATGCACCGGCGCATGGTCGGTTCCTAGCAATCGCCTCTGCCTGATTGACAGGCAGAGGCGGTCGCTGGGCGGGAGGGGGTGGTACGGCGGCATGTGGCCGCCATTTTGGGGGCGCAGTCCAGCCAACGCAGGCGTGTCCAGACCGAGCGGGGGGGCGGGCCGCAGTGGCTGCGTGACGTCACATGCAGCCGCTGCGACCAGGGGCAGCGCAGAGATTCTCCCAGCCAGCCGCAGGAGCTGCGCAGGCCGGGAGTTACTTCTCAAATGCAAAAGCATCACCGCTGTGCGATGCTTTTGCATTTCTGCGGGAGGTTTGGGCCTGACAAGAGGGGCAGACTAGCTCTGTGCTGGGCGTCCCCCCCGCATGTCTGAGTGCCTGATCGTAGCTGTGCTAAATTTAGCACAGTTACGATAAACTCGGAATGACCCCCTGAATACACAGATCTGCACCAGTGCTTAGAATTCAGAACAATGACTTAAAACAATGGCTTCTGTAGTCCAGTCCACAGTAAATATTCATGGCAATGGGAATATACACAGTCACTTCTTATTAGAGCAGCAGTGTAATAAAGTATGAACAAGAAATCACAGTTGTTGTTGCAGGACTGAGATGTATATTGAGCTTGCACAGAAATCTAATGTTAATTGGTCAGGGATCTCAGCAGAACACAGGTGAAATACATAGTAGAAAAACACTGCACAGAACATTGAATACTGAAGCGAGATTTGGTAATTCAGGAATTTAGCTTGAAAGGATTAACTGCAGAAACACTACTAGGAATCCAAGTACTGTTCAGGGAATAGGAACCGCGTGACAAGGCTCCACCAAGAACTAGAAACTGGTACACAGAAATTATGACTGGAAAATCTGTGCAGGGCTGGCTGCCTTTTACCAGGACCCTCAAATCACACTGCCTCCACACAGCTCCCGTCCTCACCTCCCGTCCTCACAAATCACACTGACTCCACACAGCTCCCGTCCTCACCTCCCGTCCTCACAAATCACACTGCCTCCACACAGCTCCCGTCCTCACAAATCATACTGCCTTCACACAGCTCCCATCCTCACAAGTCACACTGCCTCCACACAGCTCCCGTCCTCACAAATCACACTGCCTCCACACAGGTCCCGTCCTCACAAATCACAATGACTCCACACAGCTCCCGTCCTCACAAATCACACTGCCTCCGCACAGCTCCCGTCCTCACAAATCACACTGCCTCCGCACAGCTCCCGTCCTCACAAATCACACTGCCTCCGCACAGCTCCCGTCCTCACAAATCATACTGCCTCCGCACAGCTCCCGTCCTCACAAATCATACTGCCTCCGCACAGCTCCCGTCCTCACAAATCACACTGCCTCCACACAGCTCCCGTCCTCACAAATCACACTGCCTCCACACAGCTCCCGTCCTCACAAATCACACTGCCTCCACACAGCTCTTGTCCTCACAAATCACACTGCCCCCACACAGCTCCTGTCCTCACAAATCACACTGCCTCCACACAGCTCCCGTCCTCACAAATCACACTGCCCCTACACAGCTCCCGTCCTCACAAATCACACTGCCCCCACACAGATCCCGTCCTCACAAATCACACTGCCTCCACACAGCTCCCGTCCTCACAAATCACACTGCCTCCACACAGCTCCCGTCCTCACAAATCACACTGCGCCCACACAGCTCCCGTCCTCACAAGTCACACTGCCTCCACACAGCTCCCGTCCTCACAAATCACACTGCCTCCACACAGCTCCCATCCTCACCTCCCGTCCTCACAAATCACACTGCCTAAACACAGCTCCCGTCCTCACAAGTCACACTTCCTCCACACAGCTCCCGTGCCTCACAAATCACACTGCCTCCACAAAGCTCCCGTCCTCACAAATCACACTGACTCCGCACAGCTCCCGTCCTCACAAATCACACTGCCTCCGCACAGCTCCCGTCCTCACAAATCACACTGCCTCCGCACAGCTCCCGTCCTCACAAATCACACTGCCTCTGCACAGCTCCCGTCCTCACAAATCACACTGCCTCCACACAGCTCCCGTCCTCACAAATCACATAGCCTCCACACAGCTCCCGTCCTCACAAATCCCACTGCCTCCACACAGCTCGTCCTCACAAATCACACTGCCCCCACACAGCTCCCGTCCTCACAAATCAAACTGCCTCCACACAGCTCCCGTCATCACAAATCACACTGCCTCCACACAGCTCCCGTCCTCACAAATCACACTGCCCCCACACAGCTCCCGTCCTCACAAATCACACTGCCCCCACACAGATCTCGTCCTCACAAATCACACTGCCTCCACACAGCTCCCGTCCTCACAAATCACACTGCCTCCACACAGCTCCCGTCCTCACAGGTCACACTGCCTTCACACAGCTCCCGTCCTCACAAGTCACACTGCCTCCACACAGCTCCCGTCCTCACAAATCACACTGCCTCCACACAGCTCAGGTCCTCACAAATCACACTGCCTCCACACAGCTCCCGTCCTCACAAGTCACACTGCCTCCACACAGCTCCCGTCCTCACAAATCACACTGCCTCCACACAGCTCCCGTCCTCACAAATCACACTGCCTCCACACAGCTCCTGTCCTCACAAATCATACTGCCTCCACACAGCTCCCGTCCTCACAAATCACACTGCCTCCACACAGCTCCCGTCCTCACAAATCACACTGCCTCCACACAGCTCCCGTCCTCACAAATCACACTGCCTCCACACAGCTCCCGTCCTCACAAATCACACTGCCTCCACACAGCTCCCTTCCTCACAAATCACACTGACTCCACACAGCTCCCATCCTTACAAATCACACTGACTCCACACAGCTCCCATCCTCGCAAATCACACTGACTCCACACAGCCCCCTCCTCACAAATCACACTGCCTCCACACAGCTCCCGTCCTCACAAATCACACTACCTCCACACAGCTCTCGTCCTCACAAATCACACTGCCTCCACACAGCTCCCGTCCTCACACATCACACTGCCTCCACACAGCTCCCCTCCTCACAAATCACACTGCCTTCACACAGCTCTCCTCCTCACACATCACACTGCCGCCACACAGCTCCCGTCCTAACAAGTCACACTGCCTCCACACAGCTCCCATCCTCACAAATCACACTGCACCCACACAGCTCCCGTCCTCACAAATCACACTGCCTCCACACAGCTCCCGTCCTCACAAATCACACTGCCTCCACACAGCTCCTGTCCTCACAAATCACACTGCCTCCACACAGCTCCCGTCCTCACAAATCACACTGCCTCCACACAGCTCCCGTCCTCACAAATCACACTGCCTCCACACAGCTCCCTTCCTCACAAATCACACTGACTCCACACAGCTCCCATCCTTACAAATCACACTGACTCCACACAGCTCCCATCCTCGCAAATCACACTGACTCCACACAGCCCCCTCCTCACAAATCACACTGCCTCCACACAGCTCCCGTCCTCACAAATCACACTACCTCCACACAGCTCTCGTCCTCACAAATCACACTGCCTCCACACAGCCCACCTCAACACACATCACACTGCCTCCACACAGCTCCCGTCCTCACACATCACACTGCCTCCACACAGCTCCCCTCCTCACAAATCACACTGCCTCCACACAGCTCTCCTCCTCACACATCACACTGCCGCCACACAGCTCCCGTCCTAACAAGTCACACTGCCTCCACACAGCTCCCATCCTCACAAATCACACTGCACCCACACAGCTCCCGTCCTCACAAATCACACTGCCTCCACACAGCTCCCGTCCTCACAAATCACACTGACTCCACACAGCTCCCATCCTCACAAATCACACTGCCTCCACACAGCTCCCGTCCTCACAAGTCACACTGCCTCCACACAGCTCCCATTCTCACAAATCACACTGCCCCCACATAGCTCCGTCCTCACAAATCACACTGCCCCCTCACAGCTCCCGTCCTCACAAATCACACTGCCTCCACACAGCTCCCGTCCTCACAAGTCACACTGCCTCCACACAGCTCCCGTCCTCACAAGTCACACTGCCTGCACACAGCTCCCGTCCTCACAAATCACACTGCCTACACACAGCTCCCGTCCTCACAAGTCACACTGCCTCCACACAGCTCCCATCCTCACAAATCACACTGACTCCACACAGCTCCCGTCCTCACAAATCTGTCAAAGTCGGAAAAATATCATGCTACACGTTGCCATATATTCACCTCATGCGCTTGCCCGCTGCACGTGCACATTATCTCCCGTGCGTGCGGATACTCGCAGCTGCGTGATGGCGCCTCCTCGTACATGCGCTCGAGCGCGTGGTATGTGCATTTACGTTAGAGTTTGTGTGCGTCTAGCGGGCGACTCAATCGTTAAATAATAAAACCAAATAGTATGTTTTATAGATAATGTTCCCCTTAATAATGACTGTAAGTTTGTTTAATGTAACTGGTCGCTGGACAGAGAAATTCCTATTTGCATGATACGAAGGGTCAGACAGGGTTTGAACAGTGGTGTCTGGTACCTAACTAAAGAACATTTTATTAGAAACAATCCGGTGCTGGTTAGGTAAAGATTAATCGCTCCTGCGTATAGTTATGTCTATTAGTAGTTTCTGGACATTTACTATATTTGCGGTTCATTATCCATGCGGCGGGAATTCTGAGATTCCCTCCCACCTGAGCAGTTTGATATAGTCACAGCCCACCTGTTCAAACTAACCTATGACCTTTTGTTATGATGCGAGGAGACATTCCTGTGTCCAATGAACAATGAGATTGTAGGTCCCTTTGTAGTATACTGTACGCAGTGTATATAAGGACAGCCAGCCTGGCCAGCTCAGTCTCTTCTCTCCACAAACGGTTTTCATCTTGACTAACTCGGAGCTGGTACCAGGACTGCGCAGCGATCATTCCCCAGTGTGTGTAAGTTATTCTCTGTGACCATTCTAAATCTCTGACTGTATTCTGCCACGATCTCTCTCTCTCTCATTGTATGTTATTGTTTGCGATTGTGCCGCTATTGTATATTTATGTGTAGTTATTCTGCTTAGATATTGATGTTAGCCTGTAGTGCAGGCATTCCCAACCACGGTCCTCAAGGCACACTAACAGTGCAGGTTTTAGTGATATCCAGGCTTCAGCACAGGTGACTTAATTAGTTGCTCAGTTATTTTGATTTAACCATCTGTGCTGAAGCCTGGATATCACTAAAACCTGCACTGTTGGTGTGCCTTGAGGACCGTGGTTGGGAATGCCTGCTGTAGTGTATGAACTGTTAACTGTTTTTAACTTTCACATAGCTAGATATTGTTAGTAAAGGTGTTGGAACCTTAGCAAGGTATTGTGTGTTTATTACATTGCAGAGGGTAATCGGAGCGTCTCAATCGCTCAAGCAGCTTTAGTATTAACAAGGTTAAGCAGCGTTATATCGCTACAGTATTTCAGTAGTAAGGTTTACAGTACAAACTCAATCTTTCACTGTGTTGCATACAAGGTTTACTGAGTGTCATCCCGTGAGCGCCTGCGCCGCTCGTGTTCCCCTCGTGGTCACGAGCGTACGCTACGCTAGTAGCGTAGCATTACGGTAGTCGGCCGCCTATAGCGTGCTCGTCACCAAGCGTTAAGCTGTGAGCGAGCGTGTCGCATGTGCGTCTCGACCACGGATAAGCGCCTGCTACGCTAAGTACGTACCCTTACGGTACCCCATACGCCAATTGCGTACTGAGTCTCTTACCCATTTTATAGTGAATGTTATAAGATAAATATTTAGCTTTATCAATTGGCGGCTCGTCCGTCCTCCACATATCCGCACTAGCGAACACAGACTTTATCTGTCAGCAAGGGCGGGAAGGCAGTATCCCTTCGTATCCGTATTGGTGGTGAGGGATACAGTAGTGCTGACTAGATAAGCGTCTGCATCACTACGCTGTAGGAGTGCTGGTGGAATCCGGAACCGGAAGGTAAGAACAGTACGCTATTGTCTTTTAAAACTGTTTATTTCTGTTTTGCGTAATCACACACGCACGCACGCACACACCTGTATTTCTTTTTCCATTTGTGTATTTTCACACCTCACCTTCCTGCTTGCCATTTATCATTGATAACGTGCTGAGAAAGATTTGCTGCTATTGGTAGTTAAAAGTAAAATTAATACGTTAAGGAGTAATTTGTAAAACACGCGCACGGCTTGCCTAAGATACAAGGAAGTTCTGTGTGGTGTTCAGTAAATGATTACAGTTAAAGATCATCTACATTGATATAAACGTGTTAATTGTATTTCTGTGGATATACCTGGCTTGCGTACATGTGTCTCTAACAAAGGGCGGGACTAGCGTACGCGACGCAAGGGCCGACGCACGGAGCGTATATTACGCAACGGAGCGTCTGGGTACGCCCACATGAAACAAATCACACGATAGTATTGTTTTAGTTAGGCGATAAGGAGGCAACGCGATAATAGCGCAAATCAATCTCAGTGTCCAAAATTTTAAGCTAATAGATCCTTCTCTAGTTGCAACTCCTCGGGATTAGCCTGCGATACTGAATGAAAGGGATTTCTGCGCAGAAACGAAAGTAAAGAGTATATGAGGTGAAAGAGTGTGTATATATATATAAGTTTCTAAATTTTGGGGTGGAACCACAGGAAATCATCGAGTTCTCGTGAGGTACATACGTGTAAGTGACGGCACGGTGGCTTGGGAGGCATCCCTTGTTAAACATATTAAAATAAGAGCATTAGAGTATAGCAGACCAGGAGGTCTACTGTAGCACAGACCAGGAGGTCCAGACAGACCAGGAGGTCTAGGTACAGCAGACTAGGAAGTCCGCTATAGATAAAGAGATAAAGAAGCACAACACCAGGAAGGGTTGGTGCGGTACCCATATAGGCCATTAAGCTCTGGCTGAAGGAATTCGCAGCCACAATTTTCGATTCCACTGGTCGCTCCGCACATAAGATTAGTTGCTTATGTGCAGAACGATTGTACCGCACGTAATTGTGTGCATTAGTTAGTAACTTGACCCAGTACCATTTGCGTACGCTAGAGGGGTCATAAACGCTATTTGTACATTCTAACGTGATTTGTGTAAAAAAAATTTATTTTAAGGGAGGTTCGCTGGTCACTCGGGAATTCTCTAACAACCAATAGTTACTGGGAAGGGTTAAGTGCTCTTCGGATCACACCCACATGTTCCAGTAAATAGAGGTTCAGGTCGCAGGGGCCCTAGGTTGAGTACGCCAGCGCTAAGGCAGTGTGTGGGCGTATTGGTCGACGTGGGCGAGTGAGTGGAGGTACTCGGTAAACTTCCGCCGCCGGCCTACCCCGGACATCTTGGTTTTTGTAAGGGTTCGCTGAAGACCCTGATTTGAAGGTCAGAGGTAGTGAAAGCAACACCTGCAAAGATGGGGGCCAGTTGTTCAGGTAGGGGGCGATCAACCTCGGTTCGGGTTGACTTAGTAAACCGACCAATCGGGTCGGCAAGGTATGTCATGTGTGAGAAATACGGTTCACACACAGAGGTTTTGTGCGATGAATGGGAAAGAATGACTGTGCATGATGGGGAAAAGTTCTAAGGAGAAGGATATGTCTCATTAAATCTGCAAAGAGACGGATCAAACATTATGATTATTTACAGTTATGGCAACAGGAAGGTGAAATACAAAGAGGATTGGCTCAAGCGGCTGGATCTAACCCCATCAGAAAACTGATAGCCACCGCGCCACCACCACCATACATAACGGGAGAGAAGGTGGTTACAGAGAATGACACACTGGTGTATGATAAACATGCACTTAGTAACTGTATAAATGTTAAGAATAATGTAACCAAGATTGTTGATGCCAATATTAACCCGTGCAAGCTATACCCTGTTTTAAACTTTCCCCAGGATTGTGACCAAGAGGATGAGCCAACAACAATATCGGCACTCTCTCTAGCAGCCACCATAGCAGAAACAACAGTGGGCACGTCCCAACCAGTAAGAGCAGTATCAAAGGCCCCTAGTGGAGGGACAGGTGAGGTCGTATCAACTGGTAAGTACGGCACTATACACTATGCTGAAACCATTACACCACATGTTGTAGAATCTACTCAGAATGATGTTATTGAACTTAATCCCGTTAGGGTAATTGCAGTGCCAAATGGGAAAACTGACACTTCAGGAGTCACTCCTGTCAGACACATCGCCATGCACTGCCCCTTTTCCCGAATGGAATTAAGATCAATGGTGTCTGAATTCCCTGATCCTAGGAAAGATCTAGTTGCAAGCCAGAAATACATTAGAGAGCTAGGAAATACTGTGGAGCCCAATAACAAAGACTGGCAGATATTGCTGAGGGCATGTTTACCCTCCAATGTCGACTCAGCAAGATTTATAGCTGACTGTAAATTAGATGAAGAGGTACCCCTTACGGATGTGTACAACCAAGATAATGTAAAGAGAATAAATGTACAGTTAAAAGAGTATTTTCCAGCTGTTGCCAAATGGAACAAAATTTTCTCCATCAAACAAAAAGAGGGAGAAACAGCTGCTGATTATTTTCATCGGGCACTACAGGAAATGGCTAAGTATACAGGCATAGAAGACATTAAGACAAATGTGAATCATAGAGAAGTAGCAGTATCTGTGTTAATGGATGGTTTAAAGGAAGTATTGAGGACGAGGGTACAGACCACCCAACCATGTTGGCGAGGTCTGTCGGTGGCTACTTTGAGAGAGGCCGCTATTGATCATGATCGGAATATCACCAGACACAGGGAGTCACAAAGTGATAAGTTAATGGCCGTAAGTATACAGGCCCTGACCACAAGGCCACCTCAGTATAAATCTCCGACCCCTGTGGGTAAGTCAAATGTGGTAACTTGTTATTACTGTCATAAAGAGGGACATTTTGCACGAGACTGTAGATCAAAAAATGCACAAAAATCATATCAACCCCCTAGACAACGACATGACACACGAAATTGGGATCAAGGACCGCAGAGACGGAGTTATGAGCCACACGCAGGGGAAACAAAAAGGTATCCCCCAAAAAGAGACTGGCAAGTTGCTGATAGTTCCCATTTACCCCCTTCACAGGTAATAGCTGCCAGCGCAATGCAGGGAGGTCACCACGCACCATAGGGGTGGGGCCACACCTGTAATCTGCAGCCAGTAAAATTAATTGCGAGCCTTGGAAGTGAACCCGAGGTCACAATTGATGTAGCTGGTAAATCTCTAAATTTCCTTGTAGATACGGGGGCGGCCAAGTCTGTGATAAATTCGACCGTGGGCATGAGAACCACTGGTAAAACAATTCTAGCCATGGGAGTAACAGGAGTAGTACAGCACTACCCTTTAAGCAAACCTGCAGAGATTACGATAGGGCCTTTGCATACCAAGCATTCTTTTCTGCTTGCTGCATCGGCTCCGACTAACCTCCTAGGGAGGGATTTACTGTGCAAAATGGGATGCGTCATATACTGTACTCCTGAAGGTGTGTTCTTGGACATACCCGAAAACCACGCTCAGGAAGCGCAGGATATGCTAGACTCCCCAACAAGATTAATGTCACACACTGTTGTTGTAAATAGGTGTCCGTCCAAGGTAGAGGAAATGATTTCCCAGATACCGGAATCACTTTGGACCAAGGATGGACAAGACACTGGATTGATGGCAAACGTAGCCCCAGTAGTTGTGCAAGTAAAAGATGGTAGGATAGCTCCAAAAATCCCACAATACCCTCTGAAGCCAGAGGTGGAGTTAGGAGTTTACCCTGTAATAGAGCGCTTGCTACAACAGGGCATTCTGGTAAGAACGTCCAGCACTGCCAATAGTCCCATCTTCCCTGTTAAAAAGAGTGGTGGGAGGGGTTACAGATTAGTGCAGGATCTAAGAGGGATCAACAAAATAGTTGAGAGTCAATTCCCCGTAGTGCCAAATCCAGCTGTCATCCTTATGCAAATCCCTCCCACTGCCAAATTTTTCACTGTGATTGACCTCTGCTCCGCTTTCTTCTCGGTACCTCTGCACCCTGACAGTCAATACTTATTCGCATTTACATACAGAGGAGTTCAGTACACTTGGACTCGATTACCACAAGGTTTCATAGACAGTCCAAGTATTTTCTCACAGGCCCTGCATGATTGTTTACAGTCTTTCCAACCAGAGAGTGGATCAATATTGATACAGTATGTGGATGATTTACTGCTGTGTTCAGATTCACTGGAAGTGTCCCTGAGAGATACAAAACAACTCCTGTTTCATCTTTCAGACACAGGACACAAGGTTTCCAAGGACTAGTTACAGTTATGCCAGACCCGTGTGAAGTATTTGGGACACTGTCTAACACAAGGACTGAGACACCTTACCGCTGATAGAATTCAAGCAATTCGTGACATGACCCTGCCACAAACCCAGCAACAGATTAGAACATTTTTAGGAATGTGTGGGTATTGCCGTAACTGGATCCCAGGTTTTTCCATACTAGCCCTACCTTTGCAGGAGATGGTCTCCTCAAACAAACCTGATCGGATTTCGCACACAGACGAGTCTGAGGTGGCATTTGAGAGACTTAAACAGTGCCTAACGCAGGCACCGGCATTAGGTATGCCTGACTATGGGAAACCCTTTGAGCTGTACGGAACAGAGAGTGCTGGGTGCGCAGCAGGTGTCTTAACCCAGAAGCATGGTGATGCCAGCAGGCCGGTAGCCTACTATAGCGCTCAGCTAGATACGGTAGCGCGATCCCTCCCCACATGCTTGCGAAGCGTTGCAGCAATAGCATTGCTAGTCACAAAAAGCGAAGATGTAGTGCTAGGACACAATCTCACAATTCATACACTACATGCAGTGTCAGCCTTACTGAATTCGGCCCAAACCAGACACGTCTCATCAGCACGGTTTACAAGATGGGAATTGGCATTGATGGCCCCCGTAAACATCACCATAAGGAGATGCAGCGCATTAAATCCTGCAACGTATCTCCCAGGTGTGCCTGGACAGGCACAAAGGGTGGAGGATGAGAGTGATGGTGAAGGAGGATTTAATACAGGGGATGACACGCATGATTGTATGGAATATTTGACCCAAAATTTCACGGCAAGGCCTGACATCAGTGACAACCCACTGGAAGATGTAGATTTTACTTTCTACACTGACGGTAGTTGTCACAGACAGACGGACTCGGGAGACTTGTGTACTGGATACGCAGTCGTAGATGACCAAGGTACCATAGAAGCGGAACCGCTAGGCCCGCCACACTCAGCACAAGTTGCTGAACTGGTTGCCCTAACCAGAGCATGTGAATTGGCTAAGGGCAAATCAGCCAATATTTACACAGATTCTAGGTACGCCTTCGGAGTAGTCCATGATTTTGGGGCCCTATGGCGACTCAGAAATTTCATGACGGCAGCTGGCACACCCGTAGCGCATGCAGCCCACATCAAAAGACTTCTAACAGCGATACAGGAACCCGACAGAGTGGCTGTTATCAAGTGTAAAGCTCACACATATAGCCAAGACCCGGTATCACTTGGTAACAGCCGAGCAGACGAAGCTGCTAAATCAGCAGTTAGTAACCCCATACAAACAGACAGTACACAACTGATGGTATTTAATACTGTAAACACACAGAAATTGTGTGAAATGCAAAATTAGTGTTCCCCACAGGAAAAGGCAGTTTGGAGGTCAAAAGGATATGGCCAGGAGTCCTCAGGACTCTGGACAGATGGACAGGGTAAGCCAGTGGCACCCAGAGCATACCTTCCAAGTCTAGCGGAAGCGGCACATGGGCTGACTCATCTAGGCAAAGAAGGAATGTGTAAGTTGGTAAGAGCTTATTGGTGCGCCCCAGGATTTTCTTCCCATGCGGGTAAAAGAGCGATGACATGTCTCACCTGCTTGAGGAAGAATATCGGAAAGGCAATACCGACAGAGCCATCCCATATCCCTCCGACAGATGGCCCTTTTCAGGTAATACAAATTGATTTCATACAATTGCCACCTTGTAGAAATTTAAAATATGTATTGGTCTGTATTGATGTGTTCTCAAATTGGGTTGAAGCATTTCCCGCGGCCACAAATACCGTTGTATTTACTGCAAAGAAAATTGTGCAGGAATTTGTATGTAGGTATGGTATCCCTAGAATCATTGAAAGTGATAGGGGTACCCATTTTACAGGTGAAGTCTTTCAAACAATGTGTAAGTTGATGGGAATTAATAGTAAGCTGCACACTCCGTACCGCCCCCAGGCGAGTGCGAAGGTGGAAAGAGTAAACAGCACTATTAAAAATAAATTGAGCAAGGTAATGACTGAAACAGGACTGTTATGGCCTGAAGCTTTGCCAATTGTATTATACAGCATCAGAACCACTCCCAGGTCCCCTCTTAATCTGTCTCCTTTTGAAATTCTGTTTGGTCGACAACCCCATGTTATGATTAACCCCCAGGATGATTTGAAATGTAACAATGAAGTAACCGTAAAGTACTTGGTTAAGATGAGTAAGCAATTGAGGAATCAGAATGATAATCTAAAGTTGGTGATTCCTGATCTGCCAGACAGTAATTGTCATGGCATTGAACCTGGGGATTATGCAATGATACGGAATTTTCTACGCTCAGGTTGCCTTATTGACAGATGGGAAGGACCATATCAAGTCTTATTGACCAGCACAACAGCATTGAAGGTTGCCGAGAAAGAGACTTGGGTCCATTCGTCTCATTGTAAAAAGGTCACTGACCCAGAGAGGTCCCGTGATAAAGAACAGACGGTAGAGGTTGTATCACTAGAGTGTCTGTTCAGGGAGGATTGAGACGACACCTGAGCGCTGAGAATAATAAGACCGGAAGCTTGTCGAGCCAGATTTCTTTTTCCCATTTGTTATTTTCTCCAGTTCCCACCTCCCTCCTATTTCCTTTCCCCTTTCTTATTTTTCTCCTTTTACTCCTCTAAGATGGACTTGCCCCAAGAGACTGTGATCCAGATTTTCCTGTTGACCATGATGTTGACCAGAGCAGTCTGTTTCGGTGAGAGTACCATGGAGGTCGAGAAAGGATCGGGAATGGGTTCTGATGACCAGGATGCAGGCGTACATTTCCAAGAGCAACATAATCTCCGAGTAAAGGCGAGTATCAGAAAACGATCAGGTAGCATTGACAATAGAAGGAATTGTGAAGGATTGTTAGCTGAAGAGAACTGCATCTGTAGGCATTGTGACAATATAGTTGAGGATGGGTGCATAAAGAAATGTCAGTCCAGTTTTAATGTTCACATGGACCGGCATCCATTGAGTGACTATCACTCCTTAGTGGGTAAAGTGTTAAATCAGACAGACTGTTGGGTATGCTCTCAAGTACCTCAAGGTCATAGCAAATCAGGACTAGTACCATTCCCTTTAACTGTAGGAGAGGTACTTGAGCTAAGTGGTGGGAGGCCGGTGGACAAGAGGTTTAATATCTCTAGTCCTCCTAGTTTGAAGCTCCACCAATATCATGTGGATAGGTCCTTAGTGTGCTTTAACATTTCCAATCCCCGAAAGCCGGGAAATTGGGAAGTGTCATGGAGTAATCAAACCATGACCTTTTCATACAGACCCGACAGAATGCCCATAGACACAGAACTTATACGCCAGATAGCCGACCATGGAAAATATTTCCGGTATAGGTACACTCTAGGAAGTAGGACCATGCGAGTTGGAGAAGTATCACCAGGATACTGTGCACATATCGTACAACCTGATACGTGTACTAAACAGATGGGAGAGTTAGGGTTAGGAGATTTCACATGGAAAATTTGTAACATGATAATGTCATACTCCGTCCCATATGTTCTCCCCGATGATGCATATTTCATATGCGGGAGGAAGGCGTATAAGTGGCTTGCCCCAAACTCAGAGGGATTGTGTTATATTGGAAAAGTACTGCCTGAAGTAATGACTGTAACCCATAACAAAATGAAAGATATTCACCGCAGTGCCCAAGCTCCTTATACTCACACTCATTACGAGCACGTCGTTAAACGGCACCTGATAGAGAGGACAGAGCATTCAGCCTCTGATCTGATCCATGAATCCACCGGGATTCAATTCCTACTCGCGTTAGATATCACTCGTACCGCCAGAGGAGTGATAAATTATAAATATATATCTGCGCTTGCAAATTTGTTAGACAATATCACCGAAATGTATGACGACACATTCAGGTACACTGGGAAAGAGTTGCAAGCCTACAAAACAGAACTGGTTCAGCATAGGATGATTCTTAATTGCCTCACAGCTGTGACAGGCGGGTATTGTGTTACCCTAGCAACTCAATATGGAATAAAGTGCTGCACGTACATTACAAACAGCATGGAGGACCCAGCCGAGGTCATAGACCAAAAGATGGATGACATTTTACAATTAAAGTGGGAGTTTCGAAGGAAACACAATCTCACACTCGCTGCTGTGGGCAATGAGCTGACCAGTTGGGTGTCATGGTTGAACCCACGAAATTGGTTCTCGGGCTTAGGAGAATGGGCCCAAGATATTATTATGGATGTAGGGAAATTTCTTTTGTGTATTTTGGGAGTCGTCATATTGGTTGGACTGATATTTAGATGCGTCCGGGCTTTAACGAAGTGTAAAGGTAATACCAGAGTGATGAGTTTAAGGAGCGAGGACACTGTACTAACAACAACTAATTTGATTTATGACCCAACGATAGAGACAATGTTGTGATGAAAATGTGATTCCACGGTCCGTTTCTTTCACCCGTTTCTCCTTTGTTTTCCTCCAAGGTACAAAGACATCCGCTTGGAAGAAGAATTTGACAACCTCTTTTATACAGACCATTGATGAACTATGCTACAAGCCCCCAATTTCCCTAGTGACTTTAACTTTTACGATAGCCCAACACTTTAGAGACTGTAACTTTATGGACAATGGAACAACTTTTGCTCGTTATTTATAGCAAAATCACCGAGAGACATCAGACAACATGTACATCAAGACCAGACTTCAGACAAGACCTCAATCATCAAATGCATATTAAACTCACATAGTTTACGACTGCATTTATAATAATTGCTTCTTATCTTAACCTCTACAACCTTCAGGTAATGACACACATAGTCGATAGGGAATATAGATACAGATATCAGCACTCACATATCCCCCCATTCATGTATCATCAATTAAATGTGCTCCCCCATTTGTTGCAACCAAAAGCCGAAAAGAGCTCGGTAAAGTTTGACAGCCCATCCACAGACCCGTAATAAGGGATAAGAAGGAATTCAAATGTATACTTCGCAATACCTCGAAGTTTGATTTAAAACACGTATGGCACGATGATACATGACCCCTCAAACATGGATTCATACACACATGCTTCTACTATTTCACTAGGTCATACCTTTTTCCCACCTGCTTCTCTCCTCCCTTTACCCAATCATAAAATGGTATTTACATTATGACATATATTTTTCTTTTTTTGAACTGTTTTAGGAAGTGGCAGTTATTGATGACTGCCAAAGGGTGGACTGTCAAAGTCGGAAAAATATCATGCTACACGTTGCCATATATTCACCTCATGCGCTTGCCCGCTGCACGTGCACATTCTCTCCCGTGCGTGCGGATACTCGCAGCTGCGTGATGGCGCCTCCTCGGACATGCGCTCGAGCGCGTGGTATGTGCATTTACGGTAGAGTTTGTGTGCGTCTAGCGGGCGACTCAATCGTTAAATAATAAAACCAAATAGTATGTTTTATAGATAATGTTCCCCTTAATAATGACTGTAAGTTTGTTTAATGTAACTGGTCGCTGGACAGAGAAATTCCTATTTGCATGATACGAAGGGTCAGACAGGGTTTGAACAGTGGTGTCTGGTACCTAACTAAAGAACATTTTATTAGAAACAATCCGGTGCTGGTTAGGTAAAGATTAATCGCTCCTGCGTATAGTTATGTCTATTAGTAGTTTCTGGACATTTACTATATTTGCGGTTCATTATCCATGCGGCGGGAATTCTGAGATTCCCTCCCACCTGAGCAGTTTGAACAGCCCACCTGTTCAAACTAACCTATGACCTTTTGTTATGATGCGAGGAGACATTCCTGTGTCCAATGACCAATGAGATTGTAGGTCCCTTTGTAGTATACTGTACGCAGTGTATATAAGGACAGCCAGCCTGGCCAGCTCAGTCTCTTCTCTCCACAAACGGTTTTCATCTTGACTAACTCGGAGCTGGTACCAGGACTGCGCAGCGATCATTCCCCAGTGTGTGTAAGTTATTCTCTGTGACCATTCTAAATCTCTGACTGTATTCTGCCACGATCTCTCTCTCTCTCATTGTATGTTATTGTTTGCGATTGTGCCGCTATTGTATATTTATGTGTAGTTATTCTGCTTAGATATTGATGTTAAAAACAGCTATCGGAGCTCGCAATGTCCCGCGGCTCGTATCAGCCGTCAGACGCCGTTCAGAAGTGGCAGTATGGCCGCCGTGCAGGCTGAATAGCTCTCCGTGGAGGGCAGAGTTTCTTGGAGCTGTGGAGCTGTGGTACAGGTGAATCAGAGACAGAAAAAGGGGAGGAGCCTAACGCGTTTCGTCACGATTAACGTGACTTTTTCAAAGTTTAAGTGTTACTATTCAAGTTTCATCTTGGTTACAATTGATAACAAGTAACAATCCGAAACCCTGAATCAGGGGAACATTATACATAGAGCTTGATTGATACTGTGTGTTTACATAACGGTGTCTCAGAGTACAGCTATTCATTTATTAGGTTACACATGATCTGTTGATGTATTTTATATCATAATAAACCTGTTTTATATATATAAATCTGTCAACTCTCCATGATTTATACCTATTTGTAAAACACCATAAGCGCAGCCGACTCTTTTTTTTTCCTTTTTTAACATTGCATTCATAGGCACACGCACAGTGCCTATTCCCGGCAGCGCTTAGGTGCGTTTGCATATCGGTATTTATTTATTTATTTATTTAGGCGCTGTCAGCTAGGTAATTTGGTATTTAGATATTGATGTTAGCCTGTAGTGTATGAACTGTTAACTGTTTTTAACTTTTACATAGCTAGATATTGTTAGTAAAGGTGTTGGAACCTTAGCAAGGTATTGTGTGTTTATTACATTGCAGAGGGTAATCGGAGCGTCTCAATCGCTCAAGCAGCTTTAGTATTAACAAGGTTAAGCAGCGTTATATCGCTACAGTATTTCAGTAGTAAGGTTTTGTCAAAGTCAGAAAAATATCATGATGCACACTACCATATTTGCACCTCATGCGTGTCCCCGCTGCGCGTGCCCACGCTCTCCCGTGCGTACGCATACCCGCTGTTACGTGCACCCGCAGGCGCACGGTATGCGCATTTGCGGTAGAGTTTATGTGTGCCTAGCGTGCGACTCAATCGTTACATATTTTAACCATATAATGTATTTTGTAGATTATGGTCCCTTTGATAGAATCTGAAAGTTTAGTTAATGTAGCATGTTCATGAACAAAGAGATCCCTCTTTGTTTGATACGAAGGGTCAGACAAGGGTTATACAGTGGTGTTTAGTATCCATCGGAAGAGTATTTAATTAACAATATTCCGGTGTTGGTTTGAAGCGGATTAATCGCTCGTGCGAATAGTTATGGACATAAGAAGTTTATGTACTTTTACTATTATTTGCACTCACTTATCCATGCGGCGGGAAACCTAGTTTCCCACCCACCTGAGCAGTTGGAAATAGTCACAGCCCACCTGTATGAATCAACCTATGACCTTTTGTTATAATGCGAAGACGAATTCCTGTGTCCAATGAACAATGAGATTGTAGGGACCATTGTATTGTATTGTGTGTGGGGCATAAATAGACATGCCGATCTGATCCAGCTCATTCTCTTCAACGGTTCTCACCACTGATAATCGGGAGCTGGATATCCAGAGGCGCATGCGATTGTTTCCTTTGTGCGTAAGTTTTCTCCGCAATCATATTGTCTTTATTGTTATTGTGAGCCATATCTCTATCTCTCTCTCTCTCCCTCCTCTCCTCTTTCTCTCTCATTTTTCCTTAAACGTAATTGTATTGTATTGTATTTCATGTGTAGTTATCTGGTTAGTTAGTCTATGTTATATTGGTAGTGTATGACTTGTATTGTATTATTCTTTTGCAAATAGAACGTTCATAGAAGGTGTTAGAACCTAAGATCGGTATCTGTGTATTTCTTATATTTCTAAGTATTCTCAGAGCGTCGGAGACGCTCGAACAGCTTTTAAGTTAATAAGGTTACACTGTGTTACATCTACACCCTATCACTACACCAAGGTTTACTGCATAATACATTGTTTTATGGTATAGATACAAAGGTTTTACACTGTGAGCGTCAGCGCCGCTTGTGATCTCCTCGTGGTCCCGAGCGTCCGCTACGCTAATAGCGTATCATTACGTTAGTCGGCAGCCAATAGCGTGCCTGCCTGTGTTCTCTTGGCCGTGAGCGAACGTGACGCTTGAGCGTCTCGACTACGGCTAAGCGATTGTTACGCAACGTGCGTACCCTTACGGTAATCCGTACGCCAATAGCGTACTGTGTTCTTTGACCTCTTAAAGGGTTTTAAGTAAGATAAATATTTAGCTTTATCAGTTTACAGTACAAACTCAATCTTTCACTGTGTTGCATAGAAGGTTTACTGAGTGTCATCCCGTGAGCGTCTGCGCCGCTCGCGTTCCCCTCGTGGTCACGAGCGTACGCTACTCTAGTAGCGTACCATTACGGTAGTCGGCCGCCTATAGCGTGCTCGTCACCAAGCGTTAAGCTGTGAGCGAGCGTGTCGCATGTGCGTCTCGACCACGGATAAGCGTCTGCTACGCTAAGTACGTACCCTTACGGTACCCCATACGCCAATTGCGTTCTGAGTCTCTTACCCATTTTATAGTGAATGTTATAAGATAAATATTTAGCTTTATCAAATCACACTGCCTCCACACAGCTACCGTCCTCACAAATCACACTGCCTCCACACAGCTCCCGTCCTCACAAATCACACTGCCTCCGCACAGCTCCTGTCCTCACAAATCACACTGCCTCCACACAGCTCCCGTCCTCACAAATCACACTGCCTCCACACAGCTCCCGTCCTCACAAATCACACTGCCTCCGCACAGCTCCTGTCCTCACAAATCACACTGCCCCCACACAGCTTCTGTCCTCACAAATCACACTGCTCCCACACAGCTCCCGTCTTCACAAATCACACTGCCCCTACACAGCTCCCATCCTCACAAATCACACTGCCCCCACACAGCTCCGTCCTCACAAATCACACTGCCTCCACACAGCTCCTGTCCTCACAAATCACACTGCCCCCACACAGCTCCCATCCTCACAAATCACACTGCCCCCACACAGCTCCGTCCTCACAAATGACACTGCCCCCACACATCTCCCGTCCTCACAAATCACACTGCCTCCACACAGCTCCCGTCCTCACAAGTCACACTGCCTCCACACAGCTCCCGTCCTCACAAGTCACACTGCCTCCTCACAGCTCCCGTCCTCACAAATCACACTGCCTCCACACAGCTCCCGTCCTCACAAGTCACACTGCCTCCACACAGCTCCCATCCTCACAAATCACACTGACTCCACACAGCTCCCGTCCTCACAAATCACACTGCCTCCACACAGCTACCGTCCTCACAAATCACACTGCCTCCGCACAGCTCCCGTCCTCACAAATCACACTGCCTCCGCACAACTCCCATCCTCACAAATCACACTGCCTCCACACAGCTCCCGTCCTCACAAATCACACTGCCTCCACACAGCTCCCGTCCTCACAAATCACACTGCCTCCGCACAGCTCCTGTCCTCACAAATCACACTGCCCCCACACAGCTCCCGTCCTCACAAATCACAGTGCTCCCACACAGCTCCCGTCTTCACAAATCACACTGACTCCACACAGCTCCCGTCCTCACATGTCACACTGCCTCCACACAGCTCCCGTCCTCACAAATCACACTGCCTCCACACAGCTCCCGTCCTCACAAATCACACTGCCTCCACACAGCTCCCATCCTCACAAATCACACTGCCTCCACACAGCTCCCGTCCTCACAAATCACACTGCCTCCACACAGCTCCCGTCCTCACAAGTCACACTGCCTCCACACAGCTCCCATCCTCACAAATCACACTGCCTCCGCAGTGCGACACAGGGTAATACATAGCACAGTAGGGCAACAAGCTACACAGGGTAATATATAGAACAGGGGGATACAGGGTAACACATGAGAGTTTGGCTCAGGGTGACACATTGATCCCCTTCAGCCTAACATCTAGGCAGTAGCATTTCCAGGAATGGCAGCATGGGGTGGAGGTGGGGAGCAAGGAAGAGAGAGGCTGCTGAGACTGTGCAGCCAGGCAGGGAAGTATGAGCTCCTGTGCAGCCAGGCAGGGAAGTATCAGCTCCTCCTTGCAGTCATTACCCCAGGGACCGAACAATCATTCTCTGTACTCTGTAGCCCTGGGACCCTCTGATCCTCCCCTGCAGCCAGCAGCCCTAGAACCCCACAATCCTCCCCAGTAGCCCACAGACCCAACGATCATTCATTGTACCCTCGGGAACCCACGTTCCTCCCCTGAAGCTGGCAGCTCAGGGATTCCCGATACTCCCCTGCAGACAGTAGCCATGGGTACCTCCAAATTATTCTGTGCTAGGTAATTAGTAGGCGCATTGTCAACGATAAGTAATTACTATGGCTATTAACATTTTATGCAGTACAGTTAAACAAGAGATTGTATAGAAGGAAAAATAATTGGCCTTTATGCACATTAACCAAATACTATTATCTATGAAAAATCTGAAAATAATTATTGATGACCCCAGTTACTAGAGATCAAAAGCCTAAATTAGCAGCTATAAATAAGGAATTACAGTACATGGGAAAAGTGAGGAATCTGTGATTGGAAAATCCTTTGGCACCACTGATAGATAATACTTCAGCTTCATGATTTGATTAAAAAGCACATTCTCGTCAGACGTACTGTATGTAGCTGGCCAGTGAGTGGACCATAGGGTCCTAGTACTTCCGCCTGGAGATCCCTGCCACTGCCAGTTACTAGGCAACCAGGATGCCGGGCAGCTACAGAGAATTCTGGGTTCAGTGCCGTAACTAGTCATTTTAGCGCTGTGTGCAAGAAACGGTATTGGCGCCCCCTCCCCCATGCAAGATAGGAGCAGTGCGCGCTGTAGGCGCGCCAAAAATATATAGGGGCGTGGCTTCATGGGGAAGGGGCATGGTTACAAAATAATACCAATTCATACTACGGTGCACAGTAGTCTCCATTATTCAAATTACGCTGCACAGTAGCTCCACTACACCAGGTAGAGTCCCTTTTACACACTACGGCAGACAGTCTCCCTTTTTACACATTACGGCAGACAGCGTTCCCCTTTTACACATTACTGCAGCCATTCCCCCTTTTTATGCATTACGGCAGACAGCGTCCCCTTTTTACACATTACGGCAGACAGCCAGGGCCGGTTCCGGGGCTTCTGGCGCCCCGGGCGGCATTAGGGGGCGTGGCTTCATACATGGGGCGTGGTCATTTACGCCCCCTGTACAGACTGAAATGATGTGCGGTGCGCGATGACGTCATCGCGCACCGCACAGCAAAGGTCCTCTCCACGAAGGGAAACTAGACGCGTAGCGTCTTGTTCCCTTTGTGGAGAGGACCTTTGCTGTGCGGTGCGCGATGACGTCATCGCGCACCGCACAGTAAAGGACCTATCCACGAAGGGAAACTAGATGCGTACGCATCTAGTTTCCCTTCCCAGCGGCAGCGGGGGGCAGCGGCCAGCGGCAGCAGGGGGGCAGCGGGGGGCACACAGCAGCAGCGGATCTTGCCCTGGTGCGGTGCCCTCCAGATGGTGCCCTGCGCCCTCTGGAAGGCGGCGCCCCGGGCAAAAGTCCTGCTTGCCCGTGGCAAGATTCACTACTGCAGACAGCATCCCCCTTTTTACACATTACGGCAGACAGCGTCCCCCTTTTTACACATTACGGCAGACAGCATCCCCTTTTTACACATTACGGCAGACAGCGTCCCCCTTTTTACACATTACGGCAGCCAGTCCCCTTTTTTACACATTGCGGCAGACAGAATAGATAGAGAAATAGAGAGAGAGAGAGAGAGAGGGGGTGAGAGAGAGATACTTACCATCTCTCCCCGCTGGCAGTCAGGCTCCTCGGTGCTGGCAGATCCCGGGCAGCTGCTGCTGTGAATGTTGGGATGTGGTTCCTTCATCCCAGCATTCACAGTGGCAGCCAGCCAATGCGGAATGAGAGGGGACTGCTGCAGCGGCACCTCTACCAATTACATAGCGCTGCTGCGGCTCCAGTCCCCCTCCCTCCTCCTCCTCCTCCGCTGCCTCTGGCGCTGCTGCTCTCCTCCCCTGCTCCGGACCAGCTTCTCCAGCGCGGCGCACACAGCAGAGGCTGCTTGTAATGAGTCAATTTGACTCATTACAAGCCGCTGGCCGTTGCGCCCTCAGGGCAACTGCGCTATGTGCCAGGCACACCTGGCACACACACAGTTACGGCTCTGGCTGGGTTCACTATTCCCTAGCAAATCAGTGTGTTCTTATGTACGTGCAGTGTTGCAGCTGTACTGAATTTGACACTCCCAGTATGGTTCTCCTCATTGGTGCACCCTGCTCTTATAAGGCTGTCTGAGCAGTTATACCCTGCTGGTTTTAGTTTGTGCTTAGGGATAAACTGCTTGTCTGTGTTCCAGGTGCCTGCACCTAGTACTCATCATCCTGGATACTCTGCCGGATTCCCTGCCTGCATAGCCAGATTAAGAGGGGGCAGTATGTCATACTGTTCCCCGGGAGCCCCTGCAGGAGGACACTGACATCAATAGCTTTCCCTCTTATGCATCAGCAAAACCAAGCAGCCAGAATGCGAGCAGGACAGTATGCAGTGCAGGCAGAGACACAGGAGTATCAGGTTTCATTACCTACCTATGGAGCTTTCCAACCAGATGAGAGATAGGAGGGTGGAGAGAGCTGTTAGTGACACAGGGATCCCAGCTTCTCCTCCTCCCTGTCTGGGTGCCTGGTCCTGTATTACCTGTTATCTAATAAGGGTTTTGAGCGTCCTAGTGTGTAACTAGCGCAGAGGCTTCTGATATTCTTGCATGTGACAAGATAAATTATAGATTTTAATTATTCCATGTGTATTTTAAGGTTACATAGTTACATAGTTGATGAGGTTGAAAAAAGACAAAATGTCCATTGAGTTTAACCTGTATTATAAAATTTTTATATCATTTAAAAACTGTAAACTTGGATATTTCTTTCAGTTAGGAATTTATCTAATCCATTTTGAAACTTATTGACTGAGACCACCATTACTACCTTCTCTGGTAGAGAATTCCAAATCCTTACTGCTCTTGCTGTGAAGAACCCTTTCCTCCATTGTGTATGACATTTTTTTTTCTAACCTCAGGGGGTGTCCTCGTGTCCTGTGTAGCATTTTTTTAAATACACAGATTGTCTGATAAATCCTTGTATTGTCCCTTTATGTATTTATAAATATTAATAATGTTCCCTCTCAGCCGCCTCTTTTCCAGTGTAAATATATCTAACCTTGTAAGTCTTTCATCATAATTCAGTGCCTCTAACCCCTTAATTAGTTTAGTGTCTCGCCTCTAAACCCTTTCGAGTTCCAAGATATCTTTTTTATAGTGCAGTACCCAGAACTGTACACAATATTCTAGGTGCGGCCACACCAATGATTTATACAGTGGCAGGATTACACTCTTATCCCTAGTCTACATTCCCCATTTTATGCATGCTTTTGTTGCTGCATTTTGACATTGCATACTGCTACTAAGTCTATTACCGATGAGCACACCCAAATCCTTTTCAACTATCGTTATCCCTACATTTTCCCCATTTAATTTATAGGCTGACTGACTGTTCTTAGTCCCAAAGTGCATAACTTTAAATTTTTCTATATTGAACCTCATTCTTCATTTGTCTGCCCAGACCTCCAGTTTAGAGAAATCATTCCGTAGAGACTCAACATCCATGTCTGAATTAATTACTCTACACAGTTTAGTATCACCTGTGAAAATTGACACTGTGCTTTCTAGGCCCACTCCTAGGTCATTAATGAATATATTAAACAGCAATGGCCCAAGTACTGACCCCTGTGGTAGTCCACTAAGCACTGAGGCCCATCCAGAGAACATCCCATTAATCACCACTCGCTGTTCCCTGTTGTACAGCCAATTACTCACCCATGTACAAATAGTGTTTCCTACCCCAAGCTCTCTTAATTTGAAAATTAGTCTCTTATGTGGGACTTTGTCAAAGGCCTTAGCAAAGTCCAAAAAGACCACATCCACTGCTTTACCCTGATCAATAGTAATGCTCACTGTCTCGTAGGAGCTTATTAAGTTAGTTTGACATGACCTGTCCTTCACAAAACCATGTTGATTCCTATTAATAATCTTGGAGGTATCCAAGTACTCTAGTATGCTACCCCTTAATATACCTTCCAGTATTTTTCCCACTATAGTTGTCAAACTTACTGGTCTATAGTTACCGGGATAAGTTTTATTTCCCTTTTTAAATATTGGGACTACCTCTGCTATATGCCAGTCCTTCGGTTTCATTCCCCTGATGTAACGGACTCATTGAAAAGCAAATATAGGGGCCTTGATAGCTCTGAGTTAAGTTCCATAAGAACCCTGGGGTGAAGTCCATCCGACCCAGGAGATTTATTTATCTTAATTTTTTTTTTTAACTTGTCTTTCTTCCACTAAAAGAAAATGTAATAAAATAGTTATCTTTCAATTAGGTGGCACTATAAACATTACCCAGGCAGTAGTAAACTATTACTTTAACTCTACACCATTGGTTTTAATTTAATATACAAAATCCATACATACCAATATGGTCCATTCCAGGTGGGACAAAATGCTCTCTACCTGGACTTCCTTCTTAAGTTATGATTGCAATCACCTGTGTTGAAACACCTTTTTAGCAATTAAGTAGTTCAACACAGGTGACACCAATCCTATATTAAGATGGAAGTCCAGGAAGAGAGCATGTTGTCCTTTTGGAATGGGTCATGTTGGGATGTATGTATGTTAATTGTGTTACCAGCACCCCATAAAGCTCTTTTAGGATCCTTGGATGTATCCAATCTGGCCCTACTGATTTATTCACTTTTAGTTTAAAGAGTTCTGACTGGGACCTTCTCCTCTGTAAATGTACTTGTATCTATCTTATGAATATAATTGAACAGTAACTGCAGTCCCCTCCTTGCTCTTTCTGTAGTGAATACTGAGCAAAAATAATTAAGATGATCTGTGTTGCGGGATAAACTCGTGGCACTTTCTGCACTACTTTAAACAGACAAAACGGTGCTAGGCACCATGCAATGTAAATTACTAAATGTATGTTTAATCATGTTTTAACATGTCATATGTAGTGCTCTATGCAGAGTTGTAGGAGTAAATGTTTAAATGTATTTATATTTAAGATGTGTTTGAATGTATTTTAAAGAAAAAAATGCACTTATGTATGACTGGATTAGGAATCACTATCTTCTGTGACTAGGAGATGGGATGCTAAATTGCCATTTCCTAGCAGGAGATCTGATGAATGACAAGACCTTTTGATGTTGGTCAGTGCACAGCAGGTACTTGGATTGTGCAGTTCCTGTGGGAAAGGTGGTAATAATGGGGGACTTCTGTGTTTTTGTATGTAAAGTGTCAAGTAGAGTTGGAAACAAATGTTTTTCTGTACAGATATACTATATAAGGGGATGGAGAAAATTGGGTTGCCTCTTTTGAAATGTAATCTGTATCTATTTACTGTATGTACTGTAGCTGGTCTGATTGATATACAAATCCGAAAATATATATGCAGGGAAGGATGAGAACCATTTTTTCGTTTAAGAAGTCAAATGCAAACCTTGTTTTAATCTGTCTGTTAAATATATCAGTTCCTGGTAATGTACGCTGTATTGTGTCTTCTGAATCCTTATAAAGGGCCTGTGAGCCCAGAGAGAGATATTCTCTGACTGAGAGATCTGCTGTAGCCATCTTGTATGCTTCCCTCTGAGCAAAGCTTGAGAGCAGGAAGGGTCTTCTGTAATACTATGAGCAAATAAACATCTTGCCTTAAAATGACTGCATCTACATCTTGCGACAAATGCAGTCTCATTCTCCACCTGTCTAGTAGTGAGTCCAGTGTCTCCAAGCTCTGCCTTTAGTAAGCTACAATGCCGGGCCCAGTCCAGGTCAGTGACTGACGCCAGTCAGGAGGTGTGTCTGCAGCGTGTCAATGCATACACAGCAAAAGCAGTATTCAGGTGCCGGTGGTATGAGCCTGACCAATAACGTGGTTCCAGGTGCCACGTGGTCAGAGCCTGGTGGTGGCAGTGACATACCTGCCCACTGCATAGTGGGTGGAGTCAGTAACAGGTGGTTACATCTCCAATGTGACCCAAACCCAATCTGTGATCATGAGCATAGGCAGCGAGGGCGCATCCAGTCACAATCTGTTATTACCGTGTAAACCTTAACAGGAAACTTACTATCTGTCTTTAGCTTTATTATTTCTCCTTTTGTTTTTCTCCTTTCACTTATATAACACAAAAAAAGTTTTGCCCCTTTACCTGCTGTCTAGACCACTTTCTCTTCAGCTTATGTCTTTGCACATCTGATTACCTTTGTAGCCATATCACATAATGTTACCCACCCCCCGAACCAGTGGCCTACCTAAAATTAATCCTCCCATGAGCTCCTGTATAAAATTAACCCCTTAAGTGGCATGCCCGTAAAATGTCCGGGGCCAGCTCCACTGGAGAGACTGTCTATCCCAGAAGATTTCCGGGGCATGCCCAGCACTTCTCCCCCTCCTACCACCTTCCTTGTACTCCGCTTGGGGGGGGGAGATTTTCGCAGAATGATGTGGTCGCATTGTGATGTCACAATGCAACCGTGTCATTCCATGAAACTCCACCCCAAGCAGAGTACGAGGGAGGAGGGGGCAAGGGACTTTAGTGCTGGTGGGACAGAAAATATACACCCCAGTGGCAACGAGCATTCCTCTTGGCAATGAGCATTCCCCTTGGTAACAAGCATAACCCTTGACAACGAGCATGCCAAGGACCTCTCAGTCCTTTTGCGCTTGCACGTGTCTCTTCCTGTCTCAATGCCATCTCATCCTGGATATCCCAGAATTTTTTCAAATTAAACTTGTCCAAAACTGAACTGATTGTCTTCTAGGGCCCCACCCTGTCCACCACTCTCTCTTTCAGTTAAGTACGCGGCTTGAGTGTCTGCCTTGACTTTGACCTGTCCCACACATTTAAAATAAATTGCACTCTTACTGTTTCATCTTCAATGCTCATCTAAGATCAGGTCCTTTCTCAACCATGATGCCACCAAAATCCATGCACTCATCATCGAGACTATTATAACTACACAAGGAGCCCTGCTCATCTATCCCTTTAATAGAATTAACCGAGCCAGTGCTGTCTGACTTAATCCCCTGCTGTAATGACTTAATCCCCTGCTGTATTGTTCTCTCTGTATTGTATTGCAGCTGAGAATAATAGATGAAAGGCTTATGCTAATAATCCTTGGTGCACCTAGGCGCAACAGAGAAGGCTAGATGAGCGAGGCTCCATCTGTACCTCTGTTCTGGCCTCCCACATTTCAGTCTATCGTGAACACTTATCTAAATGCTCTGCATCAGACTTTCCTCTCTGCAACCTGTTTATTTGGCTTTTAACGACCATCCAAATCCTGACCCTTGCTTAAAACGTTCATAAAAATACCTCCATCCTTTCGTTATTGGTAAATCTATGGTTATGTAGAGAATAGTGTAGGATTAAAAATAAAGGTTGAACTCGATGGACAACTTGTCTTTTTTCAAGCTCATTAACTATGTTACACCCATCTCCAAGATTTTTTTTCTGCTCAGCCACCTTCCCCTGGAACTCACTCCCTCTCTCACCATGTCAAACTTTCTACCACACTTGCCAGCTTCTCTTAACTCAAAACACCCCTTTTAATCAGAGCCTACTATACCATCCATCCTATTAAATCTACACTCTACACTCCCCTGTCCCACACATCTGCCCAGTTTAACTTACTTCTGTTCACCCTTCTTGTCAGTATACATTTTACTACGTTCATTCCTAGAACTTACCTTTGTTCACAGTGCTTATTGTCTCTGGTATCCTAGCCTCATTCAGTGACTGTGATGTGCCATTCACTGGGTACAATCTCATTGAATACTGAACTGTCTTCCGCACCCATGACTAACCTTCACTTGCCGGTCAAGATATGTTGAGTTACCCTAGGATCATCCATGTCTGCATCCTACCTAATTTGTCAGTTTCACCACATTATTGCACTGTATTGACCCAATGACATGTCAACTTACAACTTACAGTTACTGTACTGTACCATTGATATGTCAGTTTCTCTGAAATTTGTGTATTCAGTGAAGAGCACTGTGGAAAATATGTGGTGCCTAAATGATAATAATATTTTTTAATACTCTTGGTCATTGTCAAAATTTTTTGTACATGATAAAAAAAACCTATAAAACATTAGTAGGAGATGACAAACAGTCCAGGTGCTTATCTTACAATGAGGTTGCAGGCACCTGTGGCAGTCAACTGAAAGTGTATAAAACACACACACATACATGGATATATATATATATATATATATATATATATCCATGTATGTCCTGCACTCGCATCCATGCAGAGTCAACTTTAGGGGTGCGCCCAGTGGCTTCCACCTAACTGGGTAGGACCAGAGAAATAAACAAAGTTCCAATAGTCTGGGGGGCACTCTCCTCGAATGCATGGTCCAATCAATGTTTCATGGCTTTATTAGATGGCTTTAATCAGTCGACGTTTCGATTCTACAGCAAGAATCTTTATCAAGACAAGCCTCATTCTCCTTCATAAATATTTAATCCAAATAACAGCAAAAGATAGCTACCAGGAATAAAGCAAAAAAATGAAAAATCAGTCTCATGGGCCCAAACACAGAACACCACCCAGGATTACTAGTTAATACCAACCTACTGCGCAATGCAGGGTGCAAGTAAATGTACGAATAATACACCAGAAGTTGAATGTGTACTATAATAAAGCCAACAGAAGGGGACAAGACCCGTCACCACTAGTAACCCCATATTAGAACAACATACTCACTGGAAGAGAAACACACAGCTCCAGTATAAGTGAGTTAACAAGGCCAGCAGCCACATCGGTCAATTAGTCCTATTAGAAATATAAGCAAATACACCGACTAAGACACACATAGGTCAAATGGCCCCCCACTTTTCTCCAAAAGGCGGTAATACTTACTCCATTTCAACAACCAAATATGTATGGTCTCCGGGACACAATGAGGTAAAACAAGTCACCCTAAAAATACACAATACATCATCATAATAGCACCCCCCAAGCCTGCTAGTGATACATCAAACAGCCTGAGCAGAGGCAGAACTCTGAGAGGCAACGGAGTCATCTGCCGCCGGGCTCCTGCTCTGAAGGGGGCACCTCTCCTCCCATTCTGTGACACCATTGAATTAAGTTAATTGATAGCTGCTGCTGTCTTTTCAGTGTCCGACTTCCTCACTGGTCCCTGCACCTTACAAATCACACCTTCTTTATTATACTGAATATACACATTTTACAAGTGTCCCACCCAGGATTAGAAACTACAACCTATTACACATGAATCAGTCACTTTACTGATGAAGCTGTTTCCTCCTGCATAGGAAATATGAGAATTTTAACTACAGTATATGAAGATACTTCTCTGACAATTGCACGTAACTTCTACGTCATAAAGTTAGAATTCTCATAACTCCATCAGTAAAGTGTCTGCTGTTAGTGTACTAGGTCATGGGTTTTAATCCTGGGTATGACTGCTAAGAAATGTGTGATTTAAAATAAAAGACAATTAAATGTATAAATACAGTATATACATTTTTTTCAGAACACACGCACACATACATACATATATTTATCTTAATATAGGAAATAGGGGGGCACCAATATTTATCTTGCCTCCGGGCAACTGGGACAAACTTACGCCACTGAGCCTGAGTAAAGTAATATGTTACTTACCAACAGAAAGTTACTGTCGTGTTACACACTCTGGAGCTGTATACTAATGGCTCACAGAGTCAGCCTTTTATGGAGGAGGGGCAGGAAGTGTATGTGGCTCAACTCACCTACAACCCGTATCTACGTATAACAACCAACCAAATCAGCATCAACAAATGCCCCCACAGCATAAACACCCGCCAGTGTGTACTAACACATAATTCACCTTAGATTAGACTCATAAATCCATAACGCCGCTAACCGCCGCCAGCGGAAGCGCTGCGCGTTCCACATACCGGAAGTCGGAAAAGCAATACGTTCCAACTACCGGAAGTTAATATTCCACACCGGCCGTAAAGGAACACACTAACTCCTTCGTTCACAATAGTAGTTGGCCAAAACGCCCGTTAGTGTGTATAAACACATAATCCTACCCTTGCTCAAACTCACAATCCTACACTACCACTAACCGCCACCAGCGGAAGCGGTATGCGTTCCACATGCCGGAAGTAGGAAGAGTAATGCATTCCAACTACCAGAAGTATACACGGACTGGATAGAAATGCTCTCAGAGCTAAGTACACATGCGTGATTAGATTTGCAGTACCAAATACATGACCACAACTCAAAAACTGAGTATAGGTATTGATCAATAAACCATAATCTAAAGGTAACCACATAAACATAGATGTATCTATACCAAGGTATAAAACCATCCTCTGCTGTCACTCCAAATCCCGCCACCATCACAATGTACTAGCACTAAAGACTAATCTAAGGCAATACGTAGCTGTGGTGAATGTATTGTGTCAGGCCCAAGAGAGTGAGACAAACCTAAAAATACTGTACAAACAAAATAAATGTATACACAAAAAATTTTTTAGATACATGATCTAAAAAATACTAAAGATACACTCTATATAATGAAATAACACAACACATCAACAGACATACAAATATAAATTCATATATATAAATATATATATATATTTACTGAAATTTTTTCATGATGCATTCAGAATCCTAATCCATATCCACCACAGATGCTATAATTAGTATAGTGTCATCATACAAATACATACATATCTTATCCAATATATTCAGAGATAATTTATGGACAGAAGTTCAGAGAAAAATATTCATAGCATTGTATTCATTAAGTCCCCTAGGAGCGACTGTGTCCAAGGAATCTATCCAGTAACTCTCACGCTTCTTCAGCGCTAACAATCTATCCCCCCCATTTGGTGGAGGTGGTACCCAATCGATGAGCATACACTTGAGGTTGGCAAATTGGTGTCTATTTTCAAGATAATGGCATGCCACCGGTTTATCAGAGGAACCAGTTTGAATAGCAGCCCATATGGTTGTTCGATGATTAGCCATGCGGTCCCTAAAACACCTGGACGTGAGACCCACGTAGTATAGCCCACATGGGCATGTCAGGAAATAAATCACATGATCAAGTTTGCAGTGTAAATTATACTTGATTTTGATATTTTTTCCAGTATGTGGATGTGTAAATGTCTTACCAACCCTTAAGGACCTACAGGTGGTACGATTACCACACAAAAAACACTCTGGTTTAGAGCACATTGTCTGTACCATATCACATTGTGCATCCGGGGTGAATGTATGTCTCATCAGAAGTTGTTTAAGGTTCGCCCCCCCTTCCATGTGCCATCATGGGTGGATCCATGTGGGCAAAAGGTAGGGCAAGATCAGTTGTCAATAAAGGCCAATGTCTACGTAGTGTTTTTTGTGTATGATATGCATGATTGTCAAATTTTGTTGTATAAATCATCCTAGATTGATGAACTTATGTCTTGACAACCTTGCCCTCAAAAATTGTACGTGCTTTTCGTAAACATTTGCATAATGTTCGAGGGGTATACCCACGTTCCTGAAATCTAGACATCATCTCATTCAATTGAGTTTCGCACTTCATATCAACAGTGTTATTTCTCATTACCGTCAGCAACTGTGATACGGGGAGGTTGTCTTTGAGGGCCGGTTGATGAAAACTACTGGTGAGAAGTATAGTGTTTCTATGTGTAGATTTCTTATACAGGGAGGTGGTAAATTTACCTCCAGATATCCCAATGGTCACGTCCAAAAAATTTACGCTATCGACCAAAATCTCAAAGGTAGACTTAATAGGACTCTCAACACCATTGATCTTCTCCACCATTTCAATAAAGGATTCCTTGGTGTCCAACCAGACTATAAAGACGTCATCTATGAAACGCTTATAGATTTTGATCTTATTGCCAAATTCAGCCAGAATGTGTGTCTATTCAAATCGCGTCATATACATATTAGCGTATGAAGGTGCCAAATTCGAGCCTATGGCCATCCCCGATTGTTGAATGAAGTATACATCTTTGTACTTGAAATGATTCAAACTCAATACCAAATTAGTAAGTTCAAGTATAAACTCAGTAGGTATCCCTAATACTGGGTCAGTTGAAATGATTTCCCTGAGTGCATTAAGCCCATCCAAGTGTGGTATCACTGTGTATAAGGACTGTACGTCCATGGTTGCGAGATAGACATCGAGATACGGGATTCCCCCCCCCTTTTTATAAATCTACGGCTAGGACATCGCTCTTACACGTAGAAAGTAAGTTTTTCAATGATAGAAATGGTATAATTGACCAATGTTAAATGTGGATTCTGCAACCTCATATTATACGTATAAATGTTTTTTTGTTTTTTGGGGTTTTTTGTTCTTCTGTTTACCTCCGTCATGGTTATCAATGTTAAGGGCAACAAATAAGACACTAAGACATGAAGGTGGATTATTGACATAAATATGTATTGATTTTGATTAACCAGTTTTCGTTGGCCATTGAGTGGTCTATTGTAAGCTATATTACATTATTTTATATAACATTGCTTTATAATAAATACATAGAAGTGGTTTTCTCA
Source organism: Pseudophryne corroboree (assembly GCF_028390025.1). Lineage (NCBI taxonomy): Eukaryota > Metazoa > Chordata > Amphibia > Anura > Myobatrachidae > Pseudophryne > Pseudophryne corroboree. Next base: position 438,926,970 of record NC_086445.1, read on the forward strand.
ACCATAATCACAAAGAATTATGTCTGAAACCGTCCATACTATAGAGTGATTATTGCTTTTTTCCTTTATATCTACCAGAACCCCGACCATATCATTTGCGAATCATGTTTCAAATATTTTTTTATTTTTTATTTATATATGCATATATGAAAATGGTTGTTAATTTTTCTTACTTTTCTTATTTTTATCTTTGTTAAAGTACACCCCTGATGAAGTCTGTATAGACGAAACACATTAGGTGACTGTCTTAGACATAGTGGGTGGACAGGCTGTCGTATGAGCTCCTCCCTGGCTGGGGTGGACAGTAAGTCCTATTAAGATCATAAATCCCACGAATGTCAAGACAAATGTAAGAGCTATACAATATATTTTTACAAAAATTAAATTTTAATAAAATTTTTACAATGGATATGGACTAACAAGTGATTTTGCTGTCTGGGTGAATCTGGTGAGAGGGTTTTGTTCCAGAAACATCTACCGTTCAGTGGCTACACCCGACTAGAAGGAATTTTCCTTGAAAAATCCATTAAGAGTTTTTAATGTTTATCTGAGCGCTCCCCATACTACCATTTACTTCGATAAACCACTGGTTCTCAACTGGCAAGAGGTTTTGTTTTGGGGATCAGCTGCTGATACATCCAATGACTATTGTAGCTAAGTGGTCTATTTCTAGCGCAATTTGGTTATCCTACTGCTATATATATATATATATATATATATATCCACCGATGCCCCGGCACTCCCGCTGCCCCATAGGGTTTGCTCGCTCCTGTGCCCTCCACTGGAGTAGATGCTCCTATTAATATTATATATATATATATCAGAATATTTCAAGGACGTGCTCCCCTTCTTCAACACACAAGTGACAAAAAATGCAATAAATACCCACAATTACCCCATAGTTCTCCTCCATTGGTGTTCTACTCAGTCACCGTCCGGACACTTTCTGCATATCTCTGTCAAGCGGAAGTGGTGTCATGGATCCCGGCTGTGTGACCTAGGTAACGCCTCTCAAAACTAGTAGAAGCAACTAGATAAAGTGTATACTTAAAGAATGTTGCCTTAAAAACTAACAACATATATGTGGAAACAACGTAACGTAACAATGATCTCATGCTATAAAAAATAGGATTTTGGTTACCTACCGGTAAATCCTTTTCTCGTAGTCCGTAGAGGATGCTGGGGTCCATATTAGTACCATGGGGAATAGACGGGTCCACCAGGAGCCATTGGCACTTTAAGAGTTTAATAGTGTGGGCTGGCTCCTCCCTCTATGCCCCTCCTACCAGATTCAGTCTAGAAACTGTGCCCGAGGAGACAACATACTTAGAGAGAAGGAATTACACAGATAGTGGCGAGATTCAAACCAGCTCACACAACAGGAGAATCCGGCCAACATGCCGACCCAACTTCAGCAACAGCTGAAACAGTAAATAACGCAGAACTTACCTAGGAACCAGGTAACACTGAACCATAAAACCAATGCAGGAAAACGAAGCACTGGGTGGACGCCCAGCATCCTCTACAGACTATGAGAAAAGGATTTACCGGTAGGTAATCAAAATCCTATTTTCTCTTATGTCCTAGAGGATGCTGGGGTCCATATTAGTACCATGGGGATGTACCAAAGCTCCCAGTACGGGAGGGAGAGCGCGGAGGCTCCTGCAACACTGCTTGACCAAACTTAAGGTCATCTGAGGCCAAAGAATCGAACTTGTAAAACTTGTCAAATGTGTTTGACCCAGACTAAGTAGCTGCTCGGCAGAGTTGTACCGCTAAGACACCCCCCGGGCAGCCCAGGAAGAGCCCACTTTACGAGTAGAGTGGGCCTTTACAGATTTCGGACATGGAAATCCTGCTGTGGAATAAGCATGCTGGATAGTGAACCTGATCCAGTGGGAAATCGACTGCTTAGAAGCAGGACATCCAATTTTCTTTGGATCATAGAGGACAAACAAAGAGTCACTTTTCCTATGACGAGCCATCCTCTTCACGTAAATCTTCAAAGTCCTCACTACATCCAAGGCCTTTGAAGTAATTGAGGAGTCAGTAGCCAATGGCACCACAATAGGTTGGTTGATGTGGAAAGCAGACACAACCTTAGGTAGGAACTGTGGACGAGTCCTAAATTCCGCCCTGTCTTCATGGAAGATCAGATAGGGGCTTTTACAAGATAAAGCCCCCAATTCCGACACGCATCGCACAGAAGCCAAGGCCAACAAAGTGACCGCCTTCAACGTGAGAAACTTGAGGTCAGCCTCCTGTAGAGGCTTAAACCAAGCAGATTGCAGGAACTGCAACACCACATCAAGATCCCATGGAGCCGTAGGTGCCACAAAGGGAGGCTGAATGTGCAGAACCCCTTTCGAAAAGATCTGAACATCAGGAAGAACAGCCAATTGTTTCTGGAAGAAGATGGACAAAGCAGAGATCTGGACCTTGATGGAGCCCAGTCTCAGTCCCATATCCACCCCTGCTTGCAGGAAAAGGAGAAAACGTCCAAGTTGAAACTCCACCGCCGGAAACTTCTTGGCCTCACACCAAGAAACATATTTCTTCCAAATGCTATGGTAATGTTTAGACGTTACCCCCTTCCTGGCCTGTATCAGGGTAGGAATGACTTCACTCGGGATACCTTTCCGAGCTAAGATCTGGCATTCCACCGCCATGCCGTCAAACATAGCAGCGGTAAGTCTTGATAAGCGAACGGCCCCTGCAGAAGCAGATCCTCCCGAAGAGGTAAAGGGCGTGGATCTTCTAGCAGAAGATCCAGCAGATCCGCATACCAAGCCCTCCTTGGCCAGTCCGGAGCAATGAGGATTGCCAGAACCTTTGTTCTTGTTACGAGCTGAAGAACCTTTGGTATCAGAGGAAGTGGAGGAAACACATACACTGACTTGAACACCCACGGTGTTACCAGTGCATCCACCGCCACTGCCTGTGGGTCTCTTGACCTGGAACAGTACCTCCGTAGCTTCTTGTTGAGGCATGAGGCCATCATGTCTATGTGGGGAACCCCCCACCAACCGGTTACCTCTTCGAACACCTCCGGATGGAGGCCCCACTCCCCTGGATGGAGATCGTGTCTGCTGAGGAAGTCTGCTTGCCAGTTGTCTACGCCCAGAATGAAGATTGCCAACATCGCCGCCGCATGCCTTTCTGCCCAGATGAGGATTTTTGACACCTCTGCCATGGCAGCCCTGCTCTTCATTCCGCCATGTCGGTTTATGTAGGCCACCGTGGTCACATTGTCCGACTGCACCTGAACAGCCCAATCCTGTAGAAGGTGTGCTGCTTGCAGAAGGGCATTGTAAACGGCCCTGAGTTCCAGGATGTTTATTGGGAGAAGTGATTCTTGATCCGACCATCATCCATGAAAGGTTTCCCCCAGAGCGACTACTACCCAACCTCTTAGACTTGCATATGTGGTTAAAAGGATCCAGTCTTGAATTCCAAACCTTCTCCCTTCCAGAAGGTGCGGAAGATGCAGCCACCAGAGGAGCGAAATCCTGGCTTTCGGAGACAGGCGTATCCTCTTGTGCATGTGTAGGTGAGAGCCCGACCACTGGTCCAACAGGTCCAGCTGAAAGGGTCGAGCATGAAACCTGCCGTACTGCAGAGCCTCGTAGGCAGCAACCATCTTCCCCAGAAGGCGTATGCATTGATGAACCGATACCCGGGTAGGCTTTAGGACCTCCCGGACCATTGCTTGACGCTTTCTCCACCGGGAGAAATAGCCTCTGCACTTCCGTGTCGAGGATCATTCCCAGGAAAGACAGCCGCCTTGTCAACTACAGATGAGACTTTGGAAGGTTTAGGATCCAACCGTGCCTCCTGAGCAGCCGTGTCGTGAGAACTTCTCCCTGGAAGACGCCTTGATCAGGAGATCGTCCAGATATGGAATTATGTTCACCCCCTGTTTGCTGAGGAGAACCATCATCTCCGCTATCACCTTGGTGAAGATCATTGGCTCTGTGGAGAGGCCAAACGGCAGCGCCTGGAACTGATAGTGATCGTCCATCAGCGCAAACCTAAGATATGCTTGATGCGGCGCCCAAATGGGAATGTGGAGGTAAGCATCCTTGATGTCCAGGGACACCAGGAACTCCTCCTCCGACAGTCCTGAGATGACAGCTCTCAGAGATTCCATCTTGAATTTGAAATCCTTGAGATAAGGGTTCAAAGATTTTAAGTTTAGAATAGGCCATACCGAACCATCCGGTTTCAGTACCACAAAAAGGTTCGAATAATAACCCTTGTGCCGCTGCTCAAGTGGGACCGGAACAATGACCTCAGACACCACCAATTTTCTGATGGCCTCCAGAAGAATTGTCCTTTCTGCCAGCAGTGCTGGCAAGCCTGACTTGAAGAAACGGTGTGGCGAGGGATCTTGAAACTCCAGTCTGTACCCTCTGAACACTATATCCAGAACCCAGGGGTCCAGACCCGACAACACCCAGACATGGCTGAACTGCCAGAGTCTTGCCTCCACCTGACCTTCCTCCAGGCCTAGCTGTCCACCGTCATGTGGAGGACTAAGAGGTATCAGAAGCGGGTCTGGGAACCTGCGGGAGCGGGTTTCTTTCCCTTGGCACGACCACCTCTGAAGAAGGTGTTCGAAGACTTATTCTTTCTAGGCCTCGTGGGCCGAAAGGACTGTGATGTGGTAAATGAAAAGGGCTTCTTCGTAGCCGGTGCAGCTGAGGGGAGAAAAGGAGACTTACCCGCGGTAGCCATGGCAATCCACACATCCAGCGCCTCCCCAAAGATAGCCTGACCTTTGTATGGTGGGCCTTCCACACACTTTCTGGATTCCGCGCCCGCAGACCAGTTGCACAGCCAGAGACCTCTGCGAGCCGAGACGGACATGGAGGAGATCCCCACAGCCATGGAACCAGGTCCTTCATGGAATCCACCAGGAACCCTGCAGAATCCTGAATATTACATAAAAATAAATCAACGTCACCTTTGTTCAGCATAGTCGATTCCTCCTGCAGAGTGATTGACCACCTGGCAATAGCTTCAGCAATCCAAGCACAGGCTATAGTAGGCCGCAATATTACCCCTGAAGCCGTGTAAATAGATTTTAGCGTAGCATCCACCTTGCGATCTGCCAGGTCCTTTAACGCGGTAGATCCCGGGACCGGTAATACCACCTGTTTGGACAGCCTGGAGACAGAGGCGTCGACTATCGGCGGGGACTCCCATCTCTTCCCATCTTCCTCTGGGAAGGGAAAAGCCACCAAGACCCTCTTGGGAATCTGGAATTTCTTTTCCGGAGTTTCCCATGCCTTTTCAAAGATAGCATTCAATTCTTTGGATGCCGGGAAAGTGAGGGGGGCTTCTTATTATCTGTGAAGAAGGCCTCCTCCACCTGTTCCGGAGCTGTGTCCGAAATGTATAAAACATCCGTAACAGCCTCAATCATCAACTGCACCCCCTTGGCAAGTAATGCTGTCCCCCTCGACACATCCCCGTCACCATCTGCAGCATCAGAGTCGGTGTCTGTGTCATCCTGCATAATTGCAAGTGCACGTTTGTGAGAATGCACCGCAGGGGACCCAGAGGAGGCAGTATCAGACCATACAACCATAGAGGACTGGAGGACTTGAGTGGCATGCTCAGTCCTAGCAACTCTATCAGAAATCTGAGAAATAGTCCCCCTTAGAGAAACTATCCATTCTGGCTCTCTAGCTGGGATCTGTGCTAAAACAGTGCAATCCTGATTACATGGAATGGAGTCTTCCTGGGAAGACAAATCCTCTGCAGCATATGAAACAGTGTCCCTAGACATGTTGCACACACACTCAAACACCCCGCAAACCCACAGGATATTATGAAGACAGTGTTTCCCCCCAAGAATGGCAGAGAGACACAGAGATTGGAGCCAACCCACACACACAGCGCTATCAAAGGTATAGGGAGACCCTTACCAGCACTGGCTGTGTCCCTTAATAGGTGACACAGCCTGTACACAGCCTCCCCCCCCCCCCCTTCTACAACCCCCTTGGTACCGTACAGACAGCTGGAGATTGCTCTGGCGCGACCTTGTTCCACTTTGTAGTAAGTGCAGTCAGGAGAAAATGGCGCTGTCTTCCCGCTCACTGATAGATTATACTGGCCGGAGGAGTTGCGCTGGCCTGGATCCGCAGACCCTGACAGACTTGCAGTGGACAGTGTAGGGTTCGGCGCTGGCCCAGGGCGCCCCTCCCAGCGCCGCACCGCAGTACCGCTGAGCCATCACGGAGCGCGAGTAAGATCGTGCTCCTTACCCTAAGGCTGCCTGCTTCACACTGTCCCCCCGCTTGCAAGGGGGGACAGTGACTCACTCGCCACCTCTTCAGCACCCGAGGGGTTGGTGGCCAGCTGCCGGGGCGAGCGTTCCCCTGCGGTGGGGTGCGATCAGACCCCTCTGAAGCCAAATGTTCAGTCAGCGGGAGCAGTGGCTCAAGACCCCTCAGGGTGGACACTGCTCCCCCCCTTCAGTACCACGCTGCAGGGAGGCTGTCGCCAGCAGCCTCCCTGTAAAACAAAAAACTCTGAAAAGAAAAAATTTAACTTTTTCTAAAGAAGCTCAGTAGAGCTCCCCTAGTTGTGACCGGCTCCTCTGGGCACATTTTCTAAACTGAGCCTGGTAGGAGGGGCATAGAGGGAGGGGCATAGAGCCCACACTATTAAACTCTTAAAGTGCCAATGGCTCCTGGTGTACCCATCTATACCCCATGGTACTAATATGGACCCCAGCATCCTCTAGGACGTAACAGAAATATTGATATGCTAAAGTGCATAATATACAGCATACAAAGTACATTTAAAAAATCACATTAAAAAAACAACACTATAACAGGTGTTAAAGCCTTTATCTACCCGGATTTAACATTACTACATATCATTATAGGTGTATGATGTCACATTGGAGTGAGGATAATAGGAATATACAGTAGACACAATATGATGGATGGTATTCCAATAAGAGTATAATATCCCCTTCATGTTTATTGTTGTTTTTTAATGTGATTTTTTATGTATGTTGTATGCGGTATATTACCACTTGAAATATACTTTTGTTTGCAAGATACAAAAGTCTCTGAGTGCCGCCCCATTCATTTGGAGATAGATAGATAGATAGATAGATAGATAGATAGATAGATAGATAGATAGATAGATAGATAGATAGATAGATAGAGTGATATAAAAGTCACAGTACACCCTTTTGTTTCAAAAACTGTGTTGGAAATGGGAACATTGACTTAGATTCAAGATGGATGATTTCAAGATGGTGCCCATGTTCAGTACATACCCTAAGAGATAGCCCACCTCACCCATACCTTACTGGAGTATTCAATTTTCCCAATTCCTGCACAGTTTTTGAAGCAAAAGGGTGTACTGCTAATTTTGAATCTCCCTATATACCACATCACATATATGTATAAAAGTTGGTTGCAATATAGGATCAGTGATCGATGTCTCTTATACCATACTAAAGGCAGTTAAGGCTGAGATCTCATAATTGTGAAAGGGACGGTTTTTGATATGCAATACCTTGGAGTTTGGATATTTGCTTAATATACAGTATTGGTAATATACAAAATGTTACCAAGAAATATTGAATGGTTTTAGGCATGATTCTCTACTGGATAACCTTTTGTACCCATTACCTGACTTGCAAAATATTTTTAATGGGAAGCAAATAAAAGAGTTTTAAGACCATGACTAATAAGAATGTCTATTCTTTTGTAAGCACGGCATCATTTTCTCTTTTGGAGTAAGATGGATGATTCATGTGTGTGCACTTTAAAGATCGAAGCATACTTTAGAATAGTATTTTTCAAAGGCCATGTGTGTGCAGCAGACATTCTAGAGATTTTTATTTACTGATTTTTTTTATCAACTGACTCACTGCCTCTGCTCAGCAGTAATCTCCAAACTTCCTTCTTTGCCCACTCCTTCGGCATTAAAACAGTTTATACACTTACTTGCGTTTCTTAACATAACAAGGAAAGGCATATCCTGATTTCTCTACTAAAATTGCTAAGAAGGTGCATTGAAAAATGTTATGCATTAAAAATGATTGAAAACTATTAAAACATGCAAAAAGTTTGTTTTATATCTTCATGGAGTGCAATTTGTTTTATAACTCTGAATGCTGAATGCAATGAGAATAGATCAAAGTTTTTTCTTTAAATATCTCTTATAACATTATTCAACGGGATTTCTGGGACTCTTGTGGTTGGTTCTGCAAAAAGTGATGTTCTTACCAAAGATCTAAGCCAGGGCCAGTGCTAGGGTGTTCGGCGCCCTCCTGCAAACTATATATTTGCGCCTTCCCATATTTAATTAAGGGATAGCACACACCGAATGCACGCACCACAAAAATGGGTGTAATCTCACAAGGAAGGGGAATATCCCCAATTCAAATATGTCACACACCAGTACCCTTTATTCACATTACGCTACACAGTAGTACCCCTATACACGTTACGCTACACAGTAGCACCCATTATACACGTTATGACACACAGTAGTGCCCCTTATACACAATGCCCACAGTAGTGCTCCTTATACATAATGCCCACAGTTGTAGTGCCCCTTATACATAATGCCCACAGTTGTAGTGCCCCTTATACATAATACCCACAGTAGTGATGCCACTTGTACACATAATGCCCACATTAGAAGTGCACCCTTATGCACAATGCCCACAGTAGTAATGCTGTATATACACATAATGCCCACAGTAGTAGTGCCGCTTATACAAATAATGCCCACAGTAGTAGTGCCCTTTACACATAATGCCCACAGTAGTAATGCCGCATATATACATAATGCCCACAGTAGTAGTGCCACTTATACACATAATGCCTGCAGTAGTGATGCTGCTTATACTCATAATGTCCACAGTAGAATTGCCCCTTACACATAATGCCCACAGTAGTAATGCTGCAAATACACATAATGCCCACAGTAGTAATACCGCTTATACACATAATGCCCACAGTAGTAATGCTGCATATACACATAATGCCCACAGTAGTAATACCGCTTATACACATAATGCCCTCAGTAGTAGCGCCCCTTATACACATAACGCCCACAGAAGTAATGCCGCATATACACATAATGCCCATAGTAGTAGTGCCCCTTACACATAATGGACACAGAATGGAGGGGAGAGAAGGGGGATGGGTGCAGTGCTGAAGTACCTGCTGCCTGTCTGCTATACAGGTGCAGTGCAAAGAAGGAGGAGGGAGAGACATTACTCTGGAGTTCAGCGCCAGGTGGACTGAAGACTGAAAAGCTGGGATTCACACTGCCAACTCTCCAGTCAGGCGCAGCAGCAGCTGGCATCAACAGCAAACAGCAGAAGCAGAGCCAGATTATCATTTTGTGGACCCTAGGCAAGATGTAGATTGGGGGCCCTTCCAGCCTTTAATCATCCCTGGAATGTTAGTATAGCCCAGCTTATATAATTTTACCACTATTAATCATATTGGTGCTGGCCTGTTGGTACATCTGGCAGACACCTGACCCCCCCACCCACCCTCTGAATCCAGGCGCACTTGCGACTGCGACACTTTTTAATTTTAAAAATGTGTCACTCAAGACCTGTCTACAACTTTGAAGTCATTTGTTGTGTTACCTAAAGCAACCAATTAGACATTTCCTTCTAACTGTATTTCCTTCTGTCTGTCTGTAGTTGTGTCTATGTTCCCTTCGTGATCAGGACCAGGAAGTGACAGCACGAGAGGGCAGTAGATTACTTCCTTACAGCACCTAAATGTTTTATCCATTCTCCGTTCATTTGAGGTTATTTTGTTTTATCTCTGCACCATTGGACCCTCGCGGGTTCGGCATCTCGCTTCGCTCACCACAGGTTACTATTTCAAACAGTTTGTGACATGGACCCAGAGGAATGTGGGAAAGGTCCTCTCCACGAAGGGTAACTAGATGCTGCCTGTCTTGTGCTTCTATATGTGCTCCATTCTTTCTGTGCTTCAAGCTATGTTCCGTTCTACCTGTGTCTCTATATGTACTACTGCCTCTCTTTGCCCCCTTTTGCTTCTCTGTGCCTCTAACTTTATCCTCTTTCTGCCTATTTTCCCATTCTAAGTTATCTGTTATTTATTTCACCACCTACCCCTGTGTTCTCAACCAGCCAGTGTCACCCCATACAGCTGCATTCTTTCCTAGCCACTGTGTCCTCCCCTTCCCATATTATCTCCCAGCCACTGTGTCACCTTCCCCCCCCCCCAACCCCAGTGTTCTCTCCCAGGCAGTGTCATCTCCCCACCTTAGTGTTCTGTCTCTCTCTACCCCACCCCCCACTGATTCAGTGCTGCCTGTTGTACTGAGCTGCTTACCTAATCCATTAGATGAGGTACAGCTGCTCCACTTCAGTGTCTGTGGTGGGCCGCCCATTGTAGTAACTTCCAGGTCTCCCGCTTATCAGCACTCACTGGGCAGCGCAGGTACTGTAGCTTCCAATTCTCTTCCTCCGCGTTTTCCAGCCCGGGTCAGCCTGCCGCTCAAAGTACTGCAAACAGCAGCAGATGGCTTCCCTCCCATTCTCACCCCTGCCCTGACGCTATCGGTTCATGAATCTCTGCCCCGCCCCTCCTCCAAGAGCACAGAAGCAGAGCTCTCAGCTCACTGTGACTGCAGCTGCCGCTGCCTTGCTTCCACCGGCACGGCGCCACTCCATCAGAAGTAAGAGTACATCGCTACTGCTCAGCAGGGATGCAGAGCAGAGAGAGCGCCTCTCCAGCCCAGGCACCTACCTGCTTTGCATCCCTTTGCTGAGCGGGTAGCGCCGGCTCTGATCTAAGCTAATGTATTTGCACACAAAAAATTTAATACACGATTAAATTAGAAAATATAATTTTCAAGCACATCAAAGATGTAGGGTTCATTCAAAAATGAACGCACTGTATTTTCTCTTATAAAACCACTGGTGTATTTATAATGGATGCAATGTGTGCAGAGCATGGGTGCCCCCAGGGTCCAGGGGGGGCCCCCTCTGCACATCCTGCACCCATTATTTTTCATACTTACCATCCAGAGTCCCGTGGTGTTGCAGCAGCACTGCTGAAATCACTGGGAAAATGGTGCGGCGCCATTTTCCCGGTGTTTCAAGCATGCACAGTAGAAAAAGTATCTGGAAAATGGCTGTCGCACCATTTTCATGAAGATGTGCACATGAGCTGTAGACCCTGGGACAGCGCTAGGGTCTCTTAGGGACCCTACTGCCCAGAGCTAAGTGCTGCCGACGGCTAGAGAGGAGGGGTTCCAGACACAGCCTGCACATGGGCCGCATCCTCTCTAGAAACACCTCCACATAAAACCTTTATACACAGCTGCTAAACTAAGCCACACAAATCAAGGAAAAGTAATCCCAACCTATCTGGCATGCGGAATATGCGTAGATAACTAGTAGAATAAGTAGTAGTCAGGGGCGTCGGAACAGGGGGGGCAAGGGGGCAGCATGCCCCCCCAAAACATTTAAGAGGCGCAGGCACTGGGGAGGGGGAGCGCTTACCCCCAGATCCCCGCTGAAACTCCCCTCCCAGCGCTGCCATTCTGTCCCGTTGTTTTCTCCCCGCCAATCGCCAATATGAACGAACAGAAGCATCGCCGCTCCTCAGTTGTGGCCACTCAGTCAGGGCTCAGCGTGCACATGACGGGATCTTATGGCATGTGCATGTGCAGGAGGGTATATATGGAGAGCGCAGCATCCACAACGCTGAGCTCTGGGTGCGGAAGAGCAGCGATGCTTCTGTTAGTTTATACCGGCAATTGGGTCAATGGAGCGGTGAGAAGGTATATCTCACCCTCATACTTTAAAAAGTCTGCTGCCGGCGCCACAGCGTGCTCCCCCCTGTACTGTCCTAGCCAGTTCTTCTCTTCACTGATGCACTACTGGGAGTAGGCGGGGATGTCCCAGCAGGCCCAGCATGGCCACGCCTCCTCTCCGTAATGCATCCCTGAAGACTCAGTGAAGAGCCGGTGAGGACACAGGATGGGGCAGCACGCTGCAGTGCCGGCGGCAGGCTTTTTAAAGTAGAAGTCTCTGCAGGGTTCCGGAGGTAACCGCTCCCAGCACGGGGAGGGTGTGGCGAATTGGGGGGAGCGGCAAAATTTATTTTTTACTATGCCCCCCCAACCACAAACCATTCCGGCGCCCCAGGTAGTAGTAGTAGCAGTAGTAGTAGTAGTAGTAGTAGTAGTAATAATAATAATAGAATCACAATAAATGTACAATATTTTAAAGTAAATCAAATATCAATAAACCAATTTTGATTTAGAAACTCCACATTTTACTAAAGAATGTGAATTCATTTTATAAAATTTCACAAAATTTCACAAAATTTTAAAAATAACAAGTGGAAAATTATTGCATAATTTATTCAATATAATTGATCTGAAATGTGAAATTTTTGAGATCTAAAAGCAATATCAAATATTCTTATAAAAATTGATGTATAAATAATTTTAGTAAAGTGGTCCAAGGTCAATTACTATCCAAGAAGAAAGATTCCATCAAGATGAACCAACATGACAAAAGGGACAGTGCGCTTATAAGGCCTAAAGATTACACAAGGAAAATAGGTTTCAGGGACCTCCATCTGTGATTAATAGGAATAGATTCGTTCATTTTTGTAAATGTGACTCTAAGTACTGACTACGATTTTTCATCTCGAATCCTCAGTCCGAAAAAGGAGATACAGTATCTTCAGTATGAGTTCGGTAAGGGAAAATATAAATATATCCTCCATCATAAAAACTTAGAAGTAGAGGAAAACACGGTGCTTCAAGAACCTGACAAGAAAACTTGGATTAATACATTTTATACAAACCAGGTGTGTACATAGTACTATACTGTCACTGGCATACTTTTAAGATACTAAACTAGTATCTTAAAAGTATCTGTTACGTTACTTATGTCTCTTAAGGGGTGTAGTATGGTATGCCGGCGCTCGGGCTCCCGGCGACCAGCATACCGGCGCCGGGAGCGTGGCGAGCGCAAAGGAGCCCCTTGCAGGCTCACTGCGCTCGCCACGCTACGTGCGCCACACTATTTTATTCTCCCTCCAGGGGGGTCGTGGACCCCCACGAGGGAGAATAGTTGTCGGTATGCCAGGTGTCGGGATTCCGGTCGCCGGTATACTGTGCGCCGGGATCCCGACATTCGGCATACAGAAGACCACCCCTCTTAAGTTACTTTAGGAAAACTTGTAATCATGCTAATCTTTGGTGTCTTCAGGAATTCATCCTTCCACACAAAGGGACCCTTGAAGTAGACTCATGAAATTTATTTGATGGCCTGTAACAACACCTGTTCACCAGAAAGTACCCGAGAAAAAGGCCACAGGCCACTCATAGTGTAGGAATTCAATATTTTATATAAAATGATAAGAATTAATAACCTTACATAAAATCAACTTTTAAATGCATATAACACTATTAAGACATAAGGTAGTCATGCCATACTTTTTAAATACATTTATTAGTTATGGCCATTTTGTCCATTATACACAGTATATATTATATATACTGTATGAGTGATTTTGCCCAAAAATATGCTTTTTTCAAAGTTTATTGATTTTAATGTCTCAGGATTTTACATTTATTTTCTCAATATTTTTTGACTACTTTTTTTTACAATTTTCTAGGTTTCCTTCCTTAGTATTAGTAAGTGCAGACGAAGCCCTGACAGCAAATTGCACACCTGTCTTTGGATACAATACCCCCTGTGCGTAGCTTGCCATACACTTAGCTGCCAACTGTGAACTGCAACATATTAGAAACTGCTTTTACATGCAAAACTAGTATATCAGGTATAATTTTCAAATGACTATTACAGCTTGAAGCTAAAGTGTGTTGAATTGTGAACATTTCTATGTACTTTACTGCCCATGATCACTGTTTATTTGAAACAATGTTTGTTCTTCAATTTTTAGGATAAATGCTTTTTTCACTTTCTTTAGACATGAAAATGTGAGTATAATTGCGTTTTTCTTGTCAGTTGTATAATAGAAGCTTAAATTTGTGTTATTTTAAGCAATACATTTCAGTACTCATTGTTCCTCAACAATTATGTTTAAAGGCTATTCTGAGGCGGAACTGATGTAAAAGGTTTAATTTCCATTGTGCTTCTTTTAGCACCAATTCCAAGTCATATTTGTCATAATGTAACATAAACAATCTAGGTGAAGCTGCAGCTACCCAAAACAATCTTTCAGAAATCTATTAGTACTTAGTCAACAGTTTCTAAAGCCATCAACACTTGACAGAATCTTATTAGGCAGAACTGTAGGTGATTGTGTGCAGATGTGACATATTCACTAAGGGGGTAATTCAGACCTGTTCGTAGCAGCAAATATGTTAGCAGTTGGGCAAAACCATGGGGGGTAATACCAAGTTGATCGCAGCAGGATTTTTGATAGCAATTGGGCAAAACCATGTGCACTGCAGGGGGGGGCAGATATAACATGTATAGAGAGAGTTAGATTTGGGTGGGTTATTTTATTTCTGTGCAGGGTAAATACTGGCTGCTTTATTTTTACACTGCAAATTAGATTGCAGATTGAACACACCCCACCCAAATCTAACTCTCTCTGCACATGTTATATCTGCCTCCCCTGCAGTGCACATGGTTTTGCCCAATTGCTTTCAAAAATCCTGCTGCGATCAACTTGGAATTACCCCCATGTGCACTGCAGGGGGGGGGGGATGGAGGGGGCAGATATAACATTTGCAGAGAGAGTTAGATTTGGGTGGATTATTTTGTTTCTCTGCAGAGAAAATACTGGCTGCTTTATTTTTACACTGCAGTTTAGATTTCAGTTTTAACACACCCCACCCAAATCTAGCTTTCACTGCACGTTATATATCTGCCCCCCCCCCCCCCCCCCGCCCCCTTTCCTCCCCCTGCCCCTGCAGTGCACATGGTTTTGCCCAACTGCTAACTAATTTGCTGCTACGATCAGGTCTGAATTATCCCCTAAATTCAGAAAGTAAAACTCTACGCTTAATTAAATTCAAAAGAAGCTCAATGTCATTGCACATTAGTTTGGATTACGATTACGATTCCTTTTGGAACACATGCCGTAGAAAAATAAGACGTTTTGTTTATTTATTTTAAATGTCATTCATTCATCAAAGTGAAAGAACTACTTCTTAGTAGCACAACAGTAGACTCAATAAAATAACGACAAAGAGGTGTATCTTACCAGACGGAAGGCGGTATAGAAGGTGATCAGGCGTGCAAAAACAGAAACTGAGGAGAAAATGGTCCAGTCAGTAAATGAAGGGGGCAAACTTTTTTTAAGTATATAAGTGAAATGAGAAAATCAAATGGAGGAATAATAAGGCTAAAGTCAGAGAGTGAGAGTTTGGTGGAGGGAGACAAGGCAATAGCAGATCATCTAAATAATTATTTTTGCTCAGTATTGACTACAGAAGGTAAGGGGAAGGGGCCACAGCTAAGTTGCATGGACATTCATACAAAAAGGTACTTGAAAGAACATTTACAGAGGAGAAGGTCATAACAGAACTCTCAAAATGGAAAGTGGATACATCAATGGGGCCAAATGGGATTCTTGCAACGATAATAAAAGAGTTTGAAGATGTTCTGGTAGTACCATTAACAGAATTATTTAACCAGTAACTAGCTACAGGAACAATTCCAGAGGACTGGAAAGAGCTGATTGTAAGCTTGTGAGCAGGGTCTTCCTACCTCTATGACTGTCTGTTATTACCCAGTTTTGTTTTATCACTTTTGTTTATAATATACAGTATATAAGTTAAGTCTACAGTATATAAGAAACTTTTGACACCATGACTAAAATAATAGATCAAGGGGGGCCATATATGTAGTATAGCTAGCTTTTAGTAAGGCATTTGACACAGTTCCACATCGCAGACTGCTAAATAAATTCGAAAATGTGGGATTTTATTATAAAACAACTAAATGTATATTGGAATACAGTAAGTTCAGCGCGTCAAATGAAGTGCAGCTTAGGACCTTGTGCCAACCTATATGGTTCTAGACGTTTATGGTGAAAAAGAGAGATATCAGGTCCTGCAATATCTTCTGTCAGGGTGGAATTGTGATAAAGTCATATTATTACCTAGTTCAATCAGATGCAAGAATAGCACAGTAGATGATATTAATGTCTCACGTCCTCCAGAGAAAATAATCTCTCTTCTTTATTTGTATTTCAGACTAGCCCAATAGTCTCCTTACCCTTTAGCAAGGGTAAGGAGAATAAGTTTCACTTTTTTCAGTCTCTGCCCTTGACCATTTAGTCTTGTATCTGGACAGGGTTTGAACAGTGGTGGAAATGAAGAATCTTCCTGAAACTAGGTTGCATTCTGATCGACCGAGTTAAATGTATAAGAACCTGGTTACAGGATAGGAAATAGACAATTATAGTTAATGGAGTACTTTCCATGGAGTAAAATGTTACCAGTGGAATACCCCAGGGATCTGTACTTGGACCAGTGCTCTTTAATATCTTTGTTGGTAACATTGTATTGAAGGGAAAGTATGCCTCTTTGCAGATGACACAAGGATATGCAACAGGGTAGACACACCAGGACGGGTAAAACAAATGATTGATGATCTAGGTAGACTAGAGGGGATGTATTTAGGGTTTCTGATGTTCATAATCTCGACACTTGTCAAAATGCTGATGCTGGAATCTCGACAGCTGGAATCCCGACAGATGGAATCCTAAACGTAAGTATATCTTGAGTTTATGGTTAGGCTACAGGGGGAAAGGTTATGTTTAGGCTGCGGGGAGGGAGGGTTAGGGTTAGGATTAGGGATACTTACCCCCACTGCCCTGCCAGGATTTCAAGAAGTCTGGATGTCGGGGTCGGTATTCTGACCACAGGCATCCCATACCCAACTCGACTAGAGGAATGGTCGAGAACATGGCAACTGCAGTTCAATGCTTAAAAATGTAAATTCAAGCACTTGGGTCTCAAAAACCCAAAGGCTTGATATAGTATAAAGGATAGTATAATGGAAACTACTGAGGAGGAAAGGGATTTAGGAGTCACTATTTCAAGTGACTTAAAATGCAACAAAGCAATGAGAAAGGCAAGTCAGATGCTTGTTTGCATAAGGAGAGGAATCAGTAGCAGGAAAAAAGAAGTAATAATGCCACTTTATAGGTCATTGGTATGGCCTCATCTGGAATATTGTGTCCAGTTCTGGGGGGCATATCTCTAGAAGTATTTAAATACATTAGAGACTTTACAAATAAGGGGAACTAAAACGGTGCCTGTACTACATCACAAACTTACCTGGAAAGACCAAAAGTTGTTCACATGTATAATTTGGAGCAAAGAAGGGGAAGGAGTGACATGATAGAAACTTTCAAATATGCCAAGGTTTTTACAAGGTACAGGAGGAAGACATTCTTCAAACACAGAGAAGTATTAGAACACGAGAACATGCACTGAAACTGGAGGGAGGGAGGTAGGTTCAGAGGAAATTTAAGGAAAAATTACTTCACAGAAAGGGTAGTGGTTAAGTGGGATAGCCTCCCATCACAGGTGGTAAAGGCTAAAGTCAGGATGTATTATCCTTTTCCGCCACGTTAACTGCCTTTCTCCACGCTCCCCTGACATCTCCACAGTAACCTGTGTCCTCCTCCTCCCGGTGCTGCTATTCGCTCCTTGTTTTCTCCCCTCTCTGTTATGAGCTTACACATGCACCGCCTCTTCACCACCATGGCCACTCAGGTCTCAGCATTGTTGATGCCGCCCTCCCCTTTGCTATTCTCTTGTGCATGCGCACATGCCACAGCATCCCGAGCATCCCTGAGTATTATCAGCATAGAGATGATATTGGAAATCAAAAGAACTAATTAGTTCACCTAAAGGGGACGTATAGAGAGAGAAAAGGAGAGGAACAAGACCTTGGGGGACCCCTACAGTTAGTGGAAGGGGGGGCTGGAGTCATGAGAGGAGACAGAGAAAGAACAGTCAGAGAGGTAGTAGGACAGCCAAGTGAGGGCAGTATCACACAAACCGATGGAGTGAAGGATTTCCTACTAACAGACACCCACTTGTGATGGTGAAATCCTCCATTAAATAATATAGGTAGCATCTCCTAACTACCCTAAACACAAAGGTATCCGTGTGGCAGTTTGCACAAAGAATCACTATGCAATAGTAGGGCCTGTAGAGAGCCTTTTTATACTCACATGAGCTATTTATTGACCTCCTGAGGGTCGCTATACACTAATTTGTTATTCATGTATTGGTCCAAGTGTTCACATGAATCCTGTAATACCCTAATCGTTTATATTGCCAGGGACCACAGATAACTGATAATTTTTTTCACAGCCCCCTAGACCAAAAGTTTCTTGTTAAGAAATTTAGAAACAAATATTAAATTAAGTATATTGTGTTTATATGTCATCCTTAGAATTAAATGTGTGGTGAGGGACAAGATTTGCTTCTATTTGCCCACATATTTTATTATTGACACCCACAAGCACTGGTTTTGCCTATTACCTTGACCATAAATAATTTGAATTGGTCCTAGACCACAATCCAAGGCACCCCTGCTAATGTCCCGAGGCACTATAGGGAGCCGGGTGGTATTCAGTATATTGGCGCCGGAATCCCGTCACCCGGCATACTGACAACTATTCTCCCTCTAAAGGGTCCACGACCCACCTGAAAGGAGAATAAATAGCATGCACCACCGTGCCTGCAGTGTGGCGAGCACAGTAAGCCCGCAAGGGGCTCATTTGCACTCACCCAGCTGTCGGTATGCTGGCGGTTGGGATCCCGGTGCCAGTATGCTATATGGTAATAATACCATATTACACCCTAGGGAGCCACGGCACACAGTTTGAGAACAACTGATTTAAACTAATTGTTTATCTCTAAGAGTGCACCCAGCAAAGAGTCTTCTTTCTCTCTTCTTGTGGTAACTGTATGATCCCATCTATTCATCAGCAGCTTTAAGCCATTTTTCTTTTACATGGGTAGGCAGTTTCTGCATCTCTTTCCTGGATTCTGTCTCAGATAGCTGTACTAAGACAAATTTATCCAAGAAAGGATATGAGAAGACCTTTCTTACAGGGGCACTCTGCCTATATTGTATTCAGTTTTAAGATATAACTTTTAATTAGTGTAACCCTGATTTAGGGTTTAAACAACACTTATACTGAGGTAGTTATAATATGGTGACTAATATGGAGTATAAGCATATATATTATTCATATATAAAAGTTAATGGATGTTGTAATACTGTATGCATGTTGTGAGGTAAATAATACAGTTCACAGATATGTAATTGTATGTACATTGATGTAAATGTAGTGGTAAATACAATTAAGGCTTATTTTATGGTTTCACAGTGTATCTAAAGGGTTAATGTCCTTGTGCTCCTAACTGTCAATCACCTAGTGGGGTGATTGCCAGTGGGCGGAGCATCACCTCAGAGTGGGTCATGTGACTACTAGAGAGGGGTGGAGAGGTGCTGTGAGTGTAGCTGAGGAAGAGACTGCATATCCCTTGGTGAGAGGACATAGTTTTTTTTCTGCTCCGGCTGTCGCCCGCATTAGAGCTGAGCGGTATACATTGCGGCGGCCGGAGGGGGCTTAGTGTGTGTAGCCAGAACAGGGCTTCCTTACTGTAAAGGTGGTGACAGCAGCATTGAGACTCAGCACTGTTCATAGAACCCGGCATCAGGGCTAGTCAACTCACCCAGCAGTATTGGAAGGGCGCACCTATGACAGGGAGACAGAGAGGGTTCCTCCTATTACCGGCACAGACTCTGACAGCCACAACAAAGAAGCCAGGACCAGCAGCAGAGGCTCCATTCTGTGTGGCTGTAAGTGTAAGGGAGGAGTCGGGGGAGCATCCTGCTGCAGCATCACTAGATCGTAGAAGTGTGAGTGCATAATCCAGCCATTTATATTACCCCTACACTAAGCACAGCAAGCCATAGGTGACTATGGTACATAGTCAATTTCATATTGGGACTAAGGACTCCAGGGCTAGGCCGCAATAATGGCTATTAAGTAGGAGGATAGTAATGGGTCACAGTAGTCAGAGTGACCTATAATTACAGTTCCATGTATGGCTTAATCATAGTGCTAAGGAGAAGGTAGAAAGCACTGGGTATATATATGTAACCGGAGGAGTGGAGTGAAACTTGAACTGTTTAACGCTTCATAAATAGTTTTAAAGCTCCCCCATATATCAGCATCACATCAGTCAAAGGAGAGCCAGAGACATTGTTCCGCAGCGCTAAATAGAAAGTAACACCCTAAAGCTGCCACCTAATGTGTGTATTTATGCCCCTGAATTAGCAGAATTAGAGTCAAGGACATTAAAGGTAGCCATACTACAGTGACATTGGATGGATGTTAAAGCCTCTTAGCCACTAAGGATTAGAATATCATCCCGATTCAAGGACTAGCTTGTGGCACTTTAATACAACTGTGTTATATGTATATTCGTGAACCCGTAAGAAGGACTGACACGTAAGAGACTATTAGTTTTAAAGTTAAAGGATTTGAGCTCGCTGTGACTATGATAAGAGAAACCATCTCTTGCAGATATATTTAATATAGACTCATCCTAAGAGACAACAATAATTTGAGGCATACAGGAATCGAAAAGCTATATATGCTCTGAAATATAGAAAGCATCAGCTACTTCAAATGGACACAAGGACGCAGCATAACAAAGGTTTATCATACCAGCTTCTTAGGAGTTTAGTTTAATACTGGACAACTACGGTAACATTTTTACTGAGGAAAGGATACAGATTCCTTGGTAATCAACTGTTGATGTTACTATCTATGAGCTAAATAGATACTTTCTGTTATCTGCCAAGGAGGAACTATAAGTAACCTTATAGGAGAAAGTAATCGCTACCATAAGTAGACTGAGCCAAACATCTTTCTCTTTAACTGAAGGGAGAACTGATAGTTGATACTAAAACATAGTGTCAGACATTCTGTATTAACTGCTGTTATTTTTAGGAAGTTTATGGGCCCTTATAGTGCACTATCATATTAAGAGTACCCGGGTCACTCTAACACCTAAGGGTGTCTTGAAAAGAAAAAGGATTTGTTGTATTGCATGCAGGTACTGTGTATAGGCCTAATTGACAGGGGGTTAGCATGGATTAATGACTTAAAGGGGAATGTGTAATTGATGAAATGTTAATGTATACTTAATCCATTTGGTACTGGTCATTAAAGTGTTATACTTTCCATGTGTGTGTGGTCCGTCTGGAAGTTGATCTGAAGATCCTGGAAGAAAGAGAGGTATATTAGATAATATATCTATGATATAAGGGAATCATCCCCTAAGGATAGAGATCAGGCTTACTCAAGCAAGCCTTAACGGTAGTTAAATACTACACATAGCTTGAGTGGAGGCACAGCTATTAGGTAACCATCCCTTAATAGAATACATAGACAGCTCTCGTTCAAGGTATTGAGGGTAGGGTTACATTAGTATGCATTAAAAGATTTTTGATTATTCAAAAAAGGCAATTCTGAAAAAAATTACAAGTGAGCTAGGGCCCTCATTCCGAGTTGATCGGTCGCAAGGCGAATTCAGCAGAGTTACACACGCTAAGCCGCCGCCTACTGGGAGTGTATCTTAGCATCTTAAAATTGCGACCGATGTATTCGCAATATTGCGATCACAAACTACTTAGCAGTTTTAGAGTAGCTCCACACTTACTCTGCCTGTGCGATCAGTTCAGTGCTTGTCGTTCCTGGTTTGACGTCACAAACACACCCAGCGTTCGCCCAACCACTCCCCCGTTTCTCCGGCCACTCCTGCGTTTTTTCCGGAAACGGTAGCGTTTTCAGCCACACGCCCATAAAACGCCGTGTTTCCGCCCAGTAACACCCATTTCCTGTCAATCACATTACGATCGCCGGAGCGAGGAAAAAGCCGTGAGTAAAAATACTATCTTCATAGCAAAGATACTTGGCGCAGTCGCAGTGCGAATATTGCGCATGCGCACTATGCGGAATTTCACTGCGATGCAATGAAAAATACCGAGCGAACGACTCGGAATGAGGGCCTATATACAGTATATGTGCAAAACACAGACAAATATTTTAGAAAATAGGATTTTAATTACCTACCAGTAAATCCTTTTCTCGTAGTCCGTAGAGGATACTGGGGTCCATTTAGTACCATGGGGTATAAACAGGTCCACTAGGAGCGATGGGCACTTTAAGAATTTGATAGTGCGGGCTGGCTCCTCCCTCTGTGCCCCTCCTACCAGACTCAGTCTAGGAAACTGTGCCCGAGGAGACGGACATACTTTGAGAGAAGGATAGATAAGGATAGTGCTGAGATTCCGAACCAGCACACACAACAAGAGGAAAGCCAAGCTAACCAAACTTGAAACAGGAACAGCAACTGCTGAACCAACATTACTTAACCAAGTAACAGTGCAGGAAGAACAAAGCACCGGGTGGGCACCCAGTATCATCTATGGACTACGAGAAAAGGATTTATAGGTAGGTAATTAAATTCCTATTTTCTCTAACGTCCTAGAGGATACTGGGGTCCATTTACTGTAGTACCATGGGGATGTACCAAAGCTCCCAAACCAGGTGGGAGAGTGCTGAGGTTCCTGCAGAACTGATTGACTGAACTGAAGGTCCTCAGAGGCCAAAGTATCGAATTTGTAGAACTTAGCACACGTGTTCGAACCTGACCAAGTAGCTGCTCGGTAGAGCTGTAAAGCCGAGACACCCCGGGCAGCCGCCCAGGAAGAACCCACCGACCTAGTAGAGTGGGCCTGTACAGATTTTGAACATGGCAAACCTGCCGCGGAATAAGCATGCTGGGTAGTAAGTCTGATCCAGCGTGCAATGGACTGCTTTGACGCAGGACACCCAATTTTATTGGAATCATAAAGAACAAACAGTGAGTCCGATTTTCTGTGACGAGCTAGTCGCTTGACATACACCTTCAAAGTCCGCACAACATCCAAAGACTTTGAAGTAGCAGAGGTGTCGGTGACAACCGTAACCACAATAGGTTGGCTGCACTAATACTACGGGTTGGGTATATGTGACCGGTGGTCTCAATACCGACGGCAGGATCCCGGCTGTTAGTTGGCCGTGCGGGGGTGGGGCATCCCCTGCAAACACCACTAAAATTATTTAAGGAGCACTTTATAGTAACTTTGTATAGTGCCGCCGACTTACTGCTGCTGATATTTTGCTTGGAAACATAATAGTCTATCAAGCTCGCAGTATGCATCCTATTTGCTTTTTAGAAAAGTTATGTTCAGATGGATGACAAATGTATTATTTTAAGACACTTGAGTATAATAATATGTTGTTTAGACCACAACTGTATTTGTAATATAGATCATCTTTGGAACCATTGAAACTCCAAGTACCTTTTTTATTGAAGTGTATACATTATGGGGGGTCATTCCGAGTTGTTCGCTCGCAAGCTGCTTTTAGCAGCTTTGCACACGCTAAGCCGCCGCCTACTGGGAGTGAATCTTAGCTTATCAAAATTGCGAACGAAAGATTAGCAAAATAGCGAATAGACACCTCTTAGCAGTTTCTGAGTCGCTCCACAGTTACTCGGCATCTGCGATCAGTTCAGTGCTTGTCGTTCCTGGTTTGACGTCACAAACACACCCAGCGTTCGCCCAGACACTCCTCCGTTTCTCCAGCCACTCCCGCGTTTTTCCCGGAAACGGTAGCGTTTTTACGCACACACCCATAAAACGGCCTGTTTCCGCCCAGGAACACCCACTTCCTGTCGATCACCAGAACGAAGAAAAAACCTTGTAATGCCGTGAGTAAAATACCTAACTGCATAGCAAATTTACTTGGCGCAGTCGCACTGCGGACATTGCGCATGCGCATTAGCGACTAACCGCTCCGTTGCGAGAAAAAAATACCGAGCGAACAACTCAGAATGACCCCCTATGTTCAGGCTATAAACAGTGTGATCACATAATCCTTTGTGAAGATGTTATGTTTTTTCATTTATTTTATATTCTTCCAAAAGCTACCAATTATCTAAGTAAATCAAAGTCTCTTTTGTCGTCTCTCCAGCCAACTGAAATGATTTTTTATACTTGTGAATTTTTTTCCGTATGTTACTAACAGGTGTGTACAGGGCCGGGCCGACCATTACGCCAGGAACGCGGCTGAGTAGGGCGCCACAGGGAGGATGGCACTGGGCAGCCTGGACCACACCTTCAGCCTACCCAGAAGCCCATGCTGCATCCCCGGCTTCCTGCAGTGTTCCCTTCTTAGATGTGGCTCCCTCTAGGTGCTGGGCGTGCTGGCCGGAGATTGGCGGCTGCAGAAGGCAAGGCCTCCCAAGTTACTCTAATTTTTGGTTTACAGTAATTGCAGCCCAGATACAGTACATTGTATCACCCCCTCACGTCAGGTGCTGGGAGGGCAGATACCCTGGTGCCCTCTGATCCTGCATTACCGTAGCTGCCGGCAGACAGGGACCCTGCTCAGTGACAGGTAACATACAGAATATATTACATAGCCCATAGCTCTGCATGGGAAGCAGACAATTTACCTACAATCAACTTCCCGACGGTCAAAATACCGACAACCATTGACCAATGGTCAAAATACCGACAAGGTCAAAATAATGACATTAAAAATGTCGATATGGTCAAAATACCGACATTTAAAATGTCAACAGGTCAAAAAATCTACATGAGTTTATCATGATTTTTTCATTGAAACCGGCTTGTTCATACTTTACCATCCTAGTGGATATGGAGGGGGAATATAATAGTGTGCTGAGCGCAGCGAGGCACCGTGCCCAAAGCATGGCGCGCACAGCGACCCATACGAGGGGACACGGTACACTTATACGGTGTCATTGTCGATATACACACGGGGGGAAATTAAGAACTCGTGTCGACTTTTTGACCTGCCAACATTTTAAATGTCAGCATTTTGACCCTGTCCACATTTTAAATGTTGGTATTTTGACCATGTCAGTATTTTGACCATCAGTCAATTGTTGTCGGGATTTTGATTGTAAGTAAATCACACTGATCCCCTCTGCATTATGTGGCAGTAGCACAAGTGAAAGTGCCTCCTGCATTTGAGCAATCCCCCTCCTTCACCAGGCTAAACCCCCCATCAGACTAATCCTCCTTCCTCCCCCCTCACCAGACTAATCGCCCCTCCTCCCCCTGTCACCAGACTAATCCCCCCCCACAACATATTAACCCCCTCTCCTCCCCCTGTCACCAGACTAATCCCCCCCCACACCATATTAACCCCCTCTCCTCCCCCTGTCACCAGACTAATCCCCCCCACACCATATTAACCCCCTCTCCTCCCCCTGTCACCAGACTAATCCCCCCCCCACACCATATTAACCCCCTCTCCTCCCCTTGTCACCAGGCTACCCCTCTCAACAGACTAAGTCCCCATCCTCCCCCGTCACCAGGCTACCACTCTCCCCCCCCACACACACACACACACACACCAGACTAACCCCCCTACCCCACACTGTCTCTTTACATAGTTTATCCCATCTAGAGGCACCAAAATCTATATGCGCTTACAAAAAAAAAGTTAAGCCCAGGACTACCCTGGGTGTGAGTACAATGTAAATATGGTTATTTCCAAACAAAAATATATATAATTCACAATAAAGAACAACATACTGTATAATGAAATGCAGAAGGAGAATAAGAGACAATTCAGGTCAAAATTCCTGTTTTAATAGTTGACTGCTAACAAATCATTCACTAAATTTTAAATTACCCAGGTTACTTGAACCCCTGCCTTTCTAGGGATTAATATCCTTGAGAAAATGTGGTTATCAAGAAACGTGTTTGCCCTAACTGAACACAGCTCTTGAGCTTTCATCTGCGTCATGACACTTCTGATACGTCACTTTCGCCGAAGAAATTAACCGTTGGACACATGCAACCCAGCTTGGAGGAGAGACCCGTTTGAGCCTGCAGGAGACCCGTAATAAAGGTACTATAGATTTGGGATTAAGGACACATTTATTAGGGTAAGCACGGGAGTTTGAGCCCAAAGATTATTCCTTTGCTATCTATGGTCCTTATTCAGCTTCAGTTGCAGTTTTGCATTTTTAGCAAAACTGTAAATGGCTGCGATCGCATGATGGGGGCCACCCAGCACAGGGCAAGGCTGCCCAGCATGCAAATACTCTGCAGCAATGCGATCGCAATGTAATTGCGATCGCATCACTGAGTTGTAGAAGCCCACCGCCTCTGCAGCCAGGCTGCAAAGGCAAGCGCAGGGCAGCCATATTTCAGGTTGCATTGGCCGCATGTGACATAACGCTCGGCCAATGCCGAGTCGATGCCCCTGCAATGCGCTGTGGATACCTTGTGGCGCCATATAAATAAAGGTTAATAATAATAATAATAATAATACACTATTCACAAAGCCAGATGTGCTGTAGTTTGCACTAATTTGCTACACTTTAAACCCCAAGCATATCTGCAGTACTGTATTTGTGTTTTTGAAAAATATCCTTAACTGAGCGGGTGGTGCCAGGGGGTGTCATTGCTATGGGTCATGGATCTCCACTAGAGCCTGCTTCCCCCTTGCACCCAGCTCACCCCATGTGGCTGCCTGCCTCATCCATGGTTTTCCTCCTGATGGCTGGGTTCTCCCCAGGAAACAGATACCCTATTTAAATGTCGCCTATGGGGCTAATTCAGACCTGATCGCAGCAGCAAATTTGTTCTCTAATGGGCAAAACCATGTGCAGTGCAGGTGGGGCAGATATAACATGTGCAGAGAGAGTTAGATTTGGGTGGGATGTGTTCAAACTGAAATCTAAATTGCAGTGTAAAAATAAAGCAGCCAGTATTTACAGAAACAATATAACCCACCCAAATCTAACTCTCTCTGCACATGTTATATCTGCGCCCCTGCAGTGCACATGGTTTTACCCATTAGAGAACATATTTGCTGCTGCGATCAGGTCTGAATTAGGCCCTATATCTACTCCCTGCCTCTCTTGTCCACCTCCTGAGACTTGAGTTGTCACTCCCTTATTCCATACCCACTCACTGCTTGCTTTGAGGTGCACTGTCTACCCTACGCACAAAGGGGGTCATTCTGAGTTGATCGCTCGTTAGCAGTTTTTAGCAGCCATGCAAACGCTAAGCCGCCGCCCTCTAGGAGTGTATCTTAGCTTAGCAGAAGTGCGAACGATTGCATCGCAGAACGGCTAGAAAAAAAATTGTGCAGTTTCTGAGTAGCTTCAGACCTACTCAGGGCTTGCGATCACTTCAGACCATTCAGTTCCGGATTTGACGTCACAAACACACCCTGCGCTCGCCAGCCATGCCTGCGTTTTTCCTGGCACGCCTGCGTTTTTTCTAACACTCCCTGAAAACGGTCAGTTGCCACCCAGAAACGCCCACTTCATGTCAATCACTCTGCGGTCAGCAGTGCGACTGAAAAGCTTCGCTAGACCTTGTGTGAAAATACATTGGGCGTTGTGAAAGTACGTTGCGCGTGCGCACTGCACTGCATACGCATGCGTAGAAGTGCCATTTTTTTCCTTAATCGCACCACAGCGAACATTTTCAGCTAGCGATCAACTCGGAATGACCCCCAAAGTACAGAAAGACCTGTTTCCCATGAGTCAGTCTCATTGACCCTTATGATAGGGTATCTTAATCAGAAGTCATGTCAATAGTAGCAGCTGCAACGTGCTTTGCTTTCAAAACTGCTGTACCAGGTCCCACTCTCGCGTTACTCATTCACTGCATCGTGCAAAACGAGTGACAACAAATTGGGACTGCTACAAAAACTGCAGTACTAAGGACCACAACCAGGAGTGAGCAACAGGTGTCTGCATCAACTGGATAGCATGGTTGCTACCTCAACGACACAACACAAATTATTATACATTGTGTATTGCCTGGACTGGCACCTCATTGCAAGGAAAGACACAGAGTGCATCCCAAGGATACACTGAGCAGTCATCTTACTGTGAATCTGCAGCATTACTGACATCACATATGCCAGGAGTAGGCGTAACCAGACCAGTGTGGACAGACACTGTGCTATGGCACTGGCAGGACTATTCTACTAGTTTCTTAATATTAAGCTATTATATTGATTGAACAGCTTGCTTATCTAGCATCTTAAAGTGAGTTAAGGAGACCTCTTTAAATATTCTGACCTCACTAATAGGTCAGGCTGATTAGATTGCAGGTGCATGTTGTTTTCTTGGCTCTATAAAAGGGTCTGCATGTGCCCAAGTCTGTCACTGTGTTATTGGAGCATCAGAGTGCTGTACAGCTGTACATTACTTAGCCCAGGAGAGATTGATACCTTATCATATTGACTGCTGTTTACCTTCTATGACCTGTATCCTATCGTCAATAAAACCTTCTCTATTATGGAATCAATATGTGGATTAATCTCCTTGCATCTTAATATACATCAGCTACGCCCCTGCCAACTTGTAGGCATCTGCCAATACAAACACTATAACAGACTTGAACGTCAGTGACATCTAAAACTTACATTATTGGGGTCATTCCAAGTTGATCGCTCGGTAGCTACTTTTAGCAGCCATGCAAACGCATAGTTGCCACCCACGGGGGAGTGTATTTTTTCTTTGCAAGTGTGCGAATGGCTTTGCAGCCGAGCGCAGCAAAAACATTTTGTGCAGTTTCAGAGTAGCTCTGGACTTACTCAGCCCTTGCAATTACTTCAGTGTTTTTGGTGCCGGAATTGACGTCAGACACCTGCCCTGCAAACGCCTGGACATGCCTGCATTTTCCCAAACACTCCCAGAAAACGGTCAGTTGACACCCATAAACGCCCTCTTTCTGTCCATCACCTTGCGTTCAGCTGTGCGAATGGAATCTTCGCTAAATCCATCGCCCAGCACGATCCTCTTTGTACCCGTACAACGCGCCTGCGCATTGCGGTGCATACGCATGCGCAGTTTTGCCGGTGTTTTACCTGATCGCTGAGCTGTGAAAATTGGCAGCGAGCGATCAACTCGGAATGACCCTCAATGTTAGAGCATGTTAACACATATCTTTGCACATGGGAGAGTTGGTCTGGGTCTTGTATGATTCCAAGGAGTCACATGTGAACAAGCTAAAATATGCCCTACAGGGCATATTTTGTGACCATTTACAGTAAAGTAACTGTATATGGAAGAAAGATGAAGGCATCTTTAAAAGGTCTCTGACAAATACACATTCATCAATACTTCATCCAAGATAGCTATATAGTCATGATGATGAGTTGAGGTCAAAGGTTTCAAAGACCCACACCAAGTAAAGTTTTGCATACAACTCTTGACTAATCTGTAAGCCCACAAGGAGCGGCACATGGCACCCTGGAGGAACTAGGGCTGCAACTGCGACTATCATCAGGAGTTAGCCCTTCTGCTGGGTTGGGGCTGAAAGGCCGGCGGTCGTGATGCCGGCAGTTAGAATACCGACCACGGCATCCTAATGTTTAGAATCCTGGCAGGGGTTAGGAAATCCTCCCCCTAATCTCCTAACCCTCCCTTACCACAGCCTAAACCTACCCCTTCCCCCACAGCTTAACCCTAACCCTCCCTAACTCCTCCATCCTGCAGGCTAAACCTAACTCTTCCCCTGCAGACTAACCCTCTCTGTGGGTGTCTAACCTAACCTCCACCTCCCCACAGCACACACCTAGCATTCCCCTCCCCCTTCCCACAGCCTAACCCTAACCACCCCCCACCATCCCCCCCCCCCCCACACTCCCCACACCCCCTTCCCCACACACACACACACACACACACACACACACACACACACACACCCTTCCCGGTTTACCTCTGGCCCGGAAGTGACTCGTTCAGAATTCAGGATTGCACTGTCATTCAGGATGCCGGCGCCAGCATTTAGAGCAGTGTCTGGATTCCGGCATTTCATTAGCCGGGATCCCGACGGTCAGGATCCTGACCAGATCCCCTTCTGCTGGCCCCTGTTCCCTTGTCCTGTGGGTAGCATAAACAAAAGTTATGAAACAGTTTCACTTCTGACTCACGCACAAGTCCTTGACTGTAAGGTAAAAAATCCAATGTCTCTGACTGTCCACCTAATCAAAAATCTGTCAGTACAGAATTTTAAATGCAACCAAAAGTCAGATGTACATTCAGTGAATCCTCAAACAGACTGGAATAGATTTTGTCATGTCAAATTGTAGTGGAATCTCTCAAGCTTACTGAAGTTCTTCAACGTTTATGCTGATTTGATCCACCAGTCAAATAACTATTTTCCAACTAACTACTGTTTGTGCACATAACAAGACACGTACAGTAAGTGAGTTTGCAAGACATCATTTTAAAATTGGCTTGTGCATCTTTTCAGAGTATTTGCATCTACTTTAGAAGGACAGTCCCAATTTAGATTAATACATAACCAATTCAATCACCTCCTTGTAAGGAAACCAGTGCATGAAGCATACTGAGTTGCCTGTGGGTTGATGTATATAGGGAGCTCACATAGTCATCCAGTGGTGTCACAGATGATCCGATACTGCATCCTAGGACGCTGCTTGGATCACTAATACATGTAGGAGGCGTGACGCTCCATTACCATACTAGAGATATTGTCAGGGCCGGCTCCAGGCACGTTCCAATAGAGCGGCCGAACAGGGCGCCACACTTAATGGGCGCCGCTAGCTTGCGCCGCCATATTGGAGCCTGCCCTGGAGCCAAGTCCCTGCACTGTGCAGCCACAGCGTCCGCCCCACCGCCCACAAGCACCCATGCAAGCCCCGTGCGCCGGCCCGCAGACCGGCAGCTAAGGTTCCTGATTGGCTGCCGGACTGCGAGCTTTGATTGGCTCGCGGACCGGCGCCTAACTGGAGCACCACCGCCAGAGACTGAGAAGAAGGAGAAGTGCATGTTGCGCTTCAGCAGCAGCAGCGCGGTGAGCAGCACTTTGGGGTGGGGCACTGTGTGAGGACATGTGTATCTGGCATTGAGGGCATATCTGGCACTCTGGGGTCATGTCTATCTGGCACTGGGGGCATATCTGGCACTCTGGGGACATGTGTATCTGGCCCTGTGGGGGCATATCTGGCACTGTGGGGACATGTGTATCTGGTATTGGGGGCATATCTGGCACTCTGGGGACATGTGTATCTGGCCCTGTGGGGGCATATCTGGCACTGTGGGGACATGTGTATCTGGTATTGGGGGCATATCTGGCACTGGGGGGGACATGTGTATCTGGCACTGGAGGCATATCTGGCACTGGGGGGGACATGTGTATCTGGCTCTGTGGGGGCATATCTGGCACTGTGGGGACATGTGTATCTGGTATTGGGGGCATATCTGGCACTCTGGGGACATGTGTATCTGGCCCTGTGGGGGCATATCTGGCACTCTGGGGACATGTGTATCTGGGCCCTGTGGAGGCATATCTGGCACTGTGGGGAAATGTGTATCTGGCCCTGTGGGGGCATATCTGGCACTGTGGGGACATGTGTATCTGGTATTGGGGGCATATCTGGCACTGGGGGGGACACGTGTATCTGGCCCTGTGGGGGCATATCTGGCACTGTGGGGACATGTGTATCTGGTATTGGGGGCATATCTGGCACTGGGGGGGACATGTGTATCTGGCCCTGTGGGGGCATATCTGGCACTGTGGGGACATGTGTATCTGGTATTGGGGGCATATCTGGCACTGGGGGGGACATGTGTATCTGGCCCTGTGGGGGCATATCTGGCACTGTGGGGACATGTGTATCTGGTATTGGGGGCATATCTGGCACTCTGGGGACATGTGTATCTGTCCCTGTGGGGGCATATCTGGCACTGTGGGGACATGTGTATCTGGCCCTGTGGGGGCATATCTGGCACTGTGGGGACATGTGTATCTGGTATTGGGGGCATATCTGGCACTGGGGGGGACATGTGTATCTGGCCCTGTGGGGGCATATCTGGCACTGTGGGGACATGTGTATCTGGTATTGGGGGCATATCTGGCACTCTGGGGACATGTGTATCTGGCCCTGTGGGGGCATATCTGGCACTGCGGGGACATGTGTATCTGGTATTGGGGGCATATCTGGCACTCTGGGGACATGTGTATCTGGCAATGGGGGCATATCTGGCACTCTGGGGAAATGTGTATCTGGTATTGGGGGCATATCTGGCACTCTGGGGACATGTGTATCTGGCAATGGGGGCATATCTGGCACTCTGGGGAAATGTGTATCTGGCATTGGGGGCATATCTGGCACTCTGGGGAAATGTGTATCTGGTATTGGGGGCATATCTGGCACTCTGGGGAAATGTGTATCTGGTATTGGGGGCATATCTGGCACTCTGGGGACATGTGTATCTGGTATTGGGGGCATATTTGGCACTGGGGGGACATGTGTATCTGGCCCTGTGGGGGCATATCTGGCACTGCGGGGACATGTGTATCTGGTATTGGGGGCATATCTGGCACTCTGGGGACATGTGTATCTGACAATGGGGGCATATCTGGCACTCTGGGGAAATGTGTATCTGGTATTGGGGGCATATCTGGCACTCTGGGGACATGTGTATCTGGTATTGGGGGCATATCTGGCACTCTGGGGAAATGTGTATCTGGTATTGGGGGCATATCTGGCACTCTGGGGACATGCATATCTGGCACTCTGGGGACATGTGTATCTGGCATTGGGGGCATATCTGGCACTCTGGGGACATGTGTATCTGGCATTGGGGGCATATCTGGCACTCTGGGGACAAGTGTATCTGGCATTGGGGGCATATCTGGCACTCTGGGGACATGTGTATCTGGCAATGGGGGCATATCTGGCACTCTGGGGAAATGTGTATCTGGCATTGGGGGCATATCTGGCACTCTGGGGAAATGTGTATCTGGTATTGGGGGCATATCTGGCACTCTGGGGAAATGTGTATCTGGTATTGGGGGCATATCTGGCACTCTGGGGACATGTGTATCTGGTATTGGGGGCATATTTGGCACTGGGGGGACATGTGTATCTGGCCCTGTGGGGGCATATCTGGCACTGCGGGGACATGTGTATCTGGTATTGGGGGCATATCTGGCACTCTGGGGACATGTGTATCTGACAATGGGGGCATATCTGGCACTCTGGGGAAATGTGTATCTGGTATTGGGGGCATATCTGGCACTCTGGGGACATGTGTATCTGGTATTGGGGGCATATCTGGCACTCTGGGGAAATGTGTATCTGGTATTGGGGGCATATCTGGCACTCTGGGGACATGCATATCTGGCACTCTGGGGACATGTGTATCTGGCATTGGGGGCATATCTGGCACTCTGGGGACATGTGTATCTGGCATTGGGGGCATATCTGGCACTCTGGGGACAAGTGTATCTGGCATTGGGGGCATATGTCAGTCACAGTGGTATACGCTGCTGCTATATGTCCACTGCTGCCGTATAATAATAATAATAATAACAACAAGTACCTTACAGTGTTGTTGTGTTGTGCTGCATCAGACCAGTGGTAGTGTCCTGTCCATCAGTCATTCCAGTGACGATATATGCTGCTGCAGGGACGTAGCCAGAACTTTGTGGGCCCCATAGCAACATTTTGAAGGGCACCCCGTCCCAATGCTTCTAGAGAGATACTTCTCTGCAGCAGTTGTTTATTTTATTCCCTAGTTCGATTCTGAACCATAGTAGAGCCATATTTAATATTATGCCCCATAGTAGTTCCCTAGTTTCTTTTATGAATAACAGTGGTGCTTAAGTTCACCCTATGTCACATTTCAGAGCTGCCAGTACAAATTATGACACACAGTACCCTCAATTCACATTATGATATATAGTGCTCCCTGTTCATATTGTGCCTCATTGCAGTGCCCCTGTTCATATTATATACCATTAAAATGCCCTCCAATTCATTTTATACCACACTACAATAAGCAGGTCCAGGGGCATACCTAGATATATTGCAGGCCCTAAGGAAAAAGTTTAAAAGGACCCCTACGTATCACCCAATGGCAAAAAATGTATAAAACACATGTAACTTTGACATGGAAGGTGGGCCCCACTTAGCTCTGGGCCCCATAGCAGCTGCACTGCCTGCACCTATGGTAGCTACTCCCTTGCGCTGCTGCTATATGTCCAATGCTGCCATATAATAATAATAATAACAACAACCACAAGTCCCTTACAGTGTTGTTGTTTTGCGCTGCATCAGATCGGTGGTAGTGTCCTGTTCATCAATCATTCCAGTGACGATATACGCTACTGCTATATGTCCACTGCTGCCGTATAATAATAATAACAACAACAACCACAAGTCCACTACAGTGTTGTTGTTTTGCGCTGCATCAGACCAGTGGTAGTGTCCTGTTCATCAATCATTCCAGTGACGATATACGCTACTGCTATATGTCCACTGCTGCCGTATAATAATAATAACAACAACAACCACAAGTCCACTACAGTGTTGTTGTGTTGTGCTGCATCAGACCAGTGGTAGTGTCCTGTCCATCAGTCATTCCAGTGACGAGGCAGTCACAGTAGTATACGCTGCTGCTATATGTCCACTGCTGCCATATAATAATAACAACAACAACAACCACCACCACAAGTCGCTTACAGTGTTGCTGTGTTGTGCTGCATCAGACCAGTGGTAGTGACCTGTCCATCAGTCATTCCTGTGCCGCATATTATCTTATATAACTCCCAAAAAATAATGGAGAACAAAAATTTTGAGGATAAAATAGGGAAAGATCAAGAAGAACCATTTCCTCCTAATACTGAAGCTGCTGCCAATAGCCATGACATAGACAATGAAATGCCATCAACGTCGTCTGCCAAGGCCGATGCCCAATGTGATAGTAGAGGGCATGTAAAATCCAAAAAGCCAAAATTCAGTAAAAAGAACCAAAAAAATTAATTTAAATCGTCTGAGGAGAAACGTAAACTTGCCAATATGCCATTTACGATACAAAGTGGCAAGGAACGGCTGAGGCCCTGGCTTGTGTTCATGGCTAGTGGTTCAGCTTCGCATGACAATGGAAGCCCTCATCCTCCCACTAGAAAAATTTAAAGAGTTAAGCTGGAAAGAGCACAGAAAAGAACTGTGCGTTCTGAGATGGTATCACAAATCCCCAAGGAGAGTCCAAGTGTGTCGGCGGTTGCGATGCCTGACCATCCCAACACTGGACGGAAAGAGGTGGCTCCTTCCACCATTTGCACGCCCCCTGCAAGTGCTGAAAGGAGCACCCACAGTCCAGTTCCTGATATTCAAATTGAAGATGTCACTATTGAAGCACACCAGGATGATGATATGGGTGTTGCTGGCGCTGAGGAGGAAGTTGATGATGAGGATTCTGATGGTGATGGGGTTTGTTTAAGTCAGGCACCGGGGTAGCCACCTGTTGTGCTTGGGACGAAGAAGCCCATTGTGATGCCTGGGCAAACTACCAAAAAAGCCACCTCTTCAGTGTGGAATTATTTCTCCACAAATCCGGAAAACAGGTGTCAAGCCATCTGTTGCTTCTGTCAATCTGTAATAAGTAGGGGTAAGGATGTTAACCACCTAGGAACATCCTTCCTTATATGTCACCTGCTGCTGCGAATTCATCAGAAGTCAGTGTCAAGTTGTGAAACTTTGGGTAAGTGCGCAAGCAGTCCACTGACACCTAAATCCCTTCTTCCTCCTGTACCCAAGCTCCTGCAAGCCACACCACCAACTACCTCAACGTCAACTTCCAATTCAGTCAGGAACATCAGTAGTCCTGCAGGCCATGTCACTGTCAAGACTGAGGAGTCCTCTCCTAACCGGGATTCCTCTGTAGGATCCTTGAGTGGTACGCCTGCTGTTGCTGCCGCTGCTGTTGTTGCTGCTGGGAGTCGATCGTCATCCCAGAGGGGAAGTCAGAAGACCACTTGTACTACTTCCAGTAAGCAATTGACTGTCCAACAGTCCTTTGTGAGGAAGATGAAATATGACAGCAGTCATCCTTTTGCAAAGCGGATAACTGAGGCCTTGACAGCTATGTTGGTGTTAGACGTGCGTCCGATATCCGCCATTAGTTCAGTGGGACTTAGAGAATTGCTTGAGGTACTGTGTCCCCGGTATCAAATCCCATCTAGGTTCCACTTCTCTAGGCAGGCGATACAGAGAATGTACACAGACGTCAGAAAAAGAGTCACCAGTGTCCTACAAAATACAATTGTATCCAGTGTCCACTTAACCACGGACATGTGGACAAGTGGAACAGGGCAGACTAAGGACTACATGACTTTGACAGCCCACTGGGTAGATGCATGGCCTCCTGCAGCAACAACAGCAGCGGCACCAGTAGCAGCATCTCGCAAACGCCAACTCGTTCCTAGGCAGGCTACGCTATGTATCACTGCTTTCCATAAGAGGCACACAGCTGACAACCTCTTACAGAAACTGAGTAACATCATTGCAGAATGGCTTACCCCAATTGGACTCTCCTGGGGATTTGTGATATTGGACAATGCCAACAATATTGTGCGTGCATTACATCTGGGCAAATTCCAGCATTCCCATGTTTTGCACATACAATTAATTTGGTGGTGCAGAATTTTTTGAAAAATGACCGGGGTGTGCAGGAGATGCTGTCGGTGGCCCGAAAAATTGCGGGTCACTTTCGGCATTCTGCCACTGCGTGCCGAAGACTGGAATGCTAGCAAACACTCCTGAACCTGCCCTGCCATCAACTGAAGCAAGAGGTGGTAACGAGGTGGAATTCAACACTCTATATGCTTCAGAGGATGGAGGAGCAGCAAAAGACCATTCAAGTCTATACATCCACCTACGATATAGGCAAAGTAGGGGTAATGCACCTGACTGAAGCGCAGTGGAGAATGATTTCCATCTTCTGCAAGGTTCTCCAACCCTTTCGAACTTGCCACACGTGAAGTCAGTTCAGACACTGCCAGCTTGAATCAGGTCATTCCCCTCATCAGGCTCTTGCAGAAGCAGCTGGAGAAATTGAAGGAGGAGCTAAGACGGAGCGATTCCGCAAAGTATGTGGGACTTGTGGATGGAGCCCTTCATTAGCTTTGCCAGGATTCAAGGGTGGTCAATCAGTTGAAATCAGAGCACTACATTTTGGCCACCGTGCTCAATTCTAGGTTTAAAGCCTACGTTTTATTTCTCTTTCCAGCAGACACAAGTGTGCAGAGGTGCAAAGACCTGCTGGTTAGTAAATTGTCAACTCAAGTGGAACATGACCCGTCAACAGCTCGTCCTTCAATTTCTCCCGCCACTGGGACTGCAAGGAAAAGGATAAGATTTCCTAGCCCACCCGCTGGCGGTGATGCAGGGCAGTCAGGAGCGAAAGCTGACATCTGGTCCGGACTGAAGGACCTGCCAACGATTACTGACATGTCTACTGTCACTGCATATGATTCTGTCACCATTGAAAGAATGGTGGAGGATTATATGAGTGACAGCATCCAAGTAGGCATGTCAGACAGTCCGTATGTATACTGGCAGGAAAAAGAGGCAATTTGGATGCCCTTGCACAAACTGGCTTTATTTTACCTAAGTTGCCCCCCCCTCCAGTGTGTACTCCGAAAGAGTGTTTAGTGCACCGGTAACCTTGTCAGCGATCGGCGTAGGAGGTTACTTCCCCTAAATGTGGAAAAGATTATGTTTATCAAAATTAATTATAAATTCCTCCGGGAAGACCTTTACCAGCAATTGCCTTTGGAAAGTACACAGGAACCTGTGATGGTGGATTCCAGTGGGGACGAATTAATACTCTGTGAGGAGGAGGATGTACACAGTGAAAGGGGTGAGGAATCGGAGGATGAGGATGAGGTCGACATCTTGCCTCTGTAGAGCCAGTTTGTGCAAGGAGAGATTGATTGCTTCTCTTTTGGTGGGGGCTCAAACAAACCAGTAATTTCAGCCACAGTCGTGTGGCAGACCCTGTCGTTGAAATGATTGGTTTGTTAAATTGTGCATGTAATGTTTATACAACATAAGGGTGGGTGGGAGGGCCCAAGGACAATTCTATCTTGCACCTCTTTTTCTTCTTTGCATCATGTGCTGTTTGGGGACTAGATTTTTTAAGTGCCATCCTGTCTGTAACTGTAGTGCAACTCTTAGATGGGCCAGGTGTTTGTGCCGCACACTTGTGTCGCTTAGCTTGGCCATCCAGCTACCTCATTGCACCTCTTTTTCTTCTTTGCATCATGTGCTGTTTGGGGCCTATTTTTTAAATCTGCCATCCTGTCTGCCACTGCAGTGCCACTCTTAGATGGGCCAGGTGTTTGTGCCGCACATTTGTGTCGCTTAGCTTGGCCATCCAGCTACCTAATGGGGACTAGTTTTTGAATAGTGCCATCTTGTCTGCAACTGCAGTGCCACTCCTAGATGGGCCAGATGTTTGTGCCGCACACTTGTGTCGCTTAGCTTAGTCATGCAGCCACCTCCGTGCAACTTTTAGGCCTAAAAACAATATTGTGAGGTGTTCAGAATAGACTGGAAATGAGTGGAAATGATTGTTATTGAGGTTAATAATACCGTATGAGCAAAATTACCCCCAAATTCTGTGATTTTGCTGTTTTTATGTTTTTTTCAAAAATCATCCAGATCTAAAACCAAAACACGAAAGGGTGGTTTTGGCAAAACCAAGCCAAATCCAAAACACGAAAGTGGAATTAGAACCAAAACCAAAACACAAAACACGAAAAGTGCCAGCCGCACATCTCTAGCTGAGGACATGTGTATCTGGCACTGGGGGCATATATTTATCTGGCACTGGGGGCATATATGTATCTGGAACTGGGGGGGACATATATGTATCCGGCACTGCTGGGGGGCATATCATGAATAGCTGGCACTGCTGGGGGGGCATATCATGTGTAGCTGGCACTGCTGGGGGGCATATCATGTCTATCTGGCACTGCTGAGGGGCATATCATGTGTAACTGGCACTGCTAGGGGGCATATCATGTAGCTGGCACTGCTGGGGGCATATCATGTGTAACTGGCACTGCTGGGGGCATATCATGTGTATCTGGCACTGCTGGTGGGCATATCGTGTCTATCTGCCACTGCTGGGGGGCATATCATGTGTAACTGCCACTTCTGGGGGGGCATATTATGTCTATCTGGCACTGCTGGGGGCATATCATGTGTAGCTGGCACTGCTGGGGGGCATATCATGTGTAGCTGGCGCTGCTGGGGGCATATCATGTGCAGCTGGCACTGCTGGGGGGCATATCATGTGTATCTGGCACTGGTGAGGGGCATATCATGTGTAATTGGCACTGCTGGGGGGCATACCATGTGTAGGTGGCACTGCTGGGGGGCATATCATGTGTATCTGGCACTGCTGGGGGCATATCATGTGTAACTGGCACTGCTGGGGGGGCATATCATGTCTATCTGGCACTACTGGGGGGCATATCATGTGTAACTGGCACTGCTGGGGGGCATATCGTGTATATGGCACTGCTGGGGGGCATATGTCTATCTGGCACTGCTGGGGGGCCATGTTATGTCTATCTGGCACTGCACTACTGGGGTCATTATGTGTATCGGGCACTATACTGGAGACATTATGTGTAAGGAACACTACTGTGGCTGTTAAGTGTAAGGCTGCTAATTGTGTGCGTAGGGGGGGGTGAAAATATATTTATTTATAGTTTGATAACACAAAGTTGCGAGGCCATGCCCACTTTTCCAAGAGCGGGGGGGGCTCTTTGAAATTTTCTTGCTCGCTGGAAGCTTCAATATAAGTTTCGTCCACATCTGAATCAGGCCCAGCATGTACAGTATATATATATATATATATATATAATAGTGCCCAGATTAGTTTGACTATACCGTCATATTTATTACTCATGCAAATAAAGTTCAGCCTTTTCAGTTTAGCATACAGCAAGTTCTAAGCGCTGACTGTAATTGTACCTGTAAGTGGGATTCAGTCAGAATCCAATAGGCCAGTGTTTCATATTTTCGAACGCAAAATGCGCAGCCTGTTATGCTGTATTATGTCAAATGGTGCTTCAGAATGTAGAGAACAAACGAGAAGAAATGATCAGGGGGAAATAAGTACCAAAATATAGTTATTTGGGCACAGGATTAGGCTGTAAAAAACATGTTTTGTCAGAAAAGGGAAAAGATAAGCTATAAGTCTTTGCATTCCAAGAGAATATTATTTGATGTGGCACTTGTTTAGCACATAAAATAATTGCTTTTGGCACTTCACAGCATTCTTGGGGAACTAAAATAACGAGTAGAGTTATTTTGTTCTTTGACTTCTTAATGCACAAAAGAGCTAAATAATTATAGAGTACGTGTCTATAAAACGTCTTGAAGGAAATTGTGTAGATAAAGATAAAGTAGCTAAAAGCCTATGCTTGTTAGAATTGTTAAAAGTGGTGTCATACTTCTCAAATTGTGTAGGGGCAGTACCGATTTCATGGGATTGCCCTGTGATCAGCATATCCTTCCCAAATTGCAGAAGTTTAGGAGGTTTTGCCACTCGCAGAGGATCCAGGTGCCTTCAGTCCATGCTGCAATAAAATGGTAATTTAAAGGAAGGGAGAGATTCGACCACCTCAGAAGGGCAAAGCAAGACGACTGTCAGCATAGCCACACAACTATGAGATAGCCACATTCCTGTGCCCAGATTCTTGCTAATTTTGGGTGGCATATGTCTTTATCATAACAATGCTAGCCATCAATAGTGCTCGTTGTTATTTTTTGTGTTATTATATATGCCTACCACCTTTAACACTGTCAACCGTCCTCACTCACGAGTTGGAAGCAAGTCGGTCCTATTATAGTTACAGCCTTACCTCACCAATGGCTCTTTCTCTATCGTCCTAGTGGATGCTGGGGTTCCTGAAAGGACCATGGGGAATAGCGGCTCCGCAGGAGACAGGGCACAAAAGTAAAGCTTTACGATCAGGTGGTGTGCACTGGCTCCTCCCCCTATGACCCTCCTCCAAGCCTCAGTTAGATTTTTGTGCCCGGCCGAGAAGGGTGCAATCTAGGTGGCTCTCCTAAAGAGCTGCTTAGAAAAGTTTAGCTTAGGTTTTTTATTTTACAGTGAGTCCTGCTGGCAACAGGATCACTGCAACGAGGGACTTAGGGGAGAAGAAGTGAACTCACCTGCGTGCAGGATGGATTGGCTTCTTGGCTACTGGACATTAGCTCCAGAGGGACGATCACAGGTACAGCCTGGATGGTCACCGGAGCCTCGCCGCCGGCCCCCTTGCAGATGCTGAAACGAGAAGAGGTCCAGAATCGGCGGCAGAAGACTCCTCAGTCTTCTAAAGGTAGCGCACAGCACTGCAGCTGTGCGCCATTTTCCTCTCAGCACACTTCACACGGCAGTCACTGAGGGTGCAGGGCGCTGGGAGGGGGGCGCCCTGGGAGGCAAATGAAAACCTAATTTGGCTAAAAATACCTCACATATAGCCTCCGGGGGCTATATGGAGATATTTAACCCCTGCCAGAATCCACTAAAGAGCGGGAGACGAGCCCGCCGAAAAAGGGGTGGGGCCTATCTCCTCAGCACACAGCGCCATTTTCCTTACACAGCTCCGCTGGTCAGGACGGCTCCCAGGCTCTCCCCTGCACTGCACTACAGAAACAGGGTAAAAAAGAGAGGGGGGGGCAAAATTGTGGCAAAAATATATTATTAAAGCAGCTATACAGGGAGCACTTATTATAAGGCTATCCCTGTCATATATAGCACTTTTGGTGTGTGCTGGAAAACTCTCCCTCTGTCTCCCCAAAGGGCTAGTGGGGTCCTGTCTTCGTTAAGAGCATTCCCTGTGTGTCTGCTGTGTGTCGGTACGTGTGTGTCGACATGTATGAGGACGATATTGGTGTGGAGGCGGAGCAATTGCCAAATATGGGGATGTCACCTCCTAGGGGGTCGACACCAGAATGGATGCCTTTATTTATGGAATTACGGGATAGTGTCAACACGCTAAAGCAGTCGTTTGACGACATGAGACGGCCGGACAATCAATTAGTACCTGTCCAGGCGCCTCAAACACCGTCAGGGGCTGTAAAACGCCCTTTGCCTCAGTCGGTCGACACAGACCCAGACACAGGCACTGATTCTAGTGGTGACGGTGACGAATCAACCGTATTTTCCAGTAGGGCCACACGTTATATGATTTTGGCAATGAAGGAGGCGTTACATATAGCTGATACTACAGGTACCACTAAACAGGGTATTATGTGGGGTGTGAAAAAACTACCTATAGTTTTTCCTGAATCAGAAGAATTAAATGAGGTGTGTGATGAAGCGTGGGTTGCCCCCGATAAAAAAATGCTAATTTCAAAGAAGTTATTGGCTTTATACCCTTTCCCGCCA
Source organism: Pseudophryne corroboree (assembly GCF_028390025.1). NCBI lineage: Eukaryota > Metazoa > Chordata > Amphibia > Anura > Myobatrachidae > Pseudophryne > Pseudophryne corroboree. The sequence continues at coordinate 438,969,327 of NC_086445.1, forward strand.
GAGGTTAGGGCGCGCTGGGAAACACCTCCTAGGGTGGACAAGGCGCTCACACGCTTATCAAAACAAGTGGCGTTACCCTCTCCTGAGACGGCCGCACTTAAAGATCCAGCAGATAGGAGGATGGAAAATATCCAAAAAAGTATATACACACATACAGGTGTTATACTACGACCAGCTATAGCGACAGCCTGGATGTGCAGTGCTGGGGTAGCTTGGTCAGAGTCCCTGATTGAAAATATTGATACCCTGGATAGGGACAATGTTTTACTGTCTTTAGAGCAAATAAAGGATGCATTTCTTTATATGCGTGATGCACAGAGGGATATCTGCACACTGGCATCACGGGTAAGTGCTATGTCCATTTCGGCCAGAAGAAGTTTATGGACGCGACAGTGGTCAGGCGATGCGGACTCAAAACGGCATATGGAAGTTTTGCCGTATAAAGGGGAGGAGTTATTTGGAGTCGGTCTATCGGATTTGGTGGCCACGGCTACAGCCGGGAAATCCACCTTTTTACCTCAAGTCACTCCCCAACAGAAAAAGACACCGACTTTTCAACCGCAGCCCTTTCGTTCCTTTAAAAACAAGAGAGCAAAGGGATATTCATATCTGCCACGAGGCAGAGGAAGGGGGAAGAGACAGCAACAGGCAGCTCCTTCCCAGGAACAGAAGCCCTCCCCCGCTTCTACAAAAGCCTCAGCATGACGCTGGGGCTTCTCAAGCGGACTCGGGGGCGGTGGGGGGTCGTCTCAAGAATTTCAGCGCGCAGTGGGCTCACTCGCAGGTAGATCCCTGGATCCTGCAGATAATATCTCAGGGGTACAGGTTAGAACTAGAGACGAATCCACCTCGCCGTTTCCTGAAGTCTGCTTTACCAACGTCCCCCTCCGACAGGGTGACGGTCTTGGAAGCCATTCACAAGCTGTACTCTCAGCAGGTGATAGTCAAGGTACCTCTTTTACAACAAGGAAAGGGGTATTATTCCACTCTATTTGTGGTACCGAAGCCGGATGGCTCGGTAAGACCTATTCTAAATCTGAAGTCCTTGAACCTGTACATAAAGAAGTTCAAGTTCAAGATGGAGTCACTCAGAGCAGTGATAGCGAACCTGGAAGAAGGGGACTTTATGGTATCCTTGGACATCAAGGATGCGTATCTCCACGTTCCAATTTACCCCTCACACCAGGGGTACCTCAGGTTCGTCGTACAGAACTGTCACTATCAGTTTCAGACGCTGCCGTTCGGATTGTCCACGGCACCTCGGGTCTTTACCAAGGTAATGGCCGAGATGATGATTCTTCTTCGAAGAAAAGGCGTATTAATTATCCCATACTTGGACGATCTCCTAATAAGGACAAGGTCCAGAGAACAGCTAGAGATGGGATTAGCACTGTCTCAAGAAGTGCTAAAACAGCACGGGTGGATTCTGAATATTCCAAAATCCCAGTTAATTCCGACAACACGTCTGTTGTTCCTAGGGATGATTCTGGACACGGTTCAGAAAAAGGTTTTTCTCCCGGAGGAAAAAGCCAAGGAGTTATCCGAGCTTGTCAGGAACCTCCTAAAACCAGGAAAGGTGTCTGTACATCAATGCACAAGAGTCCTGGGAAAAATGGTGGCTTCTTACGAAGCAATTCCATTCGGCAGATTCCACGCAAGAATTTTCCAGAGGGATCTGTTGGACAAATGGTCAGGGTCGCATCTTCAGATGCACCAGCGGATAACCCTGTCTCCAAGGACAAGGGTATCTCTTCTGTGGTGGTTACAGAGTGCTCATCTATTGGAGGGCCGCAGATTCGGCATACAGGATTGGATCCTGGTGACCACGGACGCCAGCCTGAGAGGCTGGGGAGCAGTCACACAAGGAAGAAACTTCCAGGGAGTGTGGACGAGCCTGGAAACGTCTCTTCACATAAACATTCTGGAACTAAGAGCAATCTACAATGCTCTAAGCCAGGCAGAACCTCTGCTTCAGGGAAAGCCGGTGTTGATCCAGTCGGACAACATCACGGCAGTCGCCCATGTGAACAGACAGGGCGGCACAAGAAGCAGGAGTGCAATGGCAGAAGCTGCAAGGATTCTTCGCTGGGCGGAAAATCATGTGATAGCACTGTCAGCAGTGTTCATCCCGGGAGTGGACAACTGGGAAGCAGACTTCCTCAGCAGACACGACCTTCACCCGGGAGAGTGGGGACTTCATCCAGAAGTTTTCCACATGCTGGTAACCCGTTGGGAAAGACCAATGGTGGACATGATGGCGTCTCGCCTCAACAAAAAACTGGACAGGTATTGCGCCAGGTCAAGAGATCCGCAGGCAATAGCTGTGGACGCGCTGGTAACGCCTTGGGTGTACCAGTCGGTATATGTGTTTCCTCCTCTGCCTCTCATACCAAAAGTATTGAGAATTATACGGCAAAGAGGCGTAAGAACGATACTAGTGGTTCCGGATTGGCCAAGAAGAACTTGGTACCCGGAACTTCAAGAGATGATCACGGAAGATCCGTGGCCTCTACCTCTGAGAAGGGACTTGCTTCAGCAGGGTCCCTGTCTGTTTCAAGACTTACCGCGGCTGCGTTTGACGGCATGGCGGTTGAACGCCGGATCCTAAAGGAAAAAGGCATGCCGGAAGAAGTCATTCCTACTTTGATTAAAGCACGGAAGGAAGTAACCGCGCAACATTATCACCGCATTTGGCGAAAATATGTTGCGTGGTGCGAGGATCGGAGTGCTCCGACGGAGGAATTTCAACTGGGTCGATTCCTACATTTCCTGCAATCAGGATTGTCTATGGGTCTCAAATTGGGATCTATTAAGGTTCAAATTTCGGCCCTGTCGATTTTCTTCCAGAAAGAATTGGCTTCAGTTCCTGAAGTCCAGACTTTTGTTAAGGGAGTGCTGCATATACAGCCTCCTGTGGTGCCCCCAGTGGCACCGTGGGATCTCAATGTTGTTTTGGACTTTCTCAAATCTCATTGGTTTGAACCACTAAATAATGTGGATTTGAAATATCTCACATGGAAAGTGACCATGCTACTAGCCCTGGCTTCGGCCAGGAGAGTGTCAGAACTGGCAGCTTTATCTTACAAAAGCCCATATCTGATTTTCCATTCGGACAGGGCAGAACTGCGGACTCGTCCGCATTTTCTCCCTAAGGTGGTGTCAGCATTTCATCTGAACCAGCCTATTGTAGTGCCTGCGGCTACAAGTGACTTGGAGGACTCCAAGTTACTGGATGTTGTCAGAGCATTGAAAATATATATTGCAAGGACAGCTGGAGTCAGAAAATCTGACTCGTTGTTTATATTGTATGCACCCAACAAGATGGGTGCTCCTGCGTCTAAGCAGACGATTGCTCGTTGGATCTGTAGCACAATCCAACTTGCACATTCTGTGGCAGGCCTGCCAAAGCCTAAATCTGTAAAGGCCCACTCCACAAGGAAGGTGGGCTCATCTTGGGCGGCTGCCCGAGGGGTCTCGGCATTACAACTTTGCCGAGCAGCTACGTGGTCAGGGGAGAACACGTTTGTAAAATTTTACAAATTTGATACTCTGGCTAAGGAGGACCTGGAGTTCTCTCATTCGGTGCTGCAGAGTCATCCGCACTCTCCCGCCCGTTTGGGAGTTTTGGTATAATCCCCATGGTCCTTTCAGGAACCCCAGCATCCACTAGGACGATAGAGAAAATAAGAATTTACTTACCGATAATTCTATTTCTCGGAGTCCGTAGTGGATGCTGGGCGCCCATCCCAAGTGCGGATTATCTGCAATAATTGTACATAGTTATTGTTAACTAATTCGGGTTATTGTTGTAGGGAGCCATCTTTTAGAGGCTCTTCTGTTATCATACTGTTAACTGGGTTTATATCACAGGTTGTACGGTGTGATTGGTGTGGCTGGTATGAGTCTTACCCGGGATTCATAAATCCTTCCTTATTGTGTACGCTCGTCCGGGCACAGTACCTAACTGAGGCTTGGAGGAGGGTCATAGGGGGAGGAGCCAGTGCACACCACCTGATCGTAAAGCTTTACTTTTGTGCCCTGTCTCCTGCGGAGCCGCTATTCCCCATGGTCCTTTCAGGAACCCCAGCATCCACTACGGACTCCGAGAAATAGAATTATCGGTAAGTAAATTCTTATTTTCTCTGTCTCTACCTTTGTTTCAGCCTACCCCACATTTGTTTACCTGTAGGCATCCTCCAAAGGTCTATTCTTGGTCCCATGCTCTTTTCCCTCAACATCTCCTCCTTTGGAAATATCAGTGCCTTCAGCCTTTAATACCATCTATACACTAGCGATAATCAAATCTACCTCTCCCCCACCATCCTCTCCACATCTCCAACTGCCTGTCTGCTATTTCTACCTGAATATCGCTGCACTTACAGAAACTTAACATGGCCAAGAGCTATTTTTTTGTTCTCCCCCCGTTCAGGTCTCTTTCCATTCCCGTTGATAGCATTGCCCTCTCTTCAGAATCCCTGAAGCCATCAAAACTCTCATCCATGCTCTCATCATTTACGGCAAAGACTACTGTAACCTCCTCCTCTCTGACTTATCTCTCTCTCGTCTCTCCAATGTTCAATTAATTATTACCACTGCTGCTTCTCTTATGTTTCTCTCCAATTGTATGGCACTTGCCTACCTCCTCTTTCATCCAGTTAGATTCTTTACCATCGCCCTTAGCTTTAAATGCAACCTTAATACATACCTTTATTAAATCAAACGTCTTCCTCATACAGTAACTCGACCATGAATATCCATGAATATTTCACAGTTGACCTTTCAGCTGTTCCTCCCTTTCCCTTAGTATGCAAGGTCTTACAGACAGGTCCCTCCACCCTCTTGTTCTTCTTAAGCACACTCCATATCACAAGTGCTCCACTCAGTGGCTCACGCAGGGGGGATTCCGAGTACCTGGAAACCCCCCTGATGACCCCAAAAAATGTTTTGAGACGGAGACACAGCTGTCTCCTTCTCAGCAAAAGCCGCAACCGCGATCACGGACAGGGAGCTGTAGCAACAGCAAAGAGATATGCAGCTCTCTGCTTACAGAATGTCCCGGGTGCCGGGGGAGCTGCTGGCTGCGCATGCTCAGCCACAGCAGCTCCCTCCGTCCTCACACTGCCGCGGCCGCCCCTCTGCTCCCAGCCTTGGTGTAGAACGCTGTATATTGTATGTAAGTTTTAAATCTTTGTGTATGTGTGTTTTTGTATGATATGCATGTATGTGGGTTTGTGTGTGTGCTTGTGTATGTACAGTATGTATGTATGTGTGTTTACATGTGGGTGTTTGTTTGTGTATGTATATATAAATGTGTGTTTTATATATATATATATATATATATACATATATGGTAATCCTCCTTGGGTCCTGTGATAGGCAGTACCCCACGGACTTAAATAAAGTCAAACTGTATTAAAAAAAAAAATTCATGGTGCAAAAAACAACGTTTCAAGGCTCTACGGCCTTTTCATCTGGTTATGCATTATAGGTGAGGTCAAAAACAATAAACAAAATACCTCTGTTTTTTTTCACCTCACCTATGATGCACAACCTGATGAAAAGGCCATAGAGCCTTGAAACGTTGTTTTTTTGCACCATGAAAATGTTTTTTTTATATACAGTTTGACTTTATTTAAGTCCGTGGAGTGCCGCCTATTTTTCTTTAATAGAGGTCCTATCACAGGACCCAAGGAGGATTATCAGTTATATTAATTTCAGGTGGGCACCCTGGCATCTTTGCTCTTTATCATCCAGAGTGCCAGACGAACACACAAATAAATATATATATATATATATATATATTGTGGCAGGAGAGGTACTTTGCCACCTGTAAGCAACACACAGGGTCCTGGGGGTGGATGGGAAGTGTGGATGGATCAGGTTTAAAGTAGAGTCTCTCCCATGAGTCAGGACTCCTGAAGGCAGTTCGTGTCCAGGTGATAGGCCTGCTAGGGACAGTGGGATTCGGAAGACTGGGGCACTGGTGTCAGGATGCCGGGACTTGAAGGGTTCCTTATTAACCACTTGTCTGGCATGGTCGCATCAGATGCGACCATGCCTGCAAGTGCTATATCTGACCTGGTCGCACAGGATGCGACCAGTCAGATAGAGAGTGTTAGCAGCGGCAGGGAAGGGAAACTTCCCTCCGCTGCTGCTGTCAGAGGGACCGGAAGGTCCCTCTGCCTCCCTGCACTCTCCCCATGTGTCTGCCGTGCTGCCGATCACTGCTGATCGGTCAGCACGGCAGGATCCCCTCCTCCAACGGCTGCAGACAATGGCAGCCACTGGGGAGTGTAAATAAACCCTCCCTAGTTGCCCCCAGACCCCCCCCCTGCATACCTCAAGGCTGTCCCGGCTTTCAAAATGAAAGCCGCGATGGTCGCGATGTTCCCGATGTTCCAATGGTCACGATGTTCCCGATCGATGTTTTGATGTTTGGGGGGGGGGGGCGTTAAAAAAATGTTAAAAAAAATCTTTATCTTTTTATTTTTATTTTAGCTAAAATCATTTGGGATAGGGTTTAATTCATGTTCTTCACCTAATTCAGTCATGAAAAACCCCACAATTTCGGAGCGGTTTTTGGCAAAATAAATCGTCAGTTAAGTGGTTAAGTAAGAGGGAGTGAGGCAGGGCCTAACCCCTCTGGTAGTTTATACTAAAGACAGTGATCTTTGTTTTATGAATATCTTTGTTTTTGAGCTACCTGAATAAAAGGTATTTGTTGTTTTTGCACAAGCCTGGAGTCGGTCGTTGGTGGATTTTTGTAGCAAAGCACATTCTAGCAAGTCTCCTGTTACAATATATATATATATATATATCTGCAAATGATGAATGGCACTCCTTACTAGTACCGAACAATATGCTCCGGTGCCCGTCAGAATCAGATAATATGTACGGAGGCAGGACAGCACTCATAGAGACTGGTAAACCATAAATAAATCAGCACAGGATGCTGTAGCTGTATGTCAACGTTTCAGCGTTAGACTCTTTTAAAGGAGTCTAACTCTGAAACCTTGACAAAAAGCTTCAGCGTCCTGTGCTGATTTTGTATGGTTTACCAGTCTCTATGAGTTCCGTCCTGCCTCCGTACACGTGTGTGTGTGTGTGTGTGTGTGTGTGTGTGTGTGTGTGTGTGTGTGTGTGTGTGTGTATATATATATATATTTTTTACACATATCTGCGTATATACATACACACCCACCCACCCACGGAAACTCCCCTCACTAAATCCTGCTTTTGCCCCTGGCTCCACTCCCTTGTTTTCATTTACACTTCAGTGACTCTCTGTCTGCATGCCCACATGTTGACAAAATGATCTATGAGAACTGAATCAATTCCCACACTGCTAGCTTACAAAGGTAAGCTAGCAGTCGAGTCGCACCTGCTAGCTTACCCTTGCGAGATAGCTCAAAACCACGGTGGAAAAAATGTAACTGTGTCTTCCACATAGTCCGAGTCTACATGCCTCAAATGAACTACACACGCCAGGACAGAGTGACAGCTCTAGGCATGTGCAGTGCAGAGGAGGAGCCTTGTCCCAAACCTTTAAAAATGGGCTGAGGGAATGCTGGGAACCTGGAAAAAATTAGCGGAGGTATTAAATTGTTCGTGCCCTTTATGATCAAACTCCAAAACTAGGGAGATGTCAGACCCGCTGCAGTGCACAGAGCAGAGGAACCTGACATATTTCAGATGTTATGCAGTCAGAGAGAGGAGGGAACTGCCATTGGCGAATGCTAGTGCACAAATTCAAAAGGCCAGCCTATGTGTAGCATATTAATTTATACAAGCTGCCATTTTGTGGGAAACACATTCCTAGTTTTTGTGTATATATATATATATATATATATACTTAATATCACTGCAACACACACTATAAGGGCTGCAACTTCTGCATGCAAAGACCCAAGTACAACCCAGGTATGCCAATGTTCCCTCCAGGAAAAGCTGCTACATTAGTAAGGGTTGTGGACATTCTTGTTAGCTAGAAGCACAAACTGTAGCAGATAGATAGATAGATAGATAGATAGATAGATAGATAGATAGATAAATCTGTAGCAGATAGATAGATAGATAGATAGATAGATATGTAGTATTCTGTTAGTTAAAATAGAAGGTATAGTCATATTTAGAAATTTTAATATTATATATTATAAGTAGTCAGCCATTCCATTTAAGCATTCATATTTGTAATTGTGACAGATCTGCTTTCTAATCTGTATTATATGTCAAATACTCAAAACTTTATACTAAACCATTTAAGCAATGTGCCTTATGTTCACCCTTTAGTTGTAATAATGGTTTACTGTCTGTACTGGGGGAAGAGTCTCTGCCTCTCTGGTGTGATGTGAAAAGCAAGAAAGCGCAACGGGGTAACAGCTGGACTAAAAGCTAATTCCTGTCGATTTACAACAAGAAGGTAACATCTGGCCTATGATAAGTGCAATACCATACAATTGTAAACAAATACATACAGGTACAGTATATTCAGAGTACCACAGTTGCCCCAGTTATCTATCCTACACAGTCTGTGGTATAATATTAATGTTTTGTTTTTATGATATTGTATGACATTGTGTGTTTTTCCAGTGCTCAGATACCCTGTTATTGTGACAGATTTCTATGATTATCATGCACGAATTTGCTTTGTTGTGCCTTATAAATAATAGTTAATAATAATATTAATAGTAGTAGAGGGCAAATTATGTCACGGCCACTTTTCTGAAAGTAAACACATGCATGCTGAGCATGGGCTGTGGGAGATAACCCTTATCATCCCTGTACAATAAACACAAATGGCATCATTTAGTGTAACTCCTGCTTTAAAATACAATTTGGCTAATACATCCTTGGGGAAAACATGCATACAGAGCTGAGAAGGAGGTGCGTACTAGCTGTAATCAAAACCATGGTATAAAAAAATATAAAAATAAAAGGTTTCATAGTATTTGGAAAGCAGTGTCGGACTTGGGCATGTAGGGCCCACCGGGGGAATGCAGTGGTAGGGCCCATGTTTAGGGGTGTGGCTAGTCTACAGAGGGGTGTGGCCTGCCATCTCATTGGTTTGACTAACCATTAGAGAGTGCAACGTCTGAGCCCCTTCGTAAATATATAAATTCAGCTGCTGCATGCATGATAATGTACCAGATTAATAACAGCAATGCACTGTAGAAAATACACCATAGTCCAGTATAAGGTAACATACTGTATGTATAACGCCCAGTATAATTCAAGTGCACAGTCTGGAACCTGATACTTAGTGCAGGAGGTGGGCCACCAGGCAGTGGGACCCACATGTGGTTTCCCCTGTACCCCTGTGGGCCAGTCCAAGCCTGTTGGGAAGTACCCATAATATCAGTCAGTGTTCCCCCTGCATACAAATTAAACTGTATTTGCACTCCTTGTATTGCAGGTTGAAATTTCCATGCATTAGCTGGGATTTAAACTTACTATAAATGAAATGATAACCTTGTTTTCAGCAGCTTAACTATAGCATGTGTTGCTGCTATGAGGCCTGGATGCACAGCTTGACAGATATGTGGTATCTGGTAGCCGGACCCATGAGAAAGCCTTGTGAGTAGCTCTCACAAGCTTTTTGTTGGGATGCATCAGCATAACAATGGGTATTCCTTTTCTGTGGTTATTATATATCAAACACAAAACCTTAGGAAGGTTGTATAACTCTCAGTGTACGTTTCAGATCTGTAGCCGAGGACACAAAATCTGTGTCAGAAGATGCAGATACTGGCGTCAGCACCCCCAGAAAAAAGGGATGACACCCCCATTTCAGGAATGCTACCCGGTGCCACCACCAAATGGCCACAGTCTGTTAATTATGTGAAGTCGAAGGAGCTGTTCTGCATATGCTCAGTCATTTGGCTCTCAGAGTTGTATGCACTGTGACTGGCTGACCAGGGAATCGCTTCCATTCCATTTATGCTGGGACACTGTTTAGAGGCACCCTGTTCTCTGCACTCGCACCTGCAATCACCTGCAATACATGTAGCGGGTGTATAGAGCCGAGAGCTTCTACACATTGTCCCGGCATAAATGGACCGTAAGCGATTCCCTGGTCCAGTCCGACACAGTCCATTCCCCAGTCAGCCAGTCCAACGCTGTACAGTACGCAAACCATCAGGTTTGCGTACAACTCTGAATCAGACACACAACCCACAACACACAACATTGTGGTATCACAACAGCATTTGCAGTGCACTACCTCTGCACCACAGACTGGAAATGACAATATTTCTGTTCAATGTGTGAAAATAAGAATTTAATACCTACTGGTAATTCCTTTTCTCGTAGTCTATTGTGGATACTGGGGAATTCTAGATTACCATGGAGTATAGATCAGGTCCATTGGAGCCTGGCACTTTAAGAAACTAATAGTGTGTGCTGGCTCCTCCCCTCTATGCCCCTCCTAATAGACTCAGTCTAGGAAACTGTGCCCGAGGAGACGGACATACTTTGAGAGAAGGATATAACACATAAAGCGGTGAGGTAACGAACCAACACACAAACAATAAGAGAGCAGAGATAACCAAAACAAGGGAAAGCAACGCTACTTATAGAAGGATAGCTATTAAAACATGGAACAGCAACAGCAAACTCAACTATAACACTTACAACCAGGTAACCAGTAAAACGAAGCACAGAGGCGGGCACCCAGTATCCACTACGGACTATGAGAAAAGGAATTACCGGCAGGTATTAAATTCCTATTTTCTCTTACGTCCTAGTGGATACTGGGGAATTCTAAATTACCATGGGGACGTCCCAAAGCTCCCAGAACGGGTGGGAGAGTGCTGAGACCCCTGCAAAACCGCCTGACCAAACTGCTTGGAGGCAGGACGACAAATTTTCTTAGCATCATAAAGGACACCGTGTCAGTGAATGCCTTTCTGCCATTTCATCTTGGATCACATTTCGCCACCTCAAACTTAATATTTCCAAAACAGAATTAATTATATTTCCACTGGTCAATAGTAGTTACCAACCTGATATCTCTATCACTGTTGATACAGTAACTCAGCAATCATCCCTACCCCACAAGCTCGCTGCCTGGGTGTCATTCTTGACTCTGAACTGTCCTTTGCTCCCCACATTCAATGGGTGAGATTCAATTGATATATCACGCCCAATTTCCTTTCTAAAATGATCTCCGTTATTGCGCATATTGCGCCCATAGTAATCAGGTTTACTGTGTAAAGGGTTGGGTGCCTCGCTACTCCGGGGGTAGCGAGCTGAAATAATGATACAATGTCCCTGAGGGCAGAAACAGAAAGAGTGTGGAATGGGGTGAAAAGAATTGAATCCCACCCAATCTGTCTCAAGATCATGTTACAAACATCTAAGAAACATATCCAAAATACGACCATATCTTACACAAGACACAGCAAAAACTCTAATCCATGCTCTCAGTATCTCCCGCACTGATTATTGTAATAGTCAACTGACCGGTCTTCCCAAACATAGGCTCTCACCACTACAATCCATTTTGAATGCAGCTGCGAGGCTAATCTTCCTCGCTAGACGTTCATCGTCTGCAGATCCGCTCTGTCAGTCCCTCCATTGGTTACCGGTATTCTACCATATTAAATACTTTTACTTACAATCAAGGCTATTAACCAAACTGCACCAACATACATCTCTTCACTCATCTCAAAATATCTCCCTACACGACCTCTCCACTCTGCACAAGATCTGCGTCTCTCATCCACACGCATTACTTGTTCACACTCAAAATTACAGGACTTTTTCTGGGCTTCACCCACTCTGTTGAATGCCCTCCCACGCACAATAAGACTCACCTCTAGTCTCGAAACCCTTAAACATTCCCTGAAAACTCACCTCTTCAGACAAGCCTATCAAATTCCAAACCCACCCACATAACCTTCAGTGCATCTAATTACATCCTCTCTGTACAGTATACATAACCTCACATATTTTGTCTTTCTTTACTCTCACACCCTCCTGACACTTGGCCAACATTGCTGGGTGATCATATCATACAACCCATTAAGAACCTAGCAATCTAGTGGACCATTATGCAATAGGTAGCATCTATCCTTGTGTATCAATGCCTATTTCCCTACAGATTGTAAGCTTGCGAGCAGGGCCTTCTACCTCTATGTCTGTCTATTTTTACCCAGTTTTGTTCTATTACTGTTGTTCTAATTGTAAAGTGCTACGGAATATGCTGCGCTGTATAAGAAACTGTTAATAAATAAATAATTAATAAAGAACGAAAAGCGAGTCAGACTCCCTGTGATGAGCCATCATTTTGATGTAAATTCTCAAGGCCCTTACAACATCCAGGGACTTTGGAGAAACTGAAGAGTCGGATAAGACTGGAAACACAATAAATTGATTCACATGAAAAGCCAATACCACCTTCGGCAAAAACTGTGGGCGAGTTCTGAGCCCCGCCCTATCCTCGTGAAACACCAAGTAAGGGCTCTTACAGGACAAGGCCCCCAATTCCGACACATGCCTAGCCAAGGCCAGTAACATAACAGTCTTCCATGTCAGGTATTTTAAGTAAACCCTATACAAGGGTTCAAACCAATCCGACTGGAGAAAGGTCAAAACCACATTTAGGTCCCACGGAGCCATGGGAGGAACAAAGGGTGGCTGAATGTGCAACACCCCCTTCAGGAAGTACCACCAGTTGCTTTTGGAAGAGAGCTGAAATCTGAACCTTGATGGAGGCAAATCGTAGGCCCCTATCCACTCCTGTTTGCAGGAACAAAAGAAACTGGCCCAGACGAAATTCCTTAGGAGAACATTTTCGACCCTCACACCAAGAAACATATTTCTTCCAAATGCAGTGGTAATGTTTGGAGGTCACCACTTTACGGGCCTGAACCATAGTGGAAACCACCTTGGAGGTCAAAATTTCCCTCTCAACTTCCAGGCCATCAAACGTAGCCACTGTAAGTCTGGAAAGATGAACGGACCTTGTTGAAGAAGCGGCAGAGGCCAGGGATCCTCTAACGACAGGGTCAGGAAGTCCGCATACCAGGCCCGTCGAGGCCAACCAGGGCAATGAAAATTGTCTGAACTCTTTCCTTTTTGAGTCTTTTGAGAACTCTTGGGATTAGAGAAATTGGAGGAAACAGTTAAACGAACTGGTAAGCCCACGTCATCATCAGAGCGGCTGCCGCCACCGCTTGCAGGTCCCTCGTCCTGGAACAATAACAACGGAGCTTCTTGTTGAGCCGAGAAGCCATCAGGTATACCTGTGGACAACCCCACCGGTGAACCAGTTGTTGAAACACCTGAGAGTGGAGGCCCCATTCTCCCGGATGGAGGTCATGCCTGCTTAGGAAGTCCGCTTCCCAGTTGTCCACTCCTGGAATGTACACCGCAGAGATGGCCCTTGCATTGGCTTCCGCCAAGAGGAGTATTCTTGACACCTCTCACATTTCGGTCCTGCTTTTGGTTCCTTCCTGTCGGTTGATGTATGCCACTCCGACTGCACCTGGATGGCCTGATTCTGAAGAAGGAATGAGGCTCGTATTAGAGCATTGTAAACTGACCTGAGTTCCAGGATGTTGATTGGAAGAGCTGATTTCTGAAAGGATCACATCCCCTGGAACTGCACGCCTTGAGTCACAGCCCCCCAACCGCAGAGGCTGGCATCCGTTGTCAACAGCATCCATGACTGGATGTTGGAACTCCGACCTTTCACCAGATGGGGAACTAGTAACCACCATAGTAGGGATATCCGTGCTTTTGGTGATAGGGCTATAAGTTGATGCATGTGTGTCACAACTGAGGGCCTGAGCTGACGGGAGGCAGCCTCAGTTGTAGGGGCTGAGATGTAACGGAACCTGGGAGGTTGTATCAGACCCCTAGACATGTAAGTAACATGTAGAATAACTGCCCGAAGGCGTGACCACGACAACCAGGATAAAAGTCAATGATGTTTATTATGACAAACTCCGTAACACAGCAGCAGTAAAAGGAAACATAAAAGTCAACAGAGGATAAATACAATTCCTGGGTACTACAGGGTGGCAAGGGCCACAGGCACTGGTAGTGTGAGACAGTTCTTATAATCTTCTAGTTGGAAAGTCCTTACCAGGCCTGACTGTAGCAATGGAGAGAACCCAGGATCGTACCAGCTGATGTTCCAGGAAAGGCTGGGCTGCTGAATGTAAAACGGCTGCTGTGGATACTGGCTGGAACCAGACTGTTGTTGGTACGGAGTGGATACTGGCTGGAACCAGTTAAATAATAAACGAACTTGAGAGCGATGAAATAATAATGAAGTTTGGAGTTTGAGAGCGGTGAAATAATAATACCGGTGGAGAGTGGTAAACTGCAGAAAGGACACCGGCCCTTTAAGAGAAGCTGTACACTGCTGGAAGCTGGGCTGGAAGCAGGTGATTGTTGTAGCTGGAAACAGGTGAGTCCAGAATGGATCGGAGAGTCAGGCTACACCGCAGATGGAATGCTGGTGCGGGTCTCTATAGCAGAAGTCTGGAGACAGGAGCTGGAACCTGGAAGACAACCACAGGAGAGAGACAAACTGGAACTAGGTTAGACAACCAAAGCACTGACGCCTTCCTTGCTCAGGCACAGCTTACTTATACCTGCAGCAAGGAAGGGGTTGGCTAGGCAATTATGCAAATCAACAATACAGACAGCAGATTGGTGGAAATGCTCAGATGACAAAATCCAAGATGGCTGCGCCCATGCAGACACTTGGAGGGAAGTTTGGTTTGTAATCCATGTGAGAATTGAAACAGTAATGGCGACGCCGGCCACAGGAGACAGGAGACGCCAGACTGACAAGCGCACATTTAACCACGCGGGCACAGCGGAGGCCGCGGCTGATGAAATCATCACTCTGACATTCTGCATGTGGAAACTCAGGAACAGCGGGATCCGGTCCTGGAACGCTGAGCCAGCCTTAGGAGGCATCTGAAGGGTAAGTAATGGCGTCCAGATACCCGGATCGTGACAGCACCCCCCCCCCCTTTAGGAGTGGCCCCAGGACACTTCTTAGGCTTTAAAGGAAACTTTGCGTGGAAATTTCGGACCAAGGCAGGAGCATGGACGTCTGAGGCATTGGTCCAAGAGCGTTCTTCAGGACCATAGCCCTTCCAGTCAATGAGGTATTGTAACTGACCGTAACGGAAACGTGAGTCCAAAATCTTGGCCACCTCGTACTCGACTCCCCGTTGAGTCTGAACTTTGGGAGCTGGAGGAAGTGCGGAATGAAACCGATTCAGGATCAGCGGTTTCAACAAAGAAACATGAAATGTCCTGGGTATTTTCAAGAAGGATGGTAACTGTAACCTGTAGGCAACAGGATTGATGACTTGTTCAATCTAGAAGGGTCCGATGTAGCGAGGTGCAAATTTCATGCTGGGAACTCTCAACCTCAAATTCTTCGTGGACAGCCACACACGATCACCCACCTTGAGAGCTGGAACCGCTCTACGCTTCCTATCGGCAAACTTCTTATACCTGAATGAGGCTTTAAGCAGGGCTGCGCGGACGTTCCTCCAGTTATTTGAAAACTGACGCAAGGTGACATCCACTGCTGGAACAGAAGTTGCGGGAAGCGGTTGGAATTCTGGGACTTTAGGGTGGAATCCATAATTAATGAAGAATGGTGTAGAAGAAGATGAGGAATGGTATTGATTGTTGTGGCTGAACTCGGCCCAAGGAAGGAGTTGAACCCAGTCATCTTGAGAGGAAGACACATATATACGGAGGAAGGCCTCCAAGTCCTGATTCACCCTCTCGGTTTGACCATTGGTCTGAGGATGGTAAGCCGTGGAAAACTTTAACTTGACTTGGAGGGCTTGACACAAACTTCGCCAAAATTTGGCTACAAATTGTACTCCACGATCCGAGATGATCTCTTCAGAAAGACCGTGAAGTCGGAAGATCTCTTGTATAAACACTTGAGCCAACTTGGAAGCTGACGGAAGACCGGTGAGAGGGATGAAATGTGCCATCTTGGTGAACCGGTCAACTACCACCCAGATGGTATTAAACTTGTTGCAGATAGGTAGATCGGAAACAAAGTCCATCGACAAATGGGTCCAAGGTCGACGGGGAACAGATAATGGAACCAGTTGCCCCGCAGGCGACTGGCGGGAGAATTTGTGTTGGGCACACTTTGGGCAGGAGGCAATAAATTCCATAACGTCCTTCTTCAGAGTTGGCCACCAGTAGGACCTAGAAATAAATTCAAGGGTTTTCTGAATGCCTGTATGTCCAGCAAAACGGGAAGCATGGGCCCAATGCATGAGCTTCTTCCTTAGAACTGGCTTAACAAAACTTTTCCCTGGTGGAGGCGTAGAGTCCATCCCTACCGTGGAGAATGCCAACGGATTAATAATAGGATGCTTGTCTGCAGACTCGGATTCATTTTCTTGCTCCCATGAGCGGGAAAGGGCATCGGCCTTACGATTCTGAGAACCCGGACAGAACTGGAGTTTAAAGTCAAACCTAGAGAAGAAAAGTGCCCATCTGGCCTGACGAGGATTCAGACATTGTGCGCCTTTGAGATATAAAAGATTTTTGTGGTCGGTAAGTATGGTGATTGAGTGGGAAGCTCCCTCCAACAGGTATCTCCACTCCTCCAGAGCGAGCTTGATGGCTAGCAACTCCTGATCGCCAATGGCATAGTTGCGCTCAGCTGGGGAGAACTTCCGGGAGAAGAAACTGCAAGGATGTAGATGTCCATCTTTGGCCCTCTGGGATAACACTCCAACGGAGGAGGCATCTACCTCTAAGATAAAAGGAGAGTCGGTGTCGGGCTGTTTCAGAACTGGTGCAGAGATGAACCGTTGCTTCAGAAGGTGAAAGGCCTGTGTAGCTTCCTCGGACCACTTGGACGGATTAGCACCTTTCTTGGTTAATGCAGTGATAGGCGCCACAATGGTGGAAAAGTCTCGTATAAATTTTCTATAATAATTGGCGAACCCTAAGAACCTCTGGACCCCTTTGAGGCTTAAGGGTTTAGGCCAATTCTGGATTGCTTGGAGTTTCTCAGGATCCATCTCTAGTCCGGAACCGGACACAATGTAACCTAGAAACGGAATGGTTTTAACTTCAAACACACACTTCTCCAATTTACAATAGAGGTGATTGACACGGAGACGGGAAAGAACCTCTTTTACCCAGAAACGATGATCTTCGAGATTATTAGCAAAGATGAGGATGTCGTCTAGATAAACCACGACATGGCGGTACAAGATGTCCCTGAAAATCTCATTCACGAAGTGCTGGAAGACTGCTGGAGCGTTGCTCAATCCGAAGGGCATGACGAGGTACTCATAATGTCCGTCACGGGTGTTAAAGGCGGTCTTCCACTCGTCACCCTCACGGATTCGGATGAGATTGTAGGCACCCCTCAAGTCCAGCTTTGTGAAAATAGTTGCACCACTAACTCTATCAAAGAGCTCGGTAATCAGGGGTAAAGGGTATCGGTTCTTGATGGTAATGTCGTTCAGACCTCTGTTGTCGATGCACGGACGCAGACCACCGTCTTTCTTCTTAACGAAGAAGAAGCCTGCGCCGGCTGGAGAAGAAGATGGTCGGATGAAACCCTTCGCCAGGTTCTCTTTGATGTACTCTTCCATGGAGTGTGTCTCAGGCAGAGACAACGGATAAGTTCGGCCTCGCGGTGGAACCTTCCCTGGAATGAGGTCGATTGGGCAGTCCCATTCTCTATGAGGAGGAAGGATATCAGCAGAGGCTTTACTGAACACGTCCGTGAAGTCTTGATATGGAGGAGGCGGAACATCAGATGACCTGGGGAAGGAAGAACAAACAGGAAGAACTTTGGCTAAACAAGTCTCAGCACAGGAGGGACCCCATGCCAGTATTTGCGTAGTCGTCCAGTCAATTGATGGGTTGTGGAGACGGAGCCATGGAAGGCCTAAAACCACTGGATGTGTGGCTCTTGGAATCACTAAAAAAGAAATATACTCAGAATGAAGAACTCCCACTCTCAGACGAACTGGAAGAGTCCTTAAGGAAATGACTGCGTCAAAAATCTTGCTGCCATCCACGGCAGTCAAAGAGATGGACGAGGACAGTCTCTCGGTGGGTAGGGACCACCGTTTAACATAAGCTTCGGTTATGAAATTCCCAGCTGCTCCGGAATCAAGGAGGGCAATGACGTTCCTGTAACGTTGAGCAATTTGGAGCGACACTGGGAGGTTACAGTCATGAGGAGATGGAGAGGAGATCATTACTCCTAGCCGGCCCTCTCCTTGGCGAGCTAGGATCTGGAGTTTCCCGGACGTTTGGGACAGGCATTGATAGTGTGCGACGCAGCTGCACAGTAGAGACAGAGAGACTCAGAGAGACGTCTTCGGCGCTCAGCGGGAGATAGACGGGAACGACTAATTTGCATAGGCTCATCCTTGGATGGAGATGGTTGACGAGGAGGAGGAGCAGAAGATTTAGGAGTAGATGATCTTCCTCGCTCGGTTGCTCTCTCTCTGAAACGTAGATCAACCTTCGTGCAAAGAGAAATTAGCTCATCCAACTTAGAGGGCAAGTCTCTGGTAGCTAACTCATCCTTGATGCGTTCTGATAAGCCATGCCAGAATGCAGCATACAGGGCCTCATCGTTCCATGCCAGTTCGGATGCCAGGATTTTAAACTGTATAAGATACTGTCCCACAGTACGTGTTCCCTGGCGTAAACGGAGAATCTCAGATGAAGCAGATGTTATCCGGCCTGGCTCGTCGAAGATGCGCCTGAATGTAGCTACAAAGTCAGTATAGGAGGATAGCAGGGGATCAGACTTCTCCCATAAAGGTGATGCCCAGTCAAGGGCTGAGCCACTGAGAAGGGAGATGATATAGGCAATTTTGGTACGGTAGGCGCTCACCAATGACCAATTAGCCCCATGTGTACTAAACAATTAGGTTATAAGTACAAATACATTCACCCTTATTGGGATGTTAGTCCTCAAAGGTAAACCACGATTTTTCTGTTTAAATTCTTTTCCTTCACATATGAAACTCAGGTCCAATTGATTGGTCCTTTGGAAGACCTGAAACAATATATACCTCTATTCCCAATGTATAGAGAATTTTATGAGGTACAAAGAATAGCAGACATAGTGTAAAATTGCTTAAAACCACGCAGGTGACCCGTTCATTTTATCCTGGACTTTGACCCTGGTATCTGCGGAATACATCATCAGCCTGGAGTTCTGATCCTGCATGCTGTAAGCTTTCCGGATAGCTTATTTGCACCCCACACTGTTCTTCATCTGTGGCATCGGATCCCTCTGGGTGATATATCCGTGTTTTGATCCATGGAGTCATATTTACATGCTGTTATATTTTAACTTTTCTGTAAGTGTAATCTGTGGAAATAAATCCTGCGTGGTTTTAAGCAATTTTACACTATGTCTGCTATTCTTTGTACCTCATAAAATTCTCTATACATTGGGAATAGAGGTATATATTGTTTCAGGTCTTCCAAAGGACCAATCAATTGGACCTGAGTTTCATATGTGAAGGAAAAGAATTTAAACAGAAAAATCGTGGTTTACCTTTGAGGACTAACATCCCAATAAGGGTGAATGTATTTGTACTTATAACCTAATTGTTTAGTACACATGGGGCTAATTGGTCATTGGTGAGCGCCTATAGAGTGTGCACTATCTTTGTTCATACGTATTGTCTTATCGGTGTGTGGGATTCACATCCTTTTGTACACTTTTTGCTGCTCATCAAGTTTGTTGCGCATATACACTTGAAACATTTGTTTTATCCAATTTTGGTACGGTCACTGAAGAAATTGCCAGGTAGAAGCTCAAAGTGGATTTCACATTGATTGAGAAATCCCCTGCAGAACCTTGGAGATCCATCAAATTTTGCTGGCGTTGGAAGATGAAGATGTGGACTGGAAATGGGTAAGGTGGGTGGGGTTACAGCTGGTGTCACTGTAGTGGACGCACCGGACGTGCCAGGTCCACGGAGGGTCGTTTGAATCCCATCCAGCCGTGTAGAGAGATCCTGGAGACAGCGGATGATGTGGCCCTGTGCAGCCTCCTGATGTTCAAGTCGGGCTGCCAGTTCTTGCATCGGCCTGGCCGCTTGATCCTGGTCTCCGGCTGGATTCATTAGGTCAGTGCTTACTGTCACAACTGAGGGCCTGAGCTGACGGGAGGCAGCCTCAGTTGTAGGGGCTGAGATGTAATGGAACCTGGGAGGTTGTATCAGACCCCTAGACATGTAAGTAACATGTAGAATAACTGCCCGAAGGCGTGACCACGACAACCAGGATAAAAGTCAATGATGTTTATTATGACAAACTCCGTAACACAGCAGCAGTAAAAGGAAACATAAAAGTCAACAGAGGATAAATACAATTCCTGGGTACTACAGGGTGGCAAGGGCCACAGGCACTGGTAGTGTGAGACAGTTCTTATAATCTTCTAGTTGGAAAGTCCTTACCAGGCCTGACTGTAGCAATGGAGAGAACCCAGGATCGTACCAGCTGATGTTCCAGGAAAGGCTGGGCTGCTGAAGGTAAAACGGCTGCTGTGGATACTGGCTGGAACCAGACTGTTGTTGGTACGGAGTGGATACTGGCTGGAACCAGTTAAATAATAAACGAACTTGAGAGCGATGAAATAATAATGAAGTTTGGAGTTTGAGAGCGGTGAAATAATAATACCGGTGGAGAGTGGTAAACTGCAGAAAAGGACACCGGCCCTTTAAGAGAAGCTATACACTGCTGGAAGCTGGGCTGGAAGCAGGTGATTGTTTGAGAGCGGTGAAATAATAATACCGGTGGAGAGTGGTAAACTGCAGAAAAGGACACCGGCCCTTTAAGAGAAGCTGTACACTGCTGGAAGCTGGGCTGGAAGCAGGTGATTGTTGTAGCTGGAAACAGGTGAGTCCAGAATGGATCGGAGAGTCAGGCTACACCGCAGATGGAATGCTGGTGCGGGTCTCTATAGCAGAAGTCTGGAGACAGGAGCTGGAACCTGGAAGACAACCACAGGAGAGAGACAAACTGGAACTAGGTTAGACAACCAAAGCACTGACGCCTTCCTTGCTCAGGCACAGCTTACTTATACCTGCAGCAAGGAAGGGGTTGGCTAGGCAATTATGCAAATCAACAATACAGACAGCAGATTGGTGGAAATGCTCAGATGACAAAATCCAAGATGGCTGCGCCCATGCAGACACTTGGAGGGAAGTTTGGTTTGTAATCCATGTGAGAATTGAAACAGTAATGGCGACGCCGGCCACAGGAGACAGGAGACGCCAGACTGACAAGCGCACATTTAACCACGCAGGCACAGCGGAGGCCGCGGCTGATGAAATCATCACTCTGACATTCTGCATGTGGAAACTCAGGAACAGCGGGATCCGGTCCTGGAACGCTGAGCCAGCCTTAGGAGGCATCTGAAGGGTAAGTAATGGCGTCCAGATACCCGGATCGTGACAATGTGCAGGTGAGAACCTGACCATTTGTCCAACAAATCCAGTTGAAATGGTCGCGCATGGAACCTGCCAAACTGTATCGCCTTGTAGGAGGCCACCATCTTGCCCAGCAAACGGATGCAAAGGTGAATTGAGACTACACAAGGTTTCAGCACCAACTGGACCATAGACTGAATAGTTGAGGCCTTGTCCATAGGAAGGTAAACCTTCTGAGACACCGTATCCAGGATCATACCTAGGAACTGAATTCTCTGAGAGGGTTCCAAGTGAGATTTCTGGAAATTAAGTATCCATCCATGATCCGTAAGCACACGGGTAGTCAAGTCTATACTGTGCAGTAGCTGTTCTCTGGACACCGCCTTTATCAGGAGATCGTCCAGGTATGGAATTATTTGGACACCCCTCATACGCAGCTGCAGCATTATTTCTGCCATGACCTTTGTGAAAACCCTCGGGCTGTGGAGAGACCGAAAGGTAATGCCTGAAACTGGAAATGTTGGTCCAGAATCATGAACCTGAGAAACACCTTTATATCCAGGGACACCAGAAACTCCCCGTCCTCCAGATTCGCTATCACTGCTCTCAGGGATTCCATCTTGAATTTGAACAGGTTCAGAGATGTGAGGTTCAAGATATGCCGTACCGAGCCGTCCGGCTTCGGAACCACAAAAAGACTTGAGTAAAACCCCTTTGTGCGCTGCTGAGGGGGCACTGGAACAGTAACTCCTGTAGGAAGCAGTTTTTGCACTGCTTGCTGTAAGGAAACCTTTGCTTCCTGTGAAGCTGGTAAGCCTGACCTGAAGAATCTGGGAGGAGGGTGTTACTGGAGTACCAGCCGGTATCCTTGGGATATGAGGTCCATCACCCAAGGATCCTAACAGGACTCTGCCCATATGTGGGCGAAGTGTTGAAGCGAGCTCCTACCTGAAAGTCGCCTTGCTGCTGGGGCCAACCGTCACGCGGAGGGCTTCGTGGAAGAGGAACCTGAAGCCTGGTCTGCAGGTCCAGCTGCTGCTGGTTTATGGGACTTACCATGAGTTCCTCTAGCAGCATTGGAGGCACCTCTGGCTTTGCCTCCGAATCTAGCCACCCAAAAGGACTGCAGGGAGGGCCCAGGATAGGGACGCCTGGCAGGTGGTGGAGCAGACGGCAGATACGTAGATTTACCTGCAGTTGCCTGAGATATCCACTTGTTCAGTTCTTCCCCAAAAAATGAATCACCTGTAAAAGGAAGGTTTTCAACCCCTTTTTTAGAATCAGCCTCTGCAGACCATTGACGTAGCAACAGGGCTCTACGAGCCAATAGCAGTAGTACGGCCGTTAATGATACTAAGTTCTTTAACAGCCTCACTCATAAAGTTTGCACCATCTTGGATGTGTTGTAGTAATGTAACTATTTATTCCTGAGGTAGTGTGAATAACCCTTTCAAAATTTCATCAGACCATTTTACGGGTGTAGTACGGTATGCCGGCGCTCGGGCTCCCGGCGACAAGAATACCGGCGCCGGGAGCCCGACCGCTGGCATACCGACAGCGTGGCGAGCGCTGCACTCGCCACGCTGCGGGCACGGTTTTATTCTCCCTCCAGGGGGGTCGTGGACACCCATGATGGAGAATAGCTGTCGGTATGCCGGGTGTCGGGATTCCGGCGCCGGTATAATGTGCACCGGGATCCCGACATTCAGCATACTGAAGACCACCTCATTTTACCATACCTCTAGAAATCCAGCCGCATACTATGGTAGGGTGTTGGGCATCCCCTGCTGCAGTATACATTGATTTAAGAGTGGTTTCAATCTTGCAGTCAGCTGAGTCTTTAAGGGAAACAGCCCCCGGTACAGGTAAAACAATCTTACGTGACAACCTGAATACAGAGGCATTCACAATCGGCGTGGTTTCCCAGACCTTCCTATCCTCTGCAGGGAAAGGGAAAGAATTTAACTCCCATTTAGGGGTAATACATTTCTTGTCAGGATTAATCCATGCTTCCCTAGCCAGGGAATCTTATTCCTTAGAAACCAGGGAGGTAGCAGAGGACTTAGGCTTCACATTAAAATACGATTCCTCTGCCTGCTCTTCCTCCTTATTAGGGATGCTAAGCACCTCTCTAATGGCATAAATGAGGGCTTCAACACCCGGTGACAGGGAATCATCCTCGTCCACCTCAACCTCCTCCTCATCAAGTTCTGGGAGTTCAGAATCAGAGTCAGATTGTAACAATTGAGGAATAGTTCATTTGTGAGAGACCAACGGGGGGGGGGCTGAAGATCATGTCTGTGGTCGTCTGCAGTTACCATAAACGTGTCCATAGTTTGTTTCAGGGCTTGCCTTTCTTGCTTAGCCGTAGATAGCTCTGAATTAATATTGGAAATCAAAGTTTTAAATTATTCCATCCACTCTGGTGCCTGAACCTCACTACCCTGTGAAGGAATTGAGCATTGGGTACACATCAGTGAACCTTGTGAGGAAGGTGTAAACCTAGGTTTGCATAAAGTACACATAGACTTATTTGCAGACATGTTTGTACACAGATTAGTATGAAAAACACAGTTAGATAAGCACACTAACCCATATCACCCTGAAAGGAGTGACACAGGTCACCGCTGGGTGACCTCTAAGTGTAAATGTCCTCACAGCGGTAAAAACGCTGAACTAGCGCTCCCCAATCACTATAACTACCTGGTATCAGTTTACAATGGTGATTCAGTGGGTCCTGGAGGAGCAGTGTCCGCAAGCAGCCTGCTAAGCAGCAGCAGCAGCAGGAACTGGCGCCATTCACCTTCTGGTCCTGCTCTCCAGGAAGCCCCGCCCCCATAATGGCATGCAGTCTCTTAATCATTTCTTTATACTGGCTGTCTATAATCAGTGAAAAAAATTAGAGCACAGAGTCTCCGGTTACTTGTTGCCAGTCTGGGAAGTCAGTGTGCACCGCGGCCTGGAAACAGATGAACACGGTCCCTCATGCCGCCATCATGCACCGGTGACCCGCTAACCGGGTCCCTGGTGTAACACTCACAGCACCACGTCTGCCTTCGGCATCTGTTAAGGGGTGGCAGCATGCTGCCGGTGTGGCTCACCCTCTGGGAGTGTAAATAAACATAGTTACATCAGCAGATGGCACTGGAATAAGTATCAGGTGGCAGAAGACTGCTGGATTTGGTGCAGTTGAAGACTATTAAAGTAAGAAAAAGGATAAACACATGAGGGAAGAGGACCCTGCTCGTGAGAGCTTACATTCTAAAGTATTATAAAGTAATCTCACAAGTAACACTGCTTTTCAGGCTGGTACCTCACATTTCCAATTGGCAGAGCAAACAAGTTTGCCTATGTAATCTGCGAAGGCTTGCTCATTCAACTCCAGTTACTGTATGTCCATTTGTTCTCCTCATTTTATTTCCAGGTACATTACTGCTTAGATTGTTTTCCATCATAAAACAATTAGAAACCTTCTGTTACTTGTGACTGTACAGGAAAGATTGATAAAGTCTGATCTCCGCTGAACCCCAGATACTTTTCATTAGGAAAGTTTTAGTGAGGTTATTGATGTGAGCAGGCTGTGAGGAAGGTGCAGTGTATCACATCTCACAGCGACACAATACAATAACAGCCCAAGCTCCTGAGCAGCTTTTTCTCTTCTTATTGATTGAGAGCTCCTGGTATCTCTCTCTGGGCTAATACTCCACAGTAATAGGAACAAGCACTTATATGATGCATGTGCGCCACAGAGATTACAGGCTGCTAGCGGAGAATAAAGTCAGAGTTCAGCAACATTGACAGTTTCACCACCTGGCATTGACACCTTTTTCTGAAGAGAAGGGAGGTTATTTGTAACGATCAATACTGGAAGGGAATGTTATTGCTCAGACTCTAAATTCTGTCAATGCTAAAATATGTAGTAAATTCCTGAAATATTTAATTCTATATTATTCTTGAAAATCCCATACTAATAGACTCCTACAGTACATAGGTTTTTACAGAAACTATCCCAACAATGTAAAGAAACATTAAAGTGCTCCACTCAGCCTTACATAGATCCAGCTTCATGAACGTACTGTATTTGAAAGTATCTGCTACACATGTCATTGTCTAAAAGAGAGTAACTTACATTTAGCTATAAGGTAGACTATATGCAGCTATGGTTTGTGCAGTCCTGACATTCAAAAAAAGAATGATGCCAACCTCATGCGGGTTGTGCCAAAGATCCTCTATAACAGTGGTTCTCAAACTCGGTCCCCAGTACTCCACACAGGTCACGTTTTCCTGGTCACCTGGCAGGTGCACTGTGTATCACCAACTGTCACATTTTAAAAATCCACAGGTGACCTGGAAAACATGAACTGTGTGGGGTCCTTAGGACTGAGTTTGAGAACCTGTGCTCTATGACATGCACTGATCCACTATTTTCAGCCAATAGACACTGCCTAGCCCTATGACATTGCTCTATCAAGTTGTCCTTCTTTGCAAAATAATGCACTGTTGGTGAGAGAATAATTACTGATCAAGCACTGTACTCAGTGCTGTTAAAGTCATCACACAGCTTTCGCCAATGCAAGTGGTGGCTTGTACCAGAAGATACCCAGTGTACAGGAAGCATTATAGTGATTGTCTAGAAATAATCTGTTGTTTGGTTGGTGCAATATAATTGTTACAGTTACTCTCAATGGCTGTGGTAGATATCACAGCACATTGAATTTCTCTTAATGAAAACTAGCACCTTTTCCATTCCTGTCAATGCCTTTAGTAGGGTCAGGCTCAAAATGGCTGCTGTCTAATATGCTAAGAGACTTGTGTAACATTTCTCCTGCTGCAGGCAAGCTTGGGAATGCTACATGCCTTCTCCCATTTCTGGCCATCACCGTATACAGAGTGATAAAAATCTTTACACAACCGCTGGAATAGCATTAAAATTGTTGGCCACCTAAAGACTGGAAGGAAAAAGATGTCCGAACATAAGTTATTATCAGACTTTAGTACATACTTGTGTAAAGTTCGGTTACCCAGGATACTCAGGCGCCTTAAGTATGGGATGCTCCAACAAGCAGCGGCCTCGGAAACGGGGAAGTCACCCCCACAAAAGTAAACAAAAAAAATGGAGAGGCTGCGCTAATCCAAAGATGTACCAACATCTGACAGCAGCGAAACGCGTCAGTTACACCAGGACCCAAGCTTGGACATCGTTGGAAGACCGAACCACCCCCATCCTAATCCAGATTACCAGTCGTTTATGGAGGATTTAAATAGCAAGTTGAACCGACCATTTCTTCTCCACCGCATCGCATGAGGAGCTCATCATTTATACCTTGGAGCATAACAACCTCTAGCGGTAATATACCATACAATCGGACATTGCTTATCTCCTAAACTGCTTGAACTGGACACTTTATTCATTTTGGGGGACCATATAGGAACGGACTTTCCACTCTCCAATTTTTTTTGTCCACTTCGGTAACCTAACCAAAACATACAGTTTAATATTGCATGTTTTTAATTTTCATTGCATTTCATGTTGCATGTTTATGGTGTATTCACCATGCTATTTTAGATATTTTAATATTAAAAAGTATTATTGTTACATTTACATTATTGTTGGTACATCTTTGGATTAGCGCAGCCTCTCCATTTGTTTTTTGTTTAGTACATACTTCCCACTATACCCTGTACCAATCCATCTGGCTATTCATTTTAGGAGAGAAGATTAGCTACAGTATGTGGGGGCGGGGAGGGGTGTGTGTGTGGTGTAAATGCTGATTTACATACAGGACTAAAAGCAACACTTTAAAAAGACATTTCATACACTTTAAATGGAGCCGCAGCGGCGCTATACTTAATCCTCAACCTACGTACTTATTACACCATTAATGTACAGAGCCCCGTACCGTGTACGCACTTTGCGTATAAACGCCGCGCTGGCTGTACAAAGTACACTCAGAGCGTACACACCCAAAGATACAACATGAACCCTTAACAGCTATGCATGTGATAGTAATACACTTATAACCTTAGCAGAGAAAGGAAAACACGACACCAGTTTGTATTTAAAATGCCAGGTTCCGACACCACAACATATTATTACTGAAAGGGGGTTACAATAACAAAGCAAAACAATATAAAAGAATAATGGCTACAGTCAATGGTACATACGTGTTTGGTTTTCGCCGTGCTACCCAGTCTGGTTCTCAGTCATCTGGATAGATAACCTTTAGAGTCTGTGTCACCAGGCCTGCACCTGGCTCCTTTTATACAATCTTCCAAAACTTAGCACAATGGATACTGTAATCTCTTTGTCTATTGGACACAGGGATGGTCATTTACAGTACAGGAGAGGTCATAGGTTGGTTTGAATAGGTGGGCGATGTCTGTTCCAGATGCACTTGTGGTTGGTCTCCTCTAGGTTCCAGCTGCATACCAAATTTACAGTAAATACAGTTTATATCTATATTCTGCTCCTGCGCATAACTATTCGCAGGAACATGCGATCTTCTGCAAACCAACACCGGAATATTGCCCTTAAAATACCCTACAGCTGGATACCAAACACCACCTTATAACCTTGTTCTGTCCCCTCCTATCCTGTAAAGGTGAATCCCTTTGTTCTGATACCATTTAAACTGTTGTAACTTGCTGGTGTGGTGCAGGGAGACTATGTGTACATTGTGCACTATTTGGATTAAATATGTAATGTGTTTTGATGGCTTTTCCATGCATTCACAAACTCTACCGTAAATACCCATATCACGCGCTAATGCGCAGGACCGCGGGAGCAACCATACGCAAACTGCGAATATGCACACGCACGGCAGAACAAGGACACGCGCGGAGGCCATCTGTGTGTAGTTTGTACGTGATGTGTGTACTGCAATATTTTTTTACTTCGACAGTCCACCCTTTGGCAGTCACCAATAACTGTCACTACCTAATCAATAAACAGAAAAATATCTATACAATATCTACAGACGATGGTCGGGGGAGAGTTGTAGGTGGGAAATGTATGACCTAGTAGGATAGTAAAAGCATGTATGTATGAATCCATGTCTGAGCTGCATGTATCATCGTGCCGTAGATGATCTAAATAAGCTTCGAGGTATTGCGAAGTATACATTAAATCCTTCTCATCTCGTATTAAGGGTCTGTAAATGGGCCAACAAACACTACCGAGCTCTTTTCGGCTTCTTGTTCCAACAAATGGGGTGCACATTTAGTTGATGATACATGGATGGGGGAAACATATGTGAGTGCTAGTATATGTGGATATCACCTGTTGACTATGTGTGCCATTAACTGGAGGTTGCAGAGATGAAGATAAGACACATATATAAAAATACATTCACATAAACATTTTGGGTAGGGCTGATGTCTTTTCCGGTTGGATGCATCTGGGCAGAGGGGCAGACAAAAGAAAAACGGGTGAAAGAAACAGGCCATGAAATTCATTTGCAATCCTTATCATAACACTGTCTATATGGATGGGTTGTAAATTAAATCTGCTGCTATAACAGCGCCCTCGCTCCTTAGACTCATAAAATCTGTGCCCTGCTTGCATCGCATTAGAATTTGAACACACCTAAATATCAAACCAATAATTATGACGACTCCCAGGATACAAAGGAGAAACTTCCCCACACTCATAATGACATTTTGAGCCCACTCTCCTAAACCTGAGAACCATTTGCGTGGGTTCAACCATGAGACCCAACCGGTCAGTTCATTACTCACAGTCGCTAAGGTAAGGTTGTGCTTCCTCCTGAACTCCCACTTCAACTGCAAGATATCGTCCATCTTTTGATCGATGATCTCCGTTGGGTCGTCAGTGCTGTTTGTAATATACGTACAGCACTTCACACCATATTGAGTTGCCAGAGTAACACTGTACCCAACTGTCACGGCTGTGACATAATTAAGGACCATCCTGTGCTGAATCAGTTCCTTCTTGTAAGCTTGTAACTCCCTTCCCGTATACCTGAAGGTGTCGTCATACATCTCATTGATATTATCTATCAAGTTCGCTAGCGCATGGATATACCTATAATTTATAGTTCCTCTGGCAGTACGGGTAATGTCTAATGCGAGAAGGAACTGAATCCCGGTGGATTCGTGGATCAAATCAGAGGCTGCGTGCTCTGCCCTATCTATGAGGTGTCTCTTGATGATGTGTTCATAGTGAGTATGAGTATAAGGAGCCTGGGCACTGGGGTGAACGTCTTTCATTTTATCATGGGTTATGGTCATGACCTCCGGTAGTACTCTCCCAATATAACACAATCCCTCTGAGCTCGGGGCAAGCCACTTGTACGCCTTCCTCCTACATATGAAATAGGCATCATCTGGGAGAACATAGGGGACAAAATACAACATCACCATATTACAAATTTTCCAAGTAAAGAATCCAATCCCTAGTTCTCCCATCTGCTCAGTAAAAGTATCGGGCTGGATGATAGGAGCACAATACCCTGACGATACTTTTCCAACCCACATGGTCTTGCTTCCACGGGTATACCTATTCCGAAAATACCTCCCACTGTTGGCTATTTGGTGTACAAGTTCAGAGTCTATGGGTATTCTATCAGCACTGTGTGAAAAGGTCATTGTCTGGTTATACCACGTCACTTCCCAATTTCCCGGTTTTCATTAATTGGAAATATTAAAACACAATAAGGACCTGTCTACATGATACTGGTGGAGCTTCAAACTAGGGGGCCTAGAGATATTGAATTTCTTGTCCACCGGTCTCCCACCCCGCAATTCGAGTACCTCATCTATTGCTAAAGGGTATGGTACTAATCCTGGCTTACTCTGACCTTGAGGTACTTGTGAGCACACCCAGAATTCTGTCTGGTGTAAGACCTTACCCACTAGTGAGTGGTAATCACTCAACGGATGGCGGTCCATGTCGATATTAAGGTTGGACTGACATCTCTGGATGCACCCATCCTCTACTATATTTTCACAATTCCTACAAATACAATATTCATCAGACAATAACCCTTCACAGTGCCTCCGAGCTCCCTGACTACTAGAGCGCTTACTGATGCCAGCCTTTACTCGAGTGATGTGCTGCTCCTGAGATCCTACAAATTCATACTCGCCATCAGAACCCATTGAAGATCCCCGTTCGACCTCTCTGGGACCCTCACCAAAACAAACTGTCCTGATCAAAACCAGAATTACTAACAGAACCCGAAACGCAGTCTCTTGTGATTGATCCATTTCGTTAGGGGAAAGAGGGGAAAGAGGGAAAATAAGAAGGAGAAAATAAGGAGAAAATAAAGGAAAATGCAGGGGGAGGTGAAAAAATAAATTGGTGCGACAACCGTTCTAGATCGTGTTGCTCTCTGTGCTCAGATGCCTTTCAACAGTCCTGCCTCTCAACTTTCCCGGAACAAACACTCCAGTGATACGAGATTCTCTACACTCTGCTCTTTTTCACGAGTTCTCTCCGGGTCAGCGACCTTCTTGCAGTGGGACGAGTGGACCCAAGTCTCTCTTTCGGCGACCTTCAATGCTGTCGTGCTGGTTAACAAGACTTGGTATGGTCCTTCCCACCTGTCTATGAGGCAACCTGAGCATAAGAAATTTCGAATCATCACATAATCCCCAGGCTCAATGTCATGACAATTACTGTTCAGTAGGTCAGGAATCACCAGCTTTAAATTTCTTTGTTGATTTCTCAGCTGCTGGCTCATCCCAACCAAATATTTCACAGTCACTTCATTATTACATTTCAAATCATCCTGGGGGTCTATCATTACATGAGGTTGTCGACCAAAACCAAAAAGAATTTCAAAGGGTGATAAGTTAAGTGGAGACCTGGGAGTGGTTCTGATGTTGTACCACACTAGTGGCAAAGCTTCTGGCCACAACAATCCAGTTTCAGCCATTCATTTGCTCAGCTTGTTCTTAATAGTGCTGTTCACTCTCTCTACCTTTGCACTCACCTGTGGACGGTACGGAGTATGCAGCATGCTATTAATTCCCATCAATTTGCACATGACCTGAAAGACTTCACCTGTATAATGGGTAACCCTGTCACTTTCAATTATTATAGGGATACCATATCTACACACAAATTCCTGCACAATTTTCTTTGCAGTGAACGTAGCAGTATTTGTGGCAGCAGGGAACGCTTCTACCCAGTTGGAAAATACATCAATACAAACTAACGCATATTTCAAATTCCTACAGGGTAGTAACTGTATGAGATTGATTTGTATTACCTGAAAAGGTCCGTCTGTATTAGGGATATGGGATGGCTCTGTTGGTATTGTCTTTCCAATATTCTTCCTCAAGCAAGTAAAACATGTAATTGCTCTCTTACCTGCATGAGAAAGAATCCTGGCGCACACCAATAGGCTCTTACCAACTTGCACATACCCTCTTTGCCCAGATGAGTCAGACCGTGTGCCACCTCAGCTAGGCTTGGAAGATATGCTCTGGGGGCCACTGGCTTACCGTGTCCACCTGTCCACAGTCCTGAGGACTCCTGGCCATCCCCCTTTGCCCTCCAGACTGCCTTTTCCTGTAGGGAACACAAATTTTGCATTTCGATTAATTGTTGTGTGTTGATCGTGTTAAATGTCATCAGTGATGTGATGTTCATTTGTATGGGTGTGCTTGCTGCTGATTTAGCAGCTTTGTCTACCCGGCTGTTAACAAGTGAAATTGGGTCTAGGTTGTAAGTGTGTGCTTTGCACTTGATAACAGCCACTCTGTCTGGTTCCTGTATTGCTGTCAAAAGCCTTTTGATGTGGGACGCATGCGCTACAGGTGTGCCAGCTGCCGTCATGAAATTTCTGAGGCGCCATAGGGCCCCAAAATCATGCACTACTCCAAAGGCGTACCTAAAATCTGTGTATATATTAGCTGACTTACCCTTGGCCAATTCACATGCTCTGGTTAGGGTGACCAACTCAGCAACTTGTGCTGAGTGTGGTGGGTCCAAGGGTTCAGCTTCTATGATACCTTCATCATCTACAACTGCATATCCAGTGCACAAGTCTCCCGATTCCGTCTGTCTGTGGCAACTACCGTCAGTGTAGAAGGTAAAGTCTACTCCTTCCAGTGGGTTGTCACTGATGTCAGGTCTCGCTGTGATAGTCTGATTCAGGTATTCCATACAATCATGCGTATCAGTGTCTGCACTAAATCCTCCTTCACCAACATTCTCATCCTCCACCCTTTGTGCCTGTCCAGGCACACTTGGCAAGTAAATTGCAGGATTTAGTGAGCTGCATCTCTTAATGGTGATGTTTACCGGGGCCACCAGTGATAATTCCCACTTTGTAAACTGAGCAGATGAGACATGTCTCATTTGGGCTGAGTTCAGTTAGGCTGATACTGCATGAGGTGTATGAATGGTCAG
Source organism: Pseudophryne corroboree (assembly GCF_028390025.1). Classification (NCBI taxonomy): domain Eukaryota; kingdom Metazoa; phylum Chordata; class Amphibia; order Anura; family Myobatrachidae; genus Pseudophryne; species Pseudophryne corroboree. Next base: position 439,002,135 of record NC_086445.1, read on the forward strand.
GTCATGTCCTAACACTACGTCCTCGCTTTTACTTACCAGCAAAGCTATCTCTGCAACACTTCGCAAGCAAGTGGGGAGAGACCACGCTACAGTGTCCAACTGTGCACTGCAGTAAGCTACCGGTCTGCTGGAATCACCATGTCTCTGAGTTAAGACCCCTGCCGCGCACCCAGCACTTTCCGTATCGTACAATTCAAAGGGCTTCTCATAATCTGGCATACCTAATGCAGGTGCCTGTGCTAGGCACTGTTTGAGTCTCTGAAACGCCAGTTCGGACTCATCTGTGTGAGAGATCCGTTCCGGTTTGTTCGAAGAGACCATTTCTTGCAAAGGTAAAGCCAGTATAGAGAACTCTGGAATCCAGTTACGACAGTACCACACATTCCAAGAAAAGTGCGGATCTGTTGCTGAGTTTGTGGCAGAGTCATGTCGCGAATCGCCTGTATTCTATCAGCAGTGAGGTGTCTAAGTCCTTGGGGTTTATTTACTAATATTCGTGTTTTGGCCGTTTTGAAGGGTGTTTGAACTTGAATGGTATCGATCATTCACTAAGCTGCCGAGTTTTGCACATTCGTTTTTTCCGATGTCGATGTGATTCGTAATATCAGGCAGTGTTTTACGGGAGTGATGAGTAAAACACTGCCTGAAAAAACACAAGGAATCCCGGCCGGATCTGTGAGATCTGTGCAGGGCTTCATTGTGTACCTTAAAAAGTTGATTAAAGTCTTTAAAAAATCTGGAAAAAATTGCGTGGGGTCCCCACTCCTAAGCATAACCAGCCTCGGGCTCTTTGAGCCGGTCCTGGTTGAAAAAATAGTAGGGGTCCCCCGTATTTTTAAAACCAGCACCGGGCTCCACTAGCCAGGTACATAATGCCACAGCCGGGGGACACTTTTATACTGGTCCCTGCGGCCCTGGCATTACATACCCAACTTAGTCACCCCTGGCCGGGGTACCCTGGAGGAGTGGGGACCCCTTCAATCAAGGGGTCCCCCCTCCAGCCACCCAAGGGCCAGGGGTGAAGCCCGAGGCTGTCCCCCCCATCCAAGGGCGGCGGATGGGGGGCTGATAGCCTTGTGAAAAATTGTGAATATTGTTTTTAGTAGCAGTACTACAAGTCCCAGCAAGCCTCCCCCGCAAGCTGGTACTTGGAGAACCACAAGTACCAGCATGCGGTGGAAAACCGGGCCCGCTGGTACCTGTAGTACTACTACTAAAAAAATACCCCAATAAAAACAGGACACACACACCGTGACAGTACAACTTTATTACATACATGCACACCAACATACACACATACTTACCTATGTTCCCACGAGGCTCGGTCCTCTTCTCCATGTAGAATCCTTGGGGTACCTGTGAAAAAAATTATACTCACATAATCCAGTGAAGAATCGGACCTTTGAATAATCCACGTACTTGGCAAAAAAATAAAACGGAAACCCAACCACGCACTGAAAGGGGTCCCATGTTTACACATGGGACCCCTTTCCCCGACAGCCAGGACCCCCCCTGACTCCTGTCAAAGAGGGTCCCTTCAGCCAATCAGGGAGCGCCACGTCGTGGCACCCTCCTGATTGGCTGTGTGCTCCTGTAGTGTCTGTCAGGCAGCACACGGCAGTGATACAATGTAGCGCCTATGCGCTCCATTGTAGCCAATGGTGGGAACTTTGCGGTCAGCGGTTGACCGAAAGTAACCTCACCGCTGACCACAATTGGCTCCCTAATTGGCTGAAGGGACCCTCTTTGACAGGAGTTAGGGGGGGGTCCTGGCAGTCGGGGAAAGGGGTCCCATATGTAAACATGGGACCCCTTTCAGTGTGTGGTCGGGTTTCCGTTTTATTTTTTTGCCAAGTATGTGGATTATTCAAAGGTCGGATTCTTCACTGGATTATGTGAGTATAATTTTTTTCACAGGTACCCCAAGGATTCTACATGGAGAAGAGGACCGAGCCTCGTGGAAACATAGGTAAGTATGTGTGTATGTTGGTGTGCATGTATGTAATAAAGTTGTACTGTCACGGTGTGTGTGTCCTGTTTTTATTGGGGTATTTTTTTAGTAGTAGTACTACAGGTACCAGCGGGCCCGGTTTTCCACCGCATGCTGGTACTTGTGGTTTTCCAAGTACCAGCTTGCGGGGGAGGCTTGCTGGGACTTGTAGTACTGCTACTAAAAACAATATTCACAATTTTTCACAAGGCTATCAGCCCCCCATCCGCCGCCCTTGGATGGGGGGCACAGCCTCGGGCTTCACCCCTGGCCCTTGGGTGGCTGGAGGGGGGGGGACCCCTTGATTGAAGGGGTCCCCACTCCTCCAGGGTACTCCGGCCAGGGGTGACTAGTTGGGTATGTAATGCCAGGGCCGCAGGGACCAGTATAAAAGTGTCCCCCGGCTGTGGCATTATGTACCTGGCTAGTGGAGCCCGGTGCTGGTTTTAAAAATACGGGGGACCCCTACGTTTTTTTTCCCCTGTATTTTTGGAACCAGGACCAGGCGCAGAGCCCGGTGCTGGTTGATTAAATATGGGGGAACCCCTGTCATTTTTTTCACCATATTGTTTCAACCAGGACCGCCTCAAAGAGCCCGAGGCTGGTTATGCTTAGGAGGGGGGACCCCACGCAATTTTTTTTTCTGTTTTTACACTAAACAGACCCTTTCCCATAGATAACCATGCACAGATCTCACTGATCCATGCATGGTTATCCAAACTCGACTGGAAAAAGCAGGTCTATTTTTTTGCTGCTTTTTTTAATGAATCGAAAAAAAACAGACCCGCACTTGAGCACTCAGAAACTAACACCCAAATACGAATGAATAGTGAATGCCCGTATTCTATGAAATAACAGCCGCATTTGACCGATGGTCTATTCATTCGTATTTCGGAACGTTGTCATTCAAACCATTACGAATAGACCAGACACTGCCGAGATTGGTGCTTAGTGAATTTCCGGATTGGGACTTAGAAAAAAAAAACACAAATCGGACAAACTCGAATTTTTAGTAAATACTGGCCCTTGAGTCAAGCAATGTCCCAAATATTTGACCCTGGTCCGGCACAACTGCAACTTATCCTTTGAAACCTTGTGTCCCGTTTGGGAAAGATGAAACAGAAGCAGTTTCGTGTCTTTCAAGGATGATTCGAGTGAGTCAGAACACAACAATAAATCCTCAACATACCGTATTAGTACTGATCCACTCTCAGGTTGAAAGGATTGTAAACAGTCATGCAAAGCCTGGGAGAAAATACTTGGGCTGTCAATGAAACCTTGGGGGAGACGAGTCCAGGTGTACTGTACTCCCCTGTATGTAAAGGCAAAAAGGTACTGGCTGTCAGGGTGAAGAGGGACAGAAAAGAAAGCAGAACAGAGGTTAATGACAGTAAAGAATTTTGCAGTAGAGGGAATTTGCATGAGGATGACAGCTGGATTGGGCACTACGGGGAATTGGCTCTCAACTATCTTGTTTATTCCCCTTAGATCCTGCACTAGCCTGTAACCCCTCCCCCCCACTCTTTTTCACAGGGAAGATGGGACTATTGGCGGTGCTGGACGTCCTGACTAGGATGTCTTGCTGTAGCAGCCGCTCTATGACGGGGTACACTCCTAATTCTACCTCTGGCTTCAGAGGATACTGAGGGATTTTTGGAGCTATCCAACCATCTTTTACTTGTACTACTACAGGAGCTACATTCGCCATCAATCCAGTGTCTTGTCCATCTTTGGTCCAAAGGGAACCCGGTATTTGTGAGATCATTTGCTCTACCTTTGATGGACACTTGTCTATAACAGTAGAATGCGACATTAGCCTTTGAGGGGTGTCTATTATATATTGTACTTCTTGAGCGTGGTTCTCAAGTATATCCAAGAAGATACCCTCAGGAGTACAATATATGACACACCGCATTTTACACAATAAGTCTCTGCCGAGTAGATTAGTCGGAGCCGATGCAGCCAGCAGAAAAGAATGTTTGGTTTGCAAGGGCCCTATCGTAATCTCTGCAGGTCTACTCAAAGGGTATTGTTGCACCGTTCCTGTTACTCCCATTGCCGAAATCATTTTTCCCATGGTCTTTATACCTGATGTGATATTCAACTCTGACCTGGCCGCCCCTGTATCTACAAGAAATGGTAATGGTACACCAGCTACATCAACCGTGACCTCAGGTTCACTACCAAGGCTAGCAATCAACTTCACTGGCTGCAGACTAAAGGTGTGACCCAACCCCTATTGTGTATTGGTACCCTCCCGTAGCGCATTGGCAGCTACAATATGTGAGGGGGTAGCTGTGGTTTTTCGGAGGCCTGCCAGTCCCTCCTTGGTGGGTACCTCCTTGTTTCCCCTCTATGTGGCTCATAATCTCTTCTATATGGTCCCTGATCCCAATTATGTGAATTGTAGTGTGGTTCGTATTCTGGTCTAGGGGGTCGGTATACGTTGTGTGTACCTTTTTTTCCTACATTCCTTCGAGTAATGTCCTACCTTCTGACAATTATAACATATTACTACACGTGGCTTACCATCAGGGGTCTGGGGTTTTGGCTGATGTGGTTTTGTTGTAAGAGCATTTAAACTTACTGTCATCAGCTTATCCCCCTGAGACTCCCTGTGCTTACTGATGTTCCGGTTGTGCTCGATAGTGGACTCTCTCAATACAGCCACCGAGATACCTCTCCAGTTAGGTAGAGAGGTTTGTACTCTTAATGCTTCCTTTAACACGTCCATTAATACAGTAACAGCTACCTCCCTGTGATGTACATTATATTTAATGTCCTCGATCCCAGTGTATCTAGCCATTTCCTGCAGTGCTCGATGAAAATACTCGGATGCCATTTCACCTTCCTTTTGTCTTATGGAGAAGATTTTATTCCATTTGACAACAGTAGGGAAATACACTCCTAGTTGCAGATTGATTTGCTTTACGTTCTCCTGATTGTATTCATCAGTGAGAGGTACTTCTGCATCTAACTTACTGTCTGCTATGAATTTCGTGGTGTCAATATTTGAGGGTAAACACACTCGTAGCACTGTTCGACAATCTTTATTTGTAGGCTCATGGGAGTTACCCTTACTCTTTAATGAATCTCTGGCATCCGACTAGATCTTTTCTGGGATCGGGAAATTCAGACATAATTGACCTTAACTCTGCTCGGGACCAGGGACAATGCATGGCAATGTTCCTGATGGGAGTTACTCCCTGATTGTCAGTTTTCCCGTTGGGAACTGCAATGACCCTGACAGGATTTAATTCAATTACATCCTTCTGGTTTGATTCTATAATGTGGGAAGCTATAGTTTCTGCATAATGTATGGTACCGTACTTACCTGTGGATACGACCTCACTTATCCCTCTGCTAGGGGGCCTTGCTACAACTCTTGATGGTTGGGCCGTGCCCACCTGAGTATCCTGTATGGTGGCTGCTAGAGAGAGTGTCGATATCGTGCTGGGCTCATCTTCCTGCTCACAATCCTGGGGAAAATTTTAAATGGGATACAGCTGGCAAGGGTTAGCGTTAGTACATTTATCAATCACATTCCTATCCTGTACCAATGCACCATTGCTTGTAGCCACTTTCTCCCCAACAATATATGGTCCCGCTAGGTTTGGAACCTGCTGCTCAAGCTAATTCCCTTTGCACATCCCCCTCTCGCTGCCATAAATTTAAACAATCTGTATGTCTAATCCTTTGTTCTCTGGATTTTATCAGACATATCCATATCCTTAAGTTCTGTAATACCTCTGGCTCAAAGCTGCCCATCCTAGGGAATGGTACCCTATCTTTGTCAGTCATACATACCCATTCGGACAAAAAGTCTTCAGTGTGTGGACCATATTTTCCACACATAACAAACCTCGCTTACCCTTGGGCCGTGGCTCTTCAACCTGAAACCTGGCTACCACACGTCCACCGCTTGTGCAGTTGGATCCCATCGCAGACTTTTTCCTTTTACGCAATCCCCAATGCACGACACAGATATACAGTGAAAGTTCTTAGAGCACTTTCACCCACTCCTTCTCCGCTGAGTACCACGACTCATTCCAATAGTGACCACCGCGTACCCAGTGAGGTCGACCTAATTGGTTTATATTTACTGGAAGTGCTAGGAGTGACTTACCCTTTCCAGCAAATATCCACCGCTGGAGATTTTCCTGAGAGAGACCAGCGAAAACTCCCTATGCACTTATATACAAATCACGCTTGCGTATGCTCTATACAGCGCTAATGATACCGCGATTTTACGCAAAAGCGAATAAAGGGGTATCAAGTTGCGCTATATATCGCACCCACAAACGCGCATTCCAATCGCACAGCATATAGGTACTTGTTACCTATCTGCCGTACAACCACGGGTCAATGTACAAACTGCGACCATTCAGCCGGAGCGTAACAAAAAACCTTTTTACTTCAATACTACACAATGCACAATTCCCTATTACGCTCCTCTGCAAATCTCCTCACGATTTGCGTATTTCAATCTATACTAACGTGAGTCAGCCGCCTCACTCCGCCAAGCCTCCACTTACTTGGTGTACCACACGACGAGATCCCGAATTCCGGGGTTCAAATCCACTCACTACTACGTTCGCTCACTCAAATACACTTTGTTTTTCTGTACAGAAAATTTTCATTTGTTCTGATTGGCAGCTTTACCCCCAGAGGCATTACAGTTTAAACAAAAGTTTTATACTAATCTGCTTTAGAAACCGGGTAGTTTTGTGCTATTGTAGCATGGCTACTGTCCCACCTTTTAACTAAATGACACTATTGTGTAATTTGTACTTAGCACCCGCACTCTTACGCACTTTGCGTAAACACGCGACCGTGCGTGTCTTTTACGCTGCGTGCGCAGTCCTGTACTTTGTCCGAGACACGTGTACAAAACCATGCGTCCGCAATAAAACAAATCCCACAGCTCTATAAATGTGAGCAATGCTAACTATAATCGCTCACAAGCACAACCCACGCTTTTCTGTGTAACCTTTAACTACCGGGCCAAACTTGCGTGTTATGCTTTATATTTACTTCCTTAAACACTTTTATTTTAGTTTTAACTATATAGCAACAAATGTATCCGATTTCACACAGATCTAAATTAATCTAGCAATCTGAGTCTTGTGGCAACAATGTGAGAGGGTATGCAAAGTATGGGTGCCCTTTGTGTACGCTTTTTGGCGCCAAAAATTTTTTACAGATTTTTAAATAGCTTTTTTCCTGTGTTTTACGGGTTCTACCAGCACTTCTGCAGACCATGCAGAGCAGACGCCATCTAATTAGCACACAAGTAGGGTTTTCAGTGTATCCATCGACCAAGAAAAGGTTACGTAGGATAACTTCTTTCAGCCCTTTGCTGATAGATTAAGTCTGCTATGACCTGTTAGGCTGTGAGTATGTGGAAACCGGACGATGCCCCCCATTGTAAATGCTGATTTCCATACAGGACTAAAAGCAACACTTTAAAAAGACATTTCATACACTTTAAATGGAGCTGCTGCGGCCACTATACTTAATCCTCAACCTACGTACTTATTACACCATTAGCGTACAGAGCCCCATACCGTGTACGCACTTTGCGTACAAATGCCGCGCTGGCTGTACAAAGTACACTCAGAGCGTACACACCCAAAGATACGCCATGAACCCTTAACAGCTATGCATGTGATAGTAATACACTTATAACCTTAGCAGAGAAAGGAAAACATGACACCAGTTTGTATTTAAAATGCCGGGTTCCGACACCACAACATATTATTACTGAAAGGGGGTTACAATAACAAAGCAATACAATACAAAAGAATAATGGCTACAGTAAATGGTACATACGTGTTTGGTTTTCGCAGCGCTACCCAGTCTGGTCCTCAGTCATCTGGATAGATAACCTTTAGAGTCTGTGTCACCAGGCCTGCAGCTGGCTCCTTTTATACAATCTTCCTAAACTTAACACAATGGATACTGTAATCTCTTTGGTCCATTGGACACAGGGATAGTCATTTACAGTACAAGAGAGGTCATAGGTTGGTTTGAATAGGTGGGCGATGTCTGTTCCAGATGCACTTGTGGTTGGTCTCCTCTGGGTTCCAGCTGCATACCAAATGTACAGTAAATACAGTTTATATCTATATTCTGCTCCTGCGCATAACTATTCGCAGGAACGTGCAATCTTCTGCAAACCAACACCGGAATATTGCCCGTAAAATACCCTACAGCTGGATACCAAACACCACCTTATAACCTTGTTCTGTCCCCTCCTATCCTGTAAAGGTGAATCCCTTTGTTCTGATACCATTTAAACTATTGTAACTTGCTGGTATGGTGCAGGGAGACTATGTGTACATTGTGCACTATTTGGATTAAATATGTAATGTGTTTTGATGGCTTTTCCATGCATTCACAAACTCTACCGTAAATACCCATACCACGCGCTAATGCGCAGGACCGACCATACGCAAACTGCGAATATGCGCACGCACGGCAGAACAAGTACACGCGCGGAGGCCATCTGTGTGTAGTTTGTACGTGATGTGTGTACTGCGATATTTTTCAACTTCAACAGTGGTTAATCCTAGATTTGTGTAGAGTATAGATAATGACAGGTGTGCAACCTATAGGTGAAGAACAGAGACAACATACAGTATGGTAAGCAGATACGTTAATACTGGTGGAATAGAAAACTCATTCTAAAATCTCTATTATGGTTAAAAAAATAACTGTGTTCCTCCCTACTGTTTACCCTTCCCCCTCCTGGGATTCTTTCCTTATGGTAAATTAGAAAAACAGGCTGTGACACAGCCTCCTTCAAATGTGTGATTTTGATACTATGACAAAACATTTCATTTCTGCATTTCCATTATCACAGAGTTTGATTACATTGCCAACTCCCCAAGATCTGTGCAGAACACACAGGTATTTTTCCCACCTGGGAACAACCCCATCTCACTTTGCTTATCTGTTCTCACTCGTCCCTTATAGCATTTCAATTGCTCTCAATGAGGATTCTCTTTGTATTCCGGCTTTGTATTAATTCCTGATACAACTAGCAGAGCTAGATTAAATAAATCACAGTATTGCTTTTTAAAGAGAAAATCTCTATATTTAATAATGTTTGAGTGGCACTGAAGGAGAACTGATGTTGCTCAGGGATAAATTACCCTAAAAGAACCAGTTAACCAGTGGCAAAGCGTGTTCACAAATTGAAAAATGCCATTTTATATCACACAATTACATTAGAGCAGTATTTCACATTTAACATAATTAATGATTGATTAGGGGCTGTAAAATAAAGAATAATTCTGTTTGGGAGTTTGGTTAAATGTAATTTCATATGAAGCATGAGCCACATCATTGTAATGTAAAATGAGCTGTGAATAGGCTTTGTCAGCACTATTGAGCAGTAAAAGAGTTGTCAAAATACCTTTTACCTTCTATATTTTTTGTGATGATTCATTTAATTTGCAAATATGAAAAAAAAACTGCTCGTAAAATGCATTATTAATGGTCTTTGTTTAATCATTTGTTTAATTAAAGGTGTGAAAAAAAATTATGTACATGTGTCTATATTTTTAATAGAAATTAGCTTGTAACTGCTATTTTGAATAAATAGCAATCAGAGTAATCCCAAATATTAGAGGAGAATGGTATTGCTAAAGCCAACCTGTGAATTAGATCATTTTCAGACCTATTTATTTAATAAGTTATTTACATGGGCAGATTGGGAACATAGGGGTATGTGTACTAAGGTGTGAGTTTTTTTTAGAAGTGAAGATGGTACCCATAGGGGTATATGCAATTGCGGTCGAATTCCCGAAATTGTCGAATTTCGGGTCATTTTCGACCAAAAAAAAAATCGCCTATGCAATTCAGTGCTTTCCGACCAAAAAACGGACTTTCAAAATTCGACTTTTTGAAATTCGAATTTTTGCAAATTCGACTTTTCTGCAATGATACAAGTGCTGCAATTCGACCAAAGCATATTCAATTCAAGTTTGGAAATTCGACAGCAGTGCTTTTAGACAGCAAATTCGTCATTTTCAATCCGCCACACTTTGGAGGGTGGAAACAAATAAAAAAAATTTAAACATGTTTTTTTTTGTGTTTTTTTGGGGGGGAATAGCAGATCTATTTATATTAGAAGGGATTAGGTATTTTTTTTTTTTTGGAGGCACAAATATTATTTATATATTTTTTAAAATATTATTATTATTTTTTTTTTTTTTTTTATGCTGGAACGGTGAAATCATAAAAAAAAATGGCGTGGGGTCCCCCCTCCAAAGCATAACCAGCCTCGGGCTCTTCGAGCTGGTCCTGGTTCTAAAAATGCGGGGAAAAAATTGACAGGGGATCCCCCGTATTTTTAAAACCAGCACCGGGCTCTGCGCCTGGTGCTGGTGCCAAAAATACGGGGGACAAAAAGAGTAGGGGTCCCCCGTATTTTTAACACCAGCATCGGGCTCCACTAGCTGGACAGATAATGCCACAGCCGGGGGTCACTTTTATGCCGTGCCCTGCGGCCGTGGCATTAAATATCCAACTAGTCACCCCTGGCCGGGGTACCCTGGGGGAGTGGGGACCCCTTCAATCAAGGGGTCCCCCCCCCCAGCCACCCAAGGGCCAGGGGTGAAGCCCGAGGCTGTCCCCCCCCATCCAATGGGCTGCGGATGGGGGGGCTGATAGCCTTTTGTGATAATAAAAAGATATTGTTTTTTCCAGTAGTACTACAAGTCCCAGCAAGCCTCCCCCGCAAGCTGGTACTTGGAGAACCACAAGTACCAGCATGCGGGAGAAAAACAGGCCCGCTGGTACCTGTAGTACTACTGGGAAAAAAATACCCAAATAAAAACAGGACACACACACCGTCGACAGTAAAACTTTATTTCATACGTCGACACACACATACTTACCTATGTTCACACGCCGACATCGGTCCTCTTCTCCATGTAGAATCCACGGATACCTGAAAAGAAAAGATCAATATACTCACCTCAGCCATGGTGCAGAGATAAATCCACGTACTTGGCAAAAAAACAAACCGAACACCCGCTCCATGCCGGACTGAAAGGGGTCCCATGCTGACACATGGGACACCTTTCCACGAATGAGACCTGTCAGTGACAGCTGTCACAGAAAGGTCTCTAAGCCAATCAGGAAGTGCAACTTCGTTGCGCTAACCTGATTGGCTGTGCGCTGTCTGTACTGTGACAGCACATCGCAAAGCCGCTCCATTACTTTCAATGGTGGGAACTTAGCGGCTAGCGGTAAGGTCACCCGCCGGTCAGCGGCTGACCGGCGGGTGACCCCACCGCTACCCGCAAAGTTCCCACCATTGAAAGTAATGGAGCGGCTTTGCGATGTGCTGTCACAGTACAGACAGCGCACAGCCAATCAGGTGAGCGCCACGGAAGTAGCGCTTCCTGATTGGCTGAAGGGACTTCAGTGACAGGAGTCACGTGATGTCCCGGCATTCGGGAGAAAGGGGTCTGATGTGAAAGCATTGGACCCCTTTCTAGTCCGGTATGGAGCGGGTATTTGCGTTTTCTTTTTTTTTTACAAGTACGTGGATTTATCTCTCTGGACGTGGATTTATCTCTGGACGCTGGAAGGTGAGTATCATTTTTTCACAGGTACCCTCGGATCGTCGGAGACCGTGGCTGTCGGCGTGTCAACATAGGTAAGTATGTGTGTGTCGGTAGTGTGTAATAAAGTTTTACTGTCACGGTGTGTGTGTCCTGTTTTATTTGGGGTATTTTTTCCCCAGTAGTACTACAGGTACCAGCGGGCCCGTTTTTCTCCCGCATGCTGGTACTTGTGGTTCTCCAAGTACCAGCTTGCGGGGGAGGCTTGCTGGGACTTGTAGTACTACTGGAAAAAACAATATCTTTTTATTATCACAAAAGGCTATCAGCCCCCCCATCCGCAGCCCATTGGATGGGGGGGGACAGCCTCGGGCTTCACCCCTGGCCCTTGGGTGGCTGGGGGGGGGACCCCTTGATTGAAGGGGTCCCCACTCCCCCAGGGTACCCCGGCCAGGGGTGACTAGTTGGATATTTAATGCCACGGCCGCAGGGCACGGCATAAAAGTGACCCCCGGCTGTGGCATTATCTGTCCAGCTAGTGGAGCCCGATGCTGGTGTTAAAAATACGGGGGACCCCTACTCTTTTTGTCCCCCGTATTTTTGGCACCAGCACCAGGCGCAGAGCCCGGTGCTGGTTTTAAAAATACGGGGGATCCCTGGCCAATTTTTCCCCGGATTTTTAGAACCAGGACCAGCTCGATGAGCCCGAGGCTGGTTATGCTTTGGAGGGGGGACCCCACACCATTTTTTTTTTCCGGGTTTTTCCCGTTTTTTACCGTTTTTTAAAATCGCGGCAAAATCCGCCAAATCGGCCGATTTTCGCCCGCGACTCTGGCGAATCCGTTTTTCATTGAATATGGTGAATTCCGGAAGCCACCTTCCGGAATTCACCTGGCGAATTTAGTCGAATTAAAAAACGGCGAAAAATTGCCGCGATTCGCCGTGAATTGCATATACCCCATAGTAACCAAATCAGATTTTAGCTATTATCTTCTAGAAGCAGCTAGATAAATGTTAAGTGGAATCTGATTGGTTGCTATGGGCAACATCTCCACTCCTAAATAAACTCACACCTTATGCACCTTTTACACCGCCAGCATATAACACGGATTATTGCACATGAACGTGCATAACCCGTGTTGCTGGTTGGTGTAAAAGGGATAAATTGGAATAATCCAGGTCGAGTGACCCGGTATTCCAACTCAGGTAGTTTGCAGGGTTGAACACGGGTTCAACCTGGGAAACTTTGCAGTGTAAACAGGAGCCAGGGCGTATCAACCCGGCTTCCCATTCACAGTGATGAAGAGGCGGCGGTTGGAGATCATGTGATATATGTCGGGTGGGTGACTGCAGTGGGAAAGGGGGCTAACGTGGGTCGCAGCCGGGTAGCACCAGTGTCAGCCTACCGACTGCGACCCACGATTTTAGTCTAAAAGAGGTATTATTAACTATACTCCTAAAAAAAAAAGACCTGGAAAAATTACTAGAAGTGACCTGACATGAGCAGCACCAAATCAACTGTAGGCGAAACCAACACCAAAGTAGCCTGGATTAGTACATCACTAATACCTGAAGGCTGCAGTGATAGTCAAGCTAAAGCAACAGGTAATTGTAGGCAGAGTTCACCAACAAAAGGCAGAGCATGTGACCATACCTGGAAAGGTTAGAAAGTATTGTCAATATAGTGTGCTGTAGAACAAGCTGTTAAGAAATCAAAATCGGGGTGACATTTGATCCTCTGAACCCAGCAAATATATTTTTATAACAATGTTAGATATTTCAAGCTATAGTAGCAGTGTACCCAGCTCCTTCTCTGCCGGATGCATCGCTGCTAATATACATTACAGCGTGCAACACTGCAGCTTCATGTCCTGTGTGCTCTGCCCCCCCATAACCTGCAGTGTCTGCATATACCAAAGGAGATGTCATAATGTCTCTCCAGGGGGACTTCCACTGGACACAGGAGCCGTTCTGTGGCTGGCAGCTGCTGGGCACTACAATGATTAGCAGCAGGATAGCTGCTCCAGGGGAGAAGGGATGGTAAGAAGGAAGAGAAATTAGGTGGAGGGGCTCTTCCTCGCATATTGTGTATATGGGGCTCTACTGTGGTGCAATGTGTGTAAGGGGCTCTATCATTGTATTATGTGTATAAGATGCTGTTCTCTGGTGTAATGTGTATAAGGGGCTCTACCATGCCATAACATGTATAAGGGGCTCTACTGCGTGGTGTAACGTGTATAAAGAGCACTACCAGGGCCAGATTCAGGGAGGGGCGACAGGGGCCGGCCATTCTGGGGCCCTCACACAAGGTAATCTGAGCCTGCTACTGGGACAGCTGCTACTGCTCAAGCTGCATACAGCACAGTGCAGAGCACAGAAGTTCCCGAGTCACCTCATCAGTGGCACTTGACACATCACGTCCATGCTGCTGATGAAGGATCTCGGTAACTGTACTATATGTAGTTCCCTGTACTATATGTAGTTTTGGTAGCCCCTGTCCCAAAGCAGGGGAGGCGAGTGCCCAGGTGGCAGAGGGGGAGAAGGGGTGATTTGTCTGGGGTGTACTGTGCAGCCATGGTCCTATGGCCAATTTGACATCATTCACCTAAAATTGTGTCATATTGGCTCTGCCACCTCACCGATGACCTATGAATCACGCCATTGAAGGACCCGCCCCCCTACAAATCCTGCATTTGCCCCTGATATTGGAGGGGTGGAAAGGGCTAGAGGTCATTTGATTGTAGAGGGCCCCCATAAATTAATTGTCCCTGGACCCCCACAAGCCTTAATCTGGCCCTGGGCACTACTGTGTTGTGCAAAGTGTATAAGGGGCACTATTGTGTGGTGCAGGGCCGTACTAGGTGTGTGCGGAGGGGGCACCGCACATAGCGCTGCAGGGTGGGGGGCGCAGTTTGTGGCACTTGTCAATTATCTGTTTTAATTACTTTCACTTTGAGCTTCCCCACTTTTTGAAGCCCAGCATCTCCTGACCGCCCCTGTCCCCTACCCTGACCCCTTCTGTCACTAATACCTATACAACATTCATGAAATCCACTTGAGATTTCTTTGTTATTCAGTCACACTGTCCTTTATTACATTTGAAGATGCTGACATACCCCGGATTTGAGCCCATTGTCTGGGGCATTGCAGTCAGACACTCTATTCATTGAGCTATCTGCCCTTACACAGAAAGCTAGAGAATTCTATTTGAAGCTTACCTTGAACTTTGTGAAAAAATTATCAGCATTACAGCTGAGCAGATCTATGTAGTGTGCGGCTGCAAGGGATTGGATGTGTGGCTGCATGCTACATACACCTGCTCAATGGCATTGCTAATTATTTTTTTTTACAAAGTACCAGTAGCTTCATATAGTGTTCATAGTATTTATGCAGGATCAGACAGCTCAATGAGTAAGGTGTTTGGTTACAGTTCAACAGGTTATAGGTCTGAATCCCGGGTATGACAGTATATTGTAACTGAATATTAATGACAGGGCCGTAACTAGGTGTGTGCCAAAGGTGCATTGCCCACAGCGCACTTGACCTGTGGGCGAACCTTCTACATACACCCTGAGGGGCTGCATATCCCTCCCGCTGATGGTCTCTCTCCCGCTCCCCTGTGCCTGGCACCCGCAGCAGCCCCAAGTCAGCAGCAGCGCTGGACAGGATATCCCCCCTGTGCTGCTGCACTCCCGCGGCCTGCCCCCTCTCTGCCTGTGAAGTGTACAGACTCTGCAGAGGAGTCAGTTCTGTACAGGAGCCGGCAACAGTGCAGGAAGAACGTAAACCTCACGGAATTGCCTACACAGACACTACACTCTACACCATGGGTCTTCAACCTGTGGCCCTCCAGCTGCTGCGAAACAACACATCCCAGCATGCCCTGCTTCAGTTTTACAATGCCTTAATAGCAAAACTGTCACAGGGCATGATGGGATGTGTATTTCCACAGCAGCTGGAGGGCCACAGGTTGAAGACCCATGCTCTACACTATATTACACTACACTACACTATACTACACTACACTCTACTACACTCTAAGGGCAGGGGGGGGGATGTAAGGGGAATCTGCCTGCCGTAATGTGTAAAATGGGCACTCTGCCTGCTGTACTGCATAAAAGGGTGACTCTGCCTGCCATAATGTGTAAAAGGGGACCTATCCTGCAGTAATGTGTAAAAGGGGGACCTATCCTGCCGTAATGTGTAAAAGGGGGAATCTGCCTGCCACAATGTGTAAAAGTGGACCTATCCTGCTGTAATGTTAAAATCTGCCTGCCAGAATGTGTAAAAGGGGGACTCTGCCTGCCGGAATGTGTAACAGGGGGTCGCTGCCTGCCATAATATGTGTACGTGGCACTACTGTGTGGCATATTATGAATTGGTATTATTTTGTGGCCACGCTTCTTCCCCATGAAGCCACACCCCTATATGTTTGGCACACACCTACGGCATGCACTGGCCTTATTTTAAATATGATGTGGGAGGGTGGGCGCCAATGCGCTTTCTTGCACACAGCGCTAAAATGTCTAGTTACGGCACTGGTATGGTGTAATGTGAACTGGTACTATTCTGTGGTCGTGTCCCTCCCCCGTGAAGCCACACCCCTATATTTTTGGTGTGCACTGTCGCTATTTTGAATATGAGGGGAGGGGACACCAATTCTCTTTCTGGCACAGGGCTCCAAAATGTCTATAGGTAGTTACGACTCTGCTATAGTTTATTAAAACAAGAAATTTTGGTTCCATATATGACAATATCTACATCTTTGGCAGCCCCAGGAGGAAAACACCACCCCCAGAACTGCCTGTCTGGTCTGCAATTAGCAAAAGCAAGCTCTTACACAAGCAAGTACGTCCACTACCAGTGCACGTACTAAGTGCTCATTGGGGGTGGTGATTTTAATGGGAGAGCTGCAGCCCCCTAGAAAAATCCACCACAGCTCCCCATACCATTGCCATTTCCCCAACTCTCCCTCTAAGCAAACCTCACTAATAAACACTGGCAATAGGGCTTGTTACCCTTTGAGAAATTAACAGAATGTAGCTTTTGGAAGTGGTCCAGTGTTCCCAGACAAAAAAGATCAGTGACAATATTAATTTACATTATAATTATATAGTTAAAAAAATGCATTTCAGTGTTCATTTCACAGACTTCACCAGTTTACTGTGCAGATCTATATCTTCTATATCTTTGTTTGCTTTTCTCATGTTCTCTTCAGGTCACACTGTGTGGCATTCACATATCTACTCAGTGTGGCACCGAAAGGACAGTTGCGGCAACTAACTCAGAGTCAACATGATGTTAAAGGTATCTGCTGTCTCTCAGTAGCATCAGTATCCAGTCTACAGTAAGAAATAGCTGTCTTTCTGTTTTTCCGTCCATGCAATTCCCAAACAGTCTTGGCGGTAGATTCAATTAGTAGAAAGGCTCCGTCTGCCCCTTTTCCTTCCATAATCGTCTACAGTATATTAGACAGAACCTTGTACTTATTTGAATCTCCCCCCAGTAGTATCAGTTATATAAATTAGAAAGATTATGCACGTCTCATGGAACATATATCTGGTCACAAGGTGCAAGCCACCTGCAGATATTAAGCCTGAGCGATCAGGGGACATTAGGTCCTATTTCTTGTATAAGCTACCCCATTTGTTAGATGGGCACTAGGACCGAGACACCTGGGGCACTTCGCACCATTTACTGTGTAGATCTTCCCATTGTTCAGCAGGCACTAGGCTACTGGGACTGCTAGACCTTGTTATGTAGGTCCAGCCATTGTTTAGTATAGGGCAGTGTGGTCCTCGGTGTGAAGAAGCATGTAACATTGGGTCACAGAGTGGACACGAAAGGTGAAGAGGCTGCCTAGCTTCCACAAATAGTTTTACTAGAAACTGCAGTTAGTGTCCCTAATTAAGACATCAGTATTAGCCAGTATAGATAGGAAGAGGATCGGAGTTGAAGAAAAGTAACAGTGATATTTGTGCTTGTTGGAATTGTCCTTTCTGTAGTTGTGGGTATTGTAAAGTTATGTAGATGAATAGAGGGGGTTATTCAGGTTTGTTAGCAAACCAAAAAGTTAGCAATTGGGTAAAATCATGTGCACTGCAGGTGGGGCAGATACAACATGTGCATAGAGGGTTAGATTTGGGTGGGTTATATTGTTTCTGTGCATGGTAAATACTGTCTGTTTAATATCTACACTGCAATTTACATTTAAATTTGAACACACCCCACCCAAATCTTACTCTCTCTGCACATGTTATATCTGCCACCTGCACTGCAACATGGTTTTGCCCAATTACTAACAAACCTGAATAAGAACCATTAGTCTGTATTTCCATCACACAACAACCAAAGTTGCCGTTTATTGTTATGTACACTAGGCCAGTGATAGGAGTCTACAAGTTGTTATAGCTGCTTGGTTGTTGTTAGGGTGACACATTATTAGGTTTAATATAGCTAGTTGTGGGGGTGGTGTATTTTCAGTAACGCAATACTCTCATCTTCCTAGCTTCCTTGCGTGACGCATTGACAAACCTTGTCATAAAAACTTATAAGAAGGTGGTGAGTGCAGCAACTTGCTGCTGATTACAAAGGTTCTGTTCTTTATACAGGTTTAGGGAAACCCTCTGTTAAACAGTGTGCCTCCTTAATAGTTGTTGTATGGTTATCACCAGACAATAATACCTTATACTATGGAAAGAGATGTAGTAATCTAATACCCAGATCGCCCCATCATGGCAAAAAAAAAAAAAAAAAACAAGCCAACAAATACAGTATACCATGACCATTGAGACAACATATAAATAAAGGAAAGGTCACCTACATTGTGTAATAGTGCATCATGGGAATAAGCTATACAATAAGCAAAGCTTGATTGATGTGCATTTGATTTGATTTGATTGATTGATGACAGTGCACTACTGTCTCTTAAATCAAATATTACTGTACATGCCTCTGCTCTGCGTCATGTGCATGCATTATTGTAGTGAGCCAATACATGACGCAGAGCAGAGGCATGTACAGTAATAGAGCATAGCATTATTAATGTATAAAATATAGTGCAGACAAGGTCATGTACACAATGCAAACAGAAATTCCTCTGCTCTGTTATAAACATTACCTATTCTGTATTTTAGGATCTATGACTAGTTATGATGTGAAACTAAAAGTCCTATCATGTGATCAACCTATGGCATCAGTGCATGTTCAGGCTTGAAGCATTATACACAGTGCCAGATTAAGGGCAACATGGGCCTGGAGCTGAAATTTACAAAGGGCCTAATTGTGTGTGGCAACAAGGGATATGGCTAGTGATATGGGGGGCATGGGGTGCAGAGATCGCGCTGAGCTAAAAAAGTTGTGGGCCTCAGGGACTCCTCACTTTAAGAAATTGGGGTCCTACTTCACGGTTTCTGGGTCCCATCACAATTTATGCATTATAGGCAGTGCTGGGGGAAGGCAGCAGTTGGGGTAGAGCTGGGGGTTGAGGCAGGGAACACTTAGGGCGGGAAGGGGTTAAGGGCAGGCAGTGCTGGGGGTAGTGAGGAGGTAAGAGCAGGCAACACTTTGAGAAGTGCTGTGAGTGGGTAGAATTTGGGGTAGAGGGAGATAAGGGCATGCAGTAGAGGGTAAGGAAAGACAGCAGCTGGGGAAGTACTGGGGCAATGCTGGGGATAGGTAGGGTGTAAGTGTAGGTAGGTACTGGGGGCAGTACTGGGGATAGTGGTAGATTTCAGCTGGGGCAGCATTGGGGGCAAGGAGTGGGTTAGGGGCAGACAGTGTCAGGGGTAATGCTGGGGTAGCGAGGGGGTAAATTTGGGGGGTTGAAAGTACACTGCTTTGTAATTATACCAGTAAATCATGGTGTAAGGAAGTTTTTTGTTATTGCAGCAGTAACTGGCAATAGAAAACCAGAGGTAGAGTGT
This sequence comes from Pseudophryne corroboree, assembly GCF_028390025.1. Classification (NCBI taxonomy): domain Eukaryota; kingdom Metazoa; phylum Chordata; class Amphibia; order Anura; family Myobatrachidae; genus Pseudophryne; species Pseudophryne corroboree. The sequence goes on from NC_086445.1 coordinate 439,021,628, forward strand.
GATGCCTTGTGGAGACAGAGAGTGACAGGAGAGTGGGTGATGGGGAGATAGTGATGCAGGGGAGAAGCAGAGGGTGAGGCAGTGGGTGACAGGGAGAGGCAGAGGGTGACAGGAGATTGTGATAGTGAGAGGCATTGGGTGATGCCAGGGTGTGGGTGACATAGAGGATAATGGGAGAGGCCGTTGGTGACAGGGAAGTGAGGTGACAAGTAGATATAGGAGGAGACGGAGAGGCAGTGGGTGACAGGAAAGGGTGATGGGGATAGAGAGGGTGACGGGGAGAGATAGTGGGAGACAGAGAGGCAGTGGGTGACAGTGTCACGTCTTCTTTATGCGTGCACAGGTGAAGCTTGGGCGTACGCTCCAGCTGCTCCAATTGTGATAGATATGAAACAGACCTAAAACGGGAGGTAATGGGGTAAGGTAGAATGGGGTAAGGGACCAGAGATAGGGGGATGAGACAGAACGGTGGGGATGGAGCCATGATAGAGCAGGGGTAGGGGGGAAGGCGGGACAGAGCGAGTTGGGGCAGACGCTGGGTGATGGGCCTAATGTGCAAAATGTTTTGAAATATTATTAGAACACTGCAGGATAATTATGGAACCAATGCCTGCTACAATGTCTTACCTGGTGAGTGCACACCCAGGGCCCCAGCACCCTCAGCTATTCCACTGACACCAGATGGTGCGAATGCAGCAGTAGAGACTTCTTCCAATTCTCCCTGAGCCTGGCATTCATGCTGCCTGCCCCGAGTCCTCTCAATCTGTGTCCTGCAGAATCAGATAGAGCAGCAGCACTCCCATCCACACAGTGACCCGGAGCGCGCTACTGCACAGTGCACACAGCTCCTCAGCCACAGCCAGAAGGGGGCAAAGCCCCGGCTGCAGTGTCGTAAGTTTATTCCCATTGCCCGGAGGCAAGTTAGAGTTTGGTGCCCCCCACGACCCCCCTCCCACACAGCTATCTACCCTTTTATAGCCATCCCTTCCTCACACAGACCCCTCCTCCACACACACAGCTATCCCCCTTAGCTCCCCAGAAACACACATACAGCGCACCACCCTCACACAATCCCCCATCACAAAGCTTCTCCCCCTTCCTGCTGCTCCAAATCTACCATCTGCCCGCTCCCTCCTGACTGGTCAGCGGACCTCCTTAGGTGACAAAATGGGATGGGGCTCACTCTCCCCCTAATTTTTGTGCCACCTAGCTCCTCTTCACCTTAGATGGCTCCAGCACCATCTTGGCATCCTTTGCCCCTAATACAGACACACAGCGCCCCTCGCCCTTCCCCAGACACAGCTATCTACACTATTATAGCTATACCTTCCTCACTCCCCCCCCCAAAAAACACACACACACAGTACTGTCACCCATTACAGTCAGCTCCCCTGAAGCACACATACAGTGCTCCACCCTCACACAATACCCCATCAGAATGCTGTCCTGTCCTCACACAGACCCAACCCCCCCCCCCCCCTTACTCAGCTCCCCTCAAACAGCGCACCACCCTCACATAGATCCCGCCCCCTCACCTATACCGTAGGTCACCTTTCCTCATACAGATTCCAACACAGGCACAGCTCTCCCCAGTCCCCAATCAGCTCTTTACTCCCACCACACACACACACACACACACACACACACACACACACACACACAGCAAGCTATCCTCCCCACAGACACACAAACTCTTTAGTCCACCCAAACAGATCAGCTCCCCTACACTGAGATCTCCTCCAGGCGCAGAGTCTTAACGGCCTGCTTTCACTTCCGCCACGGGAGGATCACTTGCTGAGCGTCTGTTTCCAGTGCAGACTGTGTGTCCTGATCACTGCTGCCCACAGTGATTGGGACACAGTGTGAGAGAAGACACCACTTCTGAGAGAGACACTCAGTCACCAGGAAGGGGGGGGGGGGGGGGGGTTGTGGGCTGTCCGATCACTGACCAGCAGTGATCCAGACACGCTGGAGGTGGAGCCGCGGCTGCAGGGGGACTGACCGGGTCTCAGGCGGCGATTAAATGTGGAGATGGGAGGCGCTGCTGACAGTGACTGGATGTGGAGACGGGGGACGCTGCCGGCGGTGATTGGCTGGGATAGGGAATGCGGCTGATTGGTTGGGGAGTCAGAGCGCATCCTGCAGGACCCACTCATATTTCAAAATTGAGTCCCTCACTGCCTATAGCACGTAAAATACACACACACACACACACACACAGTACACACTACACACACATACCATATGTACACACCACATGCACATACAGTACACACACACTACTGCATATACACACACAGTACACCAACACACACCACCACATATACACACATACAGTACACACACACACACACACACTACTGCTGCTGCTTATACACACACACACACACACACACACACACACACACACACACCACCACATATATACACACACAGTAGAGTACACACTACACACATACAGTACACACACCACTGCAGAATATACACACACACACACACACACACACAGTACACACTACTTATACCTTCAGTACCAGGCTTCCTGCAGCAGCCGCAGCTCCTCGTGTGGTCTGGGGGCGGAGCTTGTGACAGGCTCAGTCAGGACCCCGGAGAAGGAGAGACTAGAGGGGAGAGGTGGCCCCCACACTGCCTGCACGGCTCTCTGTGGCTGATCTCAGAGAGTGCTGGAGCTGAAGGAGGCAAGGTAGGGGAGAGAGTACAGCCGCTGGCAGTGTGTGACAGGAAAAAGGTTTTTTTCCAGTCAACGCTGTCAGTGAGTCTCCTGTGGGCCTATTTTCAATGGGGGGCCTGGAGCTGCAGCTCCATCCGCCCCATTGTTAATCCGGCCCTGATTATACACTCCCACCTCTGTATCGTGACAAGTACTACCGAATGCATACAGTACACTACTGGGCATATGCAGCCAGCCCTCTCAGGAACAGACATTGTGCTACTGTATATTAGATCCTATACTGTCCTATATATCGAGGAGGAGTAACATTTTCTTAAGGCCCCCATACATAAGAGATGTATTGGGGCAATATTAAAAATGTTGAAAAATCCTGTTTCCCCCATCCCAACTAAAAATGGGTATTTTAACATGTTAAATTTACCTGATTCATCGACAGATCGTCAATCATTGTGGTGCCAATGGGTCGGGAAATTGGGGCATCGCAACTGATGATGCATGGGGCCTTAACAGTGTGGGCAAACTGTCCTATTTGTGAATAAGAAGAAAAGACTCCAAATTACATATCCTGTCAAGCTTCGCTCATCTCTGCCTCCTAGAATGTCCTATCAAACGCAACGGAATTTCGCTCTAATGGACAGAAAATTAAGTCTGCAGGAAGGATAAAAGCGTCCAGAACTGCTTGTGTGGACAATGGTTCTTTGGAGCTGTCCTCTGACAAAATTGCTATGGAAATTAAATGGATTAGGAATTTATTGCACTGACCTTGCTAACCTGGACACACTTTCAATTCCTCCCCAGCACCTACTTGCCTAATACAGGACTGTTACAATTTGGACAAGCTACGGCTATACGGGACTTATTAGTAGTGCTGATACTTGGTTCCCTGATACTGGTGCTGATACTGCCTTCTTTCAGACGCTACAGTACACAAACCCTTATACTGGGACCTAGTTATGTGAGTACTCACATCATAATTAATCTTTGCTTTCTAGGAGGTACCAGACCTCCATTAGAATGAGCACAAGAACTTATTACAGATCCATTCATCCGGACCACTGGTAATGATCAGAATTATCTGGAACCATTATGTTCTATATATGGCTATTGATAAGCTACATTAATAGTGAACACTAATTACTAATCACAACAAAGTGGATACATTATTCAGTAGGGACTGTAGTGCTGCAGCCCTCCCCCCAGTATAACTCTGCCACCACCAGTGAGCCCCCAGTGATTGCAGGGGCTTCCCATTTGACGCACTATCTGCTAATCGCATGCCTGGACAGGCAGTCTGCACATGCAAATGGCAGGTAGTGCTTCCAATGGAAAGTCACTCCTCTGCCATTCTGCTGACTCTGTTATGCAGTGTTTCAAGGTGCTGCAGCTGATTCAGTCTCTAGAAGCTGTTGTGGAGAAATGGGGGGGTTGCGCATGTGCAGGCTTCTGACATTGCAGTCCATAAAAGCCATGGGCTTATGCGCATGAGCAAGTACCTTTTTTTTCTCTCCCCTTACAGTGCAAACAAACCACATCTCAGCACTTTGTGGCAAATTATATTAGCCATTGTGAATAGGAGTGGGTCAGTAAAGAGTTGCAGGTGGAGTGGAAGAAGCGCCACAGAGAGAGGAGCTGGAAGATTATGTGATCAAGAGAGAAGAGGAAGAGGAGAGAGGCCAGCTGCTGAGCATAGATGACAAAGGCGGACAAACGGAGGCAAGAAAAGAACCAGAGACTGGGAAAGGCCCATGGTGGTGGGAGGCAGAGGAGCTACACAAGTGAGGTAAACAGCTGTGAGCCATAACTACTTATCTTTAATCCCTCCCTAGACCACCAGAGACTTATAAATGTAGGCACTAGCCCAGAATTCACAGACACAGGCATTGGGCTTGTGCTCTGTCAATGCCATAATTAGATATTTTGGTGCCCTGTGCCACAAAAAGAATTGGTACCCCGTCTCCCATCATATTTAAAATAGGGACAGTGTGCAGTGAAGGGCGCTTTTCCAAAAATATAGGATCGTGGCTTTATCTAAAATGTGTGTGGCCACAGAATGGTACCAATTCACATTACACGGCACAGTAGTGTCCGTTATTCACATTACACCACAGTAGAGCCCCTGATACATATTATGCCAGGTAGAGCTCCTGACAGGTATAGGAGGCGAATGTTGTCTTTCCTCCCTCCCTGAAGAACACAACTTTAGGAAGGAAGCTAGAGTAGCAGCTGCCATGGGTCCTGACAGCTGAGGTTGAGCACCCAGGGGCACTATAAAATGTTTCTACAGGGCACTCTAAACTTAGATGCTGGGTTAAATGCTTATTTATAGACTATACCCTCAGCTTCCTCCCACATCACACAGAAACACACACAGCGCAGGCAGCAGGCTACTTAATTGTTAGCTGCTGTGCAAATTACTTATGCTATAGGAAATATTGTGCAGCATTTCTCTACAAAAGACAGTTATAAGTTATTTATGCATACAGAAATATTTTCACTATTTATCTATTCATATCTTTACTATGGAAAATACTTTTATTGGAGATAAAAGCACAACATCTATATAAAATACATTTACCTATATATGTAAGAGATCTGAAACTTCTGATCCATTCTCAAGTATGGAAAAGGCTTATTATTTATTAGAATTGTTTTACTGCATCATTGATAAACAAGACATTTACATATACATGCCTTAGATCTGTTACTTTTATAGGTGTTTTATTCTCTTTAAATATATGTGTCTGTAATATTATGCTTCCACTACTAAGAGTTGAAATCTTTGTAGCCCCTGAATACCAGTAAACAATTCCAGTTCCAGAGGGCTGTTATAGCCGGAACACTTAGCCACTGATTTCTGCATACTTAGAGGGGTATCCAATTGCAGGCTATCCATTTTCAGCGGGTGAAACAACCAGATAATGTGATTAATGACTGATGGTCATTATCGCAGTATCCTACAACAGGCTATTTTCATCGGACAAAAACGGACCCGCAATCACGCGAAAACACATGGGATCAGGAGATAAGTTCCCGACCCGATGTGTTATTGTGGCTCCAGCAGATGCTTCTCGCAGATTATGCTTCTGGGCCTAAGACACCCGAGCATAAGAGCGATAAGTTCCAGCATTGGTGGGAGGAGCCCACCACATCGGGGCTAATAGGATAGCCCCCAGAAATACAATTATGACCATGGGTAATTGAATAACCCCCTTGGTATCACTGCAGGCACTCATAACGGTCCTCTGCTGCTTTTTGGGACTTATTTGAGTAGTTTTTAGCCACGTTTGAGGTGATCTGTGATTGGGGCTTATGGCCCACTCTCCACAGCCAAGCCATGGTCTCAATTTGTGTCTTACAGGTGGCACAGATTTCTTCTGCTGGCATCCTGGCCTGAAGTGGACCCTATATGAGTCTGCTCTCAGGACACACTCACCTGATCTGCAGAGGAGCTGCCATTTTGGATCAGGGAAGCAGTCATCATCAGCCATGGTTGCCTCTTACAAGCACTAACTATTGATGTCTTAGGAGGCCATACAGACCACCTTGAGACAACAATGGGGGAATTAGTAAGGTCTTACAATGATTTTATTATTCTACATGAGCAACTCCATGTTGATGTTGCTGCGTTGATGGATAAAGTCAGTGACTTGAAAGACTGGTAACATCGTAACAATATAAAAATACAGGGCATTCCGGGGTTGGTTTCCCCTACTGGCTTTAAAGAATTTGTAATTGATATCTTTATGAAGCTCCTTACCACCACTACTAACCCAGACTTCCCTACTGATTGCATACACCGCTTTCCTAGAACAAAGAACAGTCCTGCTGGATTTCTTCAGGACACTCTTAAACAACTGCATTATTTCCATGTCAAGGTAGCTATACTCCAAGCCAATTGTCCGTCTGAGTCCTCAATGCAATTTTAACGTAATATTCAAGTGTTTGGGACATTTCTGTCACCGCGCTGGCTAAGTGCAGATCATTTCAGCAAGTCTTAAGTGCTCTGCAAAATGTAGGTATCCTTATAAACAGGCTTTCCAACTAAATTGATCATATCACCCAACGGATCTACATATAGGGCCTAATTCTGAGTTGATCGCAGTAACAAATTTGTTAGCAGTTGGGCAAAACCATGTGCACTGCAGGGGGGACAGATATAACATGTGCAGAGAGAGCTAGATTTGGGTGGGGTGTGTTCAAACTAAAATCTAAATTGCAGTGTAAAAATAAAGCAGCCAGTATTTACCCTGCACAGAAACGAAATAACCCACCCAAATCTAACTCTCTCTGCAAATGTTATATCTGCCCCCCCCTGCAGTGCACATTGTTTTGCCCAAATGGTAACAAACTTGCTGCTGCGATCAACTCAGAATTACCCCCATAGGGGGTAATTCCAAGTTGATCGCAGCAGGATTTTTGTTAGCAATTGGGCAAAACCATGTGCACTGCAGGGGAGGCAGATATAACATGTGCAGAGAGAGTTAGATTTGGGTGGGGTGTGTTCAATCTGCAATCTAATTTGCAGTGTAAAAATAAAGCAGCCAGTATTTACCCTGCACAGAAATAAAATAACCCACCCAAATCTAACTCTCTCTATACATGTTATATCTGCCCCCCCTGCAGTGCACATGGTTTTGCCCAATTGCTATCAAAAATCCTGCTGCGATCAACTTGGAATTACCCCCATAGTCCCTTCACCAGCACCAAGTTGCTCAACTCCTGGAATATTGCTGACATCACTCTGAGGTATATAAATAGTCTGATTGTGGGAGTGCAAATTTGGAATCCATAATTTGGACTATGGGGGTAATTCCAAGTTGATCGCAGCAGGAATTCTGTTAGCAATTGGGCAAAACCATGTGCACTGCATGGGAGGCAGATTTAACATGTGCAGAGAGAGTTAGATTTGAGTGTGGTGTGTTCAATCTGCAATCTAATTTGCAGTGTAAAAATAAAGCAGCTAGTATTTACCCTGCACAGAAACAAAATAACCCACCCAAATCTAACTCTCTCTGCAAATGTTATGTCTGCCTCCCCTGCAGTGCATATGGTTTTGCCCAACTGCTAAAAAATTTCCTGCTGCGATCAACTTGGAATTACCCCCCATATGCAAATAATTGCTCCTGCTCTGTATGCTTTGGGACTATAAAGTTTCACCTTGATTTTATATGCTATGTACTGATGTATTTGTTTTATGCATTTTTATTAAATGCATTAATTGATTGTGCTTCTAAGTAAAAGTTTTTACCATTTATATTGTTGAGTACTGTATGTTTACGGATACTGTGTAGAAGCTACATGCTATGGATCATTTGGGGTCATTAAGTTGTTTTTAGGTTGTGCTTGAATAAATTAGGTATATACTTTTCTATTTCATTAAGGTGTCTATTTACTAAGCATAGGAGAGAGATTAAAGTACCAACCAATCAACCAACCAGCTCCTAACTCATTTTTTAAACAGCCTCTAACATGGCAGCTAGGAGCTGATTGGCTTGTGCTTTTCTCTCTCTCCCAAGGCTAAGTAAATAGACCCTTGAGAGACAGCCCCTTTATGTCTTTAGCGTATTTATATGCCAGTGTAATTTACGCTGTCTCATGTGCCTTTAACATTTTTCTACTCATTTGATGGGTTATCTTCATTTCCTATTTTAGGTACCTGGACTCAGAATGGACTCTTATAAGATGTATCTATAATTATTGGAGGCTTATAATGCTCTGTATATTATATAACTGCTGTATGGTATTATTCTGTTTGATTTTGCAGCTGTTATATCATATTTCTTGTTGCGTATTCTCTACTCGCATGTATAGTTACATGTGTTCTAGTTTCATGTTGCTTTGGGAATGATGAAAGAGGGATAATATTTTTTTGTTTAGCCTCAGTTGGTGGCCCCCCTCCCCCCCCCCAGTTTCCCTCTTCCTTTTCTTCTTGGCTACACAATATGCAAATCTACATACAATGTTTACAATAGTGAGGTATTATGCTTATAAATGTGAGCGGTCTAAATTTCCTGCATACTGTAAGAGACGACTTGCATTGTGCAGTGGTAGTGAGGTGGGTAGAGTGCCACCAAAAAATGATCTTATCACCACTGGTTCAGATGACCAGCGGGGATGCCCAACAGTTGTCGCCAGTGACAATGTTACACTGTGGTATGGAAAACAGATATTTTCTATATCTATTAGTGTGTGTGGGGGGAGGGGGGACCCTAACACACTTAATGTTACATCTGTAATGTGGGGGCACCCACATAAGTAAAGAGAGTCCCCTCTATCTTGCAAACGCAAGAAGTCTAGCAGGTAAAATGGGGGAATTGGAATTGTTAGCATCAAAGGCTGAGTATGACATTACAGGTATTACGGAAACATAGTGGGACGACTCTCACGACTGGGTTGCTAACTTGGAGGGGTATTCTCTTTTCAGGAGGGACAGGGCTAACAAAAGAGGAGGAGGTGTATGTCTTTATGTTAAACCATCACGTAAACCATACCTAAAGGAGGTTATCTATGAGGAGACTGGCGATAATGTGGAGTCACTATGGGTTGAAATCTCAAGTGGGGAAATTGATGCAAAAAAACTAGTCATAGGCACGTGCTACAAACAGCCGGATATTAGCATACATGAGGAAGAACAACTATTTCAGCAAATCAAAACGGCTGCGGGATTGGGGGACATCCTTGTGATTGGGGATTTTAATTACCTGGCTATAAACTGGAGAACGATTCATGTGCTAAAGCGAGGAGCAGCAGGTTCTTAAATATGTTTAGGGATCACTACTTGTCTCAATTAGTTGAGGACCCAACTAGGGGTAAAACTACCCTGGATCTAGTAATTACTAATAATGTGGACATTATATCAAACACTAAAGTTGGGGAGACTTCGGGTAACAATGATCACTATATGATCACATTCGACATCAGTTTCAGGAAACATAGCTAAAGGGGTTCCACCAAAACTTTTAACTTTAGGAAGGCTAATTTCAGTATGCTTAGATGTGACAAAGGGGGTCATTACGAGTTGTTCGCTCGTTGCCGATTTTCGCTATACTGCAATTAGCCGCTAACTGCGCATGTGCATGGTACGCAGAGCGCATGCGCTTAGTTATTTTACTAAAAACTTAGCTGTTTTGCTGTAGCATCTGCGGCGCTTTTCAGTCGCACTGGTGTTCGGTAAATGATTGACAGGAAAGGGGCGTTTATGGGCGGCAACTCAGCGTTTTCCCTGCGTTGGCTAAAAAACGCAGGCATGTCAGGGAAAAATGCGGGAGTGTCTGGAGAAATGGGGGAGTGGCTAGCAGAACGCAGGGCGTGTTTGTGACGTCAAACCAGGAACGAAACGGCCTGAGCTGATCGCAGTGTAGGAGTAAGTCTCAAGCTACTCAGAATCTGCTAAGAATTACCTATTCGCAATTCTGCTAATCTTTTGTTCGCTATTCTGCTATGCTAAGATACACTCCCAGAGGGCAGCGGCCAGCGTGTGCAATGCTGCTAAAAAAAGCTAGCGAGCGAACAACTCGGAATGACCCCCATAGAGTGGGAGGTTCTCTTTAATAACAAGAACACTTCGAAAATGTGGGATGTTTTAAATGGGTTGCTGGATAGCAATATTCATAACTTTATTCCCATGGGCAGTAAACGCAGGAGTATTAAACTGATAAAGCTAAATATTTATCATATATAATACCCTTTATGAGGTCTAAGAACACTGTACGCTATTTATGTATGAAGTACCGTAAGGGTACGCTAGTTGCGTAACAATCGCTTTGCCGTGATCGAGACGCTCAAGCATCACGTTCACTCACGGCCAAGAGATCACAGGCAGGCACGTTATTGGCTGTTAACTAAAGTAATGATTCGCTATAGCGTAGCGAACGCTCGGGACCACGAGGAGATCACCAGCGGCGCTGACGCTCACTATATTATACCTTTGTATCTAAACCATAAACAGTGTATTGTGCAGTAAAACCTTAGTGTAATGTTAGAGAGTAAATGCAACGCAGTATAACCTTATTACCTTAAAAGCTGTTTGAGCGTCACCGACGCTCTGAGAATACTTAATACTATAAGAAACACACAGATACCGTGCTCAGGGTCCAACGCCTAAAATATATATTATGAATGCTATACTTGCAAAAGAGTTAAACACAATACAAGTCATACACTACAATATAACATAGACTACCTAACCAGATAACTACACAGGAAATACAATACAATACAATTTAAGGGAAAATGAGTGAGAAAGAGGAGAGAGAGAGAGAGAAATTGAGAGAGATTGGCCCACAATAACAAGAAGATCAATATAGTTGCGGAGAAACACTTACGCACAAGGGGAAACGATCGCATGCGCCTCGATATCCAGCTCCCGATTATCAGCAATGAGAACCGTTGAAGAGAGTGAACTGGATATGGTCGGCCTGCCTATTTATGCCCCACACACAATGCAATTCAATGGTCCCTACAATCTTATTGTTAATTGGACACAGGAATTCGACTTCGCACTATAACAAAAGGTCATAGGTTGATTCATACAGGTGGGTTGTGACTGTTTCCAACTGTTCAGGTGGGTGGGATACTGAGTTTCCCGCCGCATGACTAAATAAGAACAAATAATAGTAAATGGACATAAACTTCTTATGTCCATAACTATTCGCACGAGCGATTAATCTGCTCCAAACCAACACCGGAATATTGCTATTTAAATACTCTTCCGATGGGTACCAAACACCACTGTATGACCCCTGTTAGACCCTTCGTACAATACAAAGAGGGATCTCTCTGTTCAGGAACATGCTATGTTAACTAAACTTTCAGAATCTATCAAAGGGACCATGATCTACAAAATACATTATTACTGAAAATATGTAACGATTGAGTCGCACGCTACGATCACATAAACTCTACCGTAAATACGCATACCGTGCGCCTGCGGGTGCCCGCGACTGTGAGTATGCGTACGCACGGGAGAGCGTACGCATGCGCAGCACGGACCTGTGCAAATATGGTAGTGTGCATAGAGATATTTTTCTGACTTTGACAGTCCACCCTTTGGCAGTCAACAATAACTGCCACTTCCTGAAAACATTTCAAAAAGAGAAAAATATATGTTAGGGGTTAATACATTTACATGGTTGGGTAAGGGAGGAGAGGAGATGGTAGGAAAAGGGTATGACCTAGTGAGATAGCAGAAGCATGTGTGTATGAATCCGTGCTTGGGGGTCATGTATCATCGTGCCGTACGTGTTTTAAATCAAGCTTCGAGGTATTGCGAAGTATACATGTGAATTCCTTCTTATCCCGTGGTACGGGTCTGTGGATGGGCTGTCAAACTTTACCGAGCTCTTTTTGGCTTTGGTTGTAACAAAATGGGGGAGCACATTTTAGTTGATGATACATGAATGGGGGAGATATGTGATTGCTGATATCTGTGCCTGTATTCCCTATCGACTATGTGTGTCATTACCTGAGGGTTGTAGAAATGAAGAAAAGACATAATTACGGTAAATGCGGTGGTATTCTATGTCAGGTAAATGTACAGTCGTCGATTGAGGTCTTGTTTGGTGTCTGTTGAATGCAGTCTTCTTTGTGCTTTTGCCCATAAGGTGCGAGCAAAAGCTGTCAATGTCCATAGATTTACAAAAGTGTTGGGCTAGCGTAATTTTAAAATTTCTATGGAAACTGGGGATCCATGGCATAGTTCATCAAAAATCTGTGTATCAGGTTGTCAAACTTCTTCTTTAATCCCTCTGTTGTCTGTATATCGGCTCATCAAATTCCTCGTCCAAGTGGGTCTTGTTACCTTGGAGAAAACGGAAAAACAGGTGAAAGAAACGGACCGTAGAAATCGCATTTTCATCACATCATTGTTTCTACATTTGGATCATAAATCAAGTCCAGGTTAATTACAGTTTCCTCACTCCTTAAACTCATTACCCTAGTACGATGATTGCACTTCATTAAAGCCTGACCGCATCTAAATATCAATCCAATCGATATGACAACACCTAAGATACATAGGAGAAACTTCCCAACATCCATTATGACTCCTTGAGCCCAGTCTCCTAAACCAGAAAACCAATTTCGCGGGTTCAACCATGACACCCAACCAGTCAGCTCATTACCTACAGCAGCAAGAGTGAGATTGTGTCTCCTGCGAAATTCCCACTTCAATTGGAGAATATCGTCCATCTTTTGGTCTATGACCTCGACCGGATCCTCGGTGCTATTCGTAATATATGTGCAACATTTCACGCCGTATTGTGTTGCCAGTGTGACACAATATCCGCCTGTCACTGCTGTGAGGTAATTGAGAACCATTCTATGCTGTACCAGTTCTGTTTTGTAAGCCTGAAGTTCTCTTCCAGTATACCTAAACGTGTCATCATACATTTCAGTGATATTATCTAACAAATTGGCGAGCGCAGAAATGTATTTATAATTCAGCACTCCTCTAGCGGTGCGGGTGAAATCTAACGCGATTAAGAATTGAATCCCGGTGGATTCACTTATCAGATCAGAGGCCGGATGCTCTGTCTTCTCTATCAGGTGCCTTTTAACAACGTGCTCGTAATGGGTGTGAGTATAAGGAGCTTGGGCACCACGGTGTATGTCTTTCATTTTGTCATGTGATACAGTCATTACTTCAGGCAGTACTTTTCCAATATAACACAATCCTTCAGAGTTTGGGGCAAGCCACTTGTACGCCTTTCTCCCGCATATGAAATATGCATCATCGGGGAGAACATATGGGACGGAGTAGGACATAACCATATTACACACCTTCCATGTGAAATCTCCTAACCCTAATTCTTCCATCTGCTTAGTACACGTATCAGGTTGTACGATATGTGCACAGTATCCTGGTGATACCTCTCCAACTTTAGTAATCCTATTTCCTAAGGTATACCTATACCGGAAAGATTTTCCTCTACTGGCTATGTGGCGTACAAGCTCTGTATCTGTAGGCATTCTATCTGCTCTATGCGAAAAGGTCATGGTGTGGTTACTCCATGACACTTCCCAATTTCCCGGTTTTCGGGGATTGGAGATGTTGAAACATAATAGGGACCTATCCACATGGTATTGGTGGAGCTTCAAACTAGGAGGGCTGGAGATATTAAACCTCCGGTCCACCGGTCTCCCACCATTTAACTCAAGTACCTCCTCTATCGTTAAAGGAAATGGTACTAGCCCTGATTTGCTATGACCCTGAGGTACTTGAGAGCATACCCAACAATCTGTTTTGTTTAACACATTACCCACTAAGGAGTGATAGTCACTCAATGGATGCCGGTCCATATGGATATTAAAACTGGATTGGCATTTCTTAATGCACCCATCCTCAATGACATTGTTACAGAGCCTACAGATACAGTTTTCTTCAGCTAACAATCCTTCACAATTCCTTCTATGGTCAATGCTATCGGATCGTTTTCTGATACTCGCCTTTGCTTGTTGATTATGTTGTTCTCGGAAAACTACGCCTCCATCTTTATCATCAGAACCCATTCCAGAACCTCTCTCGACCTCCATGGTACTCTCGCCGGAACAGACTGCTCTGGTCAACATAATGGTCAACAGGAAAATCCGGATCACAGTCTCTTGGGGCAAGTCCATCTTATAGGAGGAGACGAAGAAAAATGAGAGGGGGAAAAAAATAATTGAGGGAGATGGGATGGGAAATTGGAGAAAAACAATAAAAGGGAACAGGGGATCGACAACTGCTTTTGGTCTTGTGATTTTCAATGCTCAGGTGCCGCCTCAGTCCTCCTGGAACAGACACTCTAGTGATACAACCTCTACCGTCTGTTCCTTATCACAGGACTTCTCTGGATCAACGACCTTTTTACAGTGGGACGAATGAACCCAAGTCTCTCTCTCAGCAACCTTCAATGCTGTAGTGCTAGTCAATAAGACCTGGTATGGTCCTTCCCATCTGTCAATAAGGCAACCTGAGCGTAGAAAATTCCGTATCATTACATAATCCCCAGGTTCAATGTCATGACAATTACTATCTGGTAAATCAGGAATCACTAACTTCAGATTATCATTTTGATTCCTCAACTGTTTACTCATGTTAATCAAGTATTTTACAGTTACTTCATTGTTACACTTCAAATCATCCTGAGGGTTAATCATAACATGCGGTTGTCGACCAAACAAGATTTCAAAGGGAGACAGATTAAGAGGGGACCTGGGAGTGGTTCTGATGCTGTACAGTACAATGGGTAAAGCTTCTGGCCATGTCAATCCTGTCTCTGCCATCACTTTACTCAGTTTATTTTTAATAGTGCTGTTCACTCTTTCCACTTTCGCACTCGCCTGTGGACGGTATGGAGTATGCAGCTTGCTATCAATTCCCATCAATTTACACATTCCTTGAAAGACATCACCTGTAAAATGGGTACCCCTATCACTTTCGATAATTCTAGGGATACCATATCTACATACAAATTCCTGCACAATTTTCTTAGCAGTAAACATAGCGGTATTTGTGGCCGCCGGAAATGCTTCGACCCAATTTGAGAAAACATCTATACAAACAAGTACATATTTCAAATTTCGACAAGGGGGTAATTGAATGAAGTCAATCTGTATTACCTGGAAAGGGCCGCCGGCAGGTGGGATATGGGATGGTTCTGTAGGTATTGCCTTTCCAATATTCTTTCTCAAACAGGTAAGGCACGACATGGCTCTTTTACTCGCATGAGAGGAGAATCCTGGGGCGCACCAATATGCTCTTACCAACTTGCACATCCCTTCCTTGCCTAGATGAGTCAGCCCGTGAGCTGCCTCAGCCAAACATGGAAGGTATGTTCTGGGGGCCACCGGTTTACCTTGTCCATCCGTCCAGAGTCCTGAGGACTCCTGGCCATATCCCTTTGCCTTCCAGACTGCCTTTTCCTGTGTGGAACACAAATTTTGCATCTCACACAACTTCTGTGTGTTGATGGTATTAAATACCATCAGTTGTGTGGTGTCTGTCTGTCTGGGGGTAGCAGCTGCTAACTTAGCTGCTTCGTCTGCTCGGCTGTTACCAAGCGATACTGGGTCTTGGCTATATGTATGTGCTTTACATTTGATAACAGCCACTCTGTCGGGTTCCTGTATCGCTGTTAGAAGCCTTTTTATGTGAGCTGCATGCGCTACCGGTGTACCAGCTGCCGTCATGAAATTTCTGAGGCGCCATAGGGCTCCGAAATCATGGACTACCCCGAATGCGTGTCTAGAATCGGTGTAGATATTGGCTGATTTGCCCTTAGCCAATTCACATGCTCTGGTTAGGGCGACCAGTTCAGCAACCTGGGCTGAGTGAGGTGGGCCTAGCGGTTCCGCTTCTATGGTGCCTTGGTCATCTACGACTGCGTATCCAGTACACAAGTCTCCCGAGTCTGACTGTCTATGACAACTACCGTCCGTGTAGAACGTAAGTTCTGCATCTTCCAGTGGGTTGTCACTGATGTCAGGCCTTGCGGTAAAATTTTGGGTCAAATATTCTATACAATCATGAGTGTCTTCCTTTGTATTAAATCCTCCTTCCCCAGTACTCTCATCCTCCACCCTTTGGGTCTGTCCAGACACACTTGGAAGATATGTTGCAGGATTTAATGCACTGCATCTCCTTATGGTGATGTTTACGGGGGCCATTAGTGCCAATTCCCATCTTGTAAACCACGCTGATGAGACGTGCCTGGTTTGGGCAGAATTTAACAAGGCTGACACTGCATGCGGTGTATGAATTGTGAGGTTGTGACCTAGCACGACGTCTTCGCTTTTCGTTACTAGCAATGCTATCGCAGCAACGCTTCGCAAGCATGTGGGGAGGGATCGCGCTACCGTGTCTAGCTGAGCGCTGTAATATGCTACTGGCCTGCTGGCATCACCGTGCTTTTGGGTTAGTACGCCTGCCGCGCAACCAGCACTTTCTGTTCCGTATAGTTCAAAGGGTTTCCCATAGTCCGGCATACCTAATGCTGGTGCCTGCGTTAGGCACTGTTTAAGTCTCTCAAATGCTGCCTCAGACTCGTCTGTATGCGAAATCCGATCAGGTTTGTTTGAGGAGACCATTTCCTGCAAAGGTAACGCTAAAATGGAAAACCCTGGGATCCAATTACGGCAATACCCACACATTCCTAAAAATGTTCTGATTTGTTGCTGGGTTTGAAGCCTGAGAAAATATACTTGGGCTATCTATGAATCCTTGTGGTAATCGAGTCCATGTGTATTGGACTCCTCTGTATGTAAATGCGAACAAATATTGACTGTCAGGGTGCAGAGGTACCTGAAAAGAAAGCGGAGCAGAGGTCAATAACAGTGAAAAATTTCGCAGTGGGAGGGATTTGCATTAGGATGACAGCTGGATTTGGCACTACGGGGAACTGACTCTCAACTATTTTGTTAATCCCCCTTAGATCCTGCACTAGCCGGTAACCCCTCCCCCCACTCTTTTTCACAGGGAAGATGGGACTATTAGCAGTGCTGGACGTTCTTACCAGAATGCCCTGTTGTAGCAAGCGCTCTATTACTGGGTAAACTCCTAACTCCACCTCTGGCTTCAGAGGGTACTGTGGGATTTTTGGAGCTATCCTACCATCTTTTACTTGTACAACTACCGGAGCTACGTTTGCCATTAATCCAGTGTCCTGTCCATCTTTAGTCCAAAGTGACTCTGGTATCTGAGATGTCATTTCTTCTACTTGGGAGGGAGTCCTATTTGTCATAGTGGTATGTGACATTAATTTTGACGGGGAGTCTAACATGTCTCGTACTTCCTGAGCGTGATTCTCAGGTATGTCCAAGAATACACCTTCAGGAGTACAATAAATGACGCACCCCATTTTACACAGTAAGTCTCTTCCCAGGAGATTGGTCGGTGCCGATGCAGCCAGCAAAAAGGAATGCTTGGTATGTAAAGGCCCTATTGTAATCTCTGCTGGTTTGCTAACAGGGTAATGCTGGACTACTCCTGTTACTCCCACGGCTGGAATTGTCCTACCAGTGGTCCTCATGCCCACTGTCGAATTTATCACTGATTTGGCCGCCCCTGTGTCTACAAGAAAGTTTAATGATTTACCAGCTACATTGATTGCAATTTCTGGTTCACTTCCAAGACTTGCAATCAATTTTACTGGCTGCAGATTACAGGTATGGCCACACCCCTATTGGGTATGGTGACCTCCCTGAATCCCGCTGGCAGCAACTACTTGTGAGGGAGTTAGCTGGGAACTACCAGAGGTTTGCCAATCTCTGTTTGGGGGGTATCTTTTTGTTTCCCCTGCATGTGGCTCATAACTCCGTTTCTGCGGACCTTGCTCCCAATGTCGTGTGTCGTGTCGTTGTCTAGGGGGTTGGTATGAGTTTCGTACATTCTTTACTCTACAATCTCGTGCCATGTGTCCCTGTTTATGACAAGAATAACAAATAACCACACTTGACTTACCCACAGGGTTTGGTGATACAAACAAAGGCTGCCTTGTGGTCAGGGCCTGTATACTTACGGCCATTAACTTATCACTTTGTTGTTCCCTGTGTCTGGTGATGTTCCTATCGTGATCAATAGCAGCCTCTCTCAAAGTAGCCACAGACAGACCTCGCCAACATGGTTGTGTGGTCTGTACCCTAGTCTTCAATGACTCTTTTAAACCATCCATCAGTACCGATACTGCTACTTCTCGATGGTTTATGTTTGTTTTAATGTCCTCTATGCCTGTGTATTTTGCCATTTCTGATAATGCTCTGTGAAAATACTCTGCAGCTGTCTCTGACTCCTTCTGTTTAATGGAGAATATCTTGTTCCATCTGACTACCGCTGGGAAATATTCTTTTAACTGTAAGTTTATTCTTTTTACATTGTCTTTGTTGTACACATCTGTAAGAGGTACATCCTGATCTAATCCGCAATCAGCTAAAAATTGAGTTGCGTCAACATTGGAGGGTAAACATGCTCTCAGCAATATCTGCCAGTCTTTATTGTTGGGCTCTACAGTGTTACCTAAGTCTCTGATGTATTTTTGACTGGCTACTAAATCTTTTCTAGGGTCAGGGAATTCAGACACGATGGTCCTTAATTCCATTCTGGAAAATGGGCTATACATGGCAATGTTCCTCACAGGGGTGACCCCTGTTGTGTCAGTTTTCCCATTTGGAACAGCTATTACCCTAACAGGATTAACTCTAACAACATCACTCTGTGTGGGTTCTACAGCCTGTGGTGAAATGGCTTCAGCATAGTGTATGGTGCCGTACTTACCTGTAGACACGACCTCACCTATCCCTCCGCTAGGGGCCTTTGTTACTAATCTCGTGGGTGGAGCTGTGCCTACTGTGGTCTCTGCTATGGTGGCTGCTAGAGAGAGCGCTGAAATTGTTGCCGATTCGTCTTCTTGATCACACTCCTGAGGAAAGTTCAAAACAGGGTACAACTTGCACGGGTTAATACTTGCGTTGGTTAATTGGTTAACATTATCTTTAACATTTATACAGTTGCTAAGTGTTTGTGTGTTACACCTTAGTGCGTCATTCTCCGCAACCAATTTCTCTCCTGATATGTATGGTGGCGGTGGGGCCGTGGCTATCAGTTTTCTGATTGAGCCAGATCCCGCCGCCTGAGCCAATCCTCTCTGTATGTCACCTTCCTGCTGCCACAACTGCAAATAATCGTAATGTTTGATTCGTCTCTTTGTTGATTTAATGAGACATATCCTTCTCCTTAAATTCGTTAACACTTCTGTGCTGAAGCTACCTACTCTTGGGAATTTCTCCCCGTCATGTACTGTCATTCTCTCCCATTCATCACATAAAGCTTCTGTGTGACTTCCGTATTTCTCACACATTACATACCTTGCCGACCCAATTGGTCGGTTCACTGAATCAACCCGAACCGAGGTTGATCGCCCCCTACCTGAACAAGTGGCCCCCATAGTTCGAAGGTGTTGCTTTATTTAACCAACCCTTACGCAAACCAAATGTCCAAAATAGGCTGACGGTGGCGGTTTACCGAGTACCCCACTCACTCGCCCACGCCGACCAATACGACCTGATCACACCGATATGGTGCTGGCGTACTCGACCAAGGGCCCCTGCGACCTGAACCTCTATTTACTGGAACCTGTGAGGGTGCTCCGAAGAACACTTACTCTTTCCAGTAACTATTGGTTGCTGGATAGATCCTGAGTGAGCAGCGAACTTCCCTTAAAATAAAAAAAAATTACACAAATCACGTTAGAATGTACAAATAGCGTTTATGACCTTCGTACACAAATAGTACCGGTCAGGTTTACTAATGCACACAATTACGTGCGGTACAATCGTTTAGTACACAAGCAACTAATCTTATGTACTGAGCGACCAGTGGAATCGAAAATTTCGGCTGCGAATTCCTTCAGCCAGAGCTTATATGGCCTATATGGGTGTTGCACCAACCCTTTCTTGGTGTTGTGCCTGTGGACTGTATAGCGGACTTCCTTGTCTGCTGTACCTGAACCTGTTGGTCTGCTATGACCTCCTGGTCTGTTACAGTATGACCTCCTGGTCTGCTACACTCTAATGCTCAAATTGTATATTTAACCAGGGATGCCTCCCTAGCCACCATGTACGTCACTTACACGCATGTACCTCACGAGTACTCGACTTTTCTTGTGGTTCAACCTTAAAAATTGTAAAAACAAACACTCACTCACCGCATATACACTTTTGTTTCTATTTCTATTTCTGCGCAGAAATGTCTCTTTAGACCAGATGTGTTACAAATTAGGAGAAGGATCTATTAATTTAAATTTCAAATTTTCTTTATTTTTATTTTTTAAATAGATTTGCGCAATTTATCGCCTGGCGTTATTTACCGCGTGGCGCTACTTATCGCGTTGAGAGGAGAGAAAAAAAACTTGTGATTTGAGTTACGTGGGCGTACCCGTACGCTCCGTTGCGTAATATACGCTGCGTGCGTCGGCCCTTGGATTGCGTACGCAAGTCTCAGTCTTTTGTTAGAGACACGTGTACGCAAAGCAAAGATCCACCGTAACACAATTTATACGTTTATCAACTATAGAACTGGCAAACAGGAGAGTGACATACGAAAATACACCAATGAAAAGGAAATGCAGATATATATGTGTGCGTGCGTGTGTACGCAAGACAGAAAAATAAACAGTTTTAAAAAGACACTATTGTTTTGTTCTTACCTCCGGTTCCCGGATTCCTTCAGCACCCTTTACTAAGAGAAGCAGACGCTTATCCAAACAGCACTACGAGGAATATGATCTCCCGCCCTTTGCTGCTGGATAATGTCTGCTGAAATTACCTAGTGCAGATATGTGAAGGACAGGGCGAGCCGCCAATTGATAAAGCTAAATATTTATCATATATAATACCCTTTATGAGGTCTAAGAACACTGTACGCTATTTATGTATGAAGTACCGTAAGGGTACGCTAGTTGCGTAACAATCGCTTTGCCGTGATCGAGACGCTCAAGCGTCACGTTCACTCACGGCCAAGAGATCACAGGCAGGCACGTTATTGGCTGTTAACTAAAGTAATGATTCGCTATAGCGTAGCGAACGCTCGGGACCACGAGGAGATCACCAGCGGCGCTGACGCTCACTATATTATACCTTTGTATCTAAACCATAAACAGTGTATTGTGCAGTAAAACCTTAGTGTAATGTTAGAGAGTAAATGCAACGCAGTATAACCTTATTACCTTAAAAGCTGTTTGAGCGTCACCGACGCTCTGAGAATACTTAATACTATAAGAAACACACAGATACCGTGCTCAGGGTCCAACGCCTAAAATATATATTATGAATGCTATACTTGCAAAAGAGTTAAACACAATACAAGTCATACACTACAATATAACATAGACTACCTAACCAGATAACTACACAGGAAATACAATACAATACAATTTAAGGGAAAATGAGTGAGAAAGAGGAGAGAGAGAGAGAGAGAAATTGAGAGAGATTGGCCCACAATAACAAGAAGATCAATATAGTTGCGGAGAAACACTTACGCACAAGGGGAAACGATCGCATGCGCCTCGATATCCAGCTCCCGATTATCAGCAATGAGAACCGTTGAAGAGAGTGAACTGGATATGGTCGGCCTGCCTATTTATGCCCCACACACAATGCAATTCAATGGTCCCTACAATCTTATTGTTCATTGGACACAGGAATTCGACTTCGCACTATAACAAAAGGTCATAGATTGATTCATACAGGTGGGTTGTGACTGTTTCCAACTGTTCAGGTGGGTGGGATACGGAGTTTCCCGCCGCATGACTAAATAAGAACAAATAATAGTAAATGGACATAAACTTCTTATGTCCATAACTATTCGCACGAGCGATTAATCTGCTCCAAACCAACACCGGAATATTGCTATTTAAATACTCTTCCGATGGGTACCAAACACCACTGTATGACCCCTGTTAGACCCTTCGTACAATACAAAGAGGGATCTCTCTGTTCAGGAACATGCTATGTTAACTAAACTTTCAGAATCTATCAAAGGGACCATGATCTACAAAATACATTATTACTGAAAATATGTAACGATTGAGTCGCACGCTACGATCACATAAACTCTACCGTAAATACGCATACCGTGCGCCTGCGGGTGCCCGCGACTGTGAGTATGCGTACGCACGGGAGAGCGTACGCATGCGCAGCACGGACCTGTGTGAGGTGCAAATATGGTAGTGTGCATAGAGATATTTTTCTGACTTTGACAAAACTCAAACCGATGTGGCTTAACAAGAAGGTTAAAGCAGAAATGGATTAAAAAAAGCGGGCTTTCAAAGCATTTAAATCTAATGGAAAGGAGGAGTCTTTCAAGTATTACAAGGAGTGTAATAAGAAAAGCAAAAAAGCAATAAGAGCAGCTAAAATGGAAAATGAAAAGCAAATCGCTATAGAGAGTAAAACCAATCCTAAAAAGTTTTTTAAATACATAAACGGTAAAAGGTTAAAAAAAAGAGAATATAGGTCCATTAAAAGATGAATTAGGAGAATTGATAAATGATGACAAAATAAAAGCGGAAACACTGAACAAATTCTTTTCATCAGTATTCACCAGTGAAGAACTGATGGTGGGAGTAGAGCATAACAATTGTGACAGTAATGATTCATGGTTAGATACTTGTTTAAGCGAAGATGTAGTCCGGGAGAGATTAAGCAAAATTAAGATTAATAAATTACCTGGTCCTGATGACTTCACCCGAAGGTTCTTATGGAGCTTAGTTCACAACTAGCACGACCCCTATACTTGATTTTCAATAGTTCAATTAGATCAGGCATGGTACCGAAGGATTGGCGTAGCTGAGGTAGTGCCATTATTTAAAAAGGGATCCAAAAATCTTCCGGGAAACTACAGACAAGTTAGTTTAACATCTATAGTGGGGAAAATATTGGAAGGAATTCTAAAGGGATGGCATACAGGAGTGTCTACAGTCCGCTAGGATTATTAGCAAGAACCAGTATGGGTTTGTGAGGGACAGATCATGTCAGACTAACTTAATTAGCTTCTACGAGGAAGTGAGCAATAATCTTGATCAAGGAAAAGCAGTGAATGTGGTCTTCCTAGATTTTGCAAAAGCCTTCGATACAGTTCCTCACAGGAGACTGATGATCAAATGAAAGGAGATTGGCCTAGGAAAAACTATTTGCACATGGATAGCAGGGTACAGCGAGTAGTGGTCAACGGGAAGTCCTCAACCTGGTCCCCAGTAGTCAGCGGAATACCACAAGGGTCCGTACTCGGATCACTACTGTTCAACATATTTATCAATGACCTAGAAATAGGCCTGGAAAGCACAGTGTCAATCTTTGCAGATGATACTAAACTGTGTAAGGTAATTAATTCAGAATTGGACGTGGAGTCCTTGCAGAATGATCTATCTAAACTTGAACTCTGGGCGTCTAAATGGAAAATGAGGTTCAATACAGACAAATGCAAGGTTATGCATTTTGGGACTAAAAACAAACTTACATCCTACATATTAAATGGGGAACGCCTAGGGGAAACAGAGTTGGAAAAAGATTTGGGGGTATTCATTGATAATAGGCTTAATAACCATACACAGTGTCAAAACGCAGTAAAGAAGGCAAGTAAGGTGCTAGCTTGCATAAAAAGGGGAATTGAGACAAGGGACTCGGATGTAATCATGCCGCTGTATAAGGCATTGGTACGTCCGCACCTGGAATATTGTGTTCAGTTTTGGGCACCATTGTATAAAAAAGACATCAGTGAGCTTGAAAGTGTTCAAAGGCGAGCTACTAAATTGATTAAAGGCCTAGAAGGACTGGACTATAAGGAAAGACTTACTAGGCTGAATATGTATACACTAGAAAATGAGGCGTCTTCAAATATGTAAAGGGACATCACAAAGAGTTATCAGAGGAATTATTTATTAAAAGAACACAGTTTAGGACACGTGGGCACTCGCTGCGACTGGAGGAGAGAAAGTTCCGAACGCAACGGAGGAAAGGGTTCTTCACTGTTAGGGCAATCAGGATGTGGAATTACCTGCCAGGGAGGGTGGTAATGGCGGACTCTGTAATTGGATTTAAAAAAGGAATGGATAAATTTCTGAATGAAAAAGCTATCCAAGGTTATAATACTTAAAATATCAATGTGGCTAATCCGGGGGTAACATGAGTTATAGTAGCTAACTAGTCATAAAACATTATTCAGCAGGTATGTAGAATCCTCACAACTTAATACAGGTTGAATACGATGGGCAATTTGCCTCTATTCAACCTCAAATACTATGTTACTATCAAATTATGTGACACCCTTATCAGATATTGGTTGGTAATCACCAATGTGTGTAGCAGCTTCAAACCTACTCAGCGCTTGTGATCACTTCAGTCCATTCAGTTCCGGATTTGACGTCACAAACACACTCTGCGTTCGTGCAGCCACGCCTGCGTTTTTCCTGGCATGCCTACGTTTTTTCGAACACTCCCTGAAAATGATCAGTTGACAACCAGAAATGCCCACTTCATGTCAATCGCTCTGCAGCAGACAGTGTGACTGAAAAGCATCGCTAGACCCTGTGTGAAACGACATCGTTCGTTGTAATAGTACGTCGCGCATGCGCAGAAGTGCCATTTTTTTAGCCTTATCGCTGCACAGCGAACAAATGCAGCTAGCGATCAACTCGGAATGACCCCCAATATACAAAGGACTGGATGTAGAGAAGGGGATCGGAGGTCAGTCAGGCATCAGGATCACCCATTAGAGGTCACAAAGGGAGAGTTTCAGCAGGGTCTGGAGTTCACCTCCTGGAGAGGATCAGGGAGCCTGTACATCAGGCAAACAGGTCCAGCAAGGATATAGGGGGGGGGGGGGGGGGGTCAAAGAGAGGCACAGGAAGTTTGATACTATGGCTTGGTGTTCATACGTGCATCCCCCCCACCACCAGAGATGTCACTGCTTTTCCATGGTCCTCAATGTCCTGCTGTCTTCTCCCAAATGCATGTGCTGCTCTCCGGGCGTTCTCTTCCCCTCCTCCGATCTCCTCCGATCTCAAGGCACTGTACCTGGCTTCAGTGATTCATCTCAGAGCCTGCTAATTAAGAGGATGAGAGCAGCACCAAGCTTATAAAGCCATGTTTGGCACCACTGTCCCGCAAGACAATGACAACCGTCCAACATCCCGCAATGGAGGTTAGTCCGCAGGCCGCTCTGCTTGCGGTACTGGGATAGCCACCGTCGGCTGCCTGTCATGAAAATGCATCACTACTGGGTGCGGGGCCACACCATTTTGGCCATAGTTTTTCTTCGGTATGTCTAGCTGGGGCAGGACAGCCCCAGCCTTGTCCCTAACATGCTGCATAGCTTACCCATACATATTTATAAACTAGAATGAAGTCTACATATAGATGTACAGTAGTCATTACATTAATGAGTTATGTCACCATTGTTGAAATGTCAATATTAGACATGACATCTACAGATGTCGACATGAGGAAGGTTAGGGTTAGACATTAAACTGTGGGAGGAGTGGTTAGGGTTTAGCACTAAGGGGAAGGTTATGCGTTAGGGATACTCACCGCCGAAACCACTACAAGATGATCCAGAAGTCATCATGATGTCACTGCCGAACCCATAGTACAAGGTAAGTCACCGCTACATCACCAGGAAGGTTTTGTCGACATTGTAGTCATGTGAACATAATGTCGGCATGCCCTTAAGATCATGTTGACAAAATATACTTCACACTGTCCCATGCTGCTGCCTGGTCGGTAGCCTCAATCAGGTTACTGACCAGGCAGTATCCTAACAGAGTACCAGGAGGGGGGTGCGGTTACTAATTAACTGTGCCTGAGCTACTTTGAGGGGCCTGGGTCAGCTGATGACGGGGATAAATGCCCCTCTGTGTGACTACTGACTCGAGAAATTTGTAATGAGGTGGGCAGGGTCATGTCTCCACTAGGTATCACCACGCCCACTCGGTGACTGGACCCGTGGCAGCTCTCTGCAACCCTGACCTCAGTATGGGGGTAATTCCAAGTTGATCGCAGCAGGACATTTTTTAGCAGTTGGACAAAACCATGTGCACTGCAGGGGGGCAGATATAACATGTGCAGAGAGAGTTAGATTTGGGTGTGGGGTGTTCAATCTGCAATCTAAATTTCAGTGTAAAAATAAAGCAGCCAGTATTTACCCTGCACAGAAACAAAATAACCCACCCAAATCTAACTCTCTCTGCACATGTTATATTTGCCCCCCCTGCAGTGCACATGGTTTTGCCCAACTGCTAAAAAATGTCCAGCTGCGATCAACTTGGAATTACCCCCTATGTGCAAGCAATTCACAATTGTAGTGCATTATACTGTAGTTAGTGTAAACAGAAAACCCTACTATACAAATAAAGCATGGTTTAGCATGCTTATCTATTGTTCATCCTGCTATTGTTAATTGCTTCTGACAGATTACTGTACAGTGGGGCAAAAAAAGTATTTGGACAGCCACCGATTGTGCAAGTTGACCCACTTAAAAAGATGAGAGAGGTCTGTAATTTCCATTACATGTACACTTCAACTGTGAGAGACAGAATCTGAAGAAAAAACAAAACAGGAAATCACATTGTATGATTTTTAAACAATTTACTTGTATATTCTTGTGGAAAATAAATATTTGGACACCTACCAAGCAGCAAGATTTCTGGCTCTCACAGACCTGTTACTTCTTCTTTAAGAAGCTCTTCTATCCTCCACTCGTTACCTGTATTCATGGCACCTGTTTGAACTGGTTATCTGTATATAAGACACCTGTCCACACCCTCAAACAGTCAGACTGCTACCTCTCCACCATGGCCAAGACCAGAGAGCTGTCTAAGGACACCAGGGACAAAATTGTAGAGCTGAACAAGGCTGGGATGAGCTACTCGACAATAAACAAGCAGCTTGGTGATTAGAAATCAACTGTTGGCGCAATTATTAAAACATGGAAGAAATAAAAGATCACTGACAATCTCCATCGACCTGGGGCTCCATGCAAGATCTCACCTCATGGGGTACAAATGATCTTGAGAATGGTGAGGAATCAGCCCAGAACTACACAGGGGGACCTGGTCAATGACCTCTAGAGAGCTGGGACCACAATCACAAAGGTTACCATTAGTAAAACACTACATCGTCATGGATTGAAATCCTGCAGCGCCCGAAAGGTCCCTCTGCTTAAGCCAGCACATGTCCAGGCCCGTCTAAACTTTGCCAGTGACCATCTGGATGATCCAGAGGAGGATTGGGAGAATGTAATGTGGTCAGATGAGAGCAAAATCAAACTTTTTGGTATATACTCCACTCGCCATGTTTGGAGGGAGAAGAATGATGCATGTCATCCCAAGAACACCAAACCCACTGTGAAGCATGGGGGTGGAAACGTGTATCGTGAGATTTTGGGCAAAAATCTCATTCCCTCAGTAAGAGCATTGAAGATGGAACGTGGCTGGGTCTTCCAGCATGACAATGACCACAAACACACCGCCCGGGCAACTAAGGAGTGGCTCCATAAGAAGCATTTCAAGGTCCTGGAGTGGCCTAGCCAGTCTCCAGACCTCAACCCAATAGAAAATCTGTGGAGGGAGTTGAAAGTTCGTGTTGCCTGGCGACAGCCCCAAAACATGACAGATCTAGAGAAGATCTGCATGGAAGAGTGGGCCAAAATACCTGCTACAGTGTGCGCAAACCTGGTCAAGAACTACAGGAAACGTTTGACCTCTGTAATTGCCAACCGAGGTTATATTACAAAGTATTGAGTTAAACTTTTTGATTGTCCAAATATTTATTTTCCATAAGAATATACAAATAAATTGTTTAAAATTCATACAATGTGATTTCTTAGTTTTTTTTTCAGATTCTGTTTCTCAGTTGAAGTGTACCTATCATGGAAATTACAGACCTCTCTCATCTTTTTAAGTGGGTCAACTTGCACAATCGGTGGCTGTCCAAATCCTTTTTTCCCCACTGTATATTTCTTGTTAAGGTGAAGAAGCCATCTAGGAGAACAGGGAGTTTCTCTTTCTCTTTGTGGGAAGGTAGTTCCGAGTAGGGATTTAATATGATATCCCTATGGACGGGATGCAGAGTCAGAATACAGACAGCAGCATCCCAACCATCAGAATCCCTACAGCCCCCCAGAAAGTACCCTAACCCTCCCCTCTCCACTACCATGTGGATGCATAACCCTCCCAGCTTGGTGCCTGTCTCTAACCTACTCTTGGAAATGCCTAACCCTAACCTCCCCTCCCCAGTACCTAACCATAACCTTTCCGTGCCTTCACCCTAAACCCCCTTCTAATGCCTAAACCTAACCACCATCACCCCTGCGAGCATGTCCTGCTGCAACAACGATCGGGATTCTGGGCGTTGGTAAATTGATGCCGGGATCCTGACCTGCAGCAGGATTTTGATACCGGTCTTATGCCAGTCGGGATTCCGGCGTCGGTATTTTGACTGCTGGGATCCCGTCCGGTGGCATTTTAACTGCATTCCAGTTGGAGCACTATGAATCACATGTTTTTTGCCCCCCAATAGCTGGCTATATAATTATTTGTTTAGCCTCCAAGTCTCTGTTCTCAGCACTTTGCTATTAATAACTGTATGGAGGATACTGTATGTAAATGGTTCCGATTAGCTGGGACCAGAGTGCTATAGCTACCACATTCAGAGATCTCTTATTTTGTATACAGCCCCATGGTGCTGTAAACAAGATTCTGTGAATTGGGGGCAATTTGATGTGCTGTTGCTTCCGTATCGCAGGTATTGCCCCCTAGGATTAAAATTAAGCTACTCACGGAGATGTTCAGCATTTCATTGTATTGACAAGTATTGAAGAGTGACTTCACTTGTGTAACTGGGTAAATATTATGCCTCCAAATTAATGCCACAACTGCCATATGTAAATGGGTCGTCCAGGGAATATGAAACTAATGAGACTTTATGCAGTGCCATTTTTAGGGCCAGGAAAGCGTGCAATTGCATGGGGCGCATGTGACCAGTTTCTGAATAGTATTCCATGCGGTCTGGCCATCTGCATGGAGTACTGTTGAAAATGTCCCTCCCAAAATGTCCGCTGCCTCAGAGGAGACAGTTCTGAAGGATGCTAAAGGAGATGGTGGCCATTTTGGGAAGGAAATTTACAAGAGGCAAGGCAGCAGGCGCGAACAGGATTAATGTGTGGGGCATAATAAGGTGTCCTGGGCAGTACTGTGTGGGGCATAATATGGTGCAAGGGGCATAATTGTGTGGTGCATAATGTGGTGCAAGGGGCATTACTGTGTAAGGCATAATGTAGTGCAAGAGCCATTACGGGTGTGTGGCATATTATGTAAGGGGCATTGCGGTATGGTGCCTATTGTGTAAGGAGCATTACTATAATAAAGGAAAAAACAACAAATAATGTAAGGTGCATGAATCATTACAATTTTTTTTCCTGTGGAGGCCAATATCTGGGGGTGCAGGGTGCAAAACTGTGGTATAAGGTAGCCTTTTCCTGTAAGACAATCCTTTCTTTTTTTTTTGCATGCGTACAAATATTTACTTTTAAAAATGTCCATGTGGGGAGGGGGGGTACATTTTTTACTGTTCACACTGGGAGTCAAATAGTCTACAAACAGCCCTGACTTTATGAACCACATGTGCCTTTGGAATACACAAAGTCTATCTGCCCAAAATCTGTGGAATAAGAACTCTGGTCTCCTCCCATTCACATTCTGGGCAAGGCAGGCAGCACTTTTAGAGTCTTCAGATATTACAGAAACCAACACACCAGCAGCCAAACTTATTAGTGGGGTCCTGTCCTGTTCAAACACTATCTGAAGTACAAGAAAGTAGCAGTGCAAAATGTTAACTATGCAATGCATGACAGGTAAAGCTTTCCATATTCTCACTTGATAGTTTGTTACAGATTTCAGCACACATCCGGCAAGTTCTTCCCAATTTCACATCACCTATCATAGCAGTGTATCCAGGGACAGATCTTAAAATAAATATTTAAATGTGATAATTAACTAATCTCTCTATATACCCCCACCCCCTGTGGATGCCATCCTAGTTACATTTTATTTCTGCCTATACTGAAAATAAGGTCCTGACGGGTGCTGCCACCCATGTTGTAGGATGTGGAAAAGCAACTTCAAGGTCCTCCTAATCCGCTGCTTTAATAAAACACAGTATACATGAGGTTAGTGAATCAATTGTCAGACTCCCTGGTAGGTGGATATATTTGCAAAATGACACAGAACACATGTTCAAAACAGTTTATTTTATTTATCCTTTTTTTTTGTCAGACAAACATATTGATTTCTGGACCACAGTAGAGGATGGAAACCTTTCACAAACTTATTTATTTGAAAATACAAATATAAAATTATACTTTCCACATCTATGATGTGAGAGACCCCCATCCACATAGTAATTTACAACAAGGCTTCAAGAAGCCATACACAAAGACCTGAAAGATGCGATGCTTGAGAGATATATATTTATAGATACATACAGAAGTATATATACTGTATAAAAAAAATAATCACTACCAAAGTTCTCATCAGTTCATACTAAAGTATAAAAGTAAGGGCTAGGTCTGCCACAGTGCCATTAAGGTTCATTTGTGTTGAGATACGTAGACCCACCAGTGATGCTTAGCTTTCCATCCAGAAAAAACTTGGGATCTAGAACTTCCAATGTACATTAGCTTCTAGATGTTCTAGCCTACCTCCATTCCAAGAGAGGCACACATATCCTGCACTGGGTGCTTTGTGCAGCTCAGAATAAGCATTGGTGACTCCTGTAATTTCTTCTTATTCCCTATCTACCCTGTTAGATCGAAAAAACAAACCAAATTTTTTTTTTTTAAATAAATTAAATTAATTTGTAATTCAGCTAAAGAACAGTACATTCTGATTGTTCAGTGATTTAAGTAACATTTGGGTGGGCAACTTAGGTTACTTAGAAACTTTACATTTATTTTTATTTTATTTTTTTTGTTTCAGTTTATTTTTTGGTAAAGTCATTACAGTATATTGAAGTATTGCTTAACATACAGAAATCTTAGTGTTTACACATTTGAACAGGCAGATTTTGAAGACTCATGAATAGTTGTAGGATGTCAAAAACATGACCGCATGTACAGTGTATATTGGTAACGGCATCATTCCATTGGTACCATCACACATTTGTTAAGTTCCTTAGACAATCAGTAATAGGCTTTAAAATATCACCTTCAAAAGGAATACCACACAAGACAATTGTTTTACAAGATAAATACAAGTTAGTGTATTTGTAAACAGTTATACATCACACATAAACCATGACTGACTCGTTGCTGATGTAATAAATAATATTGCTTTAGTTGTGTTTATGGCAAACATGTACAACATCTGTGTGGCTATGTCCCTAGCCCTCATTCACACTTAAGGATAAAATGACATTTTTATTGTAGCTGAAAGCAAACAAACAAAATAGAATACAAATTAGTACACCTTCCAGGTCATCATTACCAACAATTACCCAACAATTGAACTAGTCTAGTACAATGTGCCTCATTCATCAGCTGTAAACTGCTGTACAATGATAAATAGATGATAGAGACAGAGCCATGCTACCTTAAAGTCCAAGCTACAAGTTCAACTTAAAGTGAACATCGTGGAGTCTAAGAAAAAAAAAATACGTCAAACTTCATTTTAACCAAGGAGATCGTGCTCATCTATTGGTTGGTGTTTTCAATAAGAATTTAGTATAGAAAATGACATGTTTGTCTCCGGTTAAGAAATGTATTGTATAAGATACAATGGAAAAGCTTGTTATGTTCATTAGCATGTTGAAATGCAGTGCTTAGTATTCTATTAGAACACATCACTACTTTATGCTGGAGTTGAAGTCGGTCTTTTTTCAGGTCACACAAGATAAAAAACAGAGAAACATTATATTTCTAGGTTATTGTTTTCAACCTGTGCCAAACTAACTTTGCTTGTTTTGTTCTCTCTTTGTATCTTTGTTACAAATTCAGAAATGCCACGTGATTAGTAGGGAGACCGTTACAGTATATAGAGCTTTGCTAACATGGGGCCGGATGTAATGAAGTTTGAGTTGGCCAGATGTGTGGGTTCGCTGCCGAACTTGGACGTTTTTTAAAAGAGGCAATCACATACAAGGAAAGCCATGCCTTGTAAATGATTGGCACTTTAAAAAAAATCCGAGTTCGGCCGGAAACCCGCACCTCTAGTCAACTCAGACTTTATTCCATCTGGCCCCGTGGTCTTATGAAGTGCTTCAGTTTGACATTTGGAAGGCATTGTAAACACATAGCCCACTGTGTCTCTATTTAAGAGAGTGGTTTCAAACAAACAAAAAAGTGTTAATTTGGAATGGCTTTCTAAGCTCTATTATAACTACTGCGCTAACAGTGTTTTGCAACAGTGTAAATTAAGCGTACTTTATGGATTATTCTCTTCTTAGTTTAAAGTGCAATGGATGCCCAGTATAGCTTGTGCATTTCTCTGTAAAAGGCACTCAGTAACATACTGTAAGTGTGCCAGCCATGTTGTAATAACTATTTGTGATTTGATGTTATCATTTCAGTAGTATTCAGTAGAGGTGTCATTTATTAAATGCATCCATGCTATTTGTAGAAAATAATAAGCTGTCTTTGTAGAATTAAATATAGTTTTACACCAATCTAGTTAGTTTGCTCTGTTAGCTACAGACAGATAAAAACATTACCCTTATCTAGTGATTTACCAGCCCAGGTGATTTACTTGTAAAACAGGCTGTTTAACAAGCAAATCCACATAACAGAGGAGTGAAATGTAAAAAACATTTACACAAAAGAATCACCTCATTCCAAAAGTGGCCTCAAGTGCTTCCAGTAGTAAACATGCCACACGGCGCATGGGAACTATTAGGTACTAATGCTATTTCACCATGGGATTCCATGGGACTGCAAAGCAACGGCCATTCCACTACTGCACTGCCAGAAATGTCCTGTTACGTTACAATACTCCATTTACAAGTAATTTTGCTCATCTTTACTCTCAGGGCAGGGGCAGTTTAAGAGAAGAAGTCAGGTATGCAGTCTCAGTGCGCCCTCCCCCCAATTCACTGGCCGGAGTATGTGCTAAGCACCATTCCAGAGTCTAATGGACATGAGCAAAGCCTGGTGATTTCTCTACTGCAAAAGTATAGATCTTTGGGAAAATGATGCCCGCACCAGCCTCACCGTTATTACAGCAGCATCACGGTAAAGACAAGTATAGGCTATGGGTTCAGAGTGTGCCCTGCTTACCCTGCATACATTATAAATATTCCCATGGGTCAAGCCTTAGTAGCATGTTTATTTCAGCCACTGTCACCCAGTACATGGGCAGAGGGGGACATATTTTTGATACAGGCTGTGATTTGCCAGGAATTAACAAAAGAGATGTTTATAACTATACTGAAACTTTTCATTTTCAAGCAAAGTATTTGAAAAGAGTAGTCTAACCTGTTATTCATTATGTCTTACTTGGACTGACAATATATTGTCCATATTTTTCCTGATGCTAAAATCACTTACTCATAATTACTAATAAAGCACAGAAGCAAACCATCCCATTGTTAAAATATACTCCACTAATGGCAATATTTCACTCTGAAGCCAAATATACAGACACAAGCAAGCTCTGCAGGGTCGACTCTCTTCATCCTGTCACCTTACCTTGTAAACTGATTAAAGGAGTGCAATAAATGTTCCAATCAATAAGTGTAAGCTGTGCACCCAAAAATAATATTTTTATAGGTGTACAATCTACCATACTGGTTATAGATTTTGAGAGGCATTATTAATAATCTAGAGCCTTTATGTGGCTGGACATAGGGCTAAAGACAAACAACCACTATAAAGCCCATAGCCAACAGACTGCAGGCATAAAACAATGGTGTCCTATATGTTATGCTGCTTTTTCTCTTGTGCCTACAACACTATTTATTTTAAGACGTATGCAGATTTTTAATTAAAGGAACTACATACAAATAAAATCATCTTTACTTAGTACTTGTATTTAGAAGATTATTGTTCTTCAGAAATCTTCATAATAGTCACAATAACATGGCTTCAAGTTTACATCTATGTTAGGTGATTCATCCAATGCTTAATTGAACAGCATTCCAGAAATATCTACAGTATTTTAAAGGTGGCACTAATACAGAATGTCCACACTAAACCACTTTTCTCAAGTGAAATAGAGTAGCTGGAATCTGTGTAGAACAGCAGGTGCATGGGAATCACTGCTAGTCAGACTAGCTCCAAGCCTGTACAGCTGTAGTCACAACCAGACTTACAGATTCACAGCATTCATCACTACTTATACAGAATAACTTCACATACCATACTGGAGAAGAGGTGACAAAAAACTGATACAGAAAAGGATGGACATCTTTGCCAGTGCAGATACTGTACATACATAATTGGTCCGATGTGGATTTGCACTTATGTAGAATGTAATTTATATTAAGAAAACAAAAAGCCAACTATTAGTGCATTTACATTCATATGCAGAGCGGCACTGCATTGCGAGATGCGTACAGCATTGCTCCTGTAGCATATGTGCCAGGTTTGCATCAGTTATACATACACCTACATATGTGTAGACATATCTAGGTTATAAGCTCAAATGAAGTTTGTCATCTTTCCTTTATAGTGAAAAAATGTATTTGCTATTAGGCTTTGTATAATATAGCAGATAACACAACATTCTTGCTCACATAGGAATAAAACCAGCAGAAAAGTATAAGCGGGACTATAATGGTGATGTCACTAGGTGGGTACGGACCCCACTGGGTAACACCATCTTAGGAGGTGACATCAAAAGCAGAGCAGTAAGTGAATACAGTAGATGCCATGAACATGTGCACGGCATCTACACAGTGTCTAGGGGCTATCCAGCAGTTTTGGGAGTGCTGGACATCTCTCCAGAGTGATAAAATGGGATCGTTCCACAAGGACTTTCCCCCTTTCCAGGTGCGGCCCGGGGTCCTGATTTTCTCTGAGTGACATAAACCCTAGTGACATCACTGCTATAAGCTATGCTCAGTCAATGAAGAAATCAACAGTTTCAGAGCCAAATTTGCCACAATCCAATCAGAAGCTGCTAGAGTACCTCATCATGACCAACCTGTATGTGCACCAGCACTCGGGCACAAACAATAGATACAGGTGTATCTGGCTTCTCTTTGCAGGTCTGCATCTGTTCACAATTATGCAAACAGGCCCTTTCTGTACTCTCCTTAGACAAGTCCTTTCCTCCCCTGTCCCACCTCTTCAGACACAAACAGGTACAAGTGGAGATGTACTGTATGTAACCCAGTTTATGCACATTGTTTGTTTTGCGCATGTACAGTACACATTTGAAGGTTTTTACACCACACAAGAAGTAAACTTACCTTGATAAAATATGCTGCCTTTCATTTAGAAGAGTAGTCAGAACAAGTATCAATTCTTTGACTTTTGTTATTTAATATGGCATATTGAGAAACTGTATGGAGTAAAGTTTAAAAAAAAGCCTTGATGTAACTACAGCATTGCAGGAGGATTGAGACTACGCACTGTAGTTGCATGGGTTAAAGCACAGGTATCTGTTGCAGGACTGCAGGAGCATTGCAAGATACTGAGCACTGTGATTGCTGCTGTAGCAGACACTGGAAGATTCACAGTGAGAATTCCACATAGAAATACAAATCAACTTTGAAACAGATGGAAGCCAAGAATAGAATACCGCCTCAAAACTCTGTGAATCTTTCAAGAAAGACAGGCAAGACCATTAGAGCACAAGGCTACCGAGGAACTGGGAGCCACAGTCCTACTGACTATGCTGGTTAAATAAAGATGGGCATCAGTGCACAGGAGCTGTTTCAATAGAAAGCCTCTAAGATGCCTGGCCAGGATTTGTTGATGTGCACAACTATCCAGACATACAGGAATGGGATTGGTCAGTTGCACATGGAAGTGAAAGCAATATTGCTGTGCCCGTAAATTGCAGTTCAGCAACCCTTGCTACGAGGGAACGAGGAACAAGTGACTGACCGGATCTGGTCAGTAGGAGCCACAATCCTCTGGTTTGTGTCAATCATTTAAGTTACACTGAAGACTACATGTTGAGGTAAGAGTCCTAAAATATTTCTTTTGAGACCGACTAAATTAACCTGTCAACTGTATATTCACCTCAGCCGCCCTTGCTCTTACCTCCACCATTATACTTGCCTCCTGTTCCCATCTTCTTCTCCAGATGGTCTATACTGTCTCTACGGTGCGAGTACCAACTCCCACTGCACATGCCTTACATGTTAGATGTAACCTGCACTTCCATGCCTCAGCCATGATGATGTAATTTACATTAGTGGTCAGTTTTATTAAATAGACCTATTACATATCCTAACCATACTTTAGCTCAACTATCTTTTGCTAATTAAAAAGATACCTACTATCATTTCTCCAACCAGCAGAGAAAGAGGTTTTACACTCAGACATACTCTACAGTGTAACACAAGTATCAATTAGAAGAAAAACTGAAACTCAATAGAAAAAAGGTAACTTAAATTACTACTCTTAAATACCCCTCAGACAAGGTGTCACAACTGTGTTTTGAAAACATATTTTTGTGTGTCAGTAAAATGCACTGAAGTCTATAGGATTGCTGGCATACTGTTCCCAAAGCATGTTATGCTCACAAATGCTATATATACTCTTTTCCACCTTGCAGTAAACCCCCCCCCAAAAAACAAAACAAAAACATGTATAGTGCTGGCAGGTACATTTGAAAGGTTTTACCTAACAGTTCTGTAACATTATTCTACGTTATTCTAAATATTTACAAGTGAAGCACTTGTTACAACAGCGACAGGTTGATTACTTATTTTTATTCAGTGCTAAAATGGTCAATTCTCAATTAGCAGATCAAATAAACCGTAAAATTCAGGTCAAAAAGTACCCCAGCCTGTCACATACAAGATGTAAAAAGCTAAGTTACAAAGTAACATTTTCCCTAGCAAGTATAAAATAAAATAAAAAAATTGCTCGAGAAAATATACCTGACATTTTTCCTCAGCGTTATAAGTGGCAGAAATATATTCTGCATCTAAAACCCAGTTGTGACTCCAGCCTTACTACTAAGCTATTACAATGCAGATGGTAAGAGACAAATCCAGATAGTGTATATCAGATTCCAAAGATGGTTACTGAGTATAGTCATCTTAAATTGGTCTGCCACTGGAAGTAGCAGCACGTACTGTAGCTACTTTTATATTACCAGTAAGGGAACAAAACATACTGCATATCAGTTGCAGGTAGAGATTTTTCTAATTGGGAGACATTTGGATTTTATGTATCTGAACAACTGGATTGTAAACCCAGAACAAGATTTGCTAAAATATTAGAACTTCCTACCTGACGGGACTTGTTATAATTGGTGTTTCTACTTTGGACTCAAAGAATATCAAATTTTAATCCATCCATAAGCTTCACCAGAGCTCCTGGGAAACTCTTCCATAGTACTCTACTGAAGCACCGTGGATGGTTTGCTGTTATTTCCCCCCCATGACTTTTCAGACACAGGTATAAAGGGAGGACTCTTATGGGAGAATCCATTATTTATTATAAGTTAAGTATATGCTGATGAAGGGGGTTAACCAAATCTGGCAGCTTCTTATTTGTTGCACCATAATGAGTGCAGTGTTATGTAACTTAAAGGACTACACCTACACCAAATATTTACCTGTAAACTCTCTAGCAGCAAGATGGCAAATGTCTGAATTCATCATCATTTGGTGCTGTGATTAACATATGTAGAGCGTATTGTGACATGCAAACCTAATAACTACGCACAACTATAAGCTTGGGATATAAGTCATATGTTTTCTGCTACTAACTGATACCCCTTTCAGACAATCTCCAAAATCCCGTGTTTTTGCACATGAAAGCGCATCAACCCAGGATTTTGGTATGCCTGAAAGGCACCAACCCGGGAACGTGTTCCCAGGTCGACAACCCTGCAGCTGACCTGGGTTTTTACCGGGTCTTTTATCCCGGGTAAACAACCCAGGTTAAGTGTGAATGGTGCGACCCAAGAATTTACTCCCAGGTCGCACCTAGCTGTCTGTGATTGGCGTTTACTGCCTGGAGGGGGTGTGTGCCAGCTGCTGCGGTCGGTGCTGCAGTATGTAGTAGTAGCAGCCAGCGCAGCCTAGCAACAGCCGTTGTGGTGAGGTCTGGTAGCTGGTGTGTGACATGTATGTGTGTGTGTGTTAGGGATGGCCATTGACCATCGATGATTCAAAATCATTGATGGTCTATGACCGATGTAGAATACTTTTACCATCGAAGGGGGGAAAACCAGATGGTTTCTCACCAATGATTGTTCAGTGCTACCGAATTTAATTTAATATTTTTCCTCATAGTGTCAGGGCACTGAGCTTAGCCCCGCCCCCTGACACCGCAAAGCCAAGCCCTGGGATCTGATTGGTCTGCAGTTTAGTTAACAGAAATGCAGGGGTGACCATCGATGGGTAAAACCATTGATGGTTCCTTTTCAGATGGTTTTACAAAATTGAGGTTATTCATCAATGGTACCATCTATGGATAACCCACCGATGGCCATCCCTAGTGTGTGTATGAGTTTGGCATGTGTGTGTATAGTACATGTATGTGTGTTTGAGTGTGACATGTGTATGTGTAAGACATGTATGTGTGACGTGTTGTGTGTGTATGACATGTGACATGAGAGTAGCCTGGTCTGCACTGGCTTGTAGAATGCCAGGGCAGACCAGGCATATGTCTGAAAGGGGTCAACCCAGGAATTTCCCAGGTCTCAGGTGTAGTGTGAAAGGGGGTCTCCAGCAAAAATCCGAGTTTTTTCAGAGGTGAAAAACCCGGGACTGAGCAGGGAAATTCCCAGGTCTGAAAGGGGTATGATACATATTTTTATAGCATGTGGCTCTCCAGCTGAGGATACACAACATGGGTCTTCAACCGGTGACCCTCCAGCTGCTGTGGAACTACACATCCCAGCATGGACTGCCTCAGTTTTAGTATGCCTTAATAGCAAAACTGTGGCAGGGCATGCTGAGATGTGTAGTTCCAAAGCAGCCGGAGAGCTGCAGGTTGAAGACCCACGATCTACAACAATAACTTCCTGACTTTAAGCAGCAAGCCATGCATTTAGTTAGAGCAGAAGGAAGTGCAGGAGATGGAAATTCATGTATGGAGATGTTATTAAGTGTAGCTGTGAGCATATAAATATTGTTTATTTCTGGATATTTGCATACACAAATCATATACAGGAAATTACCATTGACTTATCCTCGCTGAAGAAAGTTATTTCAAACTCGAATAAAGTACCAGATAAACTAGCCAAGGTAAATCACTGGAGTTGGGAAGCAACAACATTTATTATCCCAGCTCCATCAAATTAACACAAACAAGTGTATGCTTACAATTAGTAGTGAAATAGTGTGTAGTCTCACTTCTAAACAAAAATAATACCGCAAACAAAAATTTGTACTGCATTCCCCACTGAAGTATACTGTAGATAAGAAAATACATCCAAAATTTGCACCGGTTTATGGTACTTCACTTAGAGCATACTGTACATGCCTTATCACTATGTTTAATAAAAGGTAGCTTGGTAACATGATTGCCTTCTGAAATTATTTTCAGATTTTATATTTA
Source organism: Pseudophryne corroboree (assembly GCF_028390025.1). Lineage (NCBI taxonomy): Eukaryota > Metazoa > Chordata > Amphibia > Anura > Myobatrachidae > Pseudophryne > Pseudophryne corroboree. The sequence goes on from NC_086445.1 coordinate 439,061,527, forward strand.
GCACTCTTGGTATAAGAATCGCACATTATACTCTGTTTCAAGAACTTTACTTGGTCAGCTTGTGGACAGGTGCAATAGATATTATAATGCAGTCAGTGAGGTGTGATAGATACATTGTATGTATAGTCATATACTAAAAGGTTTAATTGGCTCTGGTAGATAAAGGTTTCTAATTGTAAAAGTGCTTGAATCTCTCCATTAAGAAAGGCATTAAGAACAGTTGTAGGCCTAGGGTCCAATAAGAAAACACAACCTTAAAAGATTTGATTACCGTTAATGGGAGACACGACCATTGTCCTTGATTAAAATAAGGAGACAACCAAAGCTTTATGCTAGAATAGTTACAAGACCATGAAAGTACTACATGAGCGGGGACTGGAGTAAACCTTGGTCTAGGTAGCCACAATAAGAAACAGAACATGTTCCACAATTAATCTATGGGCCAAAGGAACTCTTGAAAAGGTATATAAACATGTAAAACATATTCACACAAATTATCAATTTCTTCAGAGCATTCTTAAAAAAATATTTGTTTTATCTTAGTAAAATCATTTAATATACCATGCCTCCCTCTTTAAAAAATAAATAAAAAAAATCCAGTTTTGCATATATAGCATTAGCATTTAAGGTAGTATGGCATTCCCCTTTAATATCAAGGGAGGGTAGGGAGATCTGCAAATCCCTATTATAGATTACCAGCATTTTTAGCATTGTGAGACCTTTGGTTAGTTGAAACCACATCAGACTGATGAAATAACAAATAATAAGTAACAGAACAAAAGAAAAAAAAATCACAAGAAAAAAATCTTAAATTAGAGAAAGTTCTATCCTTACTGGTCCTAAATCTGAAGAACTACATCTATGTTTTTCTGTAATTTTAATTACATACATCTACCAATATTCATTATAAGAATAGGAGAAAATGAATTTGTTATGTTAGCATCAGGACAGCACACTTACACAACAGCCACTATTTACACTGCTAAGATATCGGTGAGGACAAAAGAATATTCTATGGGGTGACAGGGAATGAAAAGAAAATATGTATATATATATATATGTTTATATATATGTATATATATATATATGGAAGTACAGTACATTATCAACAATAACAAAATATTTGCTTTTAAAAAAATCCCCTGACTGTAAAGATTAAACTTTGGGGAATAGTTTTTACTTTTTTTTTTTTGTACATTTTTTTTTTATTACATAGAACTGTTTGGTTTCATTTTTTTTTTAAATGATTGACTTTTAATGTAAAAAAAAAAATAGATTTAGTTGAAATGAAAACTTACTTTCCACTTACAATTGTGGATAATAAACAAAGATAAAAAAAATAAAACCATCCTTTTAAGTCAGCATGTTTTCCCTCCCTCACTTATTTGCTATACTGATTCTAATTTACGCATGGTATCACTACCTTATTAACATTTATAAAAATAGGAGTGCAGCAGCTTTTGTTTCAGAAATGTAGCATTCAGTGTCTTGTACTGGCTGTATGAAAAAAAGTACCAATTTTATACATGTAACAGTTAAAATAAACTTGGCATAGATATAAAAAAAAAAAAAAAAAAGTCCTACAACAGTACATTAATGCCATGTATACCAAGTTGTATTTCTAGGATGATGTTATAGGCCTATTAATTGATATTCAAAATTAAAATATCCTTCATAAGCTTCCCCAGGAGAGGACCAAATATAAAACAGCCAAAATAAGCTTGTGCAAATAGGAAATTGTCAGTTTTCCCTACCAGTCACAGTGCAATGATGTTCTATACCTTTATTATTATTTCTATAATAAATTATTCTTTATCTCCTCTATTGTGATAATTAGAGCACTGAGGTATTAAAACAAATGGTTTGCATTCCTAATTAAGAGAACACAACGAATATAAGTAACATATGGTGGATGATGCCTTTACTATATGGCATGTGTCAGTCACTGGAGACAACAAAAAAAGAATTTAACTCAAGAAAAGGACTACAAATACACAGAGCAGCTGAAATGAGTGGACAATTATTTGATCTACAGCAATTTAAAATATATATAAAAAAACATGATGTGTTTCAAATGTTAAATACTTTAAATATTAAAATTGTAGCTTCATTTTCTGTCTGGGTAATTTTTTTTTCTTATCCTCAAAACAACAAAAATAGAACTAGACTTTTAAGCTGTGCACATATTTTAAATAGGTAATATGCTGGTATGACACTAGTACAGTTATCAGGTCTAAACACCTACACAACAAATTTAACAGTGTTAATCTAACTAATAGGGCACATCTTGGCAACTCATTCAGGGTTTAAACTTTACAATGCTGTTTTTTTCCCCCTGTATTGTTCAGAGATGCTGTAGAGTGCTTGCCCTCACAAAAAATATATATATATATTTTTATTTCTCTTTCCTAACAGTTTACATGTAGTTAATGGAAGGTTATTTACAGCACTTCTGTTTGTTTTAAGAATGAATTTCATAAAACCTTAGAATATCACCTCTTTTAACAAGAAAAAAAGCACTTATAGAAAACCGAGGACTCAAAAATTTCTCGTCCTTAAGTTATTGCCGAAAATAGATATAATCAGTTTAACAAAGGGACATCACAAAAAAAATCTACATAATCACCTTAGTCAGCTGCTCCTTCTTTACACTATGTACATCATGAAACTGAATCTTTTCTTCAGTACCAAATAAAACCCTACAATAACTTTTATCATGTGCTAAAAACCCAACACTATATATCTTGTCTTAGAGGGTTATTTAAGGTATTTTTTTTTCTTCTTACATGATTGGTACCGAAGTTGTGTTAAAAGTTCAATCTCTGCTTTGAGCCATAATTATAATAATGAAAATGAAAATAAAAAAAACAAACAAAAATAAATCAACAAATACCCCTAAAGGTGGTTAACTTTAACTAAATGCAATATTAAAATTAAGCATAAGGGTTATTTATAGGTATCCTCAGAATCCCAATGCAAAAGGAAAATAAAAATGACAAACAACGAAAGCAATAACTGTCTGCACATAGTTCTCTTGTGAAGAAAAAGCTGTAGACTCTATATAGTACAGCAGGTTCATGAGATGACGAGATTGAAACAATTGCAGTCCTTAGAATGCCATCTCCAGTTGTGTTTCTGTGTTTATATCTGGTACTATTTATAATTTAGTACTCAAGGTCTGATGACATCATCCAAACGTGGGACCATTCAGAAACTTCGCCCGGTCTTGCCTGGGCATCCAGACAAATTCTACAGTAGGGAAAAATAGAATTAAACTCAATAATATACAATCGTCAGGTGCAAAATATTGAAAGAAAAAAGGGTTTGCAAATGTATTTTATACCAAAGAGAAATGTATTAATACATTTTATTTATGGATCTTTGATTTCACGTTTAAAGGTATTTGTTTACCTAGAAATAAATCAATACCACTTTCACCTCATACATTCAAAACCATTAGGCTTATCTAATAAATATGTTTTAGTACAACTTTACTTGAACCTTAAATAAAATATGAATTAATTTGCAAAATATTTTAACATAGTTGGGGAATAAAGCAAATAAACAGTCATAAGAATCCACGTTTTAGTTTAACAAATAAAAATGTAAAGAACAGAAGAAAATATTCTGAAATATTTCATTAACAAAGCAAAGTTCGTTTATAGATTTGTACCAAAATTGAACTTAAACAACATTTTTTTAATTAACCATTTTCATGTGTCTATGATATCAGATTATCTAAGAATATTTAGTTATTTACATGGAGGACAAAAGCATCTGTCTTAAACAAGTCAGTGAAACTAGCATTTCCAAAAGTACTTATTAATAATCCATATTATTTTTTAATGACTTTGCTACCATATGGCATTCCAGGGAAAGATCAACTAATCTCTACTGGTAAAATTATACATTTCACACTTTACCTTGGTTGGGAAAAGAAAAATGAATTTGTTTACTTAAAACACACATTTGACAAATACTAATTAGGCAAATTAAATATGTCTGAACTCAGCTAAGAAAAGTCACAAACCAAAATCATAGTCTGATGTTGATGTGGGAGTAACGTGCAGTCAAATCAAGCCAACAGTGAGTGGGAAGTGAGAAAGAATGAGATCAACAATTCAAGAGAATGTTAGGCAAATAATTAACCATTCTTGCAGATAATTATTTAGTAATACTGAATTCGATATAAGCTATTGAAAAGTGTATTTATACCAGCAGACTACATTAAGTCATGCAATATATGAATTATTAATTATTTGTGTTGTTATCCAATCATTTTACACACAGATGTAAAAGTAGATAATGCACCAAGGGGTCTATTTGAAAAGAAAGCCAAAAAAACAGCATTAAAAAATGCTGCATTTAGTGAAATTGCCTTTTTTTAATTTGTCATATTTATATATTTTGTAATGTTAGGAATGTTGCACTAAAGGTCTGTTACAACGAGAAGAAAAGGTGCCTGAAGTGGCATCTTTTTGTGGTCTTTTGCATTTGCGAAAGATCGCATAATACTTTCCTTGCCCACTGCACATGTGCTTTCTGGTATGACTGAGGAGCTGATGGCATGAAGCAGTGCAAGTGCACTGCAAACCTATTGTGTGTTCTTTAAAATAGATAATTACCCGGACTTCAATGTAAGCTATGGGGCCAGCACTTGCATTTTGCCTAAAGCGAAAAGGGGAGATCGTAAACCCTTTTCTCCTGCTAAAAAGCATGAGCAAAGGGCACTTTAATAATTTTATAAAAAGAGTTACAAATATGATGAAATAAATGTGTCTGTGTGTAGTATGTGTTAGTTCAATGATAGGGTCCCTTTTTAATATCATCAGCTTAAAAGGACACAAATAGTGGTTGCACAAACTTCACCTACACATAACAATATTAATGATAAATGGTTATTAATACTTATGGCAATGGATCTATAAACCATATCCAACAATGTCTGTTAAATATTAGGTCAAGGAACAATAGAACCCCTAGCCTCAAAATTTTGAAAATAAAAAAATAAAAAGTGCCCACTTTGTAAAAAAAAAGAAAAAAGGTATATTTTATGAAATGCAGGCAGAATCAAATCAGCTACTTAGTGAATTCCAAAACTTCTGTAGCAGAGCAGTATTTCAAAATGGGGGAAGCAGCTCAAATGCCTAAATATTATTTAGTTTCACAAGAGAAAATTAGTTTAATACTTCACGGAAAATTGCAGAAACATTTTATTCCTGAAAGAGGTGCTTGAAGTGCATTGTGAATGACAAGGATGTTGGCATCTATGCAAAATGACTAGAATTTACAAAGTAATACACTGTGATGAATTTAAACATCCGGTTATTGCTATTTTTTAAGGTAATCGCTGGCAAGTGCAAAAAGCAGCTTGTGAAGTATTGCTTTTCTTATTTGTGTGGTACCTTGTTACAGTAAATAGACGGAGTTGATAATGCATATTTAGCATAATAAGGTGGTTATTCCACTTTGTAACATACAACATGAAATGAGCTGATAAACAACAAAATAATCTCATAATAGCCAATAGTGATGAACGTATAATTGAATGGCAATATGAGCAAAACATTTTGCATAGATATCCCTTTCCCTGATAGAAGTGGGAGGAGAGGGGCAGACTTCTATAGGAGAACTGGGGTGGGGGTAGATTTCAAGCTTCCATGTGAGCATTAGGAATTGCCATGTGAGAATTGGGTGGGGAGGAGGATGACATACCCCCCACCCCCCCCAAAAAAAGTAACGTTATAAAAAAAAGTGTTCAATTAAATTATAACAATGATAAAATTATATAATCAGGACACTTTTTCATAAACTAGCAAAGGTCAAAAACAAAGCCGATACTTTAGTAGTTATGACAAATAGTCAACTGTATTTAAAAGTATAATAGAGCCAAAAATCACATTAAACAAAATACATTAGATTGAGCAGGGTTAGCTTTTGCAATGACACTAGAGGATGGATTGAAAGGAGGCTAGAGACAGGAGACATCAGGCTAAAAAAAGGGGCGGGAGGCTACAGTGACAGGGGCCAGGAGGCTGGAGTGGCACGGGGCTGGCAGCTGGAAAGACAGGAGGGTTGGAGTGACGAGGCAGAGGCTGGAAAGACTGCAGGCTGGAAAGATGGGGCAGAAGGCTGGAAAGACACAAGGGAAGGAGGCAACACAGGAGGCACAAGTCTGGTTGACATTTGTTGTATGATGAAGACATTAGCTATATTCCGAAACAAACAGGCCTCTTCCTGACCATGTTATCTCCTACACTGAATATCAACTGAAGACACTGTCTGTCCAGGGAGGTTCGATTTTTTTCAGAGGTCCCTCAATGCAGAGAAACCACCATATAGGTAAAGTACATTTTTATTACGTGCACACAAAAAAACAGTACTGTTTTTTTTTTTTTTTAATGGGGAGTGCAAAAGGGACTTTCACCTGAACTATAATTGGTCTATAAACAGCCCAGATAAGCTATCACAGGTATCCATACTGTAGGGGCAATTGAAGGCAAGAGTCTTCACAAGCAGGGGTGCTCTGAAGAATATGCATATGCCCTAAATGTCTGTTTTTGTAAGAAGTAAGGCTTTATTACTATGATACCCTAACATCCAGCATCCAACATAGCAATTCTTAAAGAAGAATGATTACCTTATTGTAAATTCTATTAATCTGTGGTAAAGAGACAGAGCATGTCTATATTTCAGATTGCTACCAAGAGTGATTTAGGGCCTGATTTAGAGGTGGGCGCAGTCTGGGTCACTGCTCATTCTTCGGTAGCAGCAGATTTGAGAATTTGTTCTAATACCACAGGCGGAGTCTTGTGTAAAAACATGCCCAAAGCTGGATTCTCAGATCCAGTGCCTGCACCCGAAAACACAGCATCATATCCACATCACGACCATCGGGCATCTGAGCAACCCTCACCTAAGCTGCTGGGGCCAGAGAAACTACATCCCGGCACACAGTCGTAGGCTTTAGCACCCCCAAAATGGAGATGGCATATCCCCATTTTGAAAGCCAATCCCCAGCTCCACCCCAAATGCCTGCAGCCTGACAGTCATACTGTGGCTAACGGGATCCGGTCTGAAGATCGACAGTATCTAGGTCGACAATGTTTAGGTCGACCACTATAGGTCGACAGTCACTAGGTCGACATGGATGGAAGGTCGACAGGGTTTCTAGGTCGACGTGTGCTAGGTCGACAGGTCTAAAGGTCGACATGAGTTTTTCACATTTTTTTTCTTTTTTTGAATTTTTTCATACTTAACGATCCACGTGGACTACGATTGGAATGGTAAAGTGTGCCGAGCGAAGCGGTAGCGTAGCGAAGGCACCATGCCCGAAGCAAGGCGAGCGAAGCGAGCCATGCCAGGGGACGCGGTGCACTAATTTGGGATCCCGGTCACTCTACGAAGAAAACGACACAAAAATAAAATAAAATCCTCATGTCGACCTTTAGACCTGTCGACCTAGCACATGTCGACCTAGAAACCCTGTCGACCTTCCATCCATGTCGACCTATAGTGGTCGACCTAAACATTGTCGATCTAGATACTGTCGATTTGATGAACCACACCCGTGGCTAACTCTACATTGCAACCGGAGCAGCGCCACATGTTCACTCCAGCTCCAAACATGCGCAGAATACAACCCATTGGTTACTTGTACTGAATCGGGACTGTGTCAGGGTTTGAATTAGGCCCTACGTGTCCACCATGAGTCGCATGGGAAAGCATCATACAGAAGCCTTATACCATTCATGTCTATAATGTTGTTTTTACTACAAAGATTAAGCCATAAATTAGATGTGAACTCTCAGTTGTATACATTTCTTAATGGCAAGAATTAAAAATAAGTCACCAAAAAGTAATACTAACCCACATTACCAGCAGCATACATGATTGGGAAGGATAGTGGAGACAGTCTCATTCTCCTGAGAATAACCATTCTTATGATTTTACAGACCATTGATAGTGCCAGTGAGATCAAGATCTTAGATATTCACCTAAGAATACTGACCCTCCCATATTTATTGGGTCCTACTAAGGGGGGAATTTAATTGCGGCAGGCTAACCGATACCCTGGGGCTATCCATTTAGCCCCAAAGTCAGCCTGACACTTATCAAGAAAAAAAAGAAGTCCAGAAAATAACCTTGTTTTCGTGCTTGCAGCAGCAAAAACTCATAGTCCGTGAACTTCTGACGGATGCTAAGTGTTTTTGCCCCAAAACAGATAATTTTCCAGGTGCCAATAATGAGCTATAGTTGGATTTCCCGAAAAAAAAAAAAATTGCGGTAAAGTCCTGTTTATAGAGCATGAAAAAGGCTTCGGGCGAATTTCCCGTTTAATGTGTCATACATTCCTGGTATAAGCAAGCTGTGCTTATTGCCAGTGTTTCCTTCGTATCTCTGAGGTACTATGGTGAAGCATGGAGACATATATATTTAAAAAAAAAAAATGCTCTCATATTGCTTGCTACGTAATGGGTCCAAATGGTCACCTGATTACCATGTACATAGCTGCTTTGTAACACAGATGATCATTGGACAAAAATATTGGTCTGGGGAATCGGAAAATTCGTTAGAAACAACCAAACTTTGTTGTTTTGAGCCAGATATCCTTTATGGATATATAGATGGTGTTTCTTATAATTCATTACTAACAAGAGCCAAAAGAGTCAGTAACAGTATATTATAGAAAGTAGGGTCAGATTCTGTACACAGGGCCAAAGCCATATTTCCCAACTGTTTGGCTTGTGGCATCTATTCACAGTGTGGGGAGTTCCTGAGTGCGGGCCAGCATCTACAGGAGTTCTGGGTATGTTCCCAGAGTGATATAAAAGGGGGACATGCTGCAAGGCCACACCCACTTCCTGTTGAGGCCATGCCCTCTTTTTCAGATTAGAACATGTTGGGAGGTATGTCGGAGCAACCACTATACAACTACCTAGGGTGCTGTGAAATGAGGGGTGACGCTGAGGCTGCCTAACACTACAATGAAAGATGACTTTAAAAGGAAATTAAATGAATGGAGCTTTATGGAGACTGAAAACAAAATCAATTGTATTGCCAATAAGAACTACACATAATAAATAGCGTTCCTTTCTCCTGTTAAAAAAACAAAAGCCTTAAATGTATTTTTCATTGTGTTTGCACCTGAAAGCCCAAAACCACATTGTGCATATGTCAAATAGTTTACAACAGTGCAGTAAGTTGCTGTTTCCTGCTGCATTACTCAGCTCTACCTTTAGACATTTTTTTGGCTAATTAGGTCTCGGCAAAGATGGTCATAAGAGAACTGACAATACCTTATAATTTATTTTATATTATAGCTATATGAAGTTATATAGCAGGGGAAGCATAATTTATTTATAGAATTTTTTTAATGACATATACAGTAGATTATACTATTATCAATTATTTACACATTTTATTTTGTATTATCTTTTCTGCAAAAGTGTAGTTAAGAGCCCAAAACCTGGTTTAAATGTGTGAACCAGGAAGGTAGGCGCAATACAGCCCTGCCCGTACACAAACAATTACACATTTTTATCCCTCTGAACAATTAAAGAAATGTAACACAACTGCGCTGTATATTTGTATGTGTAAGCAGCTCAGTATGATAAGTAATCTCTAAGTTTCAAAAAAACGAGCGCTAAGGTATGTACATACCTTAGCACTCGTTTTTGAAACTTAGAAATCCGTCTGAACAATACAAAAGTGCATTATTATTTCTTAGGATACTTACTACTGAAATGTACAGTATACAGGTGAAGGCAGTATTACATGGAAAAAACTGACGGTAGATAAGAAACACTTGGCCCATCTAGTCTGCCCATGTACATGCACACACTAGGGTTAATTTTTTTTGGTCGGGAGCTAATTAATCTACCAGTATATTTCTGGATTGTGGTAGGAAACCCACACAAGCATGGGGAGAATATACACACTCCACGCAGTTAGGGCCATGGTGGGAATAAAACCCATAAACTCAGTGCTGTGAGGCAGTAATGTACTATACACTGCAAATGGCAATACTTGAATTTTGAAACAGAAACAGTTTAATGTAAATTTTTCTATGTGAAAGAAATGGCAAAGAGCAAAAAGACACATACATAATTAAATAGAGAAAAAGTACAAATGAAATAAAATTAGCTATAATCCACATTTGTTATTTTAAGGTAATGTCTTAAATTTAATTTAGCAGTTTAAACATTTTTAAATTTCAAGTAATTGTTCCACAGTTATTAAAGAAAAAATGTCATCTTTTGACTGCATTATTGGCACTTTGCTTAATTATGCAGTGTGGCATTCTCTGAGCACTGGCACTAAGCTGTCAGCCTTTGTTTAGAAAAGTACAGTGTTTATTAGAATACAGCAATGATTTGAGCATTCATAGATTCAATATGGGTTTTATATTGATAAAAAGACAAGTTTCGGACACATTAAGAAGATGATTAGGAAGTTAAGAATTATACAAAAAGAGGATTGCTGAAATTAAACTCTTGCACTGTAGAATTAGCTTATCTAATTATAAGTGTTAACAATATTTAGCAGCGGGTCATGTCTTATTAATTTACTATGCTAGTATGTAGGTACAGAAATAAATAAAGTTGTTTTGCACCTTATGGTCCTCATTCCGAGTTGTTCGCTCGCAAGCTGCTTTTAGCAGCTTTGCACACGCTAAGCCGCCGCCTACTGGGAGTGAATCTTAGCATAGTAAAATTGCGAACGAAAGATTAGCAGAATTGCGAATAGACACTTCTTAGCAGTTTCTGAGTAGCTCCACACTTACTTGGCAACTGCGATCAGTTCAGTCAGTTTCGTTCCTGGTTTGACGTCACAAACACACCCAGCGTTCGCCCAGACACTCCTACGTTTCTCCAGCCACTCCCGCGTTTTTCCCAGAAATGGCAGCGTTTTTTCACACACTCCCATAAAACGTCCAGTTTCCGCCCAGTAACACCCACTTCCTGTCAATCACATTACGATCACCAGAACGAAGAAAAAAACCTCGTAATGGCGTGAGTAAAACTCCTAACTGCATAGCAAATTTAATTGGCGCAGTCGCAGTGCGAACATTGCGCATGCGCAATTAGCGGAAAATCGCTGCGATGCGAAGAAAATTTACAGAGCGAACAACTCGGAATGACCACCTATGTACGTATATGTAACTACATCTATTTTTTTTCTTTTTTTTGCGGGGGAGGGGGGATTTCTGCCCATACAGATTTCCTAACATTCATTTTATATTACACCGCTTAATATGTGTTATTGTAAAACTTCAGTTTTCAAATTATGTTTTTTTGCATTATTATCAAGGAATACTTAATTAGTTTATCATATAATTAATAAGATACAGAATAATACAACACCAAATAAAGGAAAATAAAATATTTAATCACCAGGCTGTGACCTCATAGATATGGCTGTAGGAATGGGCAATAAGTGCAGTAATCGTTTGGTGTACAGCCCTCACCTACTGTTACCTTACCATATACAAACCATCATCTTTGAATATCAATACTGAACGGCGTAAGGAGTTTTGATTTATCCAATGCGTATAGTAGTAGAAAGAAAGGCGACACAGATGTTAGGCACCGAAAGGTTAAAACAATGGTGACATGTTTATGAGTTGATAAAGGAATATAGAAGACAGCAGATTACATGTATATATTTCCATAACATAACAATGATAGAAATTAGAATACCTTAAAGTGAGATGGCAACCAACCACCTGAAACGTTTCAATGGTATCCATTTGTAAAAGCCGTTGCAATCAAAGGCCCCTAAAATTGTACAATTGTTGAGTATGTCAGTACCCTATTCAACAAGAAGACAGCTTCATTTCTGCTAGACACTGCAAGGTTGGCATGAATGTGCATTTTTCACTCTGTATGCTGTACACTTGTAGGCGATGTATTTAACGATGCACAGCACAGATATATAAATGATAGAAATGCAAAAGAAAATTAACAATTTGTGCCATTTCTAACATTTTGTCTTTAGAGGTAGGCAGTGGTAGTGGCTGCTGGGAGTTACAGCAAAACAGACGGCTTAACCTTTAAGTCAGTATCACAAAAATATAAGGAAAACTCAACTAAGAAATGCTGCCAACCACCCCTCATCTGTGCACTGTAATGGCCTTCACAGAAGTATTAGAAAAAGCAAAAACTGTACTTTCATCTGAGCAGCCCGTAGGTCACCATAGACAAGCTTTCAAACGCACAGAGGGCTTTTGCGCTAGGTGAGATATGAAATGAGACAAGTTTGGAAGGTTGAGAGAGGATAAATTACCTTAGTACTGTTGTTAGCTGAATGCTAATGTTTCCTACTTGATAGTACAAACAAAGCAAATGAGATTTTAAGGTTACTATAGTGACATGATAATTGGAAGAGGAATATAACCAGGTGCAAAGGGTTAGTGACTGAGCTGACACTGTACATGAAAACGTAGATACTATTTAGAAGGCGATCCAGTATGAAAAGTTCTGAAAAACAAACAAAAGAACAGGAAGCAATGGGAAATAGTTTTTCTTATTTTATGTGAGAATTATACCTATAAACATAAGAGGCTTACAAAACTCTAGTTACTGTGCACAGCAGGTTTGGTTTGTCTGAGTTTGCTTCATTGTGAAGTGAGGCTCTTTAAATAGGCCCCATAAGGCTCTAACTACTGCAGCAAGCAGATGTAATGCAAAAGTAGAAAAGTCTATTGTGTCTAATACTGTCAGCTTGGCTGATGTCACACTGGATGTTCTCTTTTTTTATTGTGTCAACATGTTTTCTATAAAAAAAAAAAAAAAAAGATGATGAAAAAAAAAAAGTATTCTATGGTTGGAGGGAAGTGGGACAGGAGCAGAGGCCTTACTGTAAAGCAATCCCCTTTTATTCAGTAAACCAAATCATCTCCGTCCTGTTTTTGAATAATAAAGATGCACTATGCATACCCCATGTTATCACTACTGCTCAACTGTCCATGCTTCAGAAGCTAGTGTGTAATATCAGCTCTGCTGTGACAAAATTAAATGCGTATTTTTCATGCGATCTAAACTGTGAATCAATAGTGCATCAAATTTTGCTAATCCCATAACAGATAGTTATAGATACTGTACTATGCTGCATACAGTATTACTGTATACAAACTTGCATCCATTCTGTACAAAGACACATATACACTCCGTAAAACAATTGTGTTTATTTTTCCTGAGGTGTAAGTGCCAAGAACTTCTGTCACTATATAGACTATTATAACTTACAGTACACCCAACAAATACAGCACACTGCATGTAAATACTGTACATACAGAAAATGCATATACATGAGATTCAGTTACTAAGATAAAAAGAGTACATTAGGGACAAAACAGTCAACTACAAAAGAGTAATTTATTTCTGTGATTGTTTTCCCCTAATATATGCTAGAAATTTGGACCTTGATAAGACAAAGTATGCAGCATGGGAGGCATGGCTCAAGAAAAGAGGCTGTTCATGTTTTGTAACTGAATTTCTGCCTCAGATATAAACTGGTAACCTATTAGTGCCCAATACAATGGCATATATCCAGACATATTGTAGGGCCCAGGATAAAAGCTATACAGAGGGTGCACTGCATGGGCGCTGTCAAGATGGCAGATACAAAAAAAAAAAAAAGAGAGAAAATTATCAGTGAAATGACAAATATTCAGATGTGTTATCTAGCCTCAATATTGCACGCAGCGTGCAAAGCCTGGCGTGAACGTGCTGCCAGGTTCAGTGCAACTCTGCTAGCGTTGGGTATCTTTTCTGCTGAAATTGCGCTTAGTCAAAACGCAATGTAACTAGGTCACACCAGGAGCCTGTGCCGTTTAATCTGATATGCAACACTTGTATATCTGTGTGTGACCGACTCGCACACATTGAAGCACAACGTCACTTGGCATGGAAAAAAGGCCCAGCCGCTGCATCATAGCACTTTGTATACAGGTTCAGAGACTCAGTCGCACACAGATATAGAAGTGTTGCATATCAAATTAATCAGCAAAGACTCTGGGTGCATCCTAGTCACACTAAATTGCAAAGAGGAGCATTTTTTCTCAAAATACATGGCCAACGCTATCAGACATTCACGTGACCTGGCGTGCAAAAATGATATATGAGGATCTATCTGTAATATGATTTTTTTTATATATATATATATATATATATATATATATACAAACATATATTTTATTTAGTTTTTTGCATAGATGGTAAATGGTCTACTGCGGTGACTATAATATGAAGTAAAAGGAACGGAAGATTAAGAGGAACAGTTATCACCGTGGTCAATAAGCTTTCAGATGAATTCAGACAATAACTTGGCCAGCCCATGCCATGTGAGAACAAATTCACTACTGTGAGCAATAGGAAAGGCTGGAATTTCCCCTTTCCTTACACCACCACGTATATTCGTTGAATTCTAAAGCGATTTCCTAAATGCACATGGTTGCTTATACATATAGTAGAACAAAAAGATTGTAAGTTTAATTTCCTAAACAATATCTTCCACTTGCCATGCAATATATGTATTTGTTTGTTTTTTATCATTGGGAAAGGGTTATGGTTGGCAGCTTCTGAAAATTTAAATGCACATTCATGCCATCATACAGCAAACAAGAACACTTTGCGGTCTGAAACATAATGCATGCAAATTGGCCAATACATTTCCATTCAGGTTCATGGATCACTGCAGCACAGCAGAACAACATGTACTTTTCTTATTGGATTTAAAATACATGGCCATTAGTAACTAACTTTAAGACCACAATAGTAAATGTAACATTTTTAAAATTAGTTACACATTAGAACACAAAAATGCATGCATATGTTAGAAATCCCTTTCATGTATTTCAATGAAGGATTTTTTTTTTTTTTTGCTTTTGTATAGATTGGGGAGACTTCAGATATCTGGATATTATTGGTCTGTTTCTCTCCTCATACTGTATGAATAGAGGTTCTTGCAGGACAAAGACACCTGAAGCACACAGGAAATCATTGAACTTGGGTGAGTTCATGCATCTTACATCTCACACTACTGTATCTAAACAACCAATGGTTTCACTGCTTAATTATTTTTTAAGTATCTGCATGACATTTTTACCATTTTGCAAATCACGTCCCCTGACTGGTCAAGAGAAACCATTTTAAATGGGTGTAAAGATGCATCCTGTCTGATTATACCAATGCCCCAATGCAATAGACCTTGGGTGCCAAGCTGCTGTTGTATTACTATCACTTTTACAGCAAAGCTTTGTATAAGGTTAATACAATTACATAGACCACCATGTACTGTATGGTTATTTAAATAACAGCATTATAAGGTTTGCTAATAGCTGCATTTAAATATACCTTTGCATGTATGTTTTAAAACTGTGTGTTTAAGAGTACAAGAACTTTAATTGCCCTAGTAAAATACAATATAAAAGAAATTATTTTTGTATAGTGATAATACAGTTTGCAATACAGAAAATATTTTTAAGTCTATAAATAATAAGCAAGTAGCTGTGGAATGTACAGTAACTTGCAGCATCACTTTCAAAAATCTCTGATTTACTAAGAGAACTTGAGCAGTAATTTGTACTGCAGAACTGTCAATCCTGGACATTAAAAGGATGAAATTTACGCTTCCTCATCTACTGGTCCACTGGGCAGTGGTGTAAGCCTATAAAATACTATGTGACATATCTAGCATAGAGCCTACCAGTCAAGGTGGCCATGGCCAATAAAGGTTAAATACCCAAGATTGAGACCAAATATTGGGTAAAAGATGTTCATTTTGACCTTAATGGATGAACAGATATCAGCCAATAGTTTTCTATTACTTTCATAATATAAGAGAGAAGAGACAGTTTGGGCAGTGAAGTGTGCAGTTTTGAAACAGGTCTATTAGTAACCTCAGTGGCTAATATAAAACAATGCTTTTTGTGTCAATAGGTTAAGTGAGCCACATAATAAAAAAAAATGTGCATGCAATTTATTCATTGCCCAAGTAGCGAGTGAGAAAAACCTCCATCGATCATTTTCATTATTACAAAAATAGGAGGACCTCTAATAGACTCAGAAAAGAGATCCATATAATTTTTTCTTTATGTCCCCATTATTACATAGAGATAAATATCGGCCTAGTAAACACTACATATCCATGCCCATTCTCAGTCAGATGGTGAGCAAAAAATTTTCTCAACTGGAAAGGTTAGATGAGCATGTATAAAAAAGTATCAGGCAGTTACATATATCACTGATACTAATGAATTGTACCATGATAATCAGTGGACGTGTACATTAATGAGTATAATAGGAGAGATTGATTTCAGCAATGCAGGGAATTCTGATGTTACCCCTGCTTGACCAAAATATCTATTATCTAGAGGCATAGATCAACATATAAATAGAAAAATTAATAAATAGAAAACTTACAGCAATTCCATGGCCGAAGCCAGAGCCCGGTTGAGGACTTGCTGCGCTAATGTAGTTACCAACACCAGAGTCTTGGCTGGCAGCTCCATAGAGATCGGCGACAGGCCCTGGGCTGTTGGCCCCTGGAAATCCACCTGGTCGAGCTGGGTTGGTGCCTGCCGGGGAAGCGGGTGCGCCATAATTCGGTTGAGCACTGTAGCTATTCAGGACTAGTGTGCAGAGAATAAAGCCAAGTATGAGGGCAGAAGCATAGCATGCTGTGTTATTACAAAGAAAACAGCCAAACTCTAGAAAATAGCAACCTTTGTTTGACCTCTAACACTCAATCAAGGCCATGCGGAACAGGAGCACATACTCAATGGAAACATAGGCCCACACTACCACTAGAAAAGCGTTTTAATGAAAACCTGATTACATACATGTTCAAATAGCAATCATTCAATGTTCTATGGACACCCATAATAGGTGATAAGGAATTAAGAACACTATAGAACAGATGAGGTTGTTTTAAACATTGCATTCTAGGACAATGCAGTTTGTATTTTATTTTTAATTTCTTCTGCAATATTTTGATATGTGGAGACAGCATTCATGTTCCATGCAAACTTCAAAGGATCTGAAAATGTAAACTTATGAGGTGTGTTCTATCTAGTTTGAAGACTACTAGCTATACATTATTGATAATTAATAAGAAGATCAATAAGCGTAAAACCTACAACACATTGTAGGCTTTATATAGTCACACTGATAATGGAGTAGAATGTAAGCTTTCACAAGCAGGGTCCTCTTCCCTCATGTGCTTTTACGTCTCTTACTTAACCTATCTTCTTTTTCAATACTCCCTTTGATGGCACCAAATACCTTGGTTTTCTGCCACCCTGATACCTATTTCATTGCTGTTTACTGACACAGCTACAGTATGTTTATATACCCTGTACTTGTCCTATATTGTACTTAACTGTAAGTCACTGTCTTCATGTTTTGCTTATTTGTTTACTCTGTAATTGGGCTCTGTGGATTCCATGTGGCGCCATATAAATAAATAATAATAATAATAATAATAATATGTTAACTCATTTTAAGTGAAAGAAATGGGATAAATTATAAGGGTCAAATCAATACCTTATTTTCGCATAATAGAATCATGTTACAAATTGTGTTGGGAGGATATTCTGTAAAGTTATTGTTTTAACCTGCTGCCTTGAAATATGCATGTATGTATACACTGTGTATCAACCCTTATCCTACCTTGCCTAACCACTAACATCACAAAAACTCTAATTAATGAGAAAACTATTCAAATGTTGCTCACTGAATACTTCCATATCATGTTTAAGTCTGTCTACATGCAATTGAAGCCTCAGATTGTGAATTGGAATTGGGCATAATTTGGGTCCCACAAATGCAACAACTTAAGATCAACTTTGACCAGCCAAGCCATATTGGAAGTGTTAGTCTTCAGCAGCAAACTACTGTATGTTGCATTTCAACATTTGTAGAGCTTTAATTTGCATTGATATTGGAAAATAAAATAAAATATGTGTAATGTACAGTATGTTGCCATGAGACCAATGTAGAATAATACAATCATAATAATAAAAACGCCAAACAAAAATAAAATCTAAATATATCAAGGGAACAAAAATGATTAGAAATGTAATCTCAATCTTTACCTCTCCCAGGTTTCTACTAACTTTCCTTCTCGCCTCCTTTCTCATTCCTTCTCCTACCCTCAGTTTCTCCTGCTCCCTAAACCCATAGCTGCACTTACATTTTATCCATAATTTTTTTATTACCTGCTCCCCCACTCCACTCCAGTTTATCCCTTTCTTATGTTATTCACTAGTATTGTCTCTTACAACCTAACTAGTTTTTTTAGTATGTGTTTATACAGTGCAGGGCCGTAACTAGCGCTGTGCAGTGGTGCCTGACACACAGCGCATATGCACTGTGGATTCAGGACCACCGGCAACACCCGCTCGGCAGCGTAGCCACCGCACTGTGATGTTCACTCGCCCGCCGTGTAGCTCAGTTGCATTGTCCAGCTACTTCTTCTCACATAGGTAGCCGGGCAGCGCTGCAGCTCATTTTTTGTTATCACTCCCCTTTCCCATGAAGTCACACCCCTATATTTCTGCCATGTGCCTTTGTCGCACACTGTTCCTATTCTAAATATGGTGTGTGTGGTGGTGGGGGGAGTGTGTGAATGCGCACCAATTATTTTTCTGGCACAGGGCACCAAAATGTCTAGTTACGGCTCTGATACAGTGTCCGGTGTGATAGCCTAGTCTTACTGGTTAATTATTCTTATACGGTTTGTCCAGTTTTGTTGTGTGTACTTTGCTTACCCTTTGAATTGTACCATTGTTTATGTACATTAAGAAGGGGGAAAAAAGCGCCTGTCTTAACAAAATAAACCAAATATTAGAAGCTGGGCTGAGATGTGAAGAGAACATACAAAATCAATATATACATTTTTATGTGCTATATGCCTATACAAAATAAGGATTAAAAATGAACTTGTTTTCTTATATAATTGTTGGGATGAGGCACTACCATGGCTTTAGCACACAGGTGGATCCACTGATAACCTTAACAGACAGCATGAGTAAAGAAATACAGATGTACAAAATATCTCTAATATATTACATACTGTAGCAATATGCCTACAGTGTGGAACATCCTATATAGCTGCATATCTTTTAATGATCACTAAAATATTAACTGAATGTTTCAATAGTATACAACTGTTCAAAGCACTACAGGGTTGTTGTTTTTTAATAAAAAACTAAGCAACTAGAAAAACACGGGGTTGTGCTTTCAGTGTAATCTGGTATACCATACATAAAAAGCTTAATAAAATACATTCTAAATATACACTATGAATACAGCGGCTTAACTCTTTAGATAACATCTAACATTGCTTAAGGGCACAGCAGCTTTCAATATCTTACGTAGAAAGCAGACAATTTATTTAGCAGATGTGAAACTATAATAATCTAATATTATGAAACATACTAAGGCAATCCATTTGCCCAGTAGAATTTTAATGCAGAGCACAAAACCGAATGAATACAACTCTGCCTTCTCACTACACTAACAAAGAATGGCACTGATGGGAAAGAAATAGGCGGTGAATGCCAAGGCCCTCTTTCTGATATTAACCATTAAAAAAAGGCGACCAGAAAAGCATCTGGTTCATGGCAATCATACTCTCCAATATTTCAACAACCAAAGGAGAGACAATTAAAATTAGTAATAATAGACGTTCAGACCCTTACACCCACATCAGCACTGTGGGGTAATAGTGTCCATAACCTCATTTCAAATGGTTGCCTGCACTAGTTACATTTACACCCACCTACCAAAACCTGCTAGAACCCAAGATCCCACACATACAGTAAATTAGAGAGTGTCTCAATAGCAGATAGCTTCTGAATCAGGCTGCTACCTGAGCAAATAAATCACAGCTGGTGGTTTTTCCTTTAGGTCTGGTGCCCTCTACTAGCATGGGTTGCTGAGACCATAGATATGCGCTTACCTTGCCTTACTTTCAGACGTACATTAAGCAACATTCATGTGGCCTGATGGTGATATTTGCGCTTATTGGAATGTACATCATACTGTATGTCACAGTAGCCCCCAATTTTATACAATGAAGGTAGCACAAATAGGACATTTCATGCATAGTCATATTGCTTGTGGGTTACGGTCGTTAGGTAGGTCGACACTTATTAGGTCGACCACTTAAGGTAGACAATGCCATTAGGTCGACATGCATTAGGTCGACAGGTCAAAAGGTCGACGTGCATTTTTCAAATTTTTTGGATTTTTTCATACTTGATCCACGTGGACTACGATTGGATCGTAGTCCACGTGGCGAAGCGAGCCATGCGAGGGCACACAGTGCACTAATTTGGGTTCCACGTCACTTTACGGAGAAAACGACACCAAAAACAGTCAAAATCCTCATGTCGACCTTTTGACCTGTCGACCTAGTACATGTTGACCTAATGAACATGTCGACCTATTGTCCCTGTCGACATTCCATGGTCGACCTAAGTTGTGTCTATCCAACGACCCATACCCCTGCTTGTCCAGATGAATAATTAAATGGTTATCAAAATATAACTATAAATGCCACCAAACAATATTCAATGTAATCTCTAATATAAATTTACAAGCAATTGTTCTTGCTTTTCAACATTTATACACCAGGGGAGGAAAAAAAAAATAGGATTTTAATTACCTACCGGTAAATCCTTTTCTCGTACTCCGTAGAGGATACTGAGGTCCACATTAGTACCATGGGGTATAGACGGGTCCACTAGGAGCCATGGTCACTTTAAGAATTTGATAGTGTGGGCTGGCTCCTCTCTCTATGCCCCTCCTACAAGACTCAGTCTAGGAAACCGTGCCTGAGGAGACGGACATACTTTAAGAGAAGGATAGAAAGATAGCGGGAGATTCCGAACCAGCACAGACAAACTAGAGGAAAGCCAAGCTAACCAAACTTTAAACCAGGAACAGCAACAGCTGAACCAACAATACTTAACCAAGTAATAGTGCAGGAATAAACGAAGCACTGAGCGGGCGCCCAGTATCCTCTACGGACTACGAGAAAAGGATTTACCGGTAGGTAATTCAAATCCTATTTTCTCTTACGTCCTAGAGGATACTGGGATCCACATTAGTACCATGGGGATGTACCAAAGCTCCCACACCGGGTGGGAGAGTACTGAAGTTCCTGCAGAACTGATTTACCAAACTGAAGGTTCTCAGAGGCCAAAGTATTGAACTTGTAGAACTCAGCAAACGTGTTCGAACTTGACCAAGTAGCTGCTTGGCAGAGCTGTAGAGCCGAGACACACCGGGCAGCCGCCCAGGAAGAACCCACCGACCTTGCAGAGTGGACCTGCACAGATTTTGGAACTGGCAAGCCTGCCGTAGAATAAGCATGCTGGATAGTAAGCCTGATCTAGCGAGCACTAGACTGCTTTGAAGCAGGACACCCAATTTTATTGGGATCATAAAGAACAAACAGCGAGTCAGATTTTCTGTCACATAGATCTTCAAAGCCCTCACAACATCCAAGGACCTTGAAGTAACAGAGGTGTCGGTAACCACCAGAACCACAATAGGTTGGTTGATATGAAACGCAGACACCACCTTAGGAAGAAATTTCTGATGAGTTCTGAGTTCAGCCCTATCTTCATGAAAAATCAAATAGGGGCTGTTGTGAGACAATGCCCCCAGCTCCGACACACGTCTTGCTGAAGTCAAGGCCAATAGTGTGACGGTCTTTCACGTAAGAAACTTTCCGTCAACGTCCTGTAAAGGCTCAAACCATTCCGATTTTAGGAACTGCAACACAACATTGAGATCCCAAGGTGCCGTAGGAGGCACAAAGGGCGGTTGGATGTGCAGAACCCCCCTAAAAAATTTCTGAACCTCAGGGAGAGAAGCCAATTGTTTCTGGAAGAAAATGGGTAAGGCCGAAATCTGGACTTTTATGGAGCCCAAACGTAGGCCCACATCCACACCTGACTGCAGAAAAAGGAGAAAACGTCCCAGTTGAAATTCTACCACAGGAAATTTCCTGTTCTCACACCAAGAGACATATTTTTTCCAAATACGGTGGTAATGCTTAGACTTTACCCCCTTTCTGGCTTGAATCAGGGTTGGAATAAGCCTATACGGGATCCCTTCCGTGCTAGAATTTGGTGCTCAACCTCCATGCCATCAAACGTAGCCGTAGTAAGTCTTGATAGATGAACGGCCCCTGTTGTAGAAGATCCTCACAAAGAGGTAGAGGCCACGGGTCCTACAGGAGCATCTCCAGTAGATCTGCGTACCAGGCCCTTCTTGGCAAGTCCGAAGCAATGAAAATTGCTTGAACCTTTTCCCTTTTTATTCTTTTGAGAATTTTTGGGATCAATGGAAGTGGTAGAAACACGTACACCATCTGGTAGACCCATGGAGACACCAGAGTGTCCACCGCCACTGCTTGTGGGTCTCTCGACCTGGAACAATACCAATGGAGTTTCTTGTTGATCTGTGGCATTCCCCACCGACGTGTCAAGCACCCGAACACCTCCGGATGAAGACCCCACTCTCCTGGGTGGAGGTCGTGTCTGCTGAGGAAGTCTGCTTCTCAGTTGTCTACTCCCGGGATGAAGATTGCAGACAATGCCACAGCGTGTCTTTCTGCCCAGAGGAGAATCCTTGTTACCTCTGACATGGCTGCTCTGCTCTTTGTTCCTCCCTGTCGGTTTATGTAAGCTACCGCCGTCACATTGTTCGACTGAACCTGAATGACGTGATCTTGAAGAAGATGTGATGCCTGTAGAAAGGCGTTGTATATGGCCCTTAGTTCCAGAATGTCGATTGGAAGGATGGTTTCCTGACTTGACCATTTTCCTTGAAACTGTTCGCCCTGGGTGACAGCTCCACAACCTCTGAGGCTTGCGTCTGTGGTTAGCAGAATCCAATTTTGAATCCCGAACCTTCGGCCCTCGGTCAGGTGAGAAGTCTGAAGCTACCACAGAAGAGAAATCCTAGCTTTTGGCAACAGACGGATCCTCTGGTGCATGTAAAGATGTGATCCGGACCATTTGTCCAACAGATCGAGCTGGAAGGGCCTTGCGTGAAACCTTCCGTACTGCAGTGCCTCGTAAGAGGCTACCATTTTCCCAAGGAGGCGAATGCATAGGATGCACCGATATCGGGGTTGGTTTTAGAACATCCTGTACCATCGACTGGATTACCAATGCCTTGTCTAAAGGAAGGAATACCTTCTGTGCCTCCGTATCCAGTATCATCCCCAGGAACGGAAGCCTTCGTGTTGGTTCCAGATGAGATTTTGGTAGGTTCAGAATCCACCCGTGATTCTGGAGTAGTCGGGTTGAGAGGGCAATGTTAACTAACAACCTCTCCCTGGATGGTGCTTTTATCAGCAGATCGTCCAGGTACGGTATTATATTCACTCCTTGTTTGCGGAGAAACATCAACTCTGCAATTACACCTTGGTGAACACCCTCTGTGCCATAGAGAGGCCAAATGGCAGGGCCTGAAACTGGTAGTGACAGTCCTGTAATGCAAACCTTAGATAAGCCTGATGAGGCGGTCAATGAAGGTACGCATCCTTGATATCTAGAGAGACCAAGAATTCCCCCTCCTCCAGACCAGATCACTGCTCTCAGAGACTCCATCTTGAACTTGAACACCCGTACGGGTTCAACGACTTGAGATTTAAAATAGGCCTTACTGAACCGTCCGGTTTCGGTACTACAAACAGGTTGGAATAATAACCCTGGTTTTGCAGCTGAAGTGGAACAATGACCTGAGTCTGTACCAGTTTTTGAATGGCTTCCTGTAAAGTCATACTTGCTTCTTGCCTGGTAAGGCTGATTTGAAGAATCTGTGAGGTGGGAGTTTCTGAAAACTCCAGTCTGTAGCCCTGGGCTATAAGATCTTTGACCCAGGGATCCTGGCATGATATTGCCCATATGTGACTGAAGTATCTTAATCGGGATCCCACCTGCCTGTCTTCCAGGCAGTGCGGTCCACTGCCATGCTGAAGGCTTAGAGGAAGCAGAACTGGGGTTCTGTTCCTGTGAACCAGCAGTTGCTGGTTTTCTGGGTTTACTTCTATTGCCTTTGAAAGCCATAGAAGAACCTTTGGTTTTGATTTTAAATTTCGCTGTCCGAAAGGACTGCAGAGTTGGAGCAGAATAGATTTTCCTAGCTGGGGGGGGGGGGGGGCGCTGCGGAAGGAAGGTATGTAGACTTACCCGCAGTAGCCTTGGAAATCCACGTATCCAGTTCAGCTCCAAACAGGGTCTCACCTGTAATTGGTAGGTTTTCCATGCCTTTCCTGGAATCCACATCCGCAGCCCACTGGCGTAGTCATAGGCCCCTGCTTGCTGACATTGCCATGGCCATGGTGCGTGCACTGAGCAAACCTATTTATTTTATGGCCTCTACCATAAAAGTTGCAGAATCCTGTATATGCTGTAGAAGTAAAACTATCTCCCCCTTGGATAAGAAACCTAACTCGTCAATTAGATTACCGGACCATTTAGCAATGGCCCTAGTGATACATGCGCAAGCAATAGTGGTTCTCTGGGCCACCCCAGCAGCTGTGTACAGGGATTTGAGAGTGTTCTCAATTTTGCGGCCAGCCATGTCCTTTAAGGAGGCTGCCCCAGGGACAGGTAAGACTATCTTACGTGACAACCTAGATACCGATGCGTCAACAATCGGTGGATTTTCACATTTTTTTTCTATCATCCTGAGGAAAGGGAAGGATGTGAGTAATCTCTTAGTGATCTGAAACTTTTTATCAGGATAAACCCAGGTTTCTTCAAATAGAGAATTCAACTCTTTTGATGCAGGAAAAGTAGCACAGGATTTCTTTTTTACATTAAAATAAGATACCGCCTCCTCCTCTGTCACCTTATCAGGAATCTGCAGAACGTTTCTAATAGCTTCTATCAGAGCCTGTACCCCCTGTGACAGAGCTGCCCCCCCCCCCCCCCACTGAGTCCACCTCACCCTCCTCTGCATCTGACACCTCATCATCAGTGTCAGCCTGCAGGATTTGAGCCAGTGTACGCTTTTGTGGATAAATGGAAGGAGTCTGAGGTGCTGGAGTGGTGCCTGAATCTCTATTCATCAGGTCATCCACAGACTGTCTTAAGTATTGCATCTCTTTCTCATTCTGGGATAATGTTAGAAATAGTCAAGATCATCCCTTTCAGTAAATCCAACCATGCTGGTTCGGACCTACTAGCGTGAGAATGTGTACTATCCTGAGTACACTATAGTGATCCTCCTGGGGAAGAAAAACACTCTGCCGTGCATGAAACACACTCCTTTGACATTGTAAATGTGAAATCACACCCCATACACAGAAAAAGGTTAAGCACAAGTAACCCACACAGAGCTCTGCTAGGGAGAGACAGAGTGTTTTGGAGCCAGCCACACAGCGCCCTTACTGCTAATTGCAAGTTTAGCTGGGTCGCAGGCTAAGTACCCTGATAAGTGGTTAGTACACTAATAACGTTCCCCGCCCCCCTTGCTATGACCCCCTGATACCGCTGAGGTAATCTGAAGTCCCTCCGGAGGAGCTGCGCTTCTCTGTCAGTCTGTCACTGTGGATCTGCAGAGGAAAAATGGCGCTGGTGAGCTGCTGGATCTGCTCATAGTGAAGACCCGCCCCATCAATGGCACGCGGCCTTCTTGTTTTTTTTAATACTGGCTGAGATGTTTGGTGCTTAATACAGTGAACCAGGGTCCCTGTAAGGGTATTGCCAGTGTGGGTAGTTTTAGATGGCTCAGCTCGCCCCCTCATAAGCAGTGCAGCCGCACTGTTCTGAGCCTGAGGACACAGCCTGCTCTCAGAGCTGCGCTCCGTACCCTCATGCCGCCATAATAGCCGGCGACCCGCTAACCGGGATGCCGGCATAGCACTCACCAGTCTTCTGTCTCAGTTAGGGGTGGTGGCATGCTGTGGTAATGTACGCTCACCGTGGTGGGGCTTGCGAATGGTTCCCGCAGGAGCTCAGTGTCATGTCAGCGGGGAATGGGACCATTAATCCAAAAGTGTTTAAAAAACCCAGAAAAAAATTGCGTGGGGGTCCCCCCTCCTAAGCATAACCAGCATCTGGCTCTTTGAGCCGGTCCTGGTTGTTAAAATACGGGAAAAAAATTGACAGGGGATCCCCCGTATTTTTACAACCGGCACCGGGCTCTGCGTCCGGTCCTGGTGCAAAAAATACGGGGGACAAAAAGCGTAGGGGTCCCTCGTATTTTTAACACCAGCACCGGGCTCCACTAGTCAGAGAGATAATGCCACAGCCGGGCGAACTGTTATATCGGTCCCTGCGGCCGTGGCATTAAATCACTAACTAGTCACCCCTGGCCGGGGTACCCTGGAGGAGTGGGGACCCCTTAAATCAAGGTGTCCCCCCCCCCCCCTCCAGCCACCCAAGGGCCAGGGGTGAAGCCTGAGGCTGTCCCCCCCATCCAAGGGCTGCGGATGGGGGGCTAATAGCCTTGTGTCAAATAAAAGAATATTGTTTTTTGTAGCAGAACTACAAGTCCCAGCAAGCCTCCCCAGCAAGCTGGTACTTTGAGAACCACAAGAACCAGCATGCGGGGGGAAAAACGGGCCCGCTGGTACCTGTAGTTCTACTGCAAAAAACCCCCCCAAATAAAAACAGTACACGCACACCGTGAAAGTAAAACTTTATTACATACATGCATGCCGACACACACATACTTACCTATGTTCACACGCCGACTCTGTCCACTTCTCCAAGCAGAATCCACGGGGTACCTGAAAATAAAATTATACTCACCAAAATCCAGTGTAGATCTGTCCTCTTCTACTTGTAATCCTCGTACTTGGCAAAAAAATATAACGCATTTACCCGGACCACGCACTGAAAGGGGTCCCATGTTTACACATGGCACCCCTTTCCCCGAATGCCGGGACCCCACGTGACTCCTGTCACAGAGGGTCCCTTCAGCCAATCAGGGAGCGCCACGTCGTGGTACTCTCCTGATTGGCTGTGCGCGTCTGAGCTCAGACGGCGCATAGCACTATGCCGCTCCATTATCTTCAATGGTGGGAACTTTGCGGTCAGCGGTGAGGTTACTCGCGGTCAGTAACCTCACCGCTGAACCGCTTTTATTTGACACAAGGCTGTCAGCCCCCCATCCGCAGCCATTGGATGGGGGGGGGGGGGGGGACAGCCTCGGGCTTCACCCCTGGCCCATGGGTGGCTGGAGGGGGGGACCCCTTGATTTTTTGCAGTAGAACTACAGGTACCAGCGGGCCCATTTCCCCCCTGCATGCTGGTTCTTGTGGTTCTCCAAGTACCAGCTTGCGGGGGAGGCTTGCTGGGACTTGTAGTTCTGCTACAAAAAACAATATTCTTTTATTTGACACAAGGCTATCAGCCCCCCATCCGCAGCCATTGGATGGGGGGGGGGGGGGACAGCCTCGGGCTTCACCCCTGGCCCTTGGGTGGCTGGAGGGGGGGACCCCTTGATTTAAGGGGTCCCCACTCCTCCAGGGTACCCCGGCCAGGGGTGACTAGTTAGTGATTTAATGCCACGGCCACAGGGACCGATATAAAAGTGTCCCCCGGCTGTGGCATTATCTCTCTGACAAGTGAAGCCCGGTGCTGGTGTTAAAAATACGGGGGACCCCTACGCTTTTTGTCCCACGTATTTTTTGCACCAGGACCGGACGCAGAGCCCGGTGCTGGTTGTAAAAATACGGGGGATCCCCTGTCAATTTTTTTCAAGTATTTTTACAACCAGGACCGGCTCAAATAGCCCAAGGCTGGTTATGCTTAGGAAGGGGGACCCCACACATTTTTTTCTTGATTTCTAACCCATTCCCACCCCTTCCCACTGAAAAACATGCTCTGATCTCTCCACATTATTTTAGTCAGTTAAAAAAAAAAAAAATTCTTTAAAAAAATATATAAATAATACTTGTGGCTTCTAATAGACAAACCAAGTAGATAATCCCTTCTAATATAAATAGATATGCTATTAGCAACAAAAAAAAACACACAAAAAAACATGTTTTTAATTTTTTTTATTAGATTCTGCCAGCAAAATGAGGCGTACTGAAATTGACGAAATGACTGTCGAAAAGCACTGTTGTCGAATCGACATTCTTCAATTGAATATACTTTTGTCGAAAAGCCGCATTTTTACCATTGCAGACATGTCGAATTTGACAACTGTCGAATTTCAAAAAGTCGAATCTGAAACGGCCGTTTTTTTGTCGAAAAGTACTGTATTGCATTGTCGAATTTTTTGTGTGTCGAAAATGCCCCGTTTTTCGACATTTGCAGCAATTCGACCGCAATTGCATATACCCCATAGTGTATAAAAATGTTACTTTCAATAATTACTTGTACATATTACAATTTCTCAGTCTCAATTTACAGAATGTTTAAATAATATCATAAACACCGAGCTGACTTCATATGATGATTTTCTATTGTTGTAAATAATTTCCTGGTAAATACGTGTATGATGATATATGGACACATCTTCTATAATAAGCACCCAAATACTGCAAGCTCACTAACGCTAGTGCCGCCCATTTGTCAAGGGGGTGGAAAGAGGATGGGATGTACATGTTGCCAAGCAGACTGTAAATAAAAAACCCACCAGTTATTTGAGCTGTCTTGCTATTGAAAGAAAAGAGATGTGATTGTAGGCAAACAAAAGCAATTAAAGATAAATAAAAGGAAACTCTTAATTAATGTGTTTCTGTTCTTACTAAACATGCGAATGGTTCTCTTTCCTTTTTTCATTTTACTATGCACACAATAAATATGCATGTTGCTCTAGCCATGGAGTCAGTGTGCAATCAGTCAGGGAAAAAATATTTTTGTTACGACAAAAACAGACTTGTACAGAAGGGCTTTTATAAGATATTAATCTATTTGCCCTAGTCCTTGACCATATTTCCCCTTAACTTCCCTCAGTTGTGCAAGTTTAATTTGCCATTGAGTCTTTGAAAGACGTTAGAAAAAGAGATACAGTAAAATATTTTGTTGGCGGAGCACTCATCAATATTCAAAAACATAACTTTTATTAATATATGGAGGTATCAAGTTATATCTCAACAAATAACACAACAAATATCAAAGAAGATAAACTGGATCCGATTCAGATGTGGACAGAGCTGTTATCGCTGTTGCTTACATGGAAGCAGCAACGATAACAATAAAAATGGTACTGCAGTAGGAAGCGTCACGCCTCTTGCTTGCACTAGTGTTCAAGCTATGACTTAGGGTGCAGCATCGGATTATCTGAGTCACTATCAGCCGGCTGTTTGAACCAATCTGAGTCTGATATCGCAGACCTGTACTACACACATGCAGTATAGGTCCAGCGCATACGCAAAGTACCGAACAATTGTACATGGCAGCACGTGCCGCACCTCCATCCGCATCTGAATTAGGCACATAGGGGGGAATTCAAATGTTTGAAAAGTCGGTTGGGTGTCTGTTTTTCCTGTCTAGGAGATAGGAAAAAACAGACACCCAGCTGACTTTTCAAACATTTGAATTCCCCCCATAGAGTGCTGAAAGACACCCAACTGTCTTTTGAAACATTTGAATTTTCCCCATAGAGTGCTGAAATGTGAAGTGATAAAGACCATGTAATCAAGACCATCTAGGCCATCGGTTCCCAAGGAGCACTAACGGTCCATGTTTTAAGAATATCCATGGCTCAGCACAGATGGTTAAAATAAGATTTTACTTACCGATAAATCTATTTCTCATAGTCCGTAGTGGATGCTGGGGACTCCGTCAGGACCATGGGGAATAGCGGCTCCGCAGGAGACAGGGCACAAAAGCAAGCTTTTAGGATCACATGGTGTGTACTGGCTCCTCCCCCCATGACCCTCCTCCAAGCCTCAGTTAGGTACTGTGCCCGGACGAGCGTACACAATAAGGAAGTATCTTGAATCCCGGGTAAGACTCATACCAGCCACACCAATCACACCGTACAACTTGTGATCTGAACCCAGTTAACAGTATGATAACAAAGAAGTAGCCTCTAAAAAAAGATGGCTCACAACAATAATAACCCGATTTTTGTAACAATAACTATGTACAAGTAATGCAGACAATCCGCACTTGGGATGGGCGCCCAGCATCCACTACGGACTATGAGAAATAGATTTATCGGTAAGTAAAATCTTATTTTCTCTAACGTCCTAGTGGATGCTGGGGACTCCGTCAGGACCATGGGGATTATACCAAAGCTCCCAAACGGGCGGGAGAGTGCGGATGACTCTGCAGCACCGAATGAGAGAACTCCAGGTCCTCCTCAGCCAGGGTATCAAATTTGTAGAATTTTACAAACGTGTTCCCCCCTGACCACGTAGCTGCTCGGCAAAGTTGTAAAGCCGAGACCCCTCGGGCAGCCGCCCAAGATGAGCCCACCTTCCTTGTGGAATGGGCATTTACAGATTTTGGCTGTGGCAGGCCTGCCACAGAATGTGCAAGCTGAATTGTACTACAAATCCAACGAGCAATAGTCTGCTTAGAAGCAGGAGCACCCAGCTTTTTGGGTGCATACAATATAAACAGCAAGTCAGACTTTCTGACTCCAGCCGTCCTGGAATTATATATATATATATATATATATATATTTTCAGGGCCCTGACAACGTCTAGCAACTTGGAGTCCTCCAAGTCCCTAGTAGCCGCAGGCACCACAATAGGTTGTTTCAGGTGAAACGTTGACACCACCTTAGGAAGAAACTGGGGACGAGTCCGCAGTTCTGCCCTGTCCGAATGGAAAATCAAATATGGGCTTTTTTAAGACAAAGCCGCCAATTCTAACACTCGCCTGGCCGAGGCCAGGGCCAACAGCATGGTCACTTTCCATGTGAGATATTTCAAATCCACAGATTTGAGCGGTTCAAACCAATATGATTTGAGGAATCCCAACACTACGTTGAGATCCCACGGTGCCACTGGAGGCACAAAAGGGGCTGTATATGCAATACTCCCTTGACAAATGTCTGGACTTCAGGAACTGAAGCCAATTCTTTCTGGAAGAAAATCTACAGGGCCGAAACTTGAACCTTAATGGACCCCAATTTGAGGCTCATAGACACTCCTGTTTGCAGGAAGTGCAGAAATCGACCTAGTTGAAATTTCTTCGTGGGGCCTTCCTGGCCTCACCCACGCAACATATTTTCACCACATGTGGTGATAACGTTGTGCGGTCACCTCCTTCCTGGCTTTGACCAGGGTAGGTATGACCTCTTCCGGAATGCCTTTTCCCTTAGGATCCGGCGTTCAACCGCCATGCCGTCAAACGCAGCCGCGGTAAGTCTTGGAACAGACATGGTACTTGCTGAAGCAAGTCCCTTCTTAGCACCCGAGGCCATTAGTCCTCTGTGAGCATCTCTTGAAATTCCGGGTACCAAGTCCCTCTTGGCCAATCCGGAGCCACGAGTATAGTTCTTACTCCTCTACGTCTTATAATTCTCAATACCTTGGTTATGAGAAGCAGAGGAGGGAACACATACACCGACTGTTACACCCGCGGTGTTACCAGGACATCCACAGCTATCGCCTGAAGGTCTCGTGACCTGGCGCAATATCTGTCCCGTTTTTTGTTCGGGCGGGATGCCATCATGTCCACCTTTGGTCTTTCCCAACGGTTCACAATCATGCGGAAAACTTCCCGATGAAGTTCCCACTCTCCCGGGTGGAGGTCGTGCCTGCTGAGGAAGTCTGCTTCCCAGTCGTCCACTCCCGGAATGAACACTGCTGACAGTGCTATCACATGATTTTACGCCTAGCGAAAAATCCTTGCAGTTTTGCCACTGCCCTCCTGCTTCTTGTGCCGCCCTTTCTGTTTACGTGGGCGACTGCCGTGATGTTATCCCACTGGATCAATACCGGCTGACCTTGAAGCAGAGGTCTTGCTAAGTTTAGAGCATTATAAATTTGCTCTTAGCTCCAGTATATTTATGTGGAGAGAATTCTCCAGACTTGATCACACTCCCTGGAATTTTTTTCCCTGTGTGACTGCTCTCCAGCCTCTCAGGCTGGCCTCCGTGGTCACCAGCACCCAATCCTGAATGCCGAATCTGCGGCCCTCTAGAAGATGAGCACTCTGTAATCACCACAGGAGAGACACCTTTGTCCTTGGATATAGGGTTATCCGCTGATGCATCTGAAGATGCGATCCGGACCATTTGTCCAGCAGATCCCACTGAAGAGTTCTTGCGTGAAATCTGCCGAATGGAACCGCTTCGTAATAAGCCACCATTTTTACCAGGACTCTTGTGCAATGATGCACTGACACTTTTCCTGGTTTTAGGAGGATCCCGATTAGCTCGGATAACTCCCTGGCTTTCTCCTCTGGGAGAAACACCTTTTTCTGGACTGTGTCCAGAATCATCCCTAGGACCAGCAGACGTGTCGTCGGAACAACTGCGGTTTTGGAATATTTAGAATCCACCCGTGTTGTCGTAGAACTACTTGAGATAGTGCTACTCCGACCTCCAACTGTTCTCTGGACCTTGTTCTTATCAGGAAGTCGTCCATTTTCTTTGAAGACGAATCCTCATTTCGGTCATTACCTTGGTAAGGACCCGGGGTGCCTTGGACAATCCAACGGCATCGTCTGAAACTGATAGTGACAGTTCTGTACCACGAACCTGAGGTACCCTCGGTGAGAAAGGCAAATTTTTGGGACATGGAGGTAAGCATCCCTGATGTCCCGGGACACCATATAGTCCCCTTCTTCCCGGTTCGCTATCACTGCTCTGAGTGACTCCATCTGGATTTGAACTTTTGTAAGTGTTCAAATATTTCAGATTTAGAATAGGTCTCACCTAGCCTTCTGGCTTCAGTACCACCATATAGTGTGGAATAATACCCCTTTCCTTGTTGTAGGAGGGGTACTTTGATTATCACCTGCTGGGAATACAGCTTGTGAATTGTTTTCAATACTGCCTCCCTGTCGGAGGGAGACATTGGTACAGCAGACTACAGGAACCTGCGAGGGGGAAACGTCTCGACATTCCAATCTGTACCCCTTGGATACTACTTGTAGGATCCAGGGGTCCTGTACGGTCCCAGCGTCATGCTGAGAACTTGGTAGAAGCGTTGGAGGGCTTCTGTTCCTGGGAATGGGCTGCCTGCTGCAGTCTTCTTCCCTTTCCTCTATCCCTGGGCAGATATGACTCTTATAGGGACGAAAGGACTGAGGCTGAAAAGATGGTGTCTTTTTCTGCAGAGATGTGACTTAGGGTAAAAAACGGTGGATTTTCCAGCAGTTGCCGTGACCACCAGGTCCCATGGACCGACCCCAAATAACTCCTCCCCTTTATACGGCAATACATCTTTGTGCCGTTTGGAATCTGCATCACCTGACCACTGTCGTGTCCATAAACATCTTCTTGCAGATATGGACATCGCATTTACTCTTGATGCCAGAGTGCAAATATCCCTCTGCGCATCTCGCATATATAGAAATGCATCCTTTAAATGCTCTATAGTCAATAAAATACTGTCCCTGTCAAGGGTATCAATATTTTTAGTCAGGGAATCCGACCAAGCCACCTCAGCTCTGCACATCCAGGCTGAGGCGATCGCTGGTCGCAGTATAACACCAGCATGTGTGTGTATACTTTTTAGGATATTTTCCAGCCTCCTATCAGCTGGCTCCTTAAGTACGGCCCTATCTGTAGATGGTACCGCCACTTGTTCTGATAAGCATGTGAGCGCCTTATCCACCCTAAGGGGTGTTTCCCAACGCGCCCTAACTTCTGGCGGGAAAGGGTATACCGCCAATAATTTTTTATCGGGGGAAACCCACGCATCATCACACACTTCATTTAATTTATCTGATTCAGGAAAAACTACAGGTAGTTTTTTCACATCCCACATAATACCCTTTTTTGTGGTACTTGTAGTATCAGAAATATGTAACACCTCCTTCATTGCCCTTAACGTGTGGCCCTAAAGGAAAATACGTTTGTTTCTTCACCGTCGACACTGAAATCAGTGTCCGTGTCTGGGTCTGTGTCGACCGACTGAGGTAAATGGGCGTTTTACAGCCCCTGACAGTGTTTGAGACGCCTGGGCAGGTACTAATTTGTTCGCCGGCCGTCTCATGTCGTCAACCGGCTTGCAGCGTGTTGACATTATCACGTAATTCCATAAATAAGCCATCCATTCCGGTGTCGACTCCCTAGAGAGTGACATCACCATTACAGGCAATTTGCTCCGCCTCCTCACCAACATTTTCCTCATACATGTCGACACACACGTACCGACATACAGCACACACATAGGGAATGCTCTGATAGAGGACAGGACCCACTAGCCCTTTGGGGAGACAGAGGGAGAGTTTGCCAGCACACACCAAAACGCTATAATTATATAGGGACAACCTTTATATAAGTGTTCCTCCCTTATAGCATTTAATATATATTCATATCGCCAAATCAGTGCCCCCCCTCTCTGTTTTAACCCTGTTTCTGTAGTGCAGTGCAGGGGAGAGCATGGGAGCCTTCCCACCAGCATTTCTGTGAGGGAAAATGGCGCTGTGTGCTGAGGAGAATAGGCCCCGCCCCCTTTTCGGCGGGCTTCTTCTCTGGAGTTTGTGATATCTGGCAGGGGTTAAATACATCCATATAGCCTCAAGGGCTATATGTGATGTATTTTTCGCCATACAGGTATTATACATTGCTGCCCAGGGCGCCCCCCCCCGCGCCCTGCACCCTCCGTGACCGCTGTGTGAAGTGTGCTGACAACAATGGCGCACAGCTGCAGTGCTGTGCGCTACCTGATGAAGACTGAAAGTCTTCTGCCGCCTGGTTCCGGACCTCTTCAATCTTCAGCATCTGCAAGGGGGGTCGGCGGCGCGGCTCCGGGACGAACCCCAGGGCGAGACCTGTGTTCCGACTCCCTCTGGAGCTAATGGTGTCCAGTAGCCTAAGAAGCCAATCCATCCTGCACGCAGGTGAGTTCACTTCTCTCCCCTAAGTCCCTCGATGCAGTGAGCCTGTTGCCAGCAGGACTCACTGAAAATAAAGAACCTAAAAACTTTTTCTAAGCAACTCTTTAAGAGAGCCACCTAGATTGCACCCTGCTCGGACGGGCACAAAAACCTAACTGAGGCTTGGAGGAGGGTCATGGGGGGAGGAGCCATTACACACCATGTGATCCTAAAAGCTTGCTTTTGTGCCCTGTCTCCTGCGGAGCCGCTATTCCCCATGGTCCTGACGGAGTCCCCAGCATCCACTAGGACGTTAGAGAAATCATATTGACTGAGGTACTAATCAAGTCACCTGTGACCATGTTTGAATATAGCTAAAACCAGGATGGTTACTGTTCCATGAGGACCACGTTTTCGAACCACTGATCTAGTCAGTCAAGCCATGATACTTTAAAGCAGCGATAACATAAAAAAAATATCAAATACAATACAAGTGACAATGGTCACATACAGATGTGTCCAAATACATCTAATCTTAATACACCATGCAGCGGGAGATGCATGGTGCAAGTGAGCTGCCAGATCCCATGCAATTAACATCGGACGTGATGTGAATAATACGTATCTGGGAGAGACTGTTGACTAAATGGTATGCAACACTTTTATATCTGCGTGCATCTGAGTTTGTAAATGAAGCACAGCGGAAACTGCCATGGAAAAAAGGATAGAGTGAAATTGTTTTCAGCAACATCCATCTCTGATACACCCTAATGAAACTGCTCAGCTTTCTGACTATATTATTTAAATGCTATAACCTCCCACAGCCCACATGTGCGTCAGCTGAAAGCAGATGATTTTTTGCACTGGAGTTAAAATTACAAAAGTTGGGTAGTGGCACAAGGTCTGATGGCTTCAAGGATGTTTATTAATAGGAGATTGTAGATGTTCTAATCTCCACAACGTTATATTCTTTTTGACTGCATTATGGATGGGAAGCCTTATCTCAGAGAAATAGAGGCTAGCACCATTATAACGCCTAAAGAAGGTAAAGATAACTACAGTTGTGCCAGTTGACACTTTCTTCCTGTACTGTATGTCTCAAACTTTCACCCACATTGGCTTTTCTAGAAGGTTTCTCACTAGTGCCAAACTTCTGTATACCCATCCGTAGGCTAGAAGTCATGGTCAATGGTTTGCCCTCAGCTTCCATAACCATTATTAGTGCAGAGGCCAGGACAGCCCCCATTTCCATTTCATTTTTGCCCTGGGAATAGTTATAGAGTAGCTAGTGATGTATACGGATAGGGTTATTGGCTTCAGATAACATTAGTATGCATGTGGTAGGGAATATAATATACAAATCTCCACTATGACAGGTACTGATTGAACCATTATCTGTAAACACCTCTTATTATGAAGGCGTCCTCAGAAAAACCAAAAGACAACAGAAGCAGTATTTTAGGAGATCAACCATCAAGAGAAATGGTGGTAAGCAGCAGGGCCGTAACTACGTGTGTGCCAAGTGGGCTTGGCACACAGCGCAGTTGCCCTGAGGGCGCACGGCCAGCGGCATGTAATGAGTCAAATTGACTCATTACATGCCGCCTCTGAAGTCTGCGCCGTGCGCCGCCGCCGCACTGAGAAGAGCAGCGGAGAAGGAGGGACGGGGACTGGAGCCGCAGCAGCGCTATTTCATTGGTAATAAGCGCCGCTGCAGCATCCCCCTCTCCTTCCGTATTGGCTGCCCGGCGCTGCTGTGGATGCTGGGATGTGGTTCCTCCATCCCAGCATCCACAGCAGCGCCGGGCAGCCAATACGGAAGGAGAGGGGGATGCTGCAGCAGCGCTTACTACCAATGAAATAGCGCTGCTGCGGCTCCAGTCCCCCTCCCTCCTCCTCCTTCTCACCTGCCTGCACCGAGGGAGCTGCACGAGGAGCCTGTCAGCGGGGAGATGGTAAGTATGTCTCTCTCTCTCTCTCTCAGGGGGACACCGTCTGCCATAATGTGTAAAAAGGGGACCTGGCTGCCGCAATGTGTAAAAAGGGGGCCTGGCTGCCGCAATGTGTAAAAAGGGGGACTGGCTGCTGTAATGTGTAAAAAGGGGGCCTGGCTGCCGCAATGTGTAAAAAGGGGGCCTGGCTGCCGCAATGTGTAAAAAGGGGGACTGGCTGCCGCAATGTGTAAAAAGGGGGACTGGCTGCCGCAATGTGTAAAAAGGGGGACTGGCTGCCGCAATGTGTAAAAAGGGGGACTGGCTGCCGCAATGTGTAAAAAGGGGGACTGGCTGCCGCAATGTGTAAAAAGGGGACCTGGCTGCCGCAATGTGTAAAAAGGGGGCCTGGCTGCCGCAATGTGTAAAAAGGGGGACTGGCTGCCGCAATGTGTAAAAAGGGGGCCTGGCTGCCGCAATGTGTAAAAAGGGGGCCTGGCTGCCGCAATGTGTAAAAAGGGGGACTGGCTGCCGCAATGTGTAAAAAGGGGGACTGGCTGCCGCAATGTGTAAAAAGGGGGACTGGCTGCCGCAATGTGTAAAAAGGGGACGCTGTCTGCCGCAATGTGTAAAAAGGGGGACTGGCTGCCGCAATGTGTTAAAAGGGAGACTGTCTGCTGTAATGTGTAAAAAGGGGGACTGTCTGCTGTAATGTATAAAAGGGGCTCTACCTGGTGTAGTGGCGCTACTGTGCAGCGTAATTTGAATAATGTAGACTACTGTGCACCGTAGTATGAATTGCTATTATTTTGTGTCCACGCCCCTTCCCCATGAAGCCACGCCCCTATATATTTTTCACGCGCCGTAGGCGCGCACTGCCCCTATCTTACATGGGGGGGCACCAATGTCGTTTCTTGCACACAGCGCTAAAATGCCTAGTTACGGCACTGGTAAGCAGTTCTGGAACAAGGCAACTTAGCTACCTATGCTGGCAGCACACCTCGAACATATCACGTCATGCCAAGGGTGTGCCATGTCCAAGATGTACTGCACTACCCAGGAGATTCTTAGGATGCTCCAGGAGGCTGTAGAGTACTTGCAGCTCTGCCCCAGGGTCAAGAGCCCTGGACAACGGTACAGTTCACACATCCCCAGTTACAGGAGAGACATCAATAGATCAAAGTACTGTAAGTTGTTCAAATTGAATGTAAAAGTGGGCAGATTTTTATTTTTCACAAAAAAGCAAAATGCAACACCAGGAAAATGACACCGTGCCATTTTCCCAGTGATTTCTGCATGGTACTGCCGCGCTGCAGGACTCCGGAGTGTAAGTATTAAAAATAATGGGTGCAGGGTGAGTGGTGCGGGTCCCCCTGGATCCCGGTGGCCCATAAGCACCGCACCCGTCATAAATATGCCAGTGCTGGAAGGAACACAGTGAAATTACATTAAGGTTCTTAAAGAGGGTATTTTACAGAGACAACAAGACATTCAACTGTCATAGTTAAGGAAGTTGAAGAATGTGAAATATTTAAAGATACAGCAGAGCAAAAATGAAGTGGCAAGGTAACATGTTCGCACACAGCGCTTTCAGAAATAAATATAGAAACCCCTTCATTCATAACAGACTCATGCTGAATGGATAAAGATGCTGACACACTAGATCTCAAACAATTCACTTCTTTTTGTCAACACAAAATATTAACACAGAATAAGTCTGATATCTAGAGAGAACGGTTTCTGCTTATTGATTAGACAATTTCTGAGGATATTACAAAGCAAGAATTAAAAACTATTATTTTGTGAGGAGAAACATTTTGACAAATGCAGAAGAACAAAACTGAACAGAAACTCAAAGGTCAGAGCAGTATTAATTTTGACAAGGATTTTCAATTTAGTTTTAGTCGCTTAGTTTAAATTGTAGTATATTGAAAGTCACATTTTAGTCTTTTTCTTGTCAGTGGATCTCAGTTTTCATTTTAGTCTAATTTTAGTCAACTTTTGCAAACAGTTTAATAATACTGTAATGGATTTTGCTGAAGAACATTTATCTAAAATCCCCTTGAGAAGTTAGTATACCTTTAACTATGTGTTTAGTAATCTAGGCTCAGTGGGCTGAGAATGTGTTACATACTGAGTCTGACTTACTGTAGTGCTCCTGTAGACCATAAACAAATGAATGCCTTTAGTTTGTTAGAACAAACAAGTGCAACACACAATCATATTTCCTTCACAGCAGGTCATATTTAATTTCTGCAAGTATATAGAACACATAATTGTTCTTTAAAAATGTAATACCCTACTTCCAGAGTTAATTTTGACTAGAATTTAAAACTTAGATTTAAGGGGGGTACTCACGGAGAGATCCATGCTTAAAATCTAAGCAATCTGACTAAATTGCTTAGATTTTAAGCACAGATCACTCGTGTGTACCCCCCTCAGCGATGCGTGGCCCCGCACATCGCTATCGCCGGTGCTAGATTGGCCTGCATGCAGGCCAATCTAGCACTTCGCTCATTTCACCCGCTGGGTGAAATGAGCGCCCCCCATCCTCCCCCGCATCGCTCAGCACACATCGCGCTGTGCTGAGCGGCGGGAGAGATGTGTGCTGAGCGGTTCGCTCAGCACACATCTCTCCTGTCTATATGGGCCTTTAGTCTTAGTCGCTTTTTTTTTTTTTTTTTTGCTTTGTTTTAGTTACAATTAAGTCAGTGGATCTCAGTTTTCATTTAGTCCTCAAATAAACTGTAGTTGATGAATACTTTTAGACAACATTTTCATCAACAAAACTGACACTGGGTCAGAGCTCCGATCTTGGATTGCTACCAAAAGGAAGCACTGAAAAAGTATGATGAATTCAACAAGCAACTGTGTAATGATATGGAATACTTGAAAAGTAATAAGAATTTGAGATAGGAAATATATGAATTCCAAGATCAGAAGCTTTTAAAAGAAACATGAACAATTTGTTAAGGACCTGTCTGAGCAGCTGAAGCAGCCAATATAAGTGAAAACACAACTAAGGGTGCATACACACGGTGAGATTCGGACTTATCCGATTCTCACCGTGCGACAGGGGGCCGGGTCGGCACTTAGCCAGTATCGCAAGCACATAATGAGTGTGCTTGCGATGCTGGCTATGTGCGATGTCAATCCTGACTATCTCTTCTATAGAGATAGCCAGGATTGACTTGCCTGCACAGCCTATTTTTTCTGCCGATGCCGACCGCGCGGGGCCGCGCATCGGCATCGGATCGGGATCGCAAGGTGACTGTCACCTTGCGATCTGCACTATCTTTTCTTCCGATTCTGACTATATAGTCAGAATCGGAAGAAAATATCTTACCGTGTGTACACACCTTAAGTTCTGGGAAGTATTGGGCTAGCCAATGAGATAAAGGCTCTTCTATGGAAAGAAACATTGACTCCCAAAAAAGAGTTAATTTATTGTTACCAACTGCCAGAGAAAAGCGTTTGTATGTGAAACAAATTTGTAAATGATTTTGATGTTGAGTTTTCAGCTAAAGAAAGTCTCTTAAGGAGATAAAGGAGAGTACAGAAGAAACATAATAAAATGGACCAAGCTGTAAGTCCAGAAAGCACTGGAGGACAATAACTCAAGGTATGACACTGGGGGGGTATTCAATTTAATGCGATGTTGACTAGCACCGGGAAATAATTAACATGCCCAGTCCCAGTAAACTGCATGTTATGACTTAAGTGAAAGGTGTGATGCTGTTCGCACATGTGGTATGCCAGCAACTTGCATCATGGCACTAGATTACTTGGATTTCTGCTCGCACCATAGTAATGTGCAAGCAGAAATTCTCTAGTTGCGGGTTTATAGTGCTACCATATGATTATCTCTGGGCACTCATTCTCTGTGCTACTGTATTCAACATCGCGTTCAACTGAATTCCCCCTACTGAGGACATACATTGGCAGTAAGAAGACTGACCAAGGTTTATTTTTGATTATGGATAATCTGTCTGTGAAACAGGCTGATAAACTGCTTACCTCTGATTGAAGGTATAATTATCATACAGGAAAATTGTGCCAAGATAAAACCAGAAAGTAAGCAGCCACCAAACCAGAGAAAATTTGCGCAAAAGATTAAAACAAGGTTTCACATTAAAAGTAAAAAAAAAAACCCATCACAACATTCTTTTACCTCTTGCTCTAGCCCCATTGCATCATTGGAGTTTGTAAGACTGAACTTTTGTTTTGCCCTTCTGCTGTGTTTCAATATTTGCAGCTTTGGCATTTTTTACACCACACTACGTGGATCAGGTGTTTCCACTAAACTCTCCCTTTAAAATAATTTTTAACTATAGTCATACATCAACAGTTTTGAATTCTATAGTTTACCAATTGCTAATGTCCTACCATCAACCTCTCAAAGAAGCCAGTGAACTAGCCTGGGAAAGACGTGGGGGAGATTCTGGACATCAAAGAGAGGTCTATTATATGTTCAGAGGTAACAAAAAGCTTTGAATTGAAAATGCAGTTAAAGCTTTACTTAGATGATTCATGGTTCCCACCCACTTCCATGCAATTTTTCCTGCCCTTCAGATGGATTACATACGTTTTATGGGCGGAGGGGATGCCGGCTGTCAATATCCCGACAGCAGCATCCCGCTCGGCAGAATGTCGGCAGCAAGGTGAGAGCTAAGCGTCTCTGTTCTTTTCTTTGAAAGCTTAATTATTCCATCTGTGAACATAGAGCAGATGCGACTTGCCAGAAAGCTCCAGCTTTGACTCATCTGTCCATAGCACATTCTCCCAGAAGCATTATGGTTTTGTCAGTATACATTTTAGCAAACTCCAGTCTTGCTTTTTGATGTTTTTTTTCCTTCAAAGTAGAGTCCGTCTGGGTCTTCTTCCATGGAGCCCAATACTACTAAAAAAAAGCATTGCTGTACCTTGACCTTAAAGTTTAGCCTGCATCTCTTTGGAATTTGCCTTGGGTCTTTTTCTACCATTCTCACTATCCTTCTGTTTAATACGAGGTCAATTATGGTCATGACCATAGAGGTAGGCTACAGAGTTCCCATACAGTTACTGAATAGTAATAATAGCAGGTATTTGTGTTGTACAGCAAGCAACTGCCTGCTCTTCTACCAGACCCTAGTATTATGTAAGACAAGAGAAGCAGTTGGAAGAGCAGGACATCAGTGGAGGTTTCCTGTCCAATGAGGAGGAACAAGTGGCGGTATGTAATAAAGTCCGAAATCGCCAGAAGTGTGGGATGCTGGACGATTTCGGACATTTTTTTAAAGGGGCAAACACAAGGCAAAACCGTGCCTTGTAAGTGATTGACCCTTTAAAAAAAACAAAAAACGTCCAAGATCCACCAGCATCCTGCACCTCCGGCGAGCTCGGAGTCCATTACATCCCGCTGATAGTGTGTATCTACGGTATACAGCCTACGCTCATTACGGATTTGAAAGCACTGAGCACTGCTAAAGTCTCTGCTCAATTGTGCGTCAAACTGACAGCTGAGCTGGGGAAAAAAATGGTGCCTGTGGATAACGCAAGGCCAAACAGGCTGACTGGTACCCGCAGCACAAGCTTCAGTTGGTACGCCACAAAGCACAAGTAATAAAACTAGGTAAATAACAAATAAACCTACTTACAGAAATGCTGAACTTATATTCTATACAAATCAGTGACATATATTTAGAATACAAGTGCCATTTTCGCTCATCTGGCCGCGCCATAAACTGTATTAAAATAACCTGTATATATTGTTCCAACACTGATGAAGCCAATCAATAAAAGCATTTCTGCTATGAAGTAAGTCCTATAAAATACATGTTCAGATGATTTAAAAAAAAAAAAAGTGTAAGAAAGACTTGTAAGTGTAAAATGTCAAGCTATGAATAAAATTATTCTGGAGAGTGTGTTTACAGTCAAACCTTATAATTTAAAGTAAGTGATAACGCAGTGAAGTCATTTTAGTTTATCGAACGCTCATATAATGCTGTATTCATTCGCACTGATCACAGAGCTGAATGCGGAAATTATGTTTGTGACAAAATCTCTCCTACACATTCATAATATTCTACATTTTCCAAGGGAGTAGTGGGTGTTCAAGTCAACACATTAAGTAAACAAATAACCGGGTTGAAAACTATATCTGTAGGAGGTAGTGAAGAGATATTTACTGACAATAAATCTATCATGTTACAGAAAAGAAAATGGAAATATGATGTAATAAACTGTCCGCTGCTGCTTCCTTAGTGCACATCTATCACAGCCATGATTATTAAATTAAAAGAGATCATAGGTGCACCTGGTTTCACACGTACCATGAGAAGACTAACAATGTATGTAGCATAGGAAATGTTCTGCTGTTTATTGCAAAAGGACCAATACTAGTATGGAACCTTGACAGTCCTGCAAGCTCCTCTATTATACAAACTACTGGTCATCATTCAAAATGGTCTAAGCACACAGATGGACATATCATTGCAGCTTTATGTAAGCCATTACGGGCCTGATTCTGAGTTGCAGGATACTGTGACCACTTTGGTATCTTTTGCCACAGTCGTGTCTGTGACTTTATGCTAATGTTGGTGCTGGTATCAGCTCTTCCCCTGGTGTATATGCATGCGACTGAATGTGCAAGGACTGAGACGCCCACTTGAGCATCTTTAGATGAGGATGTAATGCTACTTGGTGGATCTTTAGAC
The DNA here is from genome assembly GCF_028390025.1 of Pseudophryne corroboree. Taxonomy (NCBI): domain Eukaryota; kingdom Metazoa; phylum Chordata; class Amphibia; order Anura; family Myobatrachidae; genus Pseudophryne; species Pseudophryne corroboree. The sequence goes on from NC_086445.1 coordinate 439,105,095, forward strand.
AAAACCATTTGTCACCGCATCAAAACTTGCATCAGCCCCATGCTACTGTACTTGCAGATTTTCAACCAGAGAATGACCTCCAAAGTGATCGATTAATCATCTGAGTTGGGAAACAGTTATGCAACATGCCTGCAACTTCTGCCCGCATGATGTGTTCGGTGGGTGAGGGAGGGATTTCACTAATGCCGCCCCTTTCCCTGGATCTCCCTGGTTATATTTTGCATGTGCAGGACAAATGGAGCACCCAAAAGGGGGTCTGACAGCCAGGAAAAGTGGCAGGGGCTGAGTGCTGGTAATATCAGAGGTGGGGGTGGCTTTTGCTGTGAATGCAGAGGGGTGCAGGCTGTAAAACTGGGGTACAAGACCATCATTGTGCATCTGATTAGGCACCACTCAGGAATGCCCAGCTCATTTCCACTACATCTCTGAAACTGTGCATATCCATTGCAACTGCAGTTGTGTGTGTACACACAGTGTAACACATGCACCATATAAATTTGTATGGATTTTTGCACATGTGGAGCAGAAAAAATAATATTTTAAACCTACCGGTAAATCTTTTTCTCGTAGTCCGTAGAGGATGCTGGGACTCTGTAAGGACCATGGGGATAGACGGGCTCCGCAGGAGACATGGGCACTTTAAGAAAGACTTTGACTCTGGGTGTGCACTGGCTCCTCCCTCTATGCCCCTCCTCCAGACCTCAGTTAGAGAAACTGTGCCCAGAGGAGATGGACAGTACGAGGAAAGGATTTTAGTTAATCCAAGGGCAAGATTCATACCAGCCACACCAATCACACCGTATAACTTGCGTTAAACTAACCAGTTAACAGTAGGAAAAACAACATAGTGTCGGTCCAAAACCGATTAAACTATAACATAACCCTTATTTAAGCAATAACTATATACAAGTCTTGCAGAAGTAGTCCGCACTTGGGACGGGCGCCCAGCATCCTCTACGGACTACGAGAAAAAGATTTACCGGTAGGTTTAAAATCTTATTTTCTCTAACGTCCTAGAGGATGCTGGGACTCCGTAAGGACCATGGGGATTATACCAAAGCTCCCAAACGGGCGGGAGAGTGCGGATGACTCTACAGCACCGATTGAGCAAACATGAGGTCCTCCTCAGCCAGGGTATCAAACTTATAAAACTTTGCAAAGGTGTTTGACCCCGACCAAGTAGCAGCTCGGCACAGCTGTAGTGCCGAGACCCCTCGGGCAGCCGCCCAAGACGAGCCCACCTTCCTAGTGGAATGGGCCTTAACCGATTTTGGTAACGGCAATCCTGCCGTAGAATGCGCTTGCTGGATCGTGTTACAGATCCAGCGAGCAATAGTCTGCTTTGAAGCAGGGCCGCCAACCTTGTTGGCTGCATACAGGACAAACAGTGCATCTGTTTTTCTGATCCTAGCCGTTCTGGCCACGTAAATTTTCAAAGCCCTGACCACATCAAGGGACTCGGAATCCTCCAAGTCACGAGTAGCTACAGGCACGACAATAGGTTGGTTCATATGAAAGGAAGGGACCACCTTAGGTAGGAATTGGGGAAGGGTCCGCAACTCCGCTCTATCCATACGGAAAACCAGATAGGGGCTTTTATGTGATAAAGCCGCCAATTCCGAAACTCGCCTAGACGAAGCCAAGGCTAACAACATGACCACCTTCCAAGTGAGATATTTTAACTCCACCGTTTTGAGTGGTTCAAACCAATGTGACTTAAGGAAACTTAACACCACGTTAAGGTCCCAAGGCGCCACCGGAGGTACAAAAGGAGGATGAATATGCAGTACTCCCTTTACAAAAGTCTGTACTTCAGGTAGAGAGGCCAATTCCTTTTGAAAGAAAATGGATAAGGCCGAAATCTGAACTTTTATGGAGCCTAATTCACTCCAGTTTGCAGGAAGTGAAGGAGACGACCCAGATGGAATTCCTCCGTAGGAGCATTCCTGGCCTCACACCAAGAAACATATTTTCTCCATATTCGGTGATAATGTTTTGATGTCACGTCCTTCCTAGCCTTTATTAGCGTAGGAATGACCTCATCCGGAATACCTTTTTCCGCTAGGATCCGGCGTTCAACCGCCATGCCGTCAAACGCAGCCGCGGTAAGTCTTGGAACAGACAGGGCCTCTGCTGCAGGTCCTGTCTTAGAGGAAGAGGCCACGGATCTTCTGTGAGCAATTCCTGTAGATCCGGATACCAAGTCCTTCGTGGCCAATCTGGAACAATGAGGATTGTTCTCACTCTTCTTTGTCTTATTATTCTCAACACCTTGGGTATAAGAGGAAGAGGAGGAAACACATAGACCGACCGAAACACCCACGGTGTCACCAGGGCGTCCACAGCTATCGCCTGAGGATCTCTTGACCTGGCGCAATACCTTTTTAACTTTGTGTTGAGACGGGACGCCATCATGTCTATATGGGGCAGTTCCCACCGACCTGCGATCTGCGCGAAGACTTCCTGATGAAGTCCCCACTCTCCCGGATGCAGGTCGTGTCTGCTGAGGAAGTCTGATTCCCAGTTGTCCACTCCCGGAATGAACACTGCTGACAGTGCGCTTACATGATTTTCCGCCCAGCGAAGAATCCTGGTGGCTTCCGCCATTGCCACCCTGCTCCTTGTGCCGCCTTGGCGGTTTACATGAGCTACTGCGGTGACATTGTCCGACTGAATCAGAACTGGTTTGTCGCGAAGTAATGCCTCCGCTTGACATAGGGTGTTGTATATGGCCCTCAACTCCAGGATGTTGATGTGGAGACAAGTCTCTAAACTCGATCATAGACCTTGGAAATTTATTCCCCGTGTGACTGCTCCCCAACCTCGGAGACTTGCGTCTGTGGTCACCAGGATCCAGTCCTGAATGCCGAACCTGCGACCCTCTAGGAGGTGAGCACTCTGCAGCCACCACAGGAGAGACACCCTTGCTCTGGGGGACAGGGTGATCCTCTGATGCATTTGTAGATGTGACCCGGACCACTTGTCCAGTAGGTCCCATTGGAAGGTCCTCGCATGGAACCTGCCGAAGGGAATGGCTTCGTACGATGCCACCATTTTCCCCAGGACTCGAGTGCAGTGATGCACTGACACCTGTTTTGGCTTCAATAGGTTCCTGACCAAAGTCATGAGTTCCTGAGCTTTTTCCATTGGAAGAAAAACCTTCTTCTGGTCTGTGTCCAGAATCAAGCCCAAGAAGGTCAGACGCGTCGTAGGAACCAACTGTGACTTCAGGATATTGAGAATCCAGCCGTGTTGCTGTAACACCTTCAAAGACAGAGACACGCTGTCCAGTAACTTCTCCCGAGATCTCGCTTTTATGAGGAGATCGTCCAAGTATGGGATAATTGTGACCCCTCGCTTGCGCAGGAGCACCATCATTTCCGCCATTACCTTGGTGAAAATCCTCAGGGCCGTTGAAAGCCCAAACGGCAACGTCTGAAATTGGTAATGACAATCTTGTACAGCAAATCTCAGGAACGCCAACGAGGAGGAAATATTGGAACATGAAGGTATGCTTCCTTTATGTCCAGGGAAACCATAAAATCTCCCCCTTCCAGGCTGGCGATGACCGCCCTGAGCGATTCCATCTTGAATTTGAACCTTTTCAAGTATAGGTTCAGGGATTTTAAATTCAAAATGGGTCTGACCGAACCGTCCGGTTTCGGAACCACAAACAGGGTTGAGTAATAACCCTTTCCTTGCTGCAGTAGAGGAACCTTGACCACTACCTGTTGAAGATACAATTTTTGTATTGCATTCAACACCAACTCCCTCTCTGAGGGAGCCGCAGGTAGAGCTGATTTGAAAAACCGGCGAGGAGGCACCTTTTCGAATTCCAGCTTGAATCCCTGAGAAACAATTTCTATTGCCCAGGGATCCACCTGTGAATGAACCCAGATGTGGCTGAAAAGTCGAAGACGTGCCCCCACTTGAGCGGACTCTCCCAGGGAAGCCCCAGCGTCATGCGGTGGATTTTGCAGAGGCATGGGAGGACCTCTGTTCCTGGGAACTAGCTGTGTGCAGCTTTTTTCCTCTGCCCTTACCTCTGGCAAGAAAGGATGATCCTCGTACTCTTTTGCTTTTATTCGAACGAAAGGACTGCATTTGATAATGAGGCGCTTTCTTAGGCTGTGAGGGAACATAAGGCAAAAAATTAGATTTACCTGCCGTAGCTGTGGAGACGAGGTCCGAGAGGCCTTCTCCAAATAACTCCTCACCTTTGTAAGGCAAAGACTCCATATGCCTCTTTGAGTCGGCATAACCCGTCCACTGTCGGGTCCATAAGACTCGCCTAGCAGAAACAGACATAGCGTTTATTCTGGAACTTAGCAAACAAATGTCTCTTAGGGTCATTAAAATGGTATCCTTATCTAGGGTCTCAATTTCCGTAGATAAGGAGTCTGTCCATGCTGCGACAGCACTACAAACCCAGGCCGACGCCATTGCCGGTCTAAGAATTGTACCTGAGTGTGTGTAAATGGACTTCATGGTAACCTCCTGTCTGCGATCAGCAGCATCCTTGAGGGTAGCCGTATCTTGCGATGGCAGCGCTATCTTCTTTGATAAATGTGTTAAAGCCTTATCCACCTTAGGAGAAGACTCCCATCGTATCCTATCCGTTTGCGGGAAAGGATACGCCATAAGAATCCTTTTGGGAATCTGCAGCCTCTTGTCTGGAGATTCCCAAGCCTTTTCGCACAGCTCGCTCAGCTCATACGAGGATGGAAAAGTGACCTCAGGCTTTTTCTCTTTATACATGTGTACCCTCTTGTCTTGTTCCTCTGTGATATGCAAAACATCTTTTATTGCAGTAATCATATATCGAATGCCCTTAGCCACTTTTGGCTGTAATTTTGCCTCCTCATAGTCGACACTGGAGTCTGAACCCGTGTCGGTATCTGTGTCCATTATTTGGGACAATGTGCGCTTCTAAGACCCGGAAGGTCTCGGTGACACAGGGACAGGCATGGTCTGACTACCTGACTGTTCCCTAGCCTCAGCCTTGTCTAATCTCTTATGTAATAAATTTTACACTAGCATTCAAGACATTCCACATCTCCATCCAGTCCGGTCTCGGCACTGCCGACGGAGATCTGACATTCATACACTCCCCCTCCTCCTTAGGTGAGCCTTCCACTTCAGACAGTTCCCCACCAGGCCCTTTGGAGAGACAGAGAGAGAGTATGCCAGCACACACCCCAGCGCTATATAACCCAGGCAAAACACAGAATGTTTCCCCAGTAGCGCTGAAATAACACGTTTTTTGCCAATTATGTGCCCCCCCTCTTGAAAAACCCACTGTCACCTCAGTAAGCAGGGGAGAGTCCGGGGAGCTTCCTCTCAGCGCTGTGCTGTGGAGAAAAATGGCGCTGGTGAGTGCTGAGGGAGAAGCCCCGCCCCCTCGGAGGCGGGCTTCTGTCCCGCTCAAATTATTCAAAAACATGGCGGCGGCTCTTTATATACATGTACAGTGCAAAGCTGTACATGTATATATGTGTTTATGCCATAATAGAGGTTTATATTGCTGCCCAGGGCGCCCCCCCTGCGCCCTGCACCCTTACAGTGACCGGAGTGTGTGAGGTGTATGGGAGTAATGGCGCACAGCTGCAGTGCTGTGCGTTACCTCAGTGAAGATCACAAAGTCTTCTGCCGCCTTTGAAGCCTTTTTAGTTCTCATACTCACCCGGCTTCTATCTTCTGGCTCTGCGAGGAGGACGGCGGCGCGGCTCTGGGACGAACTCCAGGGTGAGACCTGTGTTCCGACTCCCTCTGGCGCTAATGGTGTCCAGTAGCCTAAGAAATAGGACCTTGAAACTCAGAGAAGTAGGGCTGTTTCTCTCTCCTCAGTCCCACGATGCAGGGAGTCTGTTGCCAGCAGTGCTCCCTGAAAATAAAAAACCTAATTAAAATACTTTCTTAGCAGGAAACTCAGGAGAGCTCCCTGCAGTGCACCCATCTCCTCTGGGCACAGTATCAAACTGAGGTCTGGAGGAGGGGCATAGAGGGAAGAGCCACTGCACACCCAGAGTCAAAGTCTTTCTTAAAGTGCCCATGTCTCCTGCGGAGCCCGTCTATCCCCATGGTCCTTACAGAGTCCCAGCATCCTCTAGGACGTTAGAGAAAAATGGCTAAACTTTAAACTTTTGTAATATGTAACATTGTGAAGATACTGTATACTCACCTACACTCCCAAACATCTTGGAGACTCACAAACTCTAGGAAGCCAGGTGACCCTCCCACATCCTGGATGGACATCAGAAGGTGATCGCTGGCAACCATCGACGGTCCCAGCTCGATGGAAATGGTTTTTTTTCTATTTCATGACAGAATAGCTATGGTTGCCTCTTTCTGTCATCCGATAGTGTATTACTTCAATGCAGCCAGGGCCGTTTCTTGGGGCGGGCGAGTAGTGCAACCGCACTGGGCGCCCACCGCGGCACTAACTGCGGCTCCCTGCTTCCCCCTCCTATTTCTCCCCGAGTAACTCGCTCGGGGGGCGGAGTTTCACGGAATGACGCAACCCTGTCACGACGCGAAACTCCCCCCCCCCCGAGCGGAGTACAGAGGGGGATCCAAGTTAGGAAGAGGGAAAGGCCGGTGCGAGGAGCGACTGGAGAGGCGGGCCGAAGAGTGGTAATCGCCTCTGTAAGTATTCTCTCTCTCAATGTGTAAAATGGGGACACCTGCCGTAATGTGTGAAATGGGGACTTTTGCCTGCCGTAGTGTGGGGATTTAATGTATCAAGGGCATTGCGGTGTGTGGCATAATATGGTGCAGGGGGCATTATTTACTGTGTGGGGCTTAATATGGTAGATTTTTTTTTTCCTGTGGTGGTCGTGATCTGTTGAAGCAGGGTCAAAAACTGGATTGTGAGGTAGTCTTTTCAGACGAGGCCATGCCCATTTAAATGAGGCCACAACCATTTAGATGAGGCCACGCCCCCTTGCCGGGGGCGCACGCAAGTTTTTTTTTTAAATCTAGGTGTGTGTGGGGGTGGCACATTTTTTTATGTCATGGGGGGGCGCATTTTTAAATCTCGCACTGGGAGCCAAATTGGCTACAAACAGCCCTGAATGCAGCTGTGGTCCTTGCAATGGCTACACAGGATTCCCAGGGACCAGCATCTTGGCCCCACCTCCTCTGACACCACAAAGGAGCAAGGCCTAATGATGAGACAAAGCCAACCCCATTCTTCTCAGTACATGCTGCATCTCCCCACCTGAAACTCTCCCATAGGGAGAAATGGTAAATCAGCAAGAATGACTTACTGTACACCTAAGCAATTATTTGTAAAAATACTGCTCAGAGGTTCACTCAAAAAAGGGGCCAATCAAATAAAATTAGTTGAGCAAATCAATTGTCTCTAATTTAACTTTAGAAGTTTTTCCCAAATGGGTACCATTACATATATTTTGTAGGAATGTCCATGAATTAACACATTTTGAAGATATAGTTTTAAACTATAATGTTACTGTCCTAACCTAGGTCTGCACATGAACCACTGGCATATTTACAATGGGTGAACTCTGCACTCATTTTTTTTCAATACTTACCCTCCAGAATCCTGCGTCGGCAGCAACGCTGCAGACATCACCAGGAAAACAGCATGGCGGCCATTTCCCTGGCGTTTCATGCATGCACAGCAGAAAATCAATGGGAGAATGTCCGTCGTGCCATTTTTCTGTAGACCTGCGCATGCGCACTAGACTCTGGGACAGCATTAGGGTACCCTAGTGACCAGAGTCTACAGTACTAGGGAGGCCAATCCTGGGCCATTTTTCATTCCCGGGTATCGGGATTGAAAAATGGTCAATCCCGGGATTCCCGGGATTAGCTTTTGCCTGTGTGTCCACCCCCTCGACCCGCCCTGCACCCTTCCGCCCTCCACACATAACTAACCATACAACGGGGGCGGGTGTGGAACATCCGTCTCTCTCAGCGGTCAGCAGCGGGTGAGTGCCCACGGCGCAGCATGACCTGTCACTGCATGTAACGCCGCGCTGGGGAGCTGGGCAGCATCTGAGCGTCCTGAGTAAACGTTTATCTTAACGGTTTAAGGTACAGATGTACCCTCATAAATCTTTGCTGCAGTCACACCAAACAACCCCCCTTGGCACGCCAGGTCACGTGAGAATCTTCCATCATCGGGCGTCTATTTTGCCGAAAACAGTGTTTTAGTCATAATCCCGAAAGCGGGATCCCATCCGCCAAAATGCAGACAGCAAGGTGAGTGCTAGAAAGCCCCTTGTGGGCTCGCTGGGCACGCCACGCTGCGGGCATCGTGGCACGCTGTGCTCGCCACAGGTTATATTCTTCCTCTATGGGTGCCGTGGACACCCACAGAGGGAGAATATCCTGTGTCGCCGGTATTCCACCACATTTTCGGGATTCTGGCATCGGTATTGTGACCGCCGGGATCCCGACTGGCGGTATTTTAACCGCTTCCTCATTAAACCAACTGTACCAGTCAAATTTTTCAAATAACAAATTAATGTTCCTATTTATCAATGAGTGAAACATTTCACTGTGAGTGATAAATTGCACCAGCCAATCAGCTCCTAAGTGCCATGTTACAGGCTGTGTTTGAAAAATGACAGTTAGGAGCTCTTTGGCTGGTGCAATTTATCACTCACCGTGAAATTTATCACTCATTGATGAATAAGGTCATAAATATAATGAAAAAGGATTGTGAACTACCTCAGTTTAATATACTGCAAAGCAAAACAGTTGCAAAAAAATCCCACTGTACAGTAAGTGCCCATACAGGTTGAGTATCCCATATCCATATATTCCGAAATACGGAATATTCCGAAATACGGACTTTTTTGAGGGAGAGTGAGATAGTGAAACCTTTGTTTTCTGATGGCTCAATGTACACAAACTTTGTTTAATACACAAAGTTATTAAAAATACTGTATTAAATGACCTTCAGGCTGTGTGTATAAGGTGTATATGAAACATAAATGAATTGTGTGAATGTAGACATACTTTGTTTAATGCACAAAGTTATAAAAAATATTGGCTAAAATTACCTTCAGGCTGTGTGTATAAGGTGTATATGTAACATAATTGCATTCTGTGCTTAGATTTAGGTCCCATCACCATGATATCTCATTATGGTATGCAATTATTCCAAAATACGGAAAAATCCGATATCCAAAATATCTCTGGTCCCAAGCATTTTGGATAAGGGATACTCAACCTGTATAAGAATAGTATCTTTACTTTCAAAATAATTTCATGTCATCTTGTTAACTTGCTATGGATGCATGGTTATGAGCATGAGTAAATCACAGAGGATTACCTACAGTATATCCCACCCAAGAAAAGATTGTTGTGCATATTCATAAGTGTCAGGTCCCAGACAGGATACAGTGGAACTGGAAATTATCTCAAAACAAGCAGCACAAATAATAAGGACCTGATGCCTGCACACTAGGCAGACTGAAAAAATATATATATATATTTGAATCATTTATGTATTTGTTGGTTACCAAATAGCGTAGTTACTTTCACGTTCATCAATCTACATGATAGGATATTGATGTTATGGAAAGATATCAAGTACTCACGAAAATTAGTCCCACTCTACTGTACTTATTGTCATACATACAGATTTGTTGGTTCTAAGCCTACACATTTTTATATTCTGAAGAATTTATATTTTCCCTATAACAATGAACTACAAATGCACTCTGCTAAAATAAAGCCGTGTTAAGGTTTTGCATAAAATTAACTTTTTTACTCTAGGAATAAAATGTTCCTACATACTACAGCTGCAAGATTTTCTTCCTTATTTTCAATGGATTGTAACTTTTCACATTCTTAGCAGCACAATGAAAAGTGTTGCCAATAGAGGCAAGAACAAAAGTCTGATTAGCTAATAATCACAATGGCACGATAATAACTGAGGAAGTAACACCTGACTGTCTTGAATTCCAGTAGTTTGGTCTGCTCATCAAATGACAATGCAATCTCGATCCTCTCATCTATGGCCAAATTTGCCGTGGTTCTTTTCATGGGATGAAAACAGCAATGGCACATACAGTATGTGGTCAGCAATAACTGAAACTAATGTAGCTCATATACCAACAATTCTGCATTGTGCCAATAATAGTGTCAAAAATCAGTGAAAACCTCAGTTCGCCAATTCCAACCCAAAAATTATCAAAATTGGCGATTTTTAGCAAGCTGTATATGCCATCCGATCTGTGATTGGGGATTCATCCAACTGATGTATGGCCCACAAAAAGCCTAGCTGCTGCAGAAAGCTCGACCAGAGACAGTCAGTATGTCACGCAACCATTTCAGATCAATGAAACTAAGATAATAACAGTAAGATGACATTTGATTTTAACTAAGTGAGAAACTGATTTTAAAGCTAAAACTGTTTTTCATTGTATTGTCCGTTACCGGATTACCTGCTTTCTAGTTCAAGTGATCTGTTGTTATCTTGTTGCAATCTATCTATTTTTCTTTTTGCTACACTATGTGATACGCACATGCTTTGCACACTGCTAATCTAACTTTGATCAATCCTATTTAGGTCATTTATAATAATAATTGGTTATATGTCACAGTTCCATAGAGCATGGAGCCAATTACTGATATGTTATGCATGTCTTGTACGTATAAGCTACATTTGCTTATCTAACCAAGAAAAAGGCCACATCATATAAATTGTAATATAATAAACTAACAACATATATGGATTTATTTTGTGCACACTAAAGTGCTCATACATTATGTGCTGCAGTTTTAGTTGGTATTACTTTTCTAGATAGGCTCTACTTACTCTATGTTGAGATAATCTAGCACTCTACTTCATATCAGCAGTTAAGGATTTGCTCCACGCCATATAGCTATGGACAATGAAGCTGCACAAAGTGCTCCGTATAGCTTATCTTCCTCACTGGCTTATAAATTACTACAGTAAGTGAGCAAAGAGCATCCTTGCAAACGTATCCAGTGCTGGACATGAAAGGTCGACATTCTGAGATAAAGCTTTCTTTGCTCGATAAAATACAGCAAACTTTCAGCCTTGAGTCATTATGGCATTTTTCTAGTTTTCATTTTTTTTTTTAAAAGCATCGAGAAATTCCTTTTGTAAAGGGAAAAATATTGTTACTATATGGAAAATCAATTGCAAATGCGACCAAGACTACAAAATAAAGTCTATAGAAAGGACTATGCCAAATCCATCATAATGCAATCATTCAATAGACTTCTTATAGCATAAACATATTACGAATATATAGAAAATGTTCAGCATAGCACCTAAAAACTGATAACAGGTTGTCAACCCCAACACCAGCACTGTGGGCAACCAAAAGAGAGAAAAAAAATCTACACAAGTTATACCCCTTTCAGACTGCCAGCAATAACCCGAGTTATTGCAAGCGCAGTCTGAAAGGGGCCAGTTGAAATAACCCGGGTTGAGTGACCAGTATTTCAACCCAGGTAACGAGCAGGGTTCAACATGGGTTTAATTCAGTTTGCGGTGCAGTGTGAACGGGTCATTTTATCTCCAAGTGTCGCCTCGGGACGCATAGGTGGTGACATAACCAACCCGACAACAAGCTGGGTCGGGCTGCCGTCTGAAAGGGGTCTCAGCTGGGTTGCTCCTGGGAATGACCCGTATCCAATATCTTTCGTATGACCTGACATAGCAGTCTGAAAGAAGTATCACTTACTGTACCTTACGATAACCTTCAATCAAAAAAAAAACTAACCAAAACCCTTATTCATCATTGTATCAAATATAAAATTATATATATATATATATATATATATATATATTTATTTGAACCTCATGGGGAACTATTAGTGATTGGCACTCAGTGAAGGGAAGTCAGCTACATCTATTATTTGTGAGTGAGGCATGTACTTATTATTCATTTATTTTGAGAATTGTTCCTAATAATGAAAAGAAATAAGACACTCTGAGGCTAGTATTCAATTCACACTGATAATTTTGACCCTGAATAAAATCTAAGGGCCAATATTGACTGATGGTCATTATCGGGCTATTCAATTAAAGTCTGTTTTTTACAGGAGACAAATTTCCCATTTTCATGCGATAACACATGGGATTTTTCATAAGTATCCAGACCCATGTGTTATCGCCGGCTCTGAGGGCTGCTTGTCGGAGTAAATTACCGCAGCTAATTGAATACCGGACATATTTTATATATAAAGTAGTAAAAGGGGTGTTGTGAAGTATTTTATTCAATGAGCCTTTATTATAAAATGTTTATATAGTATATACAGTATATAAACAGCGGTGATAGCGGCACGCCACAGACTTTGAACGAGTTTAAAATAACTTTTTCTTTATTAAGGGCCAATATGGTCTGATGGTCATTTTCGGGCTATTCAATTAAAGTCTGTTTTTTACAGGAGACAAATTTACCATTTTCATGCGATAACACATGGGATCTTTAATAAGTACCCAGGCCCATGTGTAATCGCCGGCTCTGAGGGCTGCTTATCGGAGTAAATTACCGCAGCTAATTGAATACCGGACATATTTTATACAGTATATCAAGTAGTGAAAGGGGTGTTGTGAAGTATTTTATTTAATGAGCCTTTATTATAAAATGTTTATATAGTATATACAGTATATATATATATATATATATATATATATATATATATATATATAAAATATTTTATACTATTGTTATATAATAGTCAGCTGCCTTACAAAAAAACAATCTATTATACTGGGATGCCTGGCGTAAATAAGATGGCACTTCAGGAAACTCAATTTTGTTAATCACCAGCCCTGCACGGATAAGTCTGGGGCTGATTTCCCTTACAGCAGGGTGACCCAGGGACGTGCAGTCAGGAGAGGCAGTGCCTCCTCTGTTATAACGATTCAAATAATAAAAAGAAGATATTTATAGCACAGATTCTGTGATAAATATCTTATTTTATTATACTAATAATTTCCCCCCTGTGTATGTGGCTGCGTGTGAGGGTGGGAGGCTGCGGGAGAGGTGCCTCCCGCTGCTAGCACTAAAAGTACGGGCAGCGGGGGGCGGGCAGGGCGAAGCAATGGGCTGTGGAAGCCCATTGAAAAAGCATGGGGAAGCGGCACCTATACTGGTGCCTCAATGACAGGGGCGTGCATTCAGCCCCGATGAATGCATGCCTCTGTCAGTCCCCCAGATGTGATTGGCCCAGCGGATCCAGTGCTGGATCCGCTGTCCAATCACCCACAGGCGGCGCTGGAGGCGGAAGTGGCGGCGCCTGTGTGCCTGAGTGCGGTGGGCGGGAAGGAATCCCCCACCCACCACTCGTTCCTCCTTCGGCGCGGCGCCTGAGTGCGGTGGCCGGGTCGGAATCCCCCCTGTTCCTCCTCCGGCGCCGTCTCCGTCCTCACAGCCAGCAGCAGCACTCTCCCCTGTCTGTGCTCCTGACGCTCCCAACCAGCAGTATAAGAACCACAGTGAGTACATAATCTCTCTCTCCTCCCAACATGACCATCTCCAGGAGGGACAGAATGCTCTGCTGCTGGTCTGTTGTTTTAATTTATGATTGCCGGCACCTGTGTTGAACAGGTAAATGGGTAAAAGGTGTTTCAGCACAGGTGATGGCAATCCTAAATCAAGAGGGAAGTCCAGAAGCAGAGCATTCTGTTCCTCCTGGAGAGGGTCATGTTGGGAGGTATTCTCTCTCTCTCCCCCCCCCCCCCTCCCCCCTCCCCCCCACACTCCTGTGGATTACTTTCTTTGTAAGTTTAATTTTCATTTTTACAGGTACCCCTATTGGATTCTACATGGACAAGTGGACGTGATCGGAGTGGGATGTAGCGAAGTAATCTCTCTCTCATTTTTACAGGTACCCCTATTGGATTCTACATGGACAAGTGGACGTGATCGACGTGGGATGTAGGTAAGTATGTGTGAGTGTGCAAGTGTGTTTTAATACATTTTTACTTTCAAGGTTGTTTGTTGTGTTTTTATTTGGGTATTTTTGTTGTTGTAGAACTACAGGTACCAGCGGGCCCGTTATTTCCCTGCATGCTGGTACTTGAGGTTCTCCAAGTACCAGCAAGTGGGGGAGGCTTGCTGGGCCTTTTAGTTCCACAACAAAAAACAATATTCTCTTTTTTTACACACTTATGGCTATCAGCCCGGCACCCACCGCCCAGGGGTGCTGGGGACAGCCTCGGGCTTCACCCCTGGCCCTTGGGTGCCTGGAGGGGGGATACCCCATTGATTTAAGGGGTCCCCACTCCTCCAGGGAACCCCGTCCAGGGGTGAGTAGTTGGGGGGGGGGGGTAATGGCATTATGTCCCTGGCTATAGACATAATGACACAGCCAGGGGACACGGTGCCCGGTGCTGGTTTTCAAAATACGGGGAACCCCTACATCTTTTGTCCCCTGTATTTTTGGAACCAGGACCGGAATAAGAGCCAGGTGCTGGTTGTCTAAATACAGGGAGCACCTGTCCAATTTCCCCCCCCAGTATTTAAAGAACCAGGACCGGCTCAAAGAGCCCGAGGCTGGTTATACTTAGGAGGGGAAGCCTCACACATTTTTATTTTTTTTATTTTTTAACCCATTCAGACCCTTCTCCATTAAGTTAATGGAAGCCCTGGACATCAAAATTGCATTCATGTCCTCCTCCCACTCCCTTCCCAGTCCCAAACACTAATTTTTATTTTTTTTCTATAAAAATGTACAATATATTACAAGTATGATGAGCAGGCAGGCAGCGGGCATTGGCGGCATCGAACTGAGATGCAAATTAGTGGCGGAGGGCTGGGTCAGTTAATGGTGGGCGAGTTTGTAATCCATTGGCGGTGGCAGCGGGCATCGGCTCAGAGGCAGTAGCAGGCATTAGCTCGGCGGCGGTAGGGGTAATCGGCAGGATTCGGCGGACATTATGGCTGTAGTGCCTCACCAGCCACTGACCTCACCGCATGCCACTGGGGTGATCCCATACTTATGGTGTCACTGATATAGAGAAAACCAGCCAACATGTCTAACCCTGGTTGAGTATGTGGGGAGGAGTCAAGTGGCCCATTTCAAATTATTGATATTACACAGTGCAGTAAATTAAATAGATGTAACTGACAATCATAGTTCTCCTCTATTCAGTAGAATGTGCTTTTCTTTTTTTTACCTCTGTTCATACCATATAATGTTGATATAGTCATTTAAAAACGGACACAAACATAGTACTGTAATGTTACTCATAAATGTCATTAAATGTTCTGCATAGTTTCCATGATATGCGTAGAATGATTCCATGACAGTGCCATCTGGTGGCAGAAAAATAGGATTTTGAATACCTACCGGTAAATCCTTTTCTCGTATTCCTTAAGGGATATTGGGGAGCAGATTAGTACGATGGGGTATAGACGGGTCCATAAAAGCCAGTGCACTTTAAATTTCTTCAACTGGGTGTGCTGGCTCCTCCCCTCTATGCCACCTCCTACAGCTCAGTTATAGGTAAAAAAACAGTGCCCGAAGGAGAATGACATACTTGAGAGGAGGAACGTAACAATAAGTATGGTGAGATTTACACACCAGCACACCAAAACATAACCATGCCAGCAACAGCTGGCAACATCAACAGCTAAACAGGTTACACTAACAGAGAACCTGCAGAAAGTCACCGCACAGAGGCGGGCGCCCAATATCCCTTATGGACTACGAGAAAAGATTTACCGGTAGGTATTCAAAATCCTATTTTCTCTAGCTTCCATAAGGGATATTGGGGAGCAGATTAGTACGATGGGGTTGTCCCAAAGCATCCAGAACCGGCGGAAACGTGCCGAGACATCTGCAAACCGCCTGCCCAAACTGGGTATCCTCTTGGGCCAGGGTATCAAACCTGTAGAATTTCACAAAGGTGTTCTTACCCGACCAGGTAGCAGCTTGGCATAGTTGTAGAGACTCCACGGGCAGCCGTCCAGGAAGAGCCCACGGATCTGGTAGAGTGGGCCTTCAGAGACTGTAGAACAGGTAAGGCTGCTGACACATAGGCCTGTTGGATAGTAAGCCTAATCCAACGAGCAATGGACTGATTAGAAGCGGGTCAACCCTTTTTCTGCACATCATAGAGCATGAACAAGGAATCCGTCTTTCTGATCTGAGCGGTCCTCTTAACATAGAGTTTCAAGGCTGGCACAGCATCCAATACCTCCAGAGGAGCATAAGTGCCAGAACTGGACGGAATCACAATAGGTTGATTCAAGTGAAACGCAGAGACCACCTTCGGCAGGAACTGCTGTCTAGTCCTGAGCTCAACTCTGTTCTCGTAAAAGACCAAGTATGGACTTTTGCACGACAAGGCCCCCAATTCTGAGACACACCTAGCAGAAGCCAGGGCCAGTAACATCACCGTTTTCCACGTGAGGTACTTATCTTTTACTGTCG
Source organism: Pseudophryne corroboree (assembly GCF_028390025.1). Taxonomy (NCBI): domain Eukaryota; kingdom Metazoa; phylum Chordata; class Amphibia; order Anura; family Myobatrachidae; genus Pseudophryne; species Pseudophryne corroboree. Next base: position 439,121,490 of record NC_086445.1, read on the forward strand.
TCAGAGGTTCAAACCAGGAGGACTGTAGAAAGCATAAAACATCCAGATCCCAAGGTACCGTAGGCGGCACGAAATGAGGTTGTATGTGAAGCACCCCTTGCAAGAAGGTCTGAACTTCCGGCAAGAGAGCCAATTTATTCTAGAACAAGATGTAAAGAGCTAAAATCTGGACCTTAATGGATCCCAGATGTAAGCCTTTATCCACCCCAGCCTGCAGGAACCTTCCTAAGTGGAATTCTGCAGTGCAATATGTGCGTTCCTTGCACCAAGAGACATATCTCTGCCAGATATGATGATAGTGTTTTGACGTCACAGGTTTTCTGGCTTGCACCATAGTGGCAATGACCTTTCTGGAAAGCCCTTTGTGAGCTAGGATATTCCGCTCAACTTCCATGCCGTCAAACGAAGCTGCCGTAAGTCCGGGTAGACGAACAGTCCTTGTTGAAGAAGATCCCTTCTTAGCGGCAGAGGCCAAGGGCCCTTTACGGACATGTCCAGAAGAGCCGCATACCACGCTCTTCGGACCAATCAGGGGCAATCAAGACTGCTTCCACTCTTTGATGTCTTATCCGCTTGAGCACCCTTGGGAACAGCGGAATCGGAGGAAATAGGTAAACCAGCTGGTAAGGCCAAGGTGATGTCAGCGCATCCACAGCACTCGCCTGAGGGTTCCTGGTTCGTGAGCTATAGCAGCAAAGCTTCTTGTTGAGGCGAGAGGCCATCAAGTCGATCTGTGGGTATCCCCACCTGTCTATGATCTGTTGAAACACCTGAGGGTGTAGTCTCCACTCCCCCAGGTGGAGGTCGTGGCGGCTGAAGAAGCGTTTCCCAGTTGTCCACTCCCAGAATGAAGATCGTGGACAGCGCTCTTGCATTTCTTTCTGCCCAGAGGAGTATTCTGGACACTTCTCGCATGCAGGCCCTGCTTTTTGTCCCTCCTTGTCCATTGATGTACGCCACCGCCGTGGCATTGTCCGACTGCACCTTAATCACCTGATCCCGGAGAAGAGGGGATGCCTGATTCAGGGAATTGTGGATAGCTCAAAGTTCCAGAATGTTGATCGGAAGTAGGGCCTCTTGGGCAGACCACCTGCCCTGGAACTGTGCCCCTTGAGTGACAGCTCCCCATCCTCTTAGACTCACATCCGTTGTGAGGAGGATCCAATCCTGAATCCCAAAGCGTCGACCTTCCAACAGAATGGAAGACTGTAGCCACCACAGGAGAGAAATCCTGTCCTGGGGTGACAGCCGAATCATCCGGTGCATCTGTAGATGGGAACCGGACCACTTGTTCAGGCTGACCAATTGGAACGGTCTATCATGAAACCTTCCAAATTAAATCGCCTCATACGAGGCCACCATCTTTCCCAACAATTTTATGCAAAGATGAAAGGAGACTCGAGCAGGTCGGAGCACCATGCGAACCATTTCTTGAAGTGTTCTCACTTTTTTCTCTGGGAGGAAACACTTTCTGTATCCAGTAGCATCCCCAGAAACAGGAGCCGCTGAGACGGTTCCAGGTGGGACTTCTGCAGATTGAGGATCCACCCATGGTGAGACAGAAGTAGGATAGTGCGATCTATATGGAGCAATAGAAGCTCCCTGAAGTTCGCTTTTATCAGGAGATCGTCCAGGTATGAAATTACATTGACCCCCTGGACCCTGAGCTGAAACATCATTTCTGCCATCACCTTCGTGAACACCCTCGGAGCTGTAGACAGGACGAAGGGTAACGCCAGAGTCTGGTAGTGATCGTTCAGTAGGGCAAACCTCAGATAGGCCTGATGAGGAGGCCAAATTGGGATATGTAGGTAAGCGTCCTGGATATCCAGTGACACTAGGAATTCCTGTTGTTCCAGGCCTGCGATCACCACTCTCAAAGATTCCATCTTGAATTTGAAAACCTTCAGGTAAGGATTCAAGGACTTCAGATTCAGAATGGGTCTTACAGACCCGTCTGGTTTTGGTACGACGAACAGACTGGAGTAATAACCCTGTCCTTGTTGCGGCAGGGGCACCGGAACAATGACCCGGGACTGAACCAAGTTGTTCATGGCCCGTAGTAGCGTACCACGCATACTTTCCAAAGCTGGTAAGCCTGATTTGAAAAATCGTTGGAGAGGAGAGCCGTCGAACTCCAGCTTGTAACCCTGAGAGATAAGGTCCCTTGCCTAAGCATCTTGGCAGGAACGGTCTCATATGTGGCTGAAGTGACGTAACAGAGCTACCACCACGAGCCCCCCTCGGGGTGGGTGGGCACCGTCATGCTGAAGTCTTTGCGGAAGCAGAACTGGAGTTCTGGTCCTAAGATCCAGCGAAGGCTGGTTTCTTAGGATTTCCCCTGGCGTCTCTGGCTGCGTTGGAGGCCCCTCTGGTCCAAGATCGATATCTGGAGGACAGAAAGGACTGAGTAGATGGTCCCGGGTAGGTACGTCTAGCAGGCGGAGCCCTTGAAGGGGGAAACGTGGATTTTTCAGCCGTAGCTTTGGAAATCCATGCGTCCAGTTCACCTCCAAAGAGCCATTCACCTGTGAAGGGATGAAATTCCACATTACGTTTGGATTCAGCATCAGCAATCCACTGACGCAAACATATGGCTCTGCGTGCAGACACAGCCATAGCCATGGTTCTAGCATTAATATTGCCAATCTCTTTAAGGGAGTCACATAGAACTCTTGCCATGTCCTGAATATGATTCAGGAAGGTAACAGTATTAACGAAGGTCATATCACCCGAGAGATCTTCTTTAATTTGATTAGCCCAGGAATGAATTGCATGTGTCATCCAGCAACCTGCAATCACCGGTCTTTGAGCTACACCTGCAGCAGTGTAGATAGGAAAATTGAGACCACTCTGAACTCTATCTGCCGGGTCCGTTACCGTAAAGGAGCCCGGAGTAGGGAGTACCGTCTATTTAGAAAGGCGAGAGACTGAGATGTCTACTGTTGGAGACTCTTCCCAGAATTTCTTGCCTTCAGGGGCAAAGGGGAATGGATGCAATAACTGTTTTGACACCTGATATTTTTATCTGGATTTTTCCAGGCTATTTTAAATAAGTCATCCAATTCCTTGGAATCATGAAATGTGACTGTCATTTTGTCTTGTGGGAGGAAAAATGACTGCAGAGTATTCGCATCCTCCAGGGGTAGCTTTAACACATCCCTAATAACCAATATGAGGGGTTCAATACCGGGGTATGGGTGGAATCCCCACTTATGAGGTCCTCATCATCCTGTATATCATCATCAGTATCCGATAGGAGTGCAGGGAGAGCAAGTTTTTGTGCACCTGTAGTAGACAGGGGGGAATGTTTAGCAGTTAGACTTGCCACTGCTCGTTGTAGTTCCTGAGTCTTATTTGCATTTGCAGTGAGTTGAGATGACATATCAGACATCATACTTTTGATAGTCCCCAACCAGGAGAGCTCTGGACTGTACCCCACATTGATATCAGCATTCTGAGATGGCTGACTACACACTGCTCACATGATATGGAGCTAGATGAACTAGGAGAGAATCTAGCATAGCATTACATACACTGCATGACTTCTGTTTTACCATTGTGAATCAGAAAAACAGGTATAATATACAACATACAACGCAGCCTGATATAGATATATTACAAGCCTGCCTATTGCATGTGAGAGGAGACACAGAAGAGAGGACCCTAAAGCACCCAGCGCTGCATAACCCCAGTGAGGCTGTCAGTGTTTTTATTGTAAACACAGTGAGACTGTAATATGAAAAATCCCTCAGAGGGATTGTTATTGTGCACTAATATAACGGCTCTCCCCCATGTTAGGAAGGAGCTGTTGAGGCTGCTGTTGCTATGCAGAGGAAGGCGCCAAAATGCCGCTGAGCCCGCTCTCGGGTAGCTCCGCCCCCACCATGGCGCTGGAGCTACTGCTGTATATTTATACTGGCCATGTCTCCCTATGTGTACAACCTCACATAAATGAACGTTATGGTAAGAACTTACCGTTGATAACGTGATTTCTCTTATGTCCACAGGTATCCACAGGATAACATTGGGATATTGTCGAGCGACAGCGAAAATGGCACCAACACGGTCACAAGCTTTCTGGCCTCCCAGGATGCATTGGGGCCTCCACTATATAGTCCCGCCCACTGACTCAGTCAGATCAGTTCTTTCCACAGCGATTATAGGCAGGAACATTAGGTAGAGACCTGTACAGGCGATAAGAACACACATGCACACCCTTCCATACAAGAAGGAAGAGGTTTTTAGTGTTTGTCTAGATCCTCAAATCAGATGCGTCCGGGTGGGATCCCTGTGGATACCTGTGGACATAAGAGAAATCACGTTATCAACGGTAAGTTCTTACCATAACGTTCATTTCTCTGGCTGGGTCCACAGGATTATCCACAGGATAACATTGGGATTCCCAAAGCCATTTTAGTGGTGGGGACGCTCCTGATTGCACAGGAGGACCTTTCGCCCGAAGTCTGCGTCATGAGAGGCAAAAGTATCCAAGGCATAATGTCTGATGAATGTGTTTATGGAAGACCATGTGGCTGCCTTACATATCTGTTCTGCTGATGCACCCTGTTGTGCTGCCCAAGAAGGACCTACCTTACGTGTAGAGTGTGCAGAGACATTAGCCGGAATAGGGAGATCTGTATGAGAATAAGCTTCAGATATTACCATTCGGAGCCATCTCGCCAGCGTCTGTTTACTAGCAGGCCAACCTCTCCTATGGAATCCGTAGAGGATGAAGAGGGAATCTGTTTTCCTGATGGCACTAGTACGATCTATGTAGATTTTTAAAGACCGGACCACGTCCAGTGACGCTTCTCCCGCAGATAGTCCCGATACCTGAAAAGCTGGGACTACAATCTCTTCATTCAGGTGAAACTTTGACACCACCTTTGGAAGATAACTAGATCTCGTTCTGAGAACTGCTCTGTCTGGAAAAAAACTTAGGAAAGGAGACTTACATGATAATGCTCCTAAATCTGACACTCTTCTGGCTGACGCCATTGCCAGTAAAAAAAGAACTTTAACCGTTAACCACTTAAGATCTGCTCTCTCAAGTGGTTCAAACAAAGGACCCTGGAGAAATTTAAGAACTAAATTCAAATCCCAGGGAGCTGCAGGAGGAACAAATGGAGGTTGAATATGTACTACTCCTTGGAAAAAAGTACGTACATCCTGTAGGTCAGCAATCTTCTGCTGAAACCATACAGTCAACGCTGAGACTTGCACCCTCAAGGAAGCAACCTTCAACCCCTTATCCAATCCTGCCTGCAGAAAATCCAAACTTCTAGCTACTTTAAAGGCTCTTGGATTGTAATTTTTTCCAGAACACCAATGAATATAGGCTTGGGCCGAAGAAGGCTTTCTTGCTCTAAGCATGGTTTGGATTACTTGCTTTGAAAATCCTTTAGCTTCTAAGATAGAGGTTTCAACAGCCACGCCGTCAAAGACAGGCGATCCAGATGACTGTGACAACAAGGACCCTGCATTAACAGATCTGGACGTTGAGGGAGCAGTATCGGTGCTTCCACGGACATCCTCCACAGATCTGTGTACCAATGCCTTCTTGGCCAAGCTGGAGCTATTAGAATGATTGCTCCTTTTGCCTGTTTTATCTTTCTCACTACTCTGGGTAACAGAGATATTGGAGGGAACAGATATGCCAGCTGAAACCTCCATTCTACTGACAGTGCGTCTACCAGGACTGCTCCTGGGTCCCTTGTTCTTGATCCGTACCTCGGAACTTTGTTGTTTAGACGAGACGCCATAAGGTCTATCTCCGGTAGACCCCATCTGTTCACCAGTGTCTGAAACACTTCTGGGTGTAGTGCCCATTCGGTTTCCTGAATGGTGTGCCGACTGAGAAAATCCGCTTCCCAATTTAGTACACCCGGGACAAATACTGCTGACAATGCTGGGAGATGGAGTTCTGCCCACTTTAGAATGGGAGTTACTTCCTCCATCAGACTCTTGCTGTGAGTCCCTCCTTGATGATTTAGGTATGCTACTGCCGTCGCATTGTCTGAGCGGATCTGGACTGGTCTTCCTTGTAGATTGTCCTTTGCCTGAACTAGGGCCAAGTAAATGGCTCTTATTTCTAACAGATTTATCGGCAGGCGACTTTCCCTTGCGGTCCATTTTCCCTGGAACCATAGGCTTCCGAGTACCGCCCCCCAACCTTGCAGGCTGGCATCTGTCGTCAGGACTTGCCACTCTTTTATCCAAAAGGGTCTCCCCTTGTTTAAATGGTCTGTCTGTAGCCACCATGCTAGAGACCTTTTTACATTTACTGGAATCTTTATCATCTGCTTCTTTATTGTTTGATGATTTCCGTTCCATTTTGTCAAAATGAGATGCTGCAATGGTCTGGAGTGGAATTGCGCATATTCCACCATGTCGAACATTGATACCATCAGACCCAACAGTCGCATTGCTGCATGGACTGACATTGTCTGGGCTTGCAACGCTTTCTGAGCCATGACCTGCACCTTGACTATTTTCTTCTCTGGTAAGAGAACTCTCTGTAGGTCTGAATCCAATATGGCTCCCAAATGAACCATCCGCTGTGATGGATTCAGGGACGACTTCTCCCAATTTATGAGCCACCTGTGTCTCTGTAAACAAACTATCGTCTGTTGGAGATGGCTCAACAGTAAATCTTGCGACTGTGCTAAGATTAATAGGTCGTCTAGGTATGGGAATATCCTTATCCCTTGTTTGCGCAGACAAGCTGCCATAACCACCATGATCTTGGTAAACACCCTGGGTGCTGTAGCTAGCCCGAAGGGCAGAGCTTGGAACTGGAAGTGTTCCTTGAGGATGGCAAACCTGAGGTAACACTGATGTGATAGTGCTATAGGCACATGTAGGTAAGCATCCCGCACATCCAGAGATACCATATAGTCTCCCGGTTCCATAGCCAACATTATGGAGCGTAATGTCTCCATGTGGAACTTTGGGATCCATATGTAATTGTTCAACATCTTCAGATTTAGAATTGGTCGATATGACCCATTTGGTTTCTGGATTAGAAACAGATTGGAGTAATACCCCTGTCCCTTTTGTGATGGAGGTACTGGGACAATCACACCTGACTGCAGTAATTTTTGGACTGCTTCTTGCAGGGCATTGGCCTTCGACTCTATACGAGATGGGCTGGTGCAAAAAAATCTTTGAGGAGGCTGCCTCCTGAATGGGAACCCATACCCCTGAGATACTACCTTCTGCACCCAGGCATCTGTTGTTGACTGTTGCCAGGCGGAGGCCCGTCTCTTCAGGCTGAGGGCTTTTGTTCAGGTTTGGAAGCTGGCTTTTTGCTAGCCCACTGCTTCTTACCCCTGGATTTAAACTGGGGTTGTTTAGGCTCCTCTTTACCTTTCGCTTTGCTTTGCCAGCGAAATGAGCGAAATTTTAAACCCTTGGACTTAGGGTTGTAGGTAGCCGGAAATCTGACCTTCTTCGATTCAGCCTCTGACTCTAGGATATCCGATAAAGGTTTTCCAAATAATATATTACCCATGAAAGGCAATGCTTCCAATTCCTTCTTGGACTCCGCATCTGCCTTCCAGGTCCGTAGCCAGACTGCTCTGCGAGCGACTACTGCCAGGGCTGAAGCTTTAGAAGCAACAGTGCCTACATCAATGGCTGCTTCTTCTAAATACTGGGCAGATTGTCTTAAACGGCAAAGACGATCCTCTTGCTCCCTAGTAGGAGAGGGGATGTCATTCTCTAGTTCCTCTATCCATTCGCCCATTGCCTTTGCTACCCAGGCCGAAGCCATAGCAGGTCTTACCACTGCACCCACAAGAGAAAAAATATTTTTCAATAGGCTCTCTACCCTCCTGTCTGTGACATCATTCAAAGAGGTAGATGACAGTGGCAAAGTAGATTTGTGCACGAGTCGCAGAACATGTGCATCTACTTTTGGAGGAACTTCTCTCTTCGAACAATCTCCAGCAGGAAATGGATAATAAGAATCCCATCTCCTAGGAATCTTATACTTTTTACTGGGCGCTGCCCAAGACTCATCCATCATTTCCGTCAACTCCTCTGACGCTGGAAATTCAGCTTTCACTGACTTTGTTCGTTTGAATACAGGTGCTTTTGCTTTTAACGCTGTCTTGGCTGGTTCTTCCAGAGAAAGCACAGCCTTTACTGCATTAATGAGTTCAGCTACATCATCTGAACTAAAGCTCTGCGACTGATCATCATACGGAGTTGAATCTATTGTTTCCGCATCATCATCCGATGTATCCTCTTGTGTAGTCTGCCATACAGATGTATCTGTCTTAGTCTTACCTACCCCTTGGTTGCTTGTAGAGGCTACTGGAACCAAACCATAGGAAGGGAGCTGCATGTATGGGTTAATAGTGTTACCTAACTCCTGAGGTGGTGCTACTGGAGCTAACCTGTCCGCTATTGAAGACAGAGTCTTTGCGAACATATTCCATGGTGGCTCTACTGGAGGTTGAACTAACTCCTGTTTTTTACTTCGCTGAAAAGCGAAACAGTTTGCACACAAACCCTCATAAGTGACCAATTGAATCATATCAATTACCCCTGACTTACAAGATAAGCACGTTAGGGCTGTAGGAGTGCTTGACAAATTCTCCTCATCACTTTTGCCGCTCATAGACATTTTTTCTGATATTGACTACACAATTTTGTGACTGAACCACACCCTATAATCAGTATATAGAGGTGAGATCAATCTGACCACAGTGCACCTGATTTGAGGGTCAGAACAGGACTGACATTACACAGAAAAGTCAGCACACATACTAGCAGTCAGTCACATGTTAAAGCATTAGACATTGTCATATGAGAATACAACCTCCATAATAACTTATACATAAGTAGGAAATTTGTACTTCTGTTTAACTGGTTCTTTTTCAACATAACATGCAGAAAACACAGTAATATACAGGTCTCATATGCAATAGGTACTAAAAATTAACAGTGCACACTAAGAAGTAGAAGGAATTTTTAGTACTGTATACCCTGCCTCCAGGGAGCGGGATACAGGGAGACTCACCACACTTCCATATCCAAGCAAAGACGCTCGAAAGACGCTGAGTGGATTCAGACGCTACTGGTGTACACTGCCGCTCTTGGTAACTGATAACGGACACGGACGCTCACCAACGGACACGGACGCTGAGCGACTCCACGTGCATGCAGACACTAAAGGCCTGCGACTCGGTCTGGGCGGGTTTATATCCAGTGTACACAACCGCAGCGTCTAAGCTGCGACCGAGTACCCTCGTGGTAGCGTCTGAGCCGGAAGTGAGGTCATTCAGTTCATGAAACGAGAGACCCGCGGGAACTGGCCATGAACTCGGAGGAGGGACGGCCAGGAGAGCGTCTGAAACCCCCTGTTGACTTAAACTCCCAGGATCGCGGCCTCACCTAGTCCTGGCGCCTATGATCCCCGGAGCGTAGCGCTGTCACACTCGAGATGTTCGGCGCATCAACACGCTGTTTGTAGTCTCCACCAAATCAGCGTAGCTGTGTCCTGACCCCTCTAGTAAGAGGAAGTCCATATACTCACTGTCTCCCCATGCTCCGGCCACAGCCTGGTAACGTCTGCTGGACCTGCTAGAACATTCGACACAGACGCCCGTCGAGACAGCACTGTACCGCGAAGGTAAGCGTTGTTGCGACCCGGTGGGGAGTTGTTGGAGCGACTCTTTCTAATACACGTTTAAGACGCTGTTAAGAGAAGTCGCTCAAACAAAAACAGTAAGTCTATAAAAATAAAGTAATGAAAACTTGAGGCTGCTTTCACAGCAGCCCTGTGACCATGCGGCTTCCTGCCGCACCAAGCAAAAAACTGATCTGACTGAGTCAGTGGGCGGGACTATATAGTGGAGGCCCCAATGCATCCTGGGAGGCCAGAAAGCTCGTGACCGTGTTGGTGCCATTTTCGCTGTCGCTCGACAATATCCCAATGTTATCCTGTGGATAATCCTGTGGACCCAGCCAGAGAAATGCTTGGTTCAACAATATTAGCCAGTCTCACACAGGGGCTATAGCGGGTTCCCCCATAGAAGGGACCCGTATGACTCACCTGCGCTTCAGCCGCACAGTAAACTGGGGGACCTTCCTAGCGGGGCCCCCGCTTGGTACTCACCTCCAATCATCACCTTCAGGCATCGTTAGGGGTATGTGGCATGCTGCGGCTGCGACAGCTAAGGTGCCATGCCCCGCTGAACAAACAGCCCCTCAGGATGGTGGTCCTGCAGCGGGGAAGTGGCTCTGCACCTCAAGAAACCGGTGACCATCCCCCCCTAACTCTCACGGTGCAGGTATGCTGTTGCCCAAATACCGAAAGAAATAAAACATTTTAAAAGAAATTGGGAGAAAAACTCTGGAGCTTGCAGAGTGTGCATCCTCTCCTGAGGGCACTTTTTTCTAAACTGCCTGTGGGAGGGGGCATAGAGGGGAGGAGCCAACACACCCAGTTGAAGAAATTTAAAGTGCACTGTCTCCTTTGGACCAGTCTATACCCCATTGTACTAATCTGCTCCCCAATATCCCTTATGGATGCTAGAGAAAAAGATTTGCAGGGAATTTCAATGTTCCGCTTTGGGAAACACACTTGATATAATACCTTAAAACAGCAGTGCGAGGAAACAAAAGAAAATTAAGGAAATCATCAGTGATAGAAGACAAATGAACAATTATTATATCTACATAGTTATACTGCTGACTGACACCTGCGGCGGGATGTAATGGTGTCAGAGTTTGGCGGAGGTACGGAATGCTGGCCGAACTGACTTTATTTTAAAGCGGCAGTCATTTACAAGGCAAAACCACGTTTTGTAAATGACTGCCGCTTTATTAAAACGTCCGAGTTCAGCCAGCATCATGCACCTCCGGCAAACTTGGATTTTATTACATCCTGCCGATGGAAATAATATAAACAATTTGACAGTATAATGTAAATTTCTCCTGTAGTTCTTTGAGTATTTTGCAAGTAATAATTCAATGGAAAGCTAAACATATGGTTTTGGATGTATGAGATGTTGCTCTATAAGCACATATTTACCATGAAATGCCAAAGTTCATGCACATGCAACAGTTGGAAATGAGCTTCTGTAGTTATTCACTCACACAGAGACACAAGGATTGCATCAAAAGTTACAACATTAACAACAGATATCTGACATGCAAAATCTGACTTATGTTGCAATTAACAATTGACATTTACTTTCTCATCACCCCCCAAAAAATGAAAGACTGTACAAACCTGGGCTCTTAAATTGATCCGGGCTGGGTAGGTGATGTAGGGGGGAGTTACTTGCTGAGGCAGCATGCTCACTACGAAGCATCTGAGCCGCTCGAGGCCCCATGGAACCGTAATCCGCAAACGATAATGTAGCCCGTTGGTCACCGGGCGAGGTATAGAAACCATAATCTGGGATTCCTAGAGACATATTGGTTCCATCAATGTCAGTTCTCAATTGTGACTCAGTAAATAAGCACACTCATAAAAAAAATTTAATAACATAAAATGCCAAACATATAGGTAGCCAGCCCTTGCCATCCATACCACTTTTCCTTGCAATCATACAAAAAATATATGCAGTACAGCAGACATTTTGAAAATTCATCAGAATGTGGGAAAGTTTGGACAAAACATGAGTTTTCACAGTGAGGTAAAATAAAACACTCTGGGCAACAGCAAAGTCACACCTACAGTCTGCATGTGTGAGCAGGGAATGGTATACATTACATCTGTACTTTTTTTGGGGGTATCTTGCATATCACATACTGGGGCAGATGTATTAACCTGGAGAATGCATAAGGAAGTGATAAACCAGTGGTATGTGCAAGGTGATAAAGGCACCAGCCAATCAGATCCTAACTGTTAATTTACATATTGGAGCTGATTGGCTGGTGCCTTTATCACCTTGCACATGACACTGGTTTATCACTTCCTTATGCCTTCTCCAGGTTAATACATCTGCCCCACTGTATCTTGTTTCAACCGCACACAATTCCTTAGTGATATTATCTTAATTGCACATGTAATAAAATAATTCTGTTTTGCAAAATTAGATAAGATACACAGAGGAAATAAATTGCTAGTCAAGGATGGGAAATGGCGATGCAGCAGTATTTAAACGCCGGTAACATCATCCCATTTCGCACCCTTTGCCTGGCAGGCCGAACTCGCACAAAAGTGCTTGTAACCTATGGTGCAACTAACACTTGTGTGTGAGTTCGGGCTACTGTTGTGATGATACAGCCTGAAGAAGGGATTTGCCTGCAAATTCCTTTCTCATTGCTTCCTAGGGGGTTACTGTAGACAAAAACATATTTACTACCACTGAATTACATTCCCTGACTAGAGTTATAGAACTTGGTGAAACAAGTGTTTGTGTTTTGAAACTGAAAAAGTGTATGAGCTAAAAAAATAAATAAAAGTGATGAGTCGCAAACTTAGGTGGCTGTCAAAAAAAAAAACAAAAAAAAAAACAATGTTATGTTTAAATCAATATCCCAATTTTAAAATAATTGTATTGCAAAAACAAAAATAATGAAATCCGCATACATAGGAGCATATTCAACTGGAATCATTAATTTTTTTTCAAACTTCCCCCAAATTTTCAGGCAGCCGCTGGTTTTTTGTTATTCAATTAGAGTGGAGAAATTTAACAGTGGTAATTTCTATAGAAATTACATTTGCTTTTTTCTAGCAGCTTCAGAACAGGTGCAACTTTAAGAAAAATCGTTATTATAAGGTAAAAATATATAAAAAAAAAAGCGACTTGGGGCCTTATTCAGCATCAGTTGCAGTTTTGCTAAATTAGCAAAACTGCAACTGCGTGCGATCAAATGCTTGGGGCCGCCCAGCATGCAATGGACGCCAGAATTGCGATCGCATCCCTGTCCATGCAGAATAATGGATGCCTCCCTGCCTGTGCAGCCTGGCTGCAAAGGCAGTCGCAGTTCGACCGTCTTACCTGTCACAGCAGCCGAGTGTGACGTCAAGTGGCCACCGCGGAAATGGCCCATCCCCGTCCGCATTCCAGACGCCCGCAAAAAAATTTCCAACCCGAAATTCTCAAACAGCCCCATCCCCCTCACCAAAAAAAAAAAAAAAAAAAAAAATCTATTTTTTTTTTGTATTTATTTAAAAAGAAAGATGTTTATGTTTTTTTTAATGTTTGAAATAAAAAAAAAAAACTCTCAGTTGTCTGGCTCCTTATTTTTCTTGCAGTAATGATTCTGTGTCTCAATATACATTACATCTGTACTTTTTTTTATCATATCCACTTGTATTATTGTTCGTCGCTGTGTTGTCTACTTATGCGACACTTGACACTTCAATAAAACTTCTTTTAAAAAAAATCAAAAATCCTAAATCTGCATTTATTTTTTTTAAATGTATAACTCTAAGTGTATTTTTCTCTGGGACACTAATTAACATCTATACTGTTAGCCAAAATTTTTGGGATTTACGCTTTTCAAAAAATAAATAAAAAATCACTGTAGGGTTTTTTGCTGGAAAAATTATCGCGCCAGATTTTTTTTCAATTGGATAGCGTGAGAATCTTGTGCATGCATAGCCGCAGTAACTGAAAAATAGGCGTTTTATTGTTTTTGCCAAAAATCTCACACCTAACTGCAAATGCCCATAGTGTGTTTTGGGAGCACTTTCTTATTAATGATTGCTTGTGTGTTGAATTCGGGTGGTATTCAGTATGCTGGCTGTTGGGATCCCAGGGCCGGAATCCTGACACTCGGCATACGACAACTATTCTCCCTCTTGAGGGTCCACGACCCCCCTGGAGGGAGAATAAATACCTTTGCGCATGTAGCACGCACCCGTGCCCGCAGCGTGGCGAGTGCAGCGAGCCCGCAAGGGTCTCATTTACGCTTGCACAGCTGCCGGCGGTCAGGATCCTGGCACTGGTATGCTGGGCGCCGGGATCCCGGCCACTGGCATAACATACTACACCCAAATTATTCTATGCATGGGTTTATATGCTTTTACAAAGCTAGTACTTGCAGTGAAACAGCTTGTCTACATATTCTAAACAGCTTATTTAGCATTTCTAGAATATCCATATGCAATGTCTTATAGATATGAGGAATATATACTAAACCGAAAAGTTGCATCATATACAATAGCCTCTCCACTCCTTTGACAGCGTGTAGATCACAGAACATCCACTCCATTGTCAGTGTGAGCATAACATAGTACTGCTATGATTTTTCATCAAAGTGTTAGCAGTATTAAAGACTATGCCTGACAGTTTGGTATGTAAAAATGATAGGGCTGCATTATTTACACATCTGTATACTAACACTATAATTAAAGATTAAAAACAAAAGCTTGACCATTAGGTCATGTTATGGATTGTAGCAAACACACATGGTTATAAAGGTGGTATTTCTTCCGGCCTTCTTTCTAACCATACCCTTACACACACATGATCAACTAGGTCCCATAATAAAATTTGGGAGGGGTCTCTCTACGATATTGGCACATCAAGGTCAGTGGCTCCTGCTGTGCTCTTATGAGCATGCACAGTGGGCACCAGGGCACAACAAAGGCTTTGGGTGCTGGTGGACCAGTATGGCTCAGAGGGGTCAAGGGCTGTAGTAGTAAGCAGAAAATAAAGGTAAACTAACCTTACAAGTCACCTAATCTTTAAAAAAATCAAAAAAACAAAACAAAAATGGTTTGGATATAAAATTAAAGATTAGAAGAGGTGCTTATTTACAGAATACAAAGCTAATTTACAGTACCAACATTTTAAAAGAAAATTCACCTCACTTTCTCTAATTTTACAGAAAGTTCATGTATACTGCAAATATCTGCAAAGTTCTCATTCAAAACCTCCAATTATAAGACGTATGGATGTTGAGAGCAAAAAGTATTTTAATTATTTGGTTAAAATGCATCCATTCACAAAACTGTCTCCATACAGGAGTTAGAAATAACCTGCATACATTTTACAGGTCAGGATATTAGTTTTATTCCTTCCAGCAGAGCACATTCAAAACATTGTTTTCCTTTTCATTTAGCAAAGGGAAATGACTATTTACTGTGTGCATTGCCAGGCAAACTCAAGCGTTGTGAGGAAATTTGTCCCCAACACTTGTGTTCCTGCCACCCCCCACCTTATAAGCATAATTGGCCTAATACATAAGACAAGCTTAGGCCTGTAGCGCCTGACTGTGGAATACAAAAGCCACCGCCCTCCAAGTAGCTATTTCTCTACTCCAACACAAAACACCAACAACTACTTTTACCGGCCAATCCTCAGTGCAGCTATGAAGATCTATTTTCTTCTTCCTCTCTAAAGCATGTTGTGACTCTATCTCTAGCTTCTAATTAAAGGTCGAGAGATGCCATCTCCGGTGGTAAGCCAAGTGAAATAACACCGTCACATAGGAAGACTGCACATGCTGAGAATCAAAAGGTGTGAGCAGATGGGGAGAAATTAGGATCTTCTTGCAAAAATAACTTTCTGCCTTTTTTGTTCCTCTGGCTGTCTAGTTCAGCTTGCATTTTCTCTAAATTAATGCATAGGACTCTTCTCTTAAAAGCACAGGAGCTTTCATTTTCATCGCTAAGGTTCCGATTAATCTTTTCTGACACATTTTAGCAACATTGGTATACATTATTGGAAGCTAAATAATTTCATTAAATGGTTCCTAAATGTGCACTGAAGAGTAGTCATCAGGAAAAGAAAATATGAAAGATGCTACGACTTTAGCAACAAAGGACTTTTATATCCAATGTTATTGCTTTCATGAATAAAATACTAATATTGGCAAGCAAAAGATACACAATTTTCAAGTGATGTTTACCAAATAATTTTGCAAAGTGGTTAAGTGCCTTGCCTCCTGTCCAGTTAGAAGCCGCAGGCATGTTTCCACCTAAACCTTGTCAATTTCCAAAAGGACAACTATAAAAAAAAGCAACAGCTACAATATGATTGGCCACTAGTCAGCCCTATGATGCAGATATTTGTTTCTTTACCAGGCATAAAAGGCTGAAAATACATTTGAAAGTACACATTTTTCACAAAAGCTGCAAAAAGCTTTATTCAGTTGCATTTACACATGGTCAGCATAGGCTATGTACTGCCAATGGTTTTCTGGTTTTCATATGCCTAGAGGAGCAAACATTACTTAGAAGTGGTGAGTAGCTACTGAACCATAGAGGGTGGGTTTGGGTCCCAGGAACTTTGTAGGCTACTACTGGGAAAATCATGTTATGTTGATAAAGGGCCTTAATCAGAGTCAGCCTCATAAATGTGTTCTCTTACACTGTTGCTCATGTCGCGGTATGTAGCCCATCTCGGTGTGGCAGGTCCCAGGCAACTCGGCAACGCAGAGTGTCTTTCTCGCTCAAAATGTGTCTTATTTGCATAAAACAAACAACTGAAAAGCGACAAAACTAGCTAGATTACACTGATCAATTTCATGTGAGGCTGAGCCTAGATCTGTGTACAATGCAGCAGTCGTGGCTTTTCCTCATGCACAGTCCCGTTGTGCTTCATCTGTGACTTTGTACTTGTTTAAAACTAATTCCTGTGCTTTTAAAGTCACAGCTCAGCGTTTCTAGTACACTTTGAGTGGTGCTTTGCTGCATATGTATAGATGCTAGGTGTATGAGGACACATCTGTAAAAACAATTTGAAACCCATTTCAGGCTCAAATTGTGCTTTTTTTACACTGCACATAGACAATGTTTTTGAATCTGCACCTTTTTCTTGTCTGAAGTCTGACATCTGTTGTGGCTATTGGGCTGGGATTGCAAAGAAGTGGAATACACGCAATCACAGTTACAGCTCAAGGCCGAGAAACTGACTGCAAATAGGTGGCAGAGATTAACTTAATTTTTTTTTTTAAACGCAAATTGCGATTCAATTTAAGGCAGACTCTGAACAGGACCAAAATGTTTAATTTTAATGGTTACCGAATCTTTCTGAAGTGTCAACATGCAATTTCAGGCAGAAATAAATGTTGACATTTGATTGGAGGTACAGGTTGAGTATCCCTTATCCAAAATCCTTGGGACCAGAAGAATTTTGGATATCGGATTTTTCCGTATTTTGGAATAATTGCATGCCATAATGAGATAACATGGCGATGGGACCTACTGTAAGTCTAAGCACAGAATGCATTTATGTTTCATATACACCTTATACACACAGCCTGAAGATCATGTTAGACAATATTTTTAATAACTTTGAGCATTAAACAAAGTTTGTCTACATTCACACAATTCAGTTATGTTTCATATACACCTTATACACACAGCCTGAAGGTCTTATAATACAACATTTTTCTAATAACTTTGTGTATTAAAGTTTGTGTACATTGAGCCAATAGAAAACAAAGGTTTCACTATCTCACTCTCACTCAAAAAATTCTGTATTTTGGAATATTCCGTATTTCGGAATATTTGGATATAGGATACTCAACCTGTATTACTATTTAAGGCATATCTCAAACACAATCTACTGTACTTACATGTAAAACATCCAGCTTGTTATGGTAACATATAGATGTATCCCATGTATGAAAGTCACTGCTTTAGTAGATAAAGGCACCATTAGTTCTGACCTATTCTAATCCTTTCCCAGTAAACTCAAAAATTCAGTTTCCTTTCTTTTATGTTTTATGTACAGTACCAGGGAATAACAAACTTATTTTCTGTAGGACCTAAAATGATCTAATCTGGGTGTTAGTACCTTAATATTACCTATTTTGACTGTTAGAACCTAAAAAGTCCTTATTCTTTTACTTGAATTGAAACTATATAAATTTACTGTGGAAATGTGTGGCATGAGCAGCATTCATATGTAATTCATATCTACAGATGTGTCCTGTTGCAGTCTTGCTGCGTAGCATGCGCAGTGCGACTGGCGGATCCTGTGCTTCTACCCTTTTGCTTGGATTGCAGCCTATGCATCATAGCGCATCGTGGTCACTGCAATGGGGGCATGAGTTTGCGGAAATGCCGCTGTTGCAAGTTACACCTCCCATCTTTGTTATTGTAGGGGCATGTCCAGCACTCTGTGAGCTGCTGGCCAATGCCCCCAGTTCCTCTGTCTCCCGCGAATAGACGCTGTGCGCATGTGTACATCAGCCATTCACCGCAGCAGAGCAGTGATTGACAGGGAGCTTCCCAACTGCCCCTCCTCCGTCACTGGGGGACACTACGGGATACTGTGGCCCATGAGTGGAACATCGGGACAGTCCTAATAAAAGTGACAGTTGGGAGGTATTATAGCAGGACACGTGTAATAAAGGCACAGTGTTTCAAACATAATATGTTGCGTGGTTTTGTTTTATTTTAATACAACGTATACATTCCTAAACTGAGATTTTTAAAACCTAAAAAATCGTAAAACATGGACTGAAGAAAACTAATTTTCATTTTTTAGATCCTAAAAATCCTGGGCCTAATTATGACCATCAATTGTGTGCAAGACAGAACAAAAAATAATAATTCTGCAGCTATTTTGGATAAATAAATGAAAGCATTTTTAAATATGTTCTGCAAAAGTCATCCGGATATGGAGACCGCAAAAAGAGTATCATGGATAAATACATTTTCTGATAATATTTGTTTATTATTGAAAATGTGCAGTTGCTGAAAGGCAATGTACTGCACATGGTATGGACATGTTATAGGGGCAGTAACCATTTAAAAAAATAACTTTCTCACAAGAAAATGGTTGGGTAGATCTGCTAGCATTACCAATGTAACAAATCTACTGCAGCAGTCATACATTTATGATAGCATGTTCTGCATGTCCAGGTATTGGTGCCTTGGAGTACTGTATGCAATCACCTACCATAGTGCAGTGTTCTATTCCAAGATCAGCTGAAAATAATAGTGATCCAAACTAAATGTAATGTGTTACCATTTGAGAACCTACACGGTATATCATGATAAGTGAATCAGAATGACAAGCAGTCTCTCTTTGTCATTTATGAAATGTAATCATGTCCAGACATCAGTGCTGATACTGTACCAGTCCTTATGGCGAGGATACAGGCAACAAAAGAGACATCGGAAAGATTGCTGTGTTGATAGCTAAACAAATCATGAGCATAATAAAGCACTTAAACCTAAAGCCATGTAGCATGTACTGAAATATTTTACTTATACAGTAATTTAAAAATGTTCTACAAACGAAAC
Organism: Pseudophryne corroboree; assembly: GCF_028390025.1. Classification (NCBI taxonomy): domain Eukaryota; kingdom Metazoa; phylum Chordata; class Amphibia; order Anura; family Myobatrachidae; genus Pseudophryne; species Pseudophryne corroboree. The sequence goes on from NC_086445.1 coordinate 439,140,667, forward strand.
ACTATCAAAAATATAAACATGATTATAGTTACAGGTCGGGTATACCCGTTAACCGAAATATTTCAAAAAAACGTAATATTTCAGTCCTGTAGTGACGTCATGATGTGGCCAACGTCATGACATCACTGGAGTCTGCGGCCAATCACAGACAGAAGGGGGAGTGGCTTTGCAGTCATTCCTTCACCGCCGCTGACTCCCAGTACCCGCCAGACCCCTTCGCCAACACGACAGACTCTCCGGACACGTCCGCATAACAGGTAATCTGTTATCCAGAAAAATCCCATATCCGGAATGCTCCTGGTCCCGAGCATTCCGGATATGGGATACTCAACCTGTACATACATATATAATAGGATTTTAATACCAACCAGTAAATCCTTTTCTCTTAGTCCGTAGAGGATGCTGGGGTTGCTTCAAGAACCATGGGGTATAGACGGGATCCGCAGGAGAAATGGGCACTTTAAGACTTTAAAAGGGGTGTGAACTGGCTCCTCCCTCTATGCCCCTCCTCCAGACTCCAGTTATAGGAACTGTGCCCAGGGAGACTGACATTTCGAGGAAAAGGATTTATATAATTTTTAAAACTAAAGTGAGATACATACCAGCTCACACCTCAATGGCATGACTAACATCAGCCACAGACTGACTGAACTCAACTCAACCTGAGTGTAACCATAACCAAAACTGCAGATACAGCCCGCAATGGGACGGGCGCCCAGCATCCTCTACGGACGAAGAGAAAAGGATTTACCGGTAGGTATTAAAATCCTATTTTCTCATACGTCCTAGAGGATGCTGGGGATGCTTCAAGAACCATGGGGTTTATACCAAAGCTCTAGAACGGGCGGGAGAGTGCGGATGACTCTGCAGCACCAATTGACCAAACAAGAGGTCCTCCTCAGCCAGGGTATCAAACTTGTAAAACTTCGCAAAAGTGTTTGATCCCGACCAAGTAGCAGCTCGGCAAAGCTGTAATGCCGAGACCCCTGGGGCAGCTGCCCAGGATGAGCCCACCTTTTTGGTAAAATGGGCCTTCACCGATTTCGGTAACGGCAATCCTGCCATAGAATGAGCCTGCTGAATCGTATTACAGATCCAGCGTGCAATAGTCTGCTTGGAAGCAGGAGCCCCAATCTTGTTGGGAGCCCATAGGACAAACAGAGCCTCTGTTTTCCTAATTTGAGCTGTTTTGGTGACATAGATTTTCAAAGCTCTGACCACATCGAGAGACTTCGATTTCGCCAAGGCTTCAGCAGCCACTGGCACCACAATAGGCTGGTTTACGTGAAACGATGACACCACTTTTGGCAAAAATTGCTGACGAGTTCTCAGCTCCGCTCTATCAGCATGGCAGATTAAATAGTGTCTTTTGTTAGACAAAGCCGCCAATTCAGATACCCGCCTTGTGGATGCCAAGGCCAACAACATGACTACTTTCCAAGTAAGGAATTTTAACTCAACCTTACATAAAGGTTCAAACCAATGAGATTGCAGGAACTGCAACACCACATTAAGATCCCATGGTGCCACTGGGGGCACAAAGGGAGGTTGGATGTGCAGTACGCTTTTCACGAAGGTCTGAACTTCTGGAAGGGAGGCCAATTCTTTCTGAAAGAAAATTGATAAGGCCGAAATTTGTATAATAGAGCCTAACTTTAGGCCCGCATCCACACCAGCTTGCAAAAAATGGAGCAAATGCCTCAGCTGAAAATCCTCCGTAGGAGCCTTCTTGGATTCACACCAAGATACATATTTTCTCCAAATACGGTGGTAATGCTTTGCCGTTACTTCTTTTCTAGCCTGAAGAAGTGTGGGAATGACTTCACTGGGAATACCCTTTCGGGCTAGGATTTGGCGTTCAACCGCCATGCCGTCAAACGCAGCCGCGGTAAGTCTTGATACACGCACGGTCCTTGTTGTAACAGGTCCTCTCGTAGAGGAAGAGGCCAGGGATCTTCTATGAGCAACTCCTGAAGATCTGGATACCAGGCCCTCCTTGGCCAGTCTGGAACAATGAGTATCGCCGGAACCCTTGTTCTTCTTATGATCTTTATCACCTTTGGAATGAGTAGAAGTCGAGGGAACACATAGACCAACAGAAACACCCACGGTGTCACTAGGGCGTCCACCGCTATTGCTTGAGGGTCCCTCGACCTGGAACAATATCTCTGAAGTTTCTTGTTGAGGCGAGACGCCATCATGTCTATTTGAGGAATTCCCCAACGACTTGTCACTTCTGCAAAGACCTCTTGATGAAGACCCCACTCTCCTGGATGGAGATCGTGTCCGCTGAGGAAGTCTGCTTCCCTGTTGTCCACTCCTGGAATGAAGACCGCTGACAGAGCGCTTGCATGTCTCTCCGCCCAGCGAAGAACTTTCGTGGCTCCGCCATCACAGCTCTGCTCTTTGTTCTGCCCTGGCGGTTTATGTATGCCACTGCTGTTATGTTGTCTGACTGTATCAAGATGGGCAGACCGCGAAGATGATGTTCCGCTTGCAGAAGGCCGTTGTAAATGGCCCTTAATTCCGGGAATGTTTATGTGCAGACAAGCTTCCTGGCTTGACCATTTTCCCTGGAAATTTCTCCCCTCTGTGACTGCTCCCCAGCCTCGGAAACTTGCATCTGTGGTCAACAGGATCCAATCCTGAATCCCGAACCTGCGTCCCTCTAGGAGGTGAGAACTGTGCAGCCACCACAGGAGAGAGATTCTGGTCCTGGAAGATAGGATTAATTTCCGGTGCATGTACAGGTGAGACCCGGACCACTTGTCCAACAGGTCCCACTGAAATACTCTGGCATGGAACCTGCCAAACTGAATGGCCTCGTAGGCTGCCACCATCTTCCCCAGCAACCGAGTGCATTGAAGAATCAACACTTTTGCCGGTTTCAGAATCTGTTTTACCATGTTCTGTATTTCCAGAGCCTTTTCCTCTGGAAGAAAAAACTCTCTAATTCTGTATCCAGAATCATACCCAGGAACGACACCCGTGTTGTCGGAACCAACTGTGATTTTGGAAAGTTTAGGAGCCAACCATGTTGTTGCAGAATTGTCAGTGAGAGCGTAACGTTTTTCAGTAATTGCTCCTTGGATCTCGCCTTTATCAGGAGATCGTCCAAGTACGGGATAATTGTGATTCCCTGCTTGCGCAGGAGAACCATCATTTCCGCCATAACCTTGGTGAAAATCCTCGGAGCCGTGGACAGACCAAACGGCAACGTCTGAAACTGGTAATGACAATCCTGAACAGCAAACCTCAGGTAAGCCTGATGTGGAGGATATATGGGGACGTGTAAGTAAGCATCCTTTATGTCGACCAACACCATAAAATCCCCCTCCTCCAGACTGGAGATCACTGCTCGGAGAGATTCCATCTTGAATTTGAATTTTTTAAGATAGAAATTGAGGGATTTTAGGTTCAGAATCGGTCTGACTGAGCCATCCGGCTTCGGGACCACGAACAGGCTCGAATAAAAGCCTTTCCCCTGTTGTGACGGGGGTACAGTGACAATGACTTGATTTTGACACAGCTTTAGTATTGCAGCGCATACTACCTCCATTTCTGGAAGAGAAGCTGGCAAGGCCGATTTGAAAAATCGGTGAGGGGGCACGTCTTGAAACTCCAATTTGTACCCTTGGGCTACTATTTCCAATATCCAAGGATCCAGGGCCGAGTGAACCCAGACCTGACTGAAGAGTTGGAGACGTGCCCCCCACCGGCGCGGACTCCCGCAGAGGAGCCCCAGCGTCATGCGGTGGATTTGGTAGAAGCCGGTGAGGACTTCTGCTCTTGGTAACTTGCCACAGCCTGTGACCTTTTCCCCCTTCCTCTTGCTCTCGTAGCAAGGAAGGAAGACCCTCGTCCTTTTTTGTATTTATTGGGCCGAAAGGACTGCATCTGATAGTGGGGCTTTTTCTTTTGTTGTGCAGGAACATAAGGTAAAAATTATGACTCACCCGCGGTAGCCGTAGATACCAGGTCAGCGAGGGATTTTAGGTACTGTCACCAAACAAGACACTACCGTTAAACGGTAGAGACTCCATAGTCTTCATAGAGTCAGCATCCATCAGCATTCCATTGATGAATCCACAATGCCCTTCTAGCCGAGACTGCCATGGCATTGGCCCTTGATCCCAAAAGGCCAATATCCCTCGCAGCTTCTTTTTGATAGGCTGCAGCGTCCCTGATATGACCCAGAGTCAAAAGCACGCTATCCCTGTCCAGGGAATCTATATCAGATGACAAGTTATCTGCCCACTTTTCTGTAGCGCTACTCGCCGATGCAACAGCAGGCCTGAGTAGCGTACCTGTAGTGACATAAATGGATTTTAGTGTATTTTCCTGTTTACGATCCGCAGGATCCTTTAGGGCTGCCGTGTCAGGAGACGGAAGCGCTACCCTTTTGGACAGACGTGATAGAGCTTTGTCCACCTTAGGGGTTGACTCCCACTTTTCCCTGTCCCCAGAGGGGAACGGATATGCCACCGGAATTCTCTTAGGAACCTGTACCACCTTGTCAGGATTTTCCCAAGCTTTTTCAAAAAGAGCGTTCAGTTCATGAGAGGGAGGAAACGTTACCTCAGGTTTCTTTCCTTTATACATACAGACCCTTGTATCAGGAACAGCAGGGTCCTCCGTTATATGTAATACGTCTTTTATCGCCACAATCATGTACTGAATAGTGATGAGCGGGTTCGGTTCCTCGGAATCCGAACCCCCCCCGAACTTCACCCATTTTACACGGGTCCGAGGCAGACTTGGATTCTCCCGTATGGCTCGGTTAACCCGAGCGCGCCCGAACGTCATCATCCCGCTGTCGGATTCTCGCGAGATTCGGATTCTATATAAGGAGCCGCGCGTCGCCGCCATTTTTCACTCGTGCATTGGAAATGATAGTGAGAAGACGTGGCTGGCGTCCTCTCACTTTGTTTCAGGGGGTTGCAAATATCTTTATTCTGGGGACCAGCAGTATTATAGGAGGAGTTTTGCTGACCAGTGACCACCAGTATTATACGTTCTCTGCCTGAAAAATGCTCCATATCTGTGCTCAGTGTGCTGCATATATCTGTGCTCACACTGCTTTATTGTGGGGACTGGGGACCAGCAGTATTATATAGGAGGAGTACAGTGCAGAGTTTTGCTGACCAGTGACCACCAGTATTATACGTTCTCTGCCTGAAAAACGCTCCATATCTGTGCTCAGTGTGCTGCATATATCTGTGCTCACACTGCTTTATTGTGGGGACTGGGGACCAGCAGTATTATATAGGAGGAGTACAGTGCAGAGTTTTGCTGACCAGTGACCACCAGTATTATACGTTCTCTGCCTGAAAAACGCTCCATATCTGTGCTGCATTGTAGTATATAGTAGGAGTAGAGTGCATAATTTTGCTGACCACCAGTATATAATATATAGGAGTACGGTACAGAAGGCCACTGCTCTACCTACCTCTGTGTCGTCAAGTATACAATCCATCCATACCTGTGGTGCATTTCAGTTTTGCACAGTTTGCTGACCACCAGTATATAATATATAGCAGTACGGTACAGTAGGCCACTGCTCTACCTACCTCTGTGTCGTCAAGTATTCTATCCATCCATACCTGTGGTGCATTTCAGTTTTGCACAGTATATATAGTAGTAGGCCACTGCTATTGATACTGGCATATAATTCCACACATTACAAAATGGAGAACAAAAATGTGGAGGGTAAAATAGGGAAAGATCAAGATCCACTTCCACCTCGTGCTGAAGCTGCTGCCACTAGTCATGGCCGAGACGATGAAATGCCATCAACGTCGTCTGCCAAGGCCGATGCCCAATGTCATAGTAGAGAGCATGTAAAATCCAAAAAACAAAAGTTCAGTAAAAATAAGATTTTACTTACCGGTAAATCTATTTCTCGTAGTCCGTAGTGGATGCTGGGGACTCCGTAAGGACCATGGGGATAGACGGGCTCCGCAGGAGACATGGGCACTTTAAGAAAGAATTTAGGTTCTGGTGTGCACTGGCTCCTCCCTCTATGCCCCTCCTCCAGACCTCAGTTAGAGAAACTGTGCCCAGAAGAGCTGACAGTACAAGGAAAGGATTTTGGTAATCCAGGGCAAGATTCATACCAGCCACACCAATCATACCGTATAACATGTGAAAACAACCAGTTAACAGTATGACAAACGACAGAGCATCAGGTCAAACCCTGATGCAACCATAACATAACCCTTATTGAAGCAATAACTATATACAAGCATTGCAGAAGAAGTCCGCACTTGGGACGGGCGCCCAGCATCCACTACGGACTACGAGAAATAGATTTACCGGTAAGTAAAATCTTATTTTCTCTAACGTCCTAGTGGATGCTGGGGACTCCGTAAGGACCATGGGGATTATACCAAAGCTCCCAAACGGGCGGGAGAGTGCGGATGACTCTGCAGCACCAATTGAGCAAACAAGAGGTCCTCCTCAGCCAGGGTATCAAACTTGTAGAACTTTGCAAAAGTGTTTGCAAAAGTGTTTGAACCTGACCAAGTAGCCGCTCGGCAAAGTTGTAATGCCGAGACCCCTCGGGCAGCCGACCAAGAAGAGCCCACCTTCCTAGTGGAATGGGCCTTAACTGATCAATCCAGCCGCAGAATGAGCCTGCTGAATCGTGTTACAGATCCAGCGAGCAATAGTTTGCTTTGAAGCAGGAGTACCAAGCTTGTTGGATGCATACAGGATAAACAACGACTCTGTTTTCCTGACCCTAGCCGTTCTGGCTACATAAACCTTCAAAGCCCTGACCACATCAAGCAACTCGGAATCCCCCAAGTCAGTAGTAGCCACAGGCACCACAATAGGTTGGTTTATATGAAAAGATGAAACCACTTTCGGCAGAAATTGTGGACGGGTCCGCAATTCTACTCTATCCACATGAAAAAAACAGATAGGGGCTTTTATGTGACAAAGCCGCCAACTCTGACACACGCCTAGCCGAAGCCAAGGCTAATAGCATGACCACCTTCCACGTGAGATATTTCAACTCCACCGTTTTAAGTGGTTCAAACCAGTGGGATTTCAGGAAACTTAACACCACGTTAAGATCCCAAGGTGCCACTGGAGGCACAAAAGGAGGCTGAATATGCAGCACTCCCTTTACAAACGTCTGAACTTCAGGTAGAGAAGCCAACTCCTTTTGAAAGAAAATGGATAGGGCCGAAATCTGGACCTTAATGGAACCCAATTTTAGGCCCAAATTCACTCCGGACTGTAGGAAGTGAAGGAAACGGCCCAGCTGGAATTCCTCCGTAGGAGCATTCCTGGTCTCACACCAAGCAACATATTTTCGCCATATACGGTGATAATGTTGAGCTGTCACGTCCTTCCTAGCCTTTATCAGCGTAGGAATGACTTCATCCGGAATGCCTTTCTCTGCTAGGATCCGGCGTTCAACCACCATGCCGTCAAACGCAGCCGCGTTAAGTCTTGGAACAGACAGGGCCCCTGTTGCAACAAGTCCTGTCTTAGAGGAAGAGGCCACGGGTCCTCTGTGAGCATTTCTTGCAGATCTGGATACCAAGTCCTTCGTGGCCAATCTGGAACAATGAGGATTGTTCTCACTCCTCTTTTTCTTATTATCCTCAGCACCTTGGGTATGAGCGGAAGAGGAGGAAATACATAGACCGACTGGAACACCCACGGTGTCACCAGGGCGTCCACAGCTATCGCCTGAGGGTCTCTTGACCTGACGCAATACCTCTGTAACTTTTTGTTGAGGCGGGATGCCATCATGTCCACCTGTGGCAGTTCCCACCGACTTGTAATCTGTGCGAAGACTTCCTGATGAAGTCCCCACTCTCCCGGGTGGAGGTCGTGTCTGCTGAGGAAGTCGGCTTCCCAATTGTCCACTCCCGGGATGAACACTGCTGACAGTGCGCTTACGTGATTCTCCGCCCAGCGAAGAATTCTGGTGGCTTCCGCCATCGCCACCATGCTCCTTGTGCCGCCTTGTCGGTTTACATGAGCCACTGCGGTGATGTTGTCTGACTGAATCAGAACCGGTTGGTCGCAAAGCAGGGTCTCCGCTTGACGTAGGGCGTTGTATATGGCCCTTAGTTCCAGGATGTTGATGTGAAGGCAAGTCTCTTGACTTGACCACAGACCTTGGAAATTTCTTCCCTGTGTGACTGCTCCCCAACCTCGGAGGCTTGCGTCCGTGGTCACCAGGACCCAGTCCTGAATGCCGAATCTGTGGTCCTCGAGAAGGTGAGCGCTCTGCAGCCACTACAGGAGTGACACCCTGGCCCTGGGGGATAGGGTGATTAACTGATGCATCTGAAGATGTGATCCGGACCACTTGTCCAGTAAGTCCCATTGAAAGGTCCTCGCATGGAACCTGCCGAAGGGAATGGTCTCGTATGATGCCACCACCTTTCCCAGGACTCGGGTGCAGTGATGTACTGACACCTGTTTTGGTTTTAATAGGTTCCTGACCAGTGTCATGAGTTCCTGAGCTTTCTCTATCGGGAGATAAACCCTTTTCTGGTCTGTGTCTAGAATCATGCCCAGGAAAGGCAGACGAGTCGTAGGAACCAACTGCGACTTTGGAATATTCAGAATCCAGCCGTGTTGCCGTAACACTTCCAGAGAAAGTGCGACGCTGTTCAGCAACTGCTCTCTTGATCTCGCTTTTATGAGGAGATCGTCCAAATACGGGATAATGGTGACCCCTTGCTTCCGCTGGAGTACCATCATTTCCGCCATTACCTTGGTAAATATTCTCGGTGCCGTGGAGAGACCAAACGGCAACGTCTGAAATTGGTAATGACAATCCTGTACCACAAATCTGAGGTCCGCCTGATGATGTGGATAAATGGGGACATGAGGGTATGCATCCTTTATGTCCAGAGACACCATAAAATCCCCCCCTTCCAGGCTTGCGATGACCGCTCTCAGCGATTCCATCTTGAACTTGAACCTTTTCAGGTATATGTTCAGGGATTTTAAATTCAATATGGGTCTGACCGAACCGTCCGGTTTCGGGACTACAAACATGGTCGAATAATAACCCCTTCCCTGTTGAAGGAGGGGAAGCTTGACCACCACCTGTTGAAGATACAATTTGTGAATTGCAGTTAACACTATTTCCCTCTCGTGGGGGGAAGCTGGTAGGGCTGATTTGAGGTATCGGTGAGGGGGCATCTCTTCGAATTCCAGCTTGTATCCCTGAGACACAATTTCTATCGCCCAGGGATCCACCTGGGAGTGAACCCACTGGTGGCTGAAATTTCGAAGACGTGCCCCCACCGGGCCTAGCTCCGCCTGTGGAGCCCCAGCATCATGCGGTGGATTCTGTAGAGGCCGGGGAGGACTTCTGTTCCTGGGAACTAGCTGTGTTGTGCAGCTTCTTAACTCTGCCCCTGCCTCTGGCAAGAAAGGACGCACCTCGGACTTTCTTGTTTCTTTGTGATCGAATGGACTGCATTTGATAATACGGTGCTCTCTTAGGCTGTGAGGGAATAAAAGGCAAAAAATTTGCCTTTCCAGCTGTAGCTGTGGAAACCAGGTCCGAGAGACCCTCCCCAAACAATTCCTCACCCTTGTAAGGTAAAACCTCCATATGCCTTTTAGAGTCAGCATCACCTGTCCAACGCCGAGTCCACAGGACCCTTCTGGCAGAAATCGACATAGCATTTATTCTAGAACCCAGTAGACTAATGTCTCTTTGAGCATCTCTCATATATAGGACTGCGTCTTTAATATGCCCCAGGGTCAACAATACAGTATTCTTGTCTAAGATATCAATTTCCTCAGATAAGGTATCCGTCCATGCTGCTACAGCACTACACACCCAGGCCGACGCGATTGCCGGCCTCAGTGAGGTACCTTAATGTGTATAAATGGACTTCAGGGTAACCTCCTGTTTGCGATCCACAGCATCTTTAAGGGTAGCCGTATCCTGTGACGGCAGGGCTACCTTCTTGGATAAGCGTGTTAAAGCTTTGACCACCCTAGGGGAGGATTCCCAGCGTAACCTGTCCGTTGGCGGGAAAGGATACGCCATAAGAATCCTTTTGGAAATCTGCAGTTTTTTATCTGGAGATTCCCAAGCCTTTTCACATAACTCATTTAGCTCGTGTGAGGGGGGAAAGGTTACCTCCGGCTTCCTTTCCCCATACATATGCACCCTCTTGTCAGGGACTGGGGTTTCCTCTGTGATGTGCAACACATCCTTAATTGCTATAATCATATAACGGATGGAATTAGCCAATTTTGGCTGTAACTTTGCATCATCGTAATCGACACTGGAGTCAGAATCCATGTCGGTATCTGTGTCAACAGTTTGGGATAGTGGGCGCTTCTGAGACTCTGACGGCCTCTGCAACATAGGATCAGGCACAGGTTGGTACCCTGACTGTCCCGAGGCTTCAGCTTTTTCAAATTTTTTATGCAAGGAATTAACATTATCATTTTAAACCTTCCATATATCCATCCAATCAGGTGTCGGCGCCGTCGGCGGAGACACCACATTCATTTGCTCCCGCTCTGCTTCCACATAGCCTTCCTCATCAGACATGTCGACACAAGCGTACCGACACACCACACACACAGGGAATGCCCTCTCTGAAGACAGTTCTCCCACAAGGCCCTTTGGAGAGACAGAGAGAGAGTATGCCAGCACACACCCCAGCGCTATAAACCCAGGAATAACACAGTAACTTAATGTTAACCCAGTAGCTGCTGTTTATATTGCTTTTTGCGCCTAATTATGTGCGCCCCCTCTCTTTTTATCCTCTTCTACCGTGTATCTGCAGGGGAGAGCCTGGGTAGCTTCCTCTCAGTGGAGCTGTGGAGAAAAAATGGCGTTGGTGAGTGCTGAGGAAGAAGCTCCGCCCCCTCGGCGGCGGGCTTCTGTTCAGCTTAAATATGCAATTTTTTGGCGGGGGCTCATACATATATACAGTGCCCAGCTGTAAATATGCTTAACTTTGCCAAAAGAGGTCCCAAATGCTGCCCAGGGCGCCCCCCCCCCCCCCCCGCGCCCTGCACCCTTACAGTGACCGGAGTATGTGTAGGTGTGTGGAGCAATGGCGCACAGCTGGAGTGCTGTGCGTTACATCAGTGAAGAACATGGAGTCTTCTGCTGCCTGTGAAGTCTTCTTTGCTTCTCATACTCACCCGGCTTCTGTCTTCAGGCTCTGCGAGGGGGACGGCGGCGCGGCTCCGGGACCGGACGGCGAGGGTGAGATCCTGCGTACCGATCCCTCTGGAGCTAATGGTGTCCAGTAGCCTAAGAAGCAGGACCTGCACTCAGAGTAGGGCTGCTTCTCTCCCCTCAGTCCCACGATGCAGGGAGTCTGTTGCCAGCAGAGCTCCCTGAAAATAAAAAACCTAACAAAATACTTTCTCTCAGCAAACTCAGGAGAGCTCACTGAAAAGCACACAGCTCGTCTGGGCACAGTATCAAACTGAGGTCTGGAGGAGGGGCATAAAGGGAGGAGCCAGTGCACACCAGAACCTAAATTCTTTCTTAAAGTGCCCATGTCTCCTGCGGAGCCCGTCTATCCCCATGGTCCTTACGGAATCCCCAGCATCCACTAGGACGTTAGAGAAATGACCCAAAAATCAAAATTAAAAGCGTCTGAGGAGAAGAGTAAACTTGCCAATATGCCATTTACGACACGGAGTGGCAAGGAACGGCTGAGGCCCTGGCCTATGTTCATGGCTAGTGGTTCAGCTTCACATGAGGATGGAAGCACTCATCCTCTCGCTAGAAAAATGAAAAGACTTAAGCTGGCAAAAGCACAGCAAAGAACTGTGCGTTCTTCTAAATCACAAATCCCCAAGGAGAGTCCAATTGTGTCGGCTGCGATGCCTGACCTTCCCAACACTGGACGGGAAGAGGTGGCGCCTTCCACCATTTGCACGCCCCCTGCAAGTGCTGGAAGGAGCACCCGCAGTCCAGTTCCTGATAGTCAAATTGAAGATTTCACTGTTGAAGTACACCAGGATGAGGATATGGGTGTTGATGGCGCTGAGGAGGAAATTGACAAGGAGGATTCTGTTGGTGAGGTGGTTTGTTTAAGTCAGGCACCCGGGAAGACACCTGTTGTCCGTGGGACGAATATGGCCATTGACATGCCTGGTCAAATTACAAAAAAAATCACCTCGGTGTGGAATTATTTTAACACAAATGCGGACAACAGGTGTCAAGCCGTGTGTTGCCTTTGTCAAGCTGTAATAAGTAGGGGTAAGGACGTTAACCACCTCGGAACATCCTCCCTTATACGTCACCTGCAGCGCATTCATCATAAGTCAGTGACAAGTTCAAAAACTTTGGATGACAGCGGAAGGAGTCCACTGACCACTAAATCCCTTCCTCTTGTAACCAAGGTCCTGCAAACCACACCACCAACTCCCTCAGTGTCAATTTCCTCCTTACACAGGAAAGCCAATAGTCCTGCAGCCCATGTCACTGGCAAGTCTGACGAGTCCTCTCCTGCCTGGGATTCCTCCGATGCATCCTTGAGTGTAACGCCTACTGCTGCTGGCGCTGCTGTTGTTGCTGCTGGGAGTCGATCGTCATCCCAGAGGGGAAGTCGGAAGACCACTTGTACTACTTCCAGTAAGCAATTGACTGTCCAACAGTCCTTTGCGAGGAAGATTAAATATCACAGCAGTCAACCTGCTGCAAAGCGGATATCTCAGGTCTTGGCAGCCTGGGCGGTGAGAAACGTGTTTCCGTTATCCACCGTTAATTCACAGGCAACTACAGACTTGATTGAGGTACTGTGTCCCCGGTACCAAATACCATCTAGGTTCCATTTCTCTAGACAGGCGATACCGAAAATGTACACAGACCTCAGAAAAGGAGTCACCAGTGTCCTAAAAAATGCAGTTGTACCCAATGTCCACGGACATGTGGACAAGTGGAGCAGGGCAGACTCAGGACTATATGACTGTGACAGCCCACTGGGTAGATGTATTGCCTCCCGCAGCAAGAACAGCAGCGGCGGCACCAGTAGCAGCATCTCGCAAACGCCAACTCGTTCCTAGGCAGGCTACGCTTTGTATCACCGCTTTCCAGAAGAGGCACACAGCTGACAACCTCTTACGGAAACTGAGGAACATCATCGCAGAATGGCTTACCCCAAATGGACTCTCCTGGGGATTTGTGACATCGGACAACGCCAGCAATATTGTGCGTGCATTACATCTGGGCAAATTCCAGCACGTCCCATGTTTTGCACATACATTGAATTTGGTGGTGCAGAATTATTTAAAAAACGACAGGGGCGTGCAAGAGATGCTGTCGGTGGCCCGAAGAATTGCGGGCCACTTTCGGCATTCAGCCACCGCGTGCCGAAGACTGGAGCACCAGCAAACAGTCCTGAACCTGCCCTGTTATCATCTGAAGCAAGAGGTGGTAACGAGGTGGAATTCAACCCTATATATATTTCAGAGGATGGAGGAGCAGCAAAAGGCCATTCAAGCCTATACATCTGCCTACGATAGAGGCAAAGGAGGGGGAATGCACCCGACTCAAGCGCAGTGGAGAATGATTTCAACATTGTGCAAGGTTCTGCAACCCTTTGAACTTGCCACACGTGAAGTCAGTTCAGACACTGCCAGCCTGAGTCAGGTCATTCCCCTCATCAGGCTTTTGCAGAAGAAGCTGGAGACATTGAAGGAGGAGCTAAAACAGAGCGATTCCGCTAGGCATGTGGGACTTGTGGATGGAGCCCTTAATTCGCTTAACCAGGATTCACGGGTGGTCAATCTGTTGAAATCAGAGCACTACATTTTGGCCACCGTGCTCGATCCTAGATTTAAAACCTACGTTGTATCTCTCTTTCCGGCAGACACAAGTCTGCAGAGGTTCAAAGACCTGCTGGTGAGAAAATTGTCAAGTCAAGCGGAACGTGACCCGTCAACAGCTGCTCCTTCACATTCTCCCGCAACTGTGGGTGCGAGGAAAAGGTTAAGAATTCCGAGCCCACCCGCTGGCGGTGATGCAGGGCAGTCTGGAGCGAGTGCTGACATCTGGTCCGGACTGAAGGACCTGCCAACGATTACTGACATGTCGTCTACTGTCACTGCATATGATTCTCTCACCATTGAAAGAATGGTGGAGGATTATATGAGTGACCGCATCCAAGTAGGCACGTCAGACAGTCCGTACGTATACTGGCAGGAAAAAGAGGCAATTTGGAGGCCCTTGCAGAAACTGGCTTTATTTTACCTAAGTTGCCCCCCCTCCAGTGTGTACTCCGAAAGAGTGTTTAGTGCAGCCGCTCACCTTGTCAGCAATCGGTGTACGAGGTTACTTCCAGAAAATGTGGAGAAGATGATGTTCATCAAAATGAATTATAATCAATTCCTCCGTGGAGACATTCACCAGCAATTGCCTCCAGAAAGTACACAGGGACCTGAGATGGTGGATTCCCGTGGGGACGAATTAATCATCTGTGAGGAGGGGGATGTACACAGTGAAAGGGGTGAGGAATCGGACGATGAGGAGGAGGTGGACATCTTACCTCTGTAGAGCCAGTTTGTGCAAGGAGAGATTGATTGCTTCTTTTTTGGTGGGGGCCCAAACCAACCAGTCATTTCAGTCACAGTTGTGTGGCAGACCCTGTCGCTGAAATGATGGGTTTATTAAAGTGTGCATGTCCTGTTTATACAACATAAGGATGGGTGTGAGGGCCCAAGGACAATTCCATCTTGCACCTCTTTTTTCTTTGCATCATGTGCTGTTTGGGGACTATTTTTTTGAAGTGCCATCCTGCCTGACACTGCAGTGCTACTCCTAGATGGGCCAGGTGTTGGTGTCGGCCACTTGTGTCGCTTAGCTTAGCCATCCAGCGACCACAGTGCACCTCTTTTTTTCTTTGCATCATGTATTGTTTGGGGACTATTTTTTAAATCGACCATCCTGTCTGACACTGCAGTGCCACTCCTAGATGGGCCAGGTGTTTGTGTCGGCCACTTGGGTCGCTTAGCTTAGTCATCCAACGACCTCGGTGCAAATTTTAGGACTAAAAATAATATTGTGAGGTGTGAGGTGTTCAGAATAGACTGGAAATGAGTGGAAATTATGGTTATTGAGGTTAATAATACTATGGGATCAAAATGACCCCCACATTATATGATTTGAGCTGTTTTTGAGTTTTTTTTGTAAAAAAAACCACCCGAATCCAAAACACACCCGAATCCGACAAAAAATTTTCAGGGAGGTTTTGACAAAATGCGTCCGAATCCAAAACACGGCCGCGGAACCGAATCCAAAACCAAAACCCGAAAAATGTCCGGTGCACATCACTAGTACTGAATGCTCTTAGCCAGTTTAGGATTCAATCTGGCATCACTATAGTCGACACTGGAATCAGAGTCCGTGTCGGTATCTGTATCTACTATCTGGGTAAATGCACGTTTCTGTGACCCCGAGGGGCCCTGAGCTTGTGACAATGCATCCTCCATGGATTTTCTCCATGTCTGGTTCTTAGACTCAGATTTATCTAATCTTTTATTCAACCGAGCCACATTTGCATTCAAAACATTTCCCCAATCAGCCGTCGGCAGTGCCGACACGGTCACTCCCACAGTCTTTTCTGTTCCCACTCCAGGCTCCTCCTGGGAAGAGTACTCAGCCTCAGACATGTCGACACACGCGTACAGACACCCACATCCACACTGGGACTATATGGGACAGACCCACAGCAAAGCCTGTTAGAGAAACACAGAGGGAGTGTTGCAAGCTCACAACCCAGCGCCTATCCCGGTACTGAAAACAATTTAAATAATGCCTCAGACCTGTTAGCGCTTTTATAATAATAATACCAGCACCAAATTAACTGTGCCCCCACACCCCCCGTTTTGCACCCTGTTACTTGTACAGCAGTGTAGGAGGTCAGGACCAGCGTCTCTGCAGTACTGTGAAGAGAAAATGGCGCAGGTTAGAGCTGTGAGGGCTAAGCCACGCCCCCTTAATGGCGCGCTTCAGCCCCGCTATTTTTTCAATCTTTATACTAGCGGGGGCCCAGGCACTGCAACCTCTTTTGCCAGTTATGTATTGAGGATTTATGCTGCCCAGGGCGCCACCCTGCGCCCTGTAGTGCCGCTGTGTTTGTGGGAGCATGGCGCGCAGCTCGCCCGCTGCGCGGTACCTCAAAGACACTGAAGTCTTCTGCCATCACTGAAGTCTTCTGATCTTCTTTTACTCACCCGTCTTCAGACTTCTGGCTCTGCAAGGGGGGTGACGGCGCAGCTCCGGGAACGAGTATCTAGGCGTACCTAGCGATCAGACCCTCTGGAGCTAATGGTTTCCAGTAGCCTAAGAAGCAGAGCCTTGAAACTCACAGAAGTAGGTCTGCTTCTCTCCCCTCAGTCCCACGATGCAGGGAGCCTGTTGCCAGCAGGTCTCCCTGAAAATAATAAACCTAACAAAGTCTTTTTCTGAGAAAATAAGAATTTACTTACCGATAATTCTATTTCTCGGAGTCCGTAGTGGATGCTGGGGTTCCTGAAAGGACCATGGGGAATAGCGGCTCCGCAGGAGACAGGGCACAAAAAGTAAAGCTTTAGGATCAGGTGGTGTGCACTGGCTCCTCCCCCTATGACCCTCCTCCAAGCCAGTTAGGTACTGTGCCCGGACGAGCGTACACAATAAGGGAGGAATTTTGAATCCCGGGTAAGACTCATACCAGCCACACCAATCACACCGTACAACTTGTGATCTAAACCCAGTTAACAGTATGATAACAGCGGAGCCTCTGAAAAGATGGCTCACAACAATAATAACCCGATTTTTGTAACTATGTACAAGTATTGCAGATAATCCGCACTTGGGATGGGCGCCCAGCATCCACTACGGACTCCGAGAAATAGAATTATCGGTAAGTAAATTCTTATTTTCTCTATCGTCCTAGTGGATGCTGGGGTTCCTGAAAGGACCATGGGGATTATACCAAAGCTCCCAAACGGGCGGGAGAGTGCGGATGACTCTGCAGCACCGAATGAGAGAACTCCAGGTCCTCTTTTGCCAGGATATCAAATTTGTAGAATTTTACAAACGTGTTCTCCCCTGACCACGTAGCTGCTCGGCAGAGTTGTAATGCCGAGACCTCTCGGGCAGCCGCCCAAGATGAGCCCACCTTCCTTGTGGAATGGGCCTTAACCGATTTAGACTGTGGCAGGCCTGCCTCAGAATGTGCAAGTTGAATTGTGTTACAAATCCAACGAGCAATCGACTGCTTAGAAGCAGGCGCACCCAACTTGTTGGGTGCATACAGTATAAACAGCGAGTCAGATTTTCTGACTCCAGCTGTCCTTGAACATATTTTCAGGGCCCTGACAACTTCTAGCAACTTGGAGTCCTCCAAGTCCCTAGTAGGTGCAAGGCACCACAATAAGCTGGTTCAGGTGAAACACTGACACCACCTTAGGGAGAGAACTGGGGACGAGTCCGCAGCTCTGCCCTGTCCGAATGGACAAACAGATATGGGCTTTTTTGAGAAAAAACCACCAATTTGACACTCGCCTGGTCCAGGCCAGGGCCAAGAGCATGGTCACTTTTTATGTGAGATGCTTCAAATCCACATATTTGACTGGTTTTAAACCAATGTGATTTGAGGAATCCCAGAACTACGTTGAGATCCCACAGTGCCACTGGAGGCACAAAAAAGGGGTTTGTATATGCAATACTCCCTTGACAAACTTCTGGACTTCAGGAACTGAAGCCAATTCTTTCTGGAAGAAAATTTACAGGGCCGAATTTGAACCTTAATGGACCCCAATTTGAGGCCCATAGACACTCCTGTTTGCAGGAAATGCAGGAAACGACCGAGTTGAAATTTCTTTGTGGGGCCTTCCTGGCCTCACACCACGCAACATATTTTCGCCACACGTGGTGATAATGTTGTGCGGTCACCTCCTTTCTGGCTTTGACCAGGGTAGGAATGACCTCTTCCGGAATGCCTTTTTTTCCCTTAGGATACGGCTTTCCATCGCCATGCCGACAAACGCAGCTGCGGTAAGTCTTGGAACAGACATGGTACTTGCTGAAGCAAGTCCCTTCTTAGCGGCAGAGGCCATAAGACCTCTGTAAGCATCTCTTGAAGTTCCGGGTACCAAGTCCTTCTTGGCCAATCCGGAGCCATGAGTATAGTTCTTACTCCTCTACGTCTTATAATTCTCAGCACCTTAGGTATGAGAAGCAGAGGAGGGAACACATACACCGACTGGTACACCCACGGTGTTACCAGAACGTCCACATCTATTGCCTGAGGGTCTCTTGACCTGGCGCAATACCTGTCCCGTTTTTTTTTTTTTTTTTTTTTTTTTTTTTTTTTTTTTGGACGGGACGCCATCATGTCCACCTTTGGTATTTCCCAACGGTTTACAATCATGTGGAAAAAACTTCTCAATGAAGTTTCCACTCTCCCGGGTGGAGGTCGTGCTGAGGAAGTCTGCTTCCCAGTTTCCATTCCCGGGATGAAAAACTGCTGACAGTGTTATCACATGATTTTCCGCCCAGCGAAAAGTCCTTGCAGTTTCTGCCATTGCCCTCCTGCTTCTTGTGTCGCCCTGTCTGTTTACGTGGGCGACTGCCGTGATGTTTTTTTCCCACTGGATCAATACCGGCTGACCTTGAAGCAGAGGTCTTGCTAAGCTTAGAGCATTATAAATTTACCCTTAGCTCCAGTATATTTATGTGGAGAAAAGTCTCCATACTTGATCACACTCCCTGGAAATTTTTCCCTTGTGTGACTGCTCCCCAGCCTCTCAGGCTGGGCTCCGTGGTTACCAGCATCCAATCCTGAATGCCGAATCTGCGGCCCTCTAGAAGATGAGCACTCTATAACCACCACAGGAGAGACACCCTTGTCCTTGGATATTGGGTTATCCGCTGATGCATCTGAAGATGCGATCCGGACCATTTGTCCAGCAGATCCCACTGAAAAGTTCTTACGTGAAATCTGCCGAATGGAATTGCTTCGTAGGAAGCCACCATTTTTACCAGGACCCTTGTGCAATGATGCACTGTTTTTAGGAGGTTCCTGACTTGCTCGGATAACTCCCTGGCTTTCTCTTCCGGGAGAAACACCTTTTTCTGGACTGTGTCCAGAATCATCCCTAGGCACAGCAGACGTGTCGTCGGGATCAGCTGCGATTTTGGAATATTTAGAATCCACCCGTGCTGATTGTAGCAGTATCCGAGATAGTGCTACTCCGACCTCCAACTGTTCCCTGGACTATGCCCCTATCAGGAGATCGTCCAAGTAAGGGATAATTAAGACGCCTTTTCTTCGAAGAAGAATCATCAATTCGGCCATTACCTTGGTAAAGACCCCGGGGTGCCGTGGACAATCCAAACGGCAGCGTCTGAAACTGATAGTGACAGTTCTGCACCACGAACCTGAGGTACCCTTAGTGAGAAGGGCAAATTTGGGACATAGAGGTAAGCATCCCTGATGTCCCGGGACACTATATAGTCCCCTTCTTCCTGGTTCGTTATCACTGCTCTGAGTGACTTCATCTTAATTTGAACCTTTGTAAGTGTTCAAAAAAATTTTTTAGAATAAGTCTCACCTAGCCTTCTGGCTTCAGTACCACAATATAGTGTGGAATAATACCCCTTTTCTGTAGTAGGAGGGGTAATTTAATTATCACCTGCTGGGAATACAGCTTGTGAATTTTTTCCCATACTACCTCCTTGTCGGAGGGAGACTTGGTAAAGCAGACTTCAGGAGCCTGCGAAGGGGAAACGTCTCGACATTCCCATCTGTACCCCCGGGATACTACTTGTAGGATCCAGGGGTCCTGTACGGTCTCAGCGCCATGCTGAGAACTTGTCAGACGCGGTGGAACGCTTCTGTTCCTGGGAATGGGCTGCCTGCTGCAGTCTTCTTCCCTTTCCTCTATCCCTGGGCAGATATGATCTTATAGGGACGAGAGGACTGAGGCTGAAAAGACGGTGTCTTTTTCTGCAGAGATGTGACTTGGGGTAAAAAACGGTGGATTTTCCAGCAGTTGCCGTGACCACCAGGTCCGATGGACCGACCCCAAACAAGTCCTCTTCCTTTATACGGCCATACTGTGCCGTTTGGAATCTGCATCACCTGACCACTGTCGTGTCCATAACATCTTCTGGCAGTTATGGACATCGCGTTTATTCATGATGCCAGAGTGCAAATATCCCTCTGTGCATCTCGCATATATAGAAATGCTCTATAGTCAATAAAATACTGTCCCTGTCAAGGGTATCAATATTTTCAGTCAGGGAATCCGACCAAGCCACCCTAGCTCTGCACATCCAGGCTGAGGCGATCGCTGGCCGCAGTATAACACCAGTATGTGTGTATATACTTTTTATTATATTTTCCAGCCTTGTCAGCTGGTCCTTGAGGACGGCCCTATCTATAGACGGTACCGCCACTTGTTTTGATAAGCGTGTGAGCGCCTTATCCACCTTAAGGGGTGTTTCCCAACGCGCCCTAACTTCTGGCGGGAAAGGGTATACCGCCCATAATTTTCTATCGGGGGGAACCCACGCATCATCACACACTTTATTTAATTTATCTGATTCAGGAAAAACTATGGTAGTTTTTTCACATCCCACATAATACCCTCTTTTGTGGTACTTGTAGTATCAGAAATACGTAACACCTCCTTCATTGCCTTTAACGTGTGGCCCTAATAAGGAATACGTTTGTTTATTCACCGTCGACACTGGATTCAGTGTCCCTGTCTGTGTCTGTGTCGACCGACTAAAGTAAACGGGCGTTTTAAAACCCTTGACGGTGTTTTTGAGACGTCTGGACCGTACTAATTGTTTGTCGGCCGTCTCATGTCGTCAACCGACTTTGCAGCGTGTTGACATTATCACGTAATTTCCTAAATAAGCCATCCATTCCGGTGTCGACTCCCTAGAGAGTGACATCACCATTACAGGCAATTGCTCCGCCTCCTCACCAACATCGTCCTCCTACCTGTCGACACACACGTACCGACACACAGCACACACACAGGGAATGCTCTGATAGAGGACAGGACCCACTAGCCCTTTGGAGAGACAGAGGGAGAGTTTGCCAGCACACACCAAAAACGCTATAATTATATAGGGACAACCTTATATAAGTGTTTTCCCTTATAGCATCTTAATATATATATAAGCATATCGCCAAATTAGTGCCCCCCCTCTCTGTTTTAACCCTGTTTCTGTAGTGCAGTGCAGGGGAGAGCCTGGGAGCCTTCCCTCCAGCCTTTCTGTGAGGGAAAATGGCGCTGTGTGCTGAGGAGATAGGCCCCGCCCCTTTTTCGGCGGCCTCGTCTCCCGCTCTTAACGGATTCTGGCAGGGGTTAAATATCTCCATATAGCCTCCGGAGGCTATATGTGAGGTATTTTTAGCCAAAATAGGTATTCATTTGCCTCCCAGGGCGCCCCCCTCCCAGCGCCCTGCACCCTCAGTGACTGCCGTGTGAAGTGTGCTGAGAGGAAAATGGCGCACAGCTGCAGTGCTGTGCGCTACCTTTAGAAGACTGAGGAGTCTTCTGCCGCCGATTCTGGACCTCTTCTTACTTCAGCATCTGCAAGGGGGCCGGCGGCAAGGCTCCGGTGACCATCCAGGCTGTACCTGTGATCGTCCCTCTGGAGCTGATGTCCAGTAGCCAAGAAGCCAATCCATCCTGCACGCAGGTGAGTTCACTTCTTCTCCCCTAAGTCCCTCGTTGCAGTGATCCTGTTGCCAGCAGGACTCACTGTAAAATAAAAAACCTAAGCTAAACTTTCCTAAGCAGCTCTTTAGGAGAGCCACCTAGATTGCACCCTTCTCGGCCGGGCACAAAAATCTAACTGGCTTGGAGGAGGGTCATAGGGGGAGGAGCCAGTGCACACCACCTGATCCTAAAGCTTTACTTTTTGTGCCCTGTCTCCTGCGGAGCCGCTATTCCCCATGGTCCTTTCAGGAACCCCAGCATCCACTAGGACGATAGAGAAACTCTGGAGAGCTCGTCAGTGTGCATCCAGTCTCACTGGGCACAGAATCTAACTGGAGTCTGGAGGATGGGCACTTTTAAAGTCTTAAAGTGCCCATGTCTCCTGCGGATCCCGTCTATAACCCATGGTTCTTGAAGCATCCCCAGCGTCCTCTAGGACGTACAGTATGAGAAATATATATATATATATATATATATATATATATACACACACACACACAAAATATTTATACAGGTTGAGTATCCCATATCCAAAATGCTCGGGACGAGAAGTATTTTGGATATCAGATTTCTCCGTATTTTGGAATAATTGCATTCCATAATGAGATATCATGGCGATGGGACCCAAGTCTAAGCACAGAATGCATTTATGTTTCATATACATCTTATACACACAGCCTGAAGGTAATTTTAGACAATATTTGGAATAACTTTGTGCATTAAACAAACTTTGTGTACATACACACAATTCATTTATGTTTCATATGCACAGCCTGAAGTTCATTTAATACTATAATTTTAATAACTTTGTGCATTAAACAAAGTTTGTGTTTATTGAGCCATCAAAAAACAAAGGTTTCACTAACTCAGTCTCACTCAAAAAATTCCGTATTCCGGAATATTCTGTTTTTTGGAATATTTGGATATGGGACACTCAACATATATATATATATATATATATATATATATATATATATATATATATATATATATATATACATACATACATATATATACAGGTTGAGTATCTCATATCCAAATATTCCGCAATACGGAATATTCCGAAATACGGACTTTTTTGAGTGAGAGTGAGATAGTTAAACCTTTGTTTTTTGATGGCTCAATGTACACAAACTTTGTTTAATACACAAAGTTATTAAAAATATTGTATTAAATGACCTTCAGGCTGTGTGTATAAGGCAGTGTTTTTCAATAGGTGTGCCGTGGCACACTAGTGTGCTGCGAGGGATTGCCGGGTGTGCCGCCATCGTCCGCCCGTGATGCCCGCCGCCGCCCACCAGAGACCTGCCGCCGCCAGCCAGAGGTGCCCTCCGCCGCCATTAGAGACCCGCCGCTGCCGCCGGCCAGAGGTGCCCTCCCCGCCGCTAGGGACCCGCAGCTGCCGCCAGCCAGGGTTGCCCTCCACAGCCATTAGAGACCTGCCGCTGCTGCCGGCCCCAGATGACTTCCGCCGCCCTTACTATCCAGAGCACGGGTAGCACAGCGCTACACTTCCGTGAGAGCAGGCCTGTTTTCACGGAAGTGCAGCGCTATGCTACCCAGGCCGTCACATTCATGTCTGCCCGCCCACTGCTGCTCCTCGCTCTGTGCTGCCTGCTTTCACTTCTCCCCACTGA
Organism: Pseudophryne corroboree; assembly: GCF_028390025.1. Classification (NCBI taxonomy): domain Eukaryota; kingdom Metazoa; phylum Chordata; class Amphibia; order Anura; family Myobatrachidae; genus Pseudophryne; species Pseudophryne corroboree. The sequence goes on from NC_086445.1 coordinate 439,163,997, forward strand.
GAGGGAAATATTTCAGGTTCCCTTTGTACAGGTACTGTGTTTCTGTATATCAAAATATATATATATTAATCGGTGTAATTACCGTGGGTGGGGGCAGGCAGGCAATGTGTCGAATTACGGGGGGGGGGCAGGTGTGTTGCATTACTATAGGGGGCAGGTGTGTCGTGTGTGGCATTACTGGGGGGCAGGTGTGTGTCATTATTATGGGGGCAGGTGTGTATAAGTACTATGGGGGCAGGCGTGTATAATTACTATGGGGGCAGGTGTGTATAATTAATATGGGGGCAGGTGTGTGGCATTACTATAAATCTGTTTTATTACAGTGGGAGCTAATGTGTGGTATTACTGTGGGGGCAAATGTGTGGCACTACTGGGGGGGGGGGCAATGTGTTCAATTACTGCGGGGACCAATGTGTGTGTTTTATCCCCGTGTGGGCCAATGTGTGGGTTTTTTTTGTGTTTTTTTTTTGTGGGGGGGGAGTGTTACTGGTGGTAACACTCCCCCCCACAATTTTAAGATCTTGGCTGGTGTGCCGCAACTTGAAAAAGGTTGAAAATCACTGGTATAAGGTGTATATGAAACATAAATGAATTGTATGAATGTAGACACACTTTGTTTAATGCACAAAATTATAAAAAATGTTGCCTAAAATTACCTTCAGGCTGTGTGTATAAGGTGTATATGTAACATAAATGCATTATGTGCTTAGATTTAGGTCCCATCACCATGAGATCTCATTATGGTATGCAATTATTCCAAAATACGGAAAAATCCCATATACAAAATACCTCTGGTCCCAAGCATTTTGGATAAGGGAGACTCAACCTGTATATATATATATATATATATATATATATATACACACACACACACACACACACACACACACACACACACACACACACACACACACTGCTCAAAAAAAATAAAGGGAACACTAAAATAACACATCTTAGATCTGAATGAATGAAATATTCTACTTTGTTCTTTACATAGTTGAATGTGCTGACAACAAAATCACACAAAAATGATCAATGAAAATCAAATTTATTAACCCATGGAGGTCTGGATTTGGAGTCACACTCAAAATTAAAGTGGAAAAACACACTACAGGCTGATCCAACTTTGATGTAATGTCCTTAAAACAAGTCAAAATGAGGCTTAGTAGTGTGTGTGGCCTCCACGTGCCCGTATGACCTCCCTACAACGCCTAGGCATGCTCCTGATGAGGTGGCGGATGGTCTCCTGAGGGATCTCCTCCCAGACCTGGACTAAAGCATCCGCCAACTCCTGGACAGTCTGTGGTGCAACGTGGCGTTGGTGGATGGAGCGAGACATGATGTCCCAGATGTGCTCAATTGGATTCAGGTCTGGGGAACGGGCGGGCCAGTCCATAGCATCAATGCCTTCGTCTTGCAGGAACTGCTGACACACTCCAGCCACATGAGGTCTAGCATTGTCTTGCATTAGGAGGAACCCAGGGCCAACCGCACCAGCATATGGACTCACAAGGGGTCTGAGGATCTCATCTCGGTACCTAATGGCAGTCAGGCTACCTCTGGCGAGCACATGGAGGGCTGTGCGGTCACCCAAAGAAATGCCACCCCACACCATTACTGACCCACTGCCAAACCGGTCATGCTGGAGGATATTGCAGGCAGCAGAACGTTCTCCTTGGCGTCTCCAGACTCTGTCACGTTTGTCACGTGCTCAGTGAGAACCTGCTTTCATCTGTGAAGAGCACAGGGCACCAGTGGCGAATTTGCCAATCTTGGTGTTCTCTGGCAAATGCCAAATGTCCTGCACGGTGTTGGGCTGTAAGCACAACCCCCACCTGTGGACGTTGGGCTCTCATACCACCCTCATGGAGTCTGTTTCTGATCGTTTGAGTAGACACATGCACATTTGTGGCTTGCTGGAGGTCATTTTGCAGGGCTCTGGCAGTGCTCCTCCTGTTCCTCCTTGCACAAAGGCGGAGGTAGCGGTTCTGCTGCTGGGTTGTTGCCCTCCTATGGCCTCCTCCACGTCTCGTGATGTACTGGCCTGTCTCCTGGTAGCGCCTCCATGCTCTGGACACTACGCTGACAGACACAGCAAACCTTCTTGCCACAGCTCGCATTGATGTGCCATCCTGGATGAGCTACACTACCTGAGCCACTTGTGTGGGTTGTAGACTCCGTCTCATGCTACCACTAGGGTGAAAGCACCGCCAGCTTTCAAAAGTGACCAAAACATCAGCCAGAAAGCATAGGAGCTGAGAAGTAGTGTGTGGTCACCACCTGCAGAACAACTCCTTTATTAGGGGTGTCTTGCTAATTGCCTATAATTTCCACCTGTTGTCTATTCCATTTGCACAACAGCATGTGAAATTGATTGTCAATCATTGTTGCTTCCTAAGTGGACAGTTTGATTTCACAGAAGTGTGATTGACTTGGAGTTACATTGTGTTGTTTAAGTGTTCCCTATGTTTTTTTTGAGCAATGTATATATATATATATATATATATATATATATATATATACACATACACACATATATATATATATATATATATATATATATATAAAAATACAGAATGTCAAAGGGAGCTGTATGTGTTGATTATATGAAATACTTTTCCAGATTATGACCACAAAAAGATTGACCTCACCCAGCCGGAAACTTTCCGCAGCAGGTTGAAATTCAACCTGCTGCGGAAAGTTTCCGGCTGGGTGAGGTCAATCTTTTTGTGGTCATAATCTGGAAAAGTATTTCATATAATCAACACATACAGCTCCCTTTGACATTCTGTATTTTTGTATTCTTTTGTTTGTACTCGAGCTAACAGAGAGTACGTCATAAGGTTTGGAGCTTTCACTTAGCGCATAATTAGGTCTATACCACTTCCAATATATATATATATATATATATATATATATATATATAAGACCAACAGCAGGTGCGGCACTCCGTGCGACGAGATCAACGTGACACTTACTTCAAGGTGGTGACAACGTTTCAATGCGGTTTAATGGTGCATTTTCATCAGGTCAGATCTGACCTGATGAAAATGCACCATTAAACCGCATTGAAACGTTGTCACCACCTTGAAGTAAGTGTCCCGTTGATCTCGTCGCACGGAGTGCCGCACCTGCTATTGGTCTTATTTGAATCTTTGTGGAGGCACCCAGCGCTTTTGTTTGCTTTATTGGGAGAGCCGGACTCGCTTGTTGTTTATATATATATATATATATATATATATATATATATATATATAGTCTTTAAGTTACTGTATCTGTAAATGAGCCGCACGGCACCAAGGTTTAGTCTGCAGAACTGTCATGGTTCCATGCAGGCTATGCCATATTTGATCCATGGTGAATGCACAGTTAGAAAAAGCTTATTACAGTGGCTTTCGAGTGCCTGTGCATGGGGAAACTACCTTCATATCGAGAACCTTATAACAAATGAACGGAGAAACATGGACACTGCATTTATGGCTTTTCTGCATCTATGGTCCGTTATCCGGCTTGTTTGCATGACAATTTACCTATCTCTATATACAGTATGCTAATCTCAAATCCTGGTTCACAAAAAAACTGTCCAACTATTACATATATAACCAAGGATGGCACGTGCAGAGGAATATAGGACTCATGTTACTGTAAACTAATGAAAGGGGGGAAAAAAAAGTGTTATCTGTGTGGACTTTGTGGGTCTTCCTATACTCTGATGGGTTTTCTCTGGGTGCTGTCCAAAGACATACCAGCAATATGTTAATTGGAATACATCTGCACTATATAAAGTCTGCAAAAAGAGTAATTATGTAAGTAGCGTAAGGGTTAAAGATATAGAGGCAGATTCTGAGTCGTACAAAGTGTCAACCATGTCTGCATCTTTTGCCGGTCGCACATCTGCAACTTTATGCATAAGGCACGATACCACTTGCACCAGCTCCATGATAGGCACAAATTCTCAGACTATGGCCTCCAATGTAAATGATTATGCATCTGCAACCACTATAGCTCTCTGACATTACTATATCACACCCATAAGATGGACCATCTCTGTGTGTCCACTTAGCCACTACATTCTCACTACCCAATACATTTTCAAGATAATTCTGGAGACTAACTCCTGAGCATCTCAAATGCAACTGTGACTCTACACGCATGGACTGTGCATCTAACTCATAAATCAGACCATTATATTATTGCCCCAACTTGGAACCTGGTTTACTAGAGACCATCATAAATCATGGGTCCTCCAGAAACGTGAACTTGTTTCCCCATTCCCTTTGACAGGTACCCTGTGACTGCCATCCTCTGCTTTCCCACAATCAGTGACGCATTCATCTGCGGTTCAGGCCTCCCATAAAGCTTGGCTGGACCTTGTCTCCAGGTCAGATGACATGTCTCCAGGTCAGATGACATTTCTGCAATCCACCGACTCCACCCCCCCCCCCCCCCCCTCCTTTGTTTGATGCATCCCATTCCAAATTTGAGGTTAGAATCCTGGATAGGTCAGGGAGTGAGCTCCATACGCGAGTTTACATTGACATACATTTTGTTCTCCTTTGCTCAGTACTCCCTATCTCATAAAGAATTCAATAAATTCCTACAATTAAGACATTGGCTATTTAGCATTATGCAGTCCCCACATGTGTCAATACAATAATATATACGAGACTAGCTACTTAAAACTGATAGCAAGGGGGGCATAACATGGTGGTATTGCCTTTTGATTCAAGTCCAGAATCCCCCTAGATTCTCCTGAAAAGGGAAACCAATCTCTTCTCCTCCCTACCAGAAAATGATTGGTGCTTTCTCTTCTAGACCTGCTTTCACCTATCCAAATGTGTATCCCACTCAGAACAATTTTTTAAACTCGTACATCGCTTATATTCAATACCAGTTTTACTACATGCAATATTGTAGTCAACTCCCAATTTATGTTGGCATAACTGTGGTCATATCTGTTCTCTTCTCCATGTATTTTGGTTGTGCTCTGCGCTTTGGGCCTCGGTTTTGCTGCTCATTTTCTACAATACTCTTATCTCCACACCCCTAATTACCCAATTTACATGTACACCAAGAGGATCTTTTGATAAATGATCATTATGTCATGGGCCATATCCTCATTACAACTAAACTTCTGATAACCCTATGTCCCTAGTATCGATACTGTAGAAGCCAATGTTCAATCACATTATGAAATATGAGATTGTGGGCTCCTCTTACACTCCTTCAGCCTCCAACATCCACAGTGTGGTGGCTTGGTTGGTCCGAATATTGGGCGAAAAAGAAGCTAGCGATGCAGAGAGGACTCTCTCCCCCTTGGCTCTACTGTCAGATTTCGACAATTGACTTAGCATTCAGCCCAATACGCTCTCCTGGCTAAAGCGTTCTCATTGTAATCTCTTCTGGTTTTCTTGTGGTTTGCTTATTCTTTAGACTGGTTACTTTATACTGATCTTTACTATTGTATTTTTTTTTTCATGTTTTTTTTTGGGGGGGCTCATTATTGAGTCTTTATACCCACTAGAAATGGGATGTGCAGATGCGCAGTAAACAAGAAATGTGCAGATGCGCAGTAAACAAGAAATGTGCAGCTGATGCCATGTCACACTGAATGGACTGGGTGGTGTTTCGCTGATCTTCCCTTTCTATATGGACATTTGTTACATCTACTGCTAGCACACACCACCAGCCAAATGTGGTATGAGCCAGGAGTTTCTATTATATGATTTTAATATATTTACTTATGCACATTATATATTTGTTTAATATGAAGCTGTGCACTGTGACCCTTTAACGCTTTATGTATAAATGTGTATTCCTTCTACATACTAGTTTGTAAGTGTGGCTATTTAACGTTAACACATAAGTAACACCATACTGAAGGGAATTATCCTTCAGAAAAGAGCGCTGTAATTTATACCCTTTTTGTTCTTTATCGAGTCTTATCAATGAGTGTAGCTTGTCTACTTAATGTACTGTACCATTTCTCATCGAGATCGCTGTGTGTAACTGTGTTTATTACTTGTGTACAATACCCCCCTCCTCCCCTTCCGGTTCCCTCCCTTATTTTCTGTACCCTGTTCCCCATCCCTATCTAAATGTTTGACTTCAATAAACATTTAATATTGAAGGGTGTTTCCATCAATTTATCTATTACTGATATAAGGCTCACTGGTCAGTAGTTGCTTGCCTCTTTCTTACTTCCACCATATCTTCTCTTTTCCAGTCCTCTGGAATTACTCCTGTAGCTAGCGACTGGTTGAATAATTCTGTTAACGGTGTTACCAGCACCCTTTCAGCTCTTTAAATATCCTTGGATGTTTCCCTTCTGGTCATATTGATTTATCCACTTTAAATTTTGCAATTTTTGTTAGGACCTTCTCCTCAGTAAATGTACTTGTCTATACCTCATTTTTATGAATATACTTGCAACTTAACCGAGGCCTTTTCCCTACTCTTTTAGTAGGTTGGATCCCTTCCAGCATGTCCAGCGATCGCCGCATCTCTGAGCATGTGCAGACGGACTCCCAGAAGTACAGGGAAGGGAGCATATCGTGAAAGACAGCTCTTATTGGAAGAGATGTCCTTCGCAATACCAATGTTAGTGCATATGAGATTGGTATGTCCGGCAGGATGTACACAGCAAGGTTAGTTATGCCACTCTCTATGTTTTGTCTTATTATTCTTCCTTTTGTTTTTCTCCTTTCACTTACCTACCTGAAAAAAAAGTTTTGCCCCCTTTACCTACTGACTGGAACATTTTCTCCTAAGCATGTGCTTTGCACATCTCATCAACGTCTTATGCTGGGTACACACTTGTAGATATACAGTATCTGTAGATCAATTGATCTGCAGATATATCTACAGACCGACCAGGCAGTGTGTTGCACATACACGCTGCCCGATCAGTCGGGACAGACGTCACAAACTGGGCGCGCATGTACATGTTTCCGCCCAGTTGCGCTGTCAATCAATGCTGGTGTGTGCAGCAAGTGTATGGGTGCTCCACTGACCACCCGTACATACAGCACGATGCGCCAATATATAGCATTAGATATAATGGCTGTTGACTGTGCTGCAGGGCCGATGCGACGGTGTTCACAGACATATCACTCGTACACACTAGCCAACGGAGCTGCGATATATCGGCTGCTCAATAGAACGGCCGATACATTGGCCAGTGTGTACGCACCTCAAGTTTCCTTCTGTCTAACGAGATACACCTGTCATCATTATTCTGCATCTGCTTATATTTCCTAAAGGCCATCTTTTTGCTTTCACAATACTTGCTACTTCTTTTCGCAAACCACACACTGGCTTCCTTGTGCTTTTCCTAACCCTTTTGACACAGAAATCTGTTGCTTTTAGTATTGCACCTTTTATGTTTCCCCACATCTCCTGCACTCCCTTCCAAAGTTCCTCCATTCTGCCACAGAATTGCTTACACATTTTCCCATCTCTACAAAGTCAGCCTTCCTATAACCTTACACAAGTATTGTTGTGTGGGATGTGTCTTTATACTAAACACCCTATTGATATATATGCTATGGGAGAGAGAGGGGGTAGCGTTGCCGTTCTGTACTAGTGATTCTTTCTATATATATATATATATATATATATATATATATATATATAAAAATAATGATAGTTATTGAATATTTCAGAAAATGTTATAGTTTGTGAAGCTTGCTGCAAGTATTAAACACCTGCCACTGTACAGATGTGTCCTCTTACATCTTTGCTCTGTGCACTACAAGTCACGTTAACATAACACGTGAGTGCTGTATGACTTGGTAGCGCGAGTATCTTTTTTTGCATTTTTTTCCCACAAAAAATGCGTCTTAGATGCAAAGTAATGTAATAGGATGCACAAGCAGCTTCTGCTGTTAAATGATATGCAGCAAAAAAAAAAAAAAAAAAAAAAAAAAAAAAATATGCAAAAAAGATGCTCGACGCTACAGAGTCCCGCCACAGCATGACGTCGTGACTTTAAGGGCTGCTAGCGTGACTGTAGCAAGGATATAAAAGGACACATCTGTATCAAACCCATGCAGGAGGAGACTTTGTGCAACCATTGTTTATATGCATTTTATGAGCATAGGCTGAATGATTTATAATAGTGTGATAATTATGTAAATTATTTATCATTTTATATCAATTCTAATTGTTTTTTTATTTTTATGTGTTTTTTGATTCCTGCTCTATATTAAGATTTGCTAAGTGATTATAATTTGCAGACATTTTAGACATTCATTAGAAAATAAATACTTTCTAGTTAAAAACATTTTGCTTTACTTAATATTTCCTAGCATTACTATTTCAGCAAACCTGCACAAGCTACCGTATTATCCATACGGAGTACCAAATATGTAGAACAGGTCACAGCAGCTTCTGACACCATCCCTTCCCTCATCTCATCTATCAGCTGGTATAACATGTGAAAGTCCAAGTGCAATTAGTAGAGCTAGAATATATGCACAAGTGTGGTATACAAGCTCTACAGTCGTTAGGTCAACCCCGTTTGGTCGACAGGCACAAGGTCGACATTGACAAAAGGTTGGCATATGAAAGGTTGACACTGAAAAATTATGACATTGACAAAAGGTCAACATGGTCAAAAGGTCGACATGACAATGGTTGACACAAAAATGGTCAACACCTTTTTTTTTTTTTGGGGGTTAGTGTGATTAGTTTTTTCACCTTGGACCACCATTTGTAGGAACGTGTCCCCCCGCCCACGTTTTGTGCACGGTGTCTCGCTCTACTTGCCACAAGGTTACTAAAAGGTTATGATTTGTGACATGGATAGTCAAGGGTGGAAAAAGTCCAAAAACATGAAAACCCACCCTCTAAAAAAAATTAAACACGTTGACCATATGTGTGTCGACCATTGTAATGCCGACAATGTATGAACCGGTCTACCTTTTGAACCGGTCGGCCTTTTCCAGTGTCAACCTTTCATATATCGACCTGTTGACCATTTGCCTGTCGACAATACGGGGTCAACCTATTGACTGTCGACCTAATGCATGTCAGCCCATAGTTCGGGTCCCTGTATGCACATTAGCAGAACTAGTACTAAACCAGCATAATGACATGGTAATTATGGATGGTGATGGTGGTGAGGGGAGTGGTGGTCTGGCATAATGTTCTATTAGGCCTGTTCTACTCTGGTTCTGATTAGTTTCTCCATTATGCAGGCCAAGTTTATTTTATTTGTTCTAACTCCTCACAAGAAAGAAGTCACATTTTAATAAATTAAAAGTTTACTAAATGCGGAATATTTATCAAGACTGACATCCATGAATATCAGAAGACTGACATCCATGGAATAGATAATAAACAAGTCTTTATTGAATATTTTATTATATTGAGAGATGACATAAATAAAACCTGAGCTGCAAATCTAGAAATATCAAAGGTGTTATCCTTCTTTCTTCTAGCAAAATAGCCAGGCCATAAGCAAATGGAAGGAAATAATGCTGTCTTCATTGCAGCCTGAACTAATCTCGGTCTCAATTGAAGTAGATTTTTTTTTTGTCATGTTCAATATTTATTGCCTAAAACAAGTTATTGGTGTCACTTCTGCCCAAGGTTGGAGGGCTAAACCTACCACAGACGCATTCAAAAAATGAGAAGCTGCAATCAGACAGCAGGGCCCTTGTCGCAGCCTATGCAGAAGGATTTCCACTTGAGTGGCTCATCTTTAATCATTATAAAAGCACAGAGGTTTAATCCATTTTTGATGTAAGCGCTAATAGCTTTGTGTCCTTGAAGTTCAAAGTGGTCTTCGTGCATGTTGCTAATTAGCCAAGCAAAGCAGCCATCCAGCTCCCTCTCGTGTTTCTAATTAGATCCTCAGCAACAAACAAATGTCGACTTCACGGAAGCTTTCTCCCATTAGTTAATACGTTTGCAGGGGCACAGACGTGGCTTTGTGTCTCCCTCGCTTTGCTTTAAAATTACATGTGGCACTTTGTGTCCAAGCTTCCTCAGTGGCATGGGTATTGTAAACGCAGACATCAATATCTACACACAAGCTGCAGATCCCCCTCCTGACTCAGAGGTGAAATCTGAACAAACGGTTTATTTACGTTAGGGAAATATGCAGAGAAATAAAAATCAGCTTCCTGTCACATTGTGTATTGTTGATCTTTTCAACAGAGCAGAAGAAAGGAGATGGGCACTCAGCAAACATAATAATATAAAATAGGCAGGGAGCATTAAGAGGAAGAAAAAACAGATATGGAGTCTTTTATCCAGAGACCAGTTACTCAGAATGTTACAAAAACAAGAAAGGGAAAGGCAATAATTTCATCTGCTGAGTAATAATGCCATACATAAAAGCATGCTTTTGTAATTACTGTTAAGAGCACTACTACACAAGGTAATGAGTAAAGGAATGCTGGGACAGTATGTACAGCAGACAGCTGAATCAGGAAAATACTTCCAGGACCCCAAAGAATGGGAAACTTTCCTGTAAGTAACCTATACAATGCCAAATATTTAGGCGCATGACATAAATAGCCCTGTCCAAGTAAGCACTATGGGGCAGGTACTGTATGCAGTGATACAATAGACTCATCAGATCACTATCACTCCGCAGTCTAATGAAATGGGCAGGACATCAAATATTGCCAAAACTACATTCTCTTACCTTTAATTCTTATCACACGTAAATTATGTGCATAAGGTGTCCTCATTTAACTATCCTTGCAGACAGGCGTGGCTTTGCAGTACACAAAAACAACTCATGATACTTGAAGGGGTGGCACTTGATATGCCGGCTGTCGGGATCCCGGCGCACAGCATACCAGTGCCAGAATCCCGACAGCTAGCATAGCGACAACTATTTTCCCTCTTGGGGTGTCCACGACACCACTGGAGGGAGAATAAATAGCGTGGTGCCCGCAAAGGGGCTCTTTTGCGCTCGCCCTGCTGCCGGTATATCAGCGGTCAGGATCTCAGCGCCGGTATGCTGGGCGCCGGGATTCCGAGCGCCGGCATACCGTAGTACACCCTACTGTAAATTGTCGCAAGGGGTTCGGTATGCTATACCAGCTCTTGGGATGCCACCGGTTACATGACAGACATTAAAGATCCCCTGGGCTTAAGGTGGTCCTGGAGAGGTGGTGGAACTCATTTACCCCGCCACCTACCCCTCCCCCACACAGCACAAATAAGCAGAGCCAGGGCCAGTTGTAGTGTTTAAGGCACCCCCCTGCAAACTGTCAATTTTTGCCCTACGTCCCATACTTTTTAAAGGGACATTGATCTCGCAAAGAAGCAGCATGGTCACATAAAAATACCCCGGATTCAAATTACACCACACAGTAGCACAATCTTATTCACATTACGCTGCATGTAGTGCCCCTGATTCATATTACACCACATAGTAATGCCTCTTTTTATGGTTATGTCACTTAGTAGTGCCCTTTATTCACATTGCACTACACAATGGTACCCTCTATACATGTTATGCCACACAGTAGTTCCCCTTATACACAATTCCTACAGTAATAGTGCCCCTTACACATAATGCCCAGAGTTGTAGAGTTTCTTCTCGATGTTCCAAGATTAAGCTCTCTAACCACCGTCACTGCCTCAGATCTTGTTTCCTCTTTCAAGGTCCAAAATCAATATGAAATCATATCGTTACCAAAACATAAGCCTGCACAATTCTTTTCCTGCATCTTTTCTTCAGTTGATCTAAAACATTAGGAAGTCTATATACTCTTCCACTCTACAACACCTGGATTCAACCCTATCACTAAATGAATTGTTTGAGGTCCATGTTCATGAGCCATCTCCACGGATATATTTCCATTGTTATTCAAGCATGTGGTAATTACTACTATTCTGGGACATAATAATCATATGTTCTAACTAGGATTACCAACATATCTTAACTCCCATGCATCTCCAAGCTTCTTTACTTGCTTGTCTACACTCACTTCACTTAGGTTATTTGACTCCCTTCAGTCAAGCCCTTCAATAGAACTGCTCCAAAGTGAAAGTGCTAACGTGGTCACTAATATAATCAATAGTAAACCTAAAAGTCAAAACTTGCTTGTAATTGTACTTTAGTGTTCACTCTAGGCCGATTTTTAGCAGGCAAAACCCGCCCTGCCCCTTTTGCGGCGCCCTGCTAGAACAGCCGCCCGCTTCCTGCCTCCCGGCATGTATAGATGCCGTGCGCATGCGCGCGGCATCCATTCACGCATTGGGAGAGGGCTGGGGGAAGCCCAGCACCGACGGAGGTGCTGGGCACGCCGCCAACAGTGACGTCGCCGGCCACAGACGGTCTCTATAGTAGCGTCTGTGGGCCGCACCGCCCCCTAAAATGACGTAGGTGTGGCCACGCCCCCTAATTTGCGTGTCCGCGCCCCCGTTTCGGACGCGCGCGCACATGTGCCCCCGGAGTCCGGCGCCCTGCCCCATTTCACTCCTAGAGTGAACACTATACTTGATGTCTATGCTGCATCTAACCCCATGCTCACTTTCTAAGAAAACCTAAATCCCTAGTTCTTCAGCATACTGCCCTATCCTGGATCTACAGTAATTCTACCTATGCAACAACAACTTCCAATTTGAACTTCTCTGGATACACCTCCTCTCCTCTTCCTTTCCCAGTTGTATTAGTATAAAGCTCAGTCATAGGTTCTCTTTGATCCTCTTTATTTAAACCACCTCTCTTTCAGAAATAGAAAAAAAAACCTTTTGAGTTTAAGCATCACATCAATGTGAATGTCACCAAAATGTATCCATCTTCAGCCATTTCAGTTGGATGTCAATTAGACCTCACAAATGACAAAAATTATTAATCTTTCCCACAACTAAGAAAAGCTACTATTTTTGTTGACAACACGTAAATAAACCATACCACTAAAGTTCACTTGAGATGTTATCAATAACTCAGAACTATTCTTTGTATACCACATCAAATCATTTTTGTAACTACATGTACCCTACTGGACTAACAATTTGAAGATTAAAAAACCCACCAAAAATATGTAATTATTTTGTTTAACAAAATGTAAATACATTTTTGACTTAAAGTAGCCATCTTTTGCAGATATACTAGTGAAAACACTTGTGGCATTTTTTCTACAATGGAAATCAAATATTGTTTGGGAAGCTCTTCCAACACTGCCACAGAAGTACCCACATACCAAAATGCCGTGGCAGCCAGTTTGGGTTAGGGTGCTAGCCACTCTGTGAAGTCGCCAACTTAAAAAACAAAACAAAAAAGCTCCAATCATGTTTTATTTACTAAGAGGTGGATTATAAAAGCCATAGGTTTCCCCAGTTTAAGTCCAAAATATCAAAGGGCAATGATTATAATTGCACAACATAATAGCACAACAGGAAAGACCCACATAGTAGTGTTTGCTCTCTGTTCTGAAAACAAAGTTTTTATCCAAACTCGTCCCCTCCGGCAGCCTAGACCTAACCCCCCCCCCCCCCCCAACACACACACCCTGCAGTCTAACCCACTTCCTAGTGCCTAGACCTAACCCCAGTACTTATCTTTGGGATCCGTTGGGATTCTGACCATTAAGTTCTCGCTATCGGTATTCTGACTGTGGGATAATGAAGCTGGGATCCTGACCGTATCCCGCGAGGAGTACTAAACTAATGTTAGTAAAGCAAAGGCAGTGGCATATCTGTAATGGAGTGAGGACGGTGGTGTACAGACCTTTGGTCTCTTCTACACACGTGCAATCTTTCAGAATGCATAGCCAGAAAGATGGCCAAGTTGCAGTGAGCTAGAATATGGGAGGTGCAGCTGTACTGCACTAACACAGCCACCCCCAGTCCCCGTCAGCACAAGTATGGAGGAGGGGCAGGGAAGGGGGTCGCTTTATGATTACAAACATTGTGTATTAGTTGCTGGAAAATGCAAAATAGTGAAATGATTTAATTACCAACTGAAAAGTGCTGCAAAGTATATTTATAGTATATTGATGTGTATTCAAATGTGATATTCAGACCATGACCTATAGTAGATATATTTAAAAACAAACAAACCCAGAAACCTCCTATACAATTTTTCCAAGCCAAATCCCTTAGCTGATAAAAACAAGATAATACAATGTACAGTACAATTGGAAAACATATTGTATTGGACAGAGTACATGTTCGCTAGAGCTTTAAGCAAAATGAAATGAAATTAAAGACCTATTAATCTTTGACAGCTAGATAGACCATCAATGTGCATTAGCAAAAGAATTAATATCATTTTCTAGGATCTAAAACAATCACACAGGATTAAATGAATCATCTCTAAGATGCAAACTGTTAATTCATCTTTGTGTGTCAGGGACAGACTGCTAATATCACATTCTCTGTATTATACTGGGTTCTTATCCTGTTCTTTGGATTATGACAGAACGTTAAGAATATCATGGTATTTATTCTGTTCTCTGTTGTATGACAGAATACAAAAAATTCTAGAAGCGCTTAAATTGTTCTTTGTGCCATGAAAGAACACAAAATAAATATTTTATTACCTATCCTGTTGTCTATACAGGTTGAGTATCCCTTATCCAAAATGCTTGGGACCAGAGGTATTTTGGATATGGGATTTTTCCGTATTTTGGAATAATTGCATACTATAATGAGATATCATGGCGATAGAACCTAAGTATAAGCACAGAATGCATTTATGTTACATATACACCTTATACACACAGCCTGAAGGTAATTTTAGCCAATATTTTTAATAACTTTGTGCATGAAACAAAGTGTGTGTACATTCACACAATTCTCTTATGTTTCATATACACCTTATACACACAGCCTGAAGGTCATTTAATACAATATTTTAATAACTTTGTGTATTAAACAAAGTTTGTGTACATTGAGCCATCAGAAAACAAAGGTTTCACTATTTCACTTTCACTCAAAAAATTCCGTATTTCGGAATATTCCGTATTTCGGAATATTTGGATATGGGATACTCAACCTGTATTATGATTGAACGGTAGACAAAAAGTATATTCCTTTCCTTCACTAATTAGTATAAACAGGACACTGGTTTTCAATTTTTACCATAAAAGTAAAAAACAACCCCATATTAATAACCTGGCATTGGAATATGATTGACAGCATTTGGGGACTTCAGCTGAGGTGTAGCAAGACCACCAACTACAACCGATGCTCTACACCATTGATTCCCAACCTCGGTCCTCACGTACACCCCCCACAGTTCATGTTTTCCAGGTCAACTAGCAGCTGAACAGGTGTATTCATTACTCACTGACACATTTTAAAAGACCCACAGGAGGAGCAAATTATTTCACTTGCAATCCTGTGAGGAGACCTGGAAAACATGAACTGTTGGGGATACTTGAGGACCGAGGTTGGGAATCACTGATCTACACTAACAAAAAATCCAGATGTGTTTCTCTATTGTAAGAGTTGTGCATTTGCATACTGTTTCATCATCAGAAGTAATTGCAGTGGTAGCAGGTTTCTAGAAGGGATGCCTTGATAAACCCATTGCCTTGCCTAAATAGGACTGAGTCCTGTTAAAGCTTCAACAGTACTCTAATGTTGCACAGCTCATTTAGTGGAAAAGTGTATAAAATTTAGGGTAGCTGTGGGAATTGTAATGGGGTATGTTTAGCATGCCGGTTGTCAGGAACCCGGCAGTTGAAATCTAGAAGCCGGAATACTGACACACGCTAGAATACTGGCGCCGGAACTCCGACATGACTCAAAATGCCAGCGTCAGAATCCCAGTTAGGCTAGGGGCACATATAGCGGGACCTGCTAGGCCGGAAGGAGACTGCACATGGGCAGGCACCCACACATATGCAGCAGACCAGCCGCATCCAACCACAGGATGCTGCAGTTGGGCCAGATGACAAGACGGCACACAAAACCCTCCTCACGGCGAAGCGCTTGGCCATTAGGGTTAGGCTGCAGGGAGGGAGGGTTATGGGGGTTGGTGGGGAAGGTAAGTATACTTACCAAAGCCCTGCCACGGTCTTCTCCATCGGGATGCCGCTGTCTGTCTTATGACTGCCAGCAATACAACCACCAGTAAAACGTATCACATCCATTGTAACATAACTGAACCGCCAGAGTAGGGAAGGTCCTTTACACAGAAAGGGTACCCTGATTAGTACTATTATCTATACATCACCAGTATTTTGGAAGTGTATGAAAAGTAAAATAAGATTATATATGTAATGATTGTCTGCACATAAAAAACAAGGATAGACCAGGAATAATTAACACTGAATATCCCCCAAAATAAAACTACAAAAAAAACCAAAAACCACCTAATTAAATTAAATAGAACACTTATAATTGTTCTTATTTTGTCTTTGGAATCCTTAGTGTAGCTCACATGCAGGTACTGTAGTTTGTAGTTTGCAAGTTAAGGATTTCTATGATTAGAACAACTAAATCCAAGCTTCCCCATGTAGGTGGTCCTCCATGATAAACTTTCAGATTGGTATGAAAGACTAAGACTGGATACACACCAAAGTGATAGGTCACACAGACAGAGCGGCCAATACAAGTAAGTATACACACCAGAGGTGCATACACACTGTGCTATGTGTGCTTACGATTTTGACTATATAGCTAAAATCGTAAGAAATGTTAGCGCATATCGCACCGTGTGTATACAGCTTGTGATACCGATGCGCACTTCCGTGGGGTCGGTATCACAAGAAAAAATGCGCAGGAAAGGCAATTTTTGATAAAATTGTGCACAATCTAGTTTCTAGTATAGTCAAAAATGAATATAGTCAAAATTGCAAGACAAAACATAGTTAAAATTGGTGGTTTTGGGCTCCGGGGAGTTCAAGGGAGATCACATAGTCAAAATTGGCACTTAGTCAAAATCTCACCTTGTGAATGCACCTTTACTGATCGTCTGCTCAGTGTGTCGGTCAGGACATCCAGCTGAGCGGGCATTTAAATTTGCCTGTCCAGCTGTAACATCAGCCCCTGCAGCAAATGTGCCTGTGCATCAGCAGACCACCCATACACACAGCTAGGTGCACCAATACATTTTTAGAGATATATCAAAGGCCTCCCCACATATCTTTAAAATTATCAGCAAATGGATGTGCTGCACAGGCAATGCACTACAGTATGCACTACAGTATGTCTGGGGTGTAAACGCCCGACGACCGGATTACGATATATTGGTCATTCCATCAAACAACCGATTTATTGGTCAGTGTGTACCAAGCTTAATGCAAGAATGAGCAGAGATCAAACCAGGTGGTGAAAGCATGCTTCTACCTTGCTAATCCACACTATTTTATTGTCCAAAATATAAATGGTGTTCACAAGGACCCATTTGACACCACCACAAAAGTGGCCACAGAGTTTACATTATAATTAATGGTATTGGCCTAGTGGGCTCGCATTACAGATTATGGGCGGTATCCTATTACCCGCGGTACATTACCATGGGTAATGTTCTCACCCAGGGCTATCCTATTAGTCCCAATAAACCAGCATGAGCTGCGGCTTATCGGAGCTTTTGTGTACTGCACCAGAGCCAGCTCCTGACAGCTCCAGGTGCAGCGCTCCACCTCCGGCGCCCCCCAGTCACATGACAGCTCCCCCATCATGTGACCGCTGCCGGGGTTCAGACTGCACGTCAGAATTGGCGGGCAGTGCTAGAATACCACAGGGCCTGATCCATAGGTGGACACTGTACCGATGTTTGCTAAGTTGAACGATTATTTGCTATTGCACAGGAAGTCCAGGAAACCCTTTCTGCACATGCGCCAATTAAGGTTTACATACGGAACTACACTATTACTTGTGATGGCATCTGCGATCCATGGGCAGCTCAGTGTGGTGACCTAAAGTCTTTGCAAAAACAGAAGATGTCATGAGCGTGTTATGGAAGAGTCATGGTGTGTTTAAGCATGCAGCGGCCATTTCTTTTGGCCGTATCACAGCCACAGAGGCAACATGTTAAGAAAGTTACAAGGGAGACTCTGTACCAGGCAGCATCTGCTCAAGGACTGGATGTTGTGATCAGTGGTGTGTTGATGGTGGAGTGATCGGATCCCCCTGTGCACTTCAGCATTGCAAAGTGGGCATAGTAGAGTTTGCAAAGTTGGTCACATGG
Organism: Pseudophryne corroboree; assembly: GCF_028390025.1. Taxonomy (NCBI): domain Eukaryota; kingdom Metazoa; phylum Chordata; class Amphibia; order Anura; family Myobatrachidae; genus Pseudophryne; species Pseudophryne corroboree. The sequence goes on from NC_086445.1 coordinate 439,182,109, forward strand.
AAGTGCCCGAATGCTTAAACGGCTTTTTGCATATTTTCACACTTGAGAAATTTGTGAAAATCGCAGCCGGCCATGATGTAAGTTATACATTCACCACTAATTAATCCGTTCACCCTACACCCAGCACCTATTTATCCATTACCATCAAGAATCAATCAATCAACCCTCGCAGCATCAATTAACACATTTGTCCAACTTATAAGATGATTAACCTCCTCACACCTAGCACCCATTAATTCATTCTGCCTGAGCACTCATTTACTCATCACAGCACCTATTAATGCCCCTCCATCCAGGACCTAATACATTCTCATTTAACAACCATTACCCCGCCTCTGCAGACTTAGGGGTATATTCAATTGAAGTCGAAAGCTGCCATCTGTCGAAAAGACGGCAGTTATCGACTTTTTAAGGTCGAATCATGATTCGACCTATTCAATCAAACCCCAAATTTTTTGACAAGTCGAGGAATTCGACTTGTGGAAAAGCACGTGGATTGGCGGAATAGCTGCCAATCCACGTACTTGTGTCGAAAACGGGGCCAAAACAGACAGGTTTTGGCCCCCTTTTCGACCATCTCAGTCAGACATAAAAAAATGTCGGACTGAGATGTGGGACCCAGAGGAGGAGAGGGGGGAGCCGCAGGGAAACGGGGGACAGCCGCGGGCAGACAGGGGAGATCAGCGCTACAGCACAGCGCTGCAGCAGGATGTCTCACAGCCGCGCCGCTCACGGCAGCGTCCACCCGGCTCCAGCAAGTGAGGTCACGCTTGCTGGAGCTGGGTGGACACTGCCGTGAGGTCGGGCGGCTGTGAGACAACCTCCTGCAGCGCTACTGTAGCGCTGATCTCCTCCGTCTACCCGTCGGCTGTCCACGCTGGTCTCCCCGCGGCTCCCCCCCTCCTCCTCTGGGTCCCTCATCTCAATTCGACTTTTTAAAAGTCGAATTGAGATGAGATTGAATAGGGGTTGTCGGATCCATTCCGACAAATGCATGTCGGAATGGATCCGACCCTAATTGAATATACCCCTTAATCCATGCAACCATTAACCCTACCCAGCATCAAAACATATCTCCCCAGCACCCATTAAATAACTCCCTTATCCCCTGAGCACCCATCAACTCATTCACATACCAAGAAGCCATTAAAAATGTCCTTTGCCTGCCTGGTTCCTATCCATTCAATTCCTAATTTTTCTTTCTTTAACAACATGGGAGGCGGAGTTTGCAAAACTAGTTGTGTGAGAGGGAAGGAGATGGGCATCCACACTGTTGTCTTTCTGCTACATCATGCTGATGACACGAATGACCTAAGGAGCAGGCTACAAGTATAAATAAAGAACAGCTAGTGCAGTGGCAGCAGCAGTTAAGAAGATCTGTGGCTATTAACCGCAATCAGGGACATCCTGCAGGACATCAGCTCGGAGCCCAATCAGGTTACGATACCCTAGGCAGCTGCATATTGGATGTTGGTCCTGCACATATCTTGCACACCCACTTGACAGGAGGAATACCTGGTGTGGGTTATATATTTGCGGATTCACTTCTCTAGCGTATAGTACTTAATTCATTAGTGTGTTTTCCATATTATTTGAAGTCACAGTAGTGTATCCACATTAGTAAACTAACATTTACATTGGTACAAGAAATTTGAAAAGGAGAAAATAACAGAAGCTTGTGCTGAATTGAAATTAATTTACATTGTATTTATATGATTTGCATATTTATTAATAACATTTCCCTGACTAATCTGTTGTGTACATGACTAACATTATTACATTGTGTAGTAAAGGGTAATGTGATTTAGGGGTATATTCAACTGACGGCGAAACTGGCGTCTTGTCGAAAAGACGGCAGTTTTCGACTTTTTCAGGTCGGAAGGGGTTCCGACCTATTCAAACCCTGGCTTTTTTATCCGACAAGTCGGGTAATTCGACTTGTCGGAAAGCACATAGATTGGCGGAATAGCTGCCGATCCGCGTGCTTCTGTCGGGGCCAAGTCCAACAGGTTTTGGCCCCGTTTCCGACCATCTCAATCAGACTTTAAAAAAAAAGTTGGATGAAGATGAGGGTGCTGAGAGCAGCGGGGAGACGGGGGGAGAGCAGCGGCTACAGCAGCGTAGCCGGAGGTTGGGGCACCACCGTCGCTCACGGCAGCGTCCTCCCAGCTCCAGCAAGCGAGGTCCCGCTTGCTGGAGCCGAGTGTGGACGCTGCAGTGAGGTCTGGTGGTGGTACCCCATCCTCCGGCTAAGCTGCTGTAGCCGCTGCTCTCCCCCTCTCAGCACCTTCATCTCAAGCCGACTGTTTTTTAATGTCGGATTGAGATGGTCATTGAATAGGTCCTGTCAGATCCATTCTGACAAATTCATGTTGGAATGGATCCGACTTTAATTAAATAAACCCCTTAAGCATTTGATACTGAACAGTGTCATCCAAAATCTCTATGCAACTCATGGCATGTTCAAGTGCTGTAGAGCTGGGTGCATTGTGATATATGTCTGACTGAGCGTATGCAAAGAAATATGCATTATCATGGGTGCCTCCCATCTTGCTAATTTAGGCACATATTCATCTTATACCCCTTTCACATCGCAAAAATAACCCGGAATCGACCCGGCATATTGCCGGCTCGACATGGGTCAGTGTGCAATGTGAAAGGGGCCTTAGAGAATTCCTGGGTCGCCTGACCCGGCAATTCAACCCGGGTAATAAGGGTTATTCCCGGGTTGAATACCAGGTCAGTGGCAGTGTAAACGGATTCCCGGGTCGATGTGACCCGGGACCCGTTTAGTACATACGGAGAGACGGTGCGGAGATGAGCTCATCTGGACACTTTATAGGAGAAACACTTTCAACTTTTATGATATAAAAGGTTTTGAGAATCCTGCCCTAGCCAGTGGTCACCAATGCAAACTCATTTCCATGTAGTTTTTATAATACTAGGGACCTGAAGGAAAATCATGCTCTAAATTACGCTTTCATGTACCTTTTGCACACTGCAATAAACACTAGTTAATGGTAATTTCAACTTCCCCAATGCAAATAACACCTCGGAAAGGCAACACTAGGAAAGCTTTTCAAGGGAAATTAAGCAATTGATAGATCAAGTAATAGAATCTTGAGTGTCAAGGCAAGATGTCACGTCTTTAATGGCTTTCCTTCCTTGGCTGGAATCTGGATCCATGAGACCACACAAGTAAATGGTTAATTTGCTATTATGTAGTGTGTGAATCTCCTCTGTAGTGCTTGTTGTATCACAGGAATATGACACAGTAAATATGAAATCAAGAGACAGGCAGAAGAGTTTGCTTGCCATGAAGTAATAAATCTACAGCTATCCTGCCAGGGGGTAGACACATTTGCATTCCTTGTTTACTATGTTGCCTGGACAGATCTTTTATTAATATTAATGAATAGCCAGGAACAAAGGGCTCCTTTATTTTTAGCCAACTCTAATTGTGTAGTAATTACTCATCTACAAAACAAATGAGCCAATCTCGGGAGCCATGGAAACCAAAGCTAAGGGCTCTCACTGTAATACATTAACTAGCTATCATTTCTGCTAATTTTAGGCTGGAGTCTTTTCATGCAGGGATTGATAGAGAAAGGAAAACAATGCAGGCCTCTCGTATACTGAATGAGATTATGAGTGTGTTTTGTCATAGCGGTGCACCCAGCAGACCTATAATATGCCCTTAAAGACTAATGGAATGTTATTATGTCCAGGTCAATTAAAGGTGATATTTGGTAAATGCATGCTAATTAAGAGATTGTGGGGCTCATTTATAGATCACTACACAATCACACATGACTACATAACGGGGCAAAGTATGGCAAAGCAGAAAAAAAAAAGTAATTAAAATATTATCCAAGAAGTTGAACATATTCAAAAGACATACAGAACTGACTATATTTCAACACTAATTAGCTATCAGTAAAAGATTATTGAAAACATACATGTACACAGAATTCTCCAATAAGGAAAACTGCCTATATGTGACGTGTTGATATGCACAACAAGCACCACTAACGATGCTTCTAATTTCAAACTACATACATGGGGGTAGAGACCAATTGTGTGATACTTAGAACCTATATTTATTTAGACCTTGCATGTATTTCCCACATCAGGTTAGGACACCAATTACAGTGATGTAATAAGGGCACACACTTGCTGGAGTGCTATTGCCACATTATTGATGGAGTCAATTTATTTATTTATTTTTTATTATACTTTGCAGTTCAAGCAAATGACCTGTAAAACACCTAAAGCGGAGGTCATTTCTAGCAGCACAGCAGGTGATCATACATCCTGCAATGCGACTGAAATTTTTATGGGGCTTGAGGCTGGTTATATCCCTTAAGGATTTGGAAAAGACCTCCTTCACAGTGCCAGACCATAAAGCAGACAGAGGTGACTGCTCCCATGACATGCCAGGCATTTCCAATCCTTCTTTGAGTAGCCAACATCAAATAAAATAGTTTTGAATTTACTGAGGAACTAAAATGTCAAAGTATAAATGAAGTATGAATCGTGAATGAAAGTCACCAGCTGTAGAGAAAACAGCCGCGCACAGGGGGTTAATTCCATAAAAGTAGGCAGTGAAAGAAGGCCATGAGGCAACTGAATTATATATTTGAGGATTATACAAGTGAGTAAACTGTCAGGTTATTTAATGCATAGCAACACTACAAAATGAATCAGAACACCTAGATAGATGGCTCTAAAGAAAAACAAAAATCCTGTTTAGGTAAAATCTGTATCAGACGATTACAAGCGAATTTGGAGAAAAAGCGGGATGAACAATTTGTATCATATACAATAGCAATGGTATGGAAAATCACAATGCGTAACCAAACAAAGCTGCTGCAATAGAGTTACACATGTGGGGCAATCCCCATACCCCTATTTATTTATGAGAGATTATATTCAGTCAGCAGCGTCCCGGGTCTGGGGATTAAATTGCGTTGGCAGGACAGAGGACATGGAGGGCACAAGGAGGACATTGCTAGACAGGAGTAGAACACCAGAAGGCTGACCCTGGACACTGCTGTGTTAATATCATCTCTCATACTCCTGTATAGAACTGCTTAAAACCAGTTCTATTCTTTCCGGTAATGAATCCACTGCAGCCACCGCTACTTTGTTGTTGAGTGTCATCTGTGTATTTGTGTGGATTTTAGTGAATGTATGCTCCGTTAAATAACGTATTATGCTATGCGGTTTTTCTTGCCTGTTGTTGCATATACTGTTTCGGAAAATTGATGAGACATCACTGAAAAATCGTAAAAGAACTTTTGTATTTTTGCACTAAAGTCTGCAATACATAAGTACAAATTTACCCCATAAGAAAAGTTACACAAAAGAGAATTACATTCTTAGCGCCAGTAAAGGGACCACTTATCCTGTGTCTAATTAGTATAATTTAGTTTGCTCAGGGTAGAGCCTGGTAGCTGCAAAATGGAGATGCTCTTAAAAGTAAAACATATACAGTACTAATTACATTCAGTAGGTGCAAACTGCTCTGGTTCTTAAGTTGTAAATGAAACTCTACTAGATGTCAAATGTATTTATATTTAATTTTTATATATAAAATGTAGAAGTGTAACAGCATGCACTCATAAACAAGGCAGCAATGATCACACCCCTGGATTATTCCAACAGCACCTCACTGATACATTGGGGCTTAGTCCCACTCTGATACAGCACAATCCACTCCTGTCCTGAGTCAGATCTTGAGCGCATCCTTCGACTCCATAAAAACTTAAGCTGGGACACTTTGGACATGAATGTTTCTTTAGAAATGCCTCCTACTACATACATGTATATACAAAAACACATACACAAAAAGAATCACAGTTCTTTAGTTAAAGGATTGCATTCATTCAAGTGTCTGGCCATGACCAGCATTTTGGTCAAGAGCTAGTAAAATGTTTTAGGGAAACTCCAAAAATGATCATGAGTGCCGGCCAGTCAAGTCCTTCCACACCAAACTCATCAAAACATGTCTTTATAGTCCTTGCTTTGTGCACTGGGGCACAGTCTTGTTGGAATAAAAAAGGGTATTCACCAAATTGTTGCCACAAAGTTGGAAGCATAGAATTGTCCAAAACGTCTTGGTATGCTGAAGCATTAAGACTGCCCTTCACTGGAGATAAGGGGCCTAGCTGATACCCTGGAAAACAGCCCCATACCATAATACCTCAAACCATTCTCCCGACAACCACAAACCCAGACTCACCCATCTGACTGCCAAACTGAGAAGCGTGATTCATCACTCCACAGAAAATATTTCCACTGCTCCACAGTCCAGTGTTGGTATGCTTTACACCTCTCCATTCAATACTTAACACTGGACTTGGTGATTTGAGGCTTGCGTGCAGCTGCTCAGTCATGGAAACCCATTCCATTAAGCTCCAACCGCAGTTTGTTTGCTTATATTAATGCCAGTGGAAGTTCAGAACTCTTCATCTATGGAATCAGCAGAGTGTTGGTGAATTTTATGCACCATGTGCCTTAGCAGTCGTAAACGTCGCTCTGTGATTTTACATGGTCTTCTGCTTCATAGCTGAGTTGCTGTTGTTAATAAACGCTTCCACTTTCTAATACTATCACTTACAATTAACCGTGGAATATCCAGCAGGGATGACATTTCATGAACAGTCTTATGCAAAGGTGGCAACTGACCAAAGTACCATGCTTGAAGTCACTGTGCTCTTCAGAACTACCCATTTTGTATCACAAATATTTGCAAATGGAGACTGCATAGCTAGTTGCGTGATTTTATACACCTGTGGCAACGGGTCTGATTTAAACACCTGAATTCAATAATTAACAGGTGTTGCCAAATACTTTTGTCCTTATAGTGTATACTCCAAGCCATCCTTCAGGCTTATTTTCAGCACATCTTTCTCACCAACCACTCTACGGGGTATATTTACTAAGGTGTGAGTTTTTTTTAGAAGTGGAGATGTTGCCGCTAGCAACCAAATCAGATTCTAGCTATTATCTTCTTGAAGCAGCTAGATAAATGTCAAGTGGAATCTGATTGGTTGCTATGGGCAACATCTCCACTCCTAAAACAACTCACACCTGTGAAGTTGTGTGTGTAATTGCGGCTCTATCTGCATCCGAAATGCCACGTTACAATGTTTTCCATGAAAACACTGTAGCGTACCATTTTGTATGCAAATACAGTCACAGTCACACAAAAAATATAGGCATGCTGTATATAATTTTAATCAGCAGAAGCTGCTTATGCGTCCTATTACATTACTTGAGCATCTAAGACGCATTTCCGTGGGACAAATACGCTCATCGCTACCGAGTCAAACGGTGCACACACGTTGTGTGTAACTTGACTTGTAGCGCAAAGATGTAAGAGGACACATATGTTCGTCCCTTCACACTTATGCCTGTCCACTGTGCCAACAACTGCTGCCTCTTTATCTAACTTATAACCTCGCCTCTAGGATTTTTCTCCTGCTGTTCCCCACCCTCTGGATCTCACTCCCTCTCCTTATCAGATTCTCCAATTTCATGCATACGTATTTTCAAAATAGGTTCTCCTACTGTATTTCTTTACCAAAGCCAATCAGGTAATATTGTAAGCCAACCCTTACTGTACCGGAACACAGACTTACCTCTGTGTCACCTTTGTCTAAGCCACCCTAAAGATTGTAATTCCCCATGAACATAGCCAGAACTTTGTGGGCCCCACAGCAACATTTTGAAGGGGCCAATGTCCCAATGCTTCTACAGAGACACCTTTCCACAGCAGTTGTTAATTTTATGTCACATAATAGTTCCCCAATTCATTTTCTGAACCATAAACGTGCTTTAATTAATGTTAAGCCCCGTTATAGTACCCTAGTATAGTGCTATTCAGTGTTCCAAGTTCATATTATGCCACATTACAGTGCCCATTATGCCGCACTATAGTGTCTTCACTTCATATTGTGCCACATTACAGTGCACCAGGTTCATATTATGCAACATTATAGTGCCCCCAAGTTCACATATCCATCCATGCTTGCAATAGCCCTGAACCTGTTTGCTGCATGCAAATTGTGTAGAGTGCACTACTGCTTGCTAATTATCAAAATGGATTATAAGGTAATGTTATGCACTTCATATCGTATTTGTTTGTACTTTAAATACACGTGCACTCTATAAAGACACTGCAAACCCATTGTGACACTCTATAATTAAAGGTTAATAATAAAATGACAATTATCTGTGAGTACTTTCCATCAGAGGCATTAGATTTAAAAAAAGAATCTTCTCTGGAAATGATTTTTCTTACCAACTATTCTGATTCTCTGTGCTCTATAAAACCCCCCAAATAGGATCACATAGCTGAGCTGCTCTGGCATAAGATATAAGGAACCAACATGTGTTTTGGGACACCTAAGGAGTAGCTGGAAACAATTTCATTAATTTACATACAGAAGGTCAGAAATGTAGAGGTCAAAATGCTGTTACAAATAAGAGTACTCCTGATGTAACATGTGCAACAAGAATATTGTTATGTATGCCCATGCAGCTCAGTAGACATGTACTTACTCATATACGAATCCACAAGAAACAGTAGTATGTTATGCATATATGCTTTCCTGGACTTATCAGCATAGAAGTCTTTTTTTCAGCTACAATACAGTCATACAATGGGGGAAATTAACAGTCCGCACTCTGCTACTACCTAGTCTGCATGTCCAAATGGAAAAACACACTTTTTCTTCCTAAAAGATATACAGTAGGGGGATATTTAATTAGCCGCTGTAATACCCCCCCATCCAATTATCCCCGCAGCTGGCACTTGTTGTTTCTGAACCCAGGTGTGAAAAAATAAGAATTTACTTACCGATAATTCTATTTCTCGTAGTCCGTAGTGGATGCTGGGAACTCCGTAAGGACCATGGGGAATAGCGGCTCCGCAGGAGACTGGGCACAAAAAGTAAAAGCTTTAGACTAGCTGGTGTGCACTGGCTCCTCCCCCTATGACCCTCCTCCAAGCCTCAGTTAAGATACTGTGCCCGGACGAGCGTACATAATAAGGAAGGATCTTGAATCCCGGGTAAGACTCATACCAGCCACACCAATCACACCGTACAACTCGTGATCTGAACCCAGTTAACAGTATGATAACCGTAGGAGCCTCTGAAAAGATGGCTTCCAACAATAAACAACCCGATTTTTTTGTAACAATAACTATATACAAGTATTGCAGACAATCCGCACTTGGGATGGGCGCCCAGCATCCACTACGGACTACGAGAAATAGAATTATCGGTAAGTAAATTCTTATTTTCTCTGACGTCCTAGTGGATGCTGGGAACTCCGTAAGGACCATGGGGATTATACCAAAGCTCCCAAACGGGCGGGAGAGTGCGGATGACTCTGCAGCACCGAATGAGAGAACTCCAGGTCCTCCTCAGCCAGGGTATCAAATTTGTAGAATTTAGCAAACGTGTTTGCCCCTGACCAAGTAGCTGCTCGGCAAAGTTGTAAAGCCGAGACCCCTCGGGCAGCCGCCCAAGATGAGCCCACCTTCCTTGTGGAATGGGCTTTTACAGATTTTGGCTGTGGCAGGCCTGCCACAGAATGTGCAAGTTGAATTGTACTACAAATCCAACGAGCAATCGTCTGCTTAGAAGCAGGAGCACCCAGCTTGTTGGGTGCATACAGTATAAACAGCGAGTCAGATTTTCTGACTCCAGCCGTCCTGGAAACATATATTTTCAGGGCCCTGACTACGTCCAGCAACTTGGAGTCCTCCAAGTCCCTAGTAGCCACAGGTACCACAATAGGTTGATTCATGTGAAACGCTGAAACCACCTTAGGGAGAAATTGAGGACGAGTCCTCAATTCCGCCCTATCCGAATGAAATATCAGGTAAGGGCTTTTATAGGATAAAGCCGCGAATTCTGATACGCGCCTGGCTGAAGCCAGGGCCAACAGCATTACCACTTTCCATGTGAGATATTTCAAATCGACTGTGGCAAGTGGTTCAAACCAATGTGATTTTAGGAACCCTAAAACTACATTGAGATCCCAAGGTGCCACTGGAGGCACAAAAGGAGGCTGTATATGCAGTACCCCTTTGACAAACGTCTGAACTTCAGGCACTGAAGCCAATTCTTTCTGGAAGAAGATCGACAGGGCCGAAATTTGAACCTTAATGGATCCTAATTTTAGGCCCATAGACAATCCTGCTTGCAGGAAATGTAGGAAACGACCCAGTTGAAATTCCTCCGTAGGGGCCTTCTTGGCCTCACACCACGCAACATATTTTCGCCAAATGCGATGATAATGTTTTGCCGTTACATCCTTCCTGGCCTTGATCAGGGTAGGGATGACTTCATCTGGAATGCCTTTTTCCTTCAGGATCCGGCGTTCAACCGCCATGCCGTCAAACGCAGCCGCGGTAAGTCTTGGAACAGACAAGGTCCCTGCTGGAGCAGGTCCTTCCTTAGAGGTAGAGGCCACGGGTCCTCCGTGAGCATCTCTTGCAGCTCCGGGTACCAAGTTCTTCTTGGCCAATCCGGAGCCACGAGTATCGTTCTTACTCCTCTCCTTCTTATGATTCTCAGTACTTTTGGTATGAGAGGAAGAGGAGGGAACACATATACCGACTGGAACACCCACGGAGTTACCAGAGCGTCCACCGCTATTGCCTGAGGGTCCCTTGACCTGGCGCAATATCTGTCCAGTTTCTTGTTGAGACGGGACGCCATCATGTCCACCTTTGGTTTTTCCCAACGGTTTACAATCACTTGGAAGACTTCTGGATGAAGTCCCCACTCCCCCGGGTGGAGGTCGTGTCTGCTGAGGAAGTCTGCTTCCCAGTTGTCCACTCTGTTTACGTGGGCGACAGCCGTGATGTTGTCCGACTGGATCAATACCGGTTGACCCTGAAGCAGAGGCCTTGCTTGACTTAGGGCATTGTAAATGGCCCTTAGCTCTAGGATATTTATGTGAAGAGACGTTTCCATGCTTGACCACAAGCCCTGGAAATTTCTTCCCTGTGTGACTGCTCCCCAGCCTCTCAGGCTGGCATCCGTGGTTACCAGCATCCAATCCTGAATGCCGAATCTGCGGCCCTCTAGAAGATGAGCCTTCTGTAACCACCACAGGAGAGATACCCTTGTCCTTGGAGATAGGGTTATCCGCTGATGCATCAGAAGATGCGATCCGGACCATTTGTCCAGCAGATCCCACTGAAAAGTTCTTGCATGGAATCTTCCGAATGGAATCGCTTCGTAAGAAGCCACCATTTTTCCCAGGACTCTCGTGCACTGATGCACTGACACTTGTCCTGGTTTTAGGAGGTTCCTGACTAGCTCGGATAACTCCCTGGCCTTCTCCTCCGGGAGAAACACCTTTTTCTGGACTGTGTCCAGAATCATCCCTAGGAACAGTAGACGTGTTGTCGGAATCAGCTGTGATTTTGGGATATTTAGAATCCACCCGTGCTGACGTAGCACTACCTGAGATAGTGCTACTCCGACCTCTAACTGTTCCCTGGACCTTGCCCTTATCAGGAGATCGTCCAAGTAAGGGATAATTAATACGCCTTTTCTTCGAAGAATCATCATTTCGGCCATTACCTTGGTAAAGACCCGTGGTGCCGTGGACAATCCAAACGGCAGCGTCTGAAACTGATAATGACAGTTTTGTATCACAAACCTGAGGTACCCTTGGTGAGAAGGGTAGATTGGGACATGGAGATAAGCATCCTTGATGTCTAGAGATACCATATAGTCCCCTTCTTCCAGGTTCGCTATCACTGCTCTGAGTGACTCCATCTTGAATTTGAACCTTTTTATGTAAGTGTTCAAAGATTTTAGATTTAAAATTGGTCTTACCGAGCCGTCCGGCTTCGGTACCACAAACAGCGTGGAATAATACTCCTTTCCCTGTTGTAGGAGGGGTACCTTGATTATCACCTGCTGGGAATACAGCTTGTGAATAGCTTCCAATACTGCCTCCCTGTCGGAGGGAGACGTTGGTAGAGCAGACTTCAGGAACCGGCGAGGGGGAGACGTCTCGAATTCCAATTTGTACCCCTGTGATACTACCTGCAGGATCCAGGGGTCCACTTGCGAGTGAGCCCACTGCGCGCTGAAATTCTTGAGACGGCCCCCCACCGTGCCCGAGTCTGCTTGCAGAGCCCCAGCGTCATGCTGAGGATTTGGCAGAAGCGGGGGAGGGCTTCTGCTCCTGGGAAGAGGCTGCATGGTGCAGTCTTTTTCCCCTTCCTCTGCCCCGGGGCAGGAACGAGCGGCCTTTTTCCCTCTTGCCCTTATAGGGACGAAAGGACTGGGTTTGAAAAGACGGTGTCTTTTTCTGCTGAGAGGTGACCTGGGGTAAAAAGGTGGATTTTCCAGCCGTTGCTGTGGCCACCAGGTCCGATAGACCGACCCCAAATAACTCCTCCCCTTTATACGGCAATACTTCCATATGTCGTTTGGAATCCGCATCACCTGACCACTGTCGCGTCCATAACGTTCTTCTGGCAGAAATGGACATCGCACTTACTCTAGATGCCAGGGTGCAAATATCCCTCTGTGCATCTCGCATATATAGTAATGCATCCTTTAAATGCTCTATAGTTAATAATATACTGTCCCTATCAAGGGTATCAATATTTTCAGTCAGGGAATCCGACCAAGCCACTCCAGCGCTGCACATCCAGGCTGAGGCGATCGCTGGTCGCAGTATAACACCGGTATGTGTGTATATACCTTTTAAGATATTTTCCAGCCTTCTATTAGCTGGTTCCTTGAGAGCGGCCGTATCAGGAGACGGTAACGCAACTTGTTTTGATAAGCGTGTGAGCGCCTTATCTACCCTAGGGGGTGTTTCCCAACGTGCCCTAACCTCTGGCGGGAAAGGGTATAGTGCCAATAATTTATTAGAAATCAGCAGTTTTTTATCGGGGGAAACCCACGCTTTATCACACACCTCATTTAATTCATCTGACTCAGGAAAAACCACTGGTAGTTTTTTCACACCCCACATAATACCCTTTTTTGTGGTACTTGTAGTGTCAGAAATGTTCAATGCCTCCTTCATTGCCGTGATCATGTAACGTGTGGCCCTACTGGACATTACGTTTGTCTCGTCACCGTCGACACTGGATTCAGTATCCGTGTCAGGGTCTGTGTCGACCATCTGAGGTAACGGGCGTTTTAGCGCCCCTGACGGTGTCTGAGACGCCTGAACAGGCACTAATTGATTTGTCGGCTGTCTCATGTCGTCAACAGTTTTTTGCAAAGTGCTGACATTGTCACGTAATTCTTTAATTACTACCATCCAGTCAGGTGTCGACTCCCTAGGGGGTGACATCACTAACACAGGCAATTGCTCTGCTTCCACATCATTTTCCTCCTCATACATGTCGACACAATCGTACCGACACCCAGCACACACACAGGGAATGCTCTGATAGAGGACAGGACCCCACTAGCCCTTTGGGGAGACAGAGGGAGAGTTTGCCAGCACACACCAGAGCGCTATATATATACAGGGATAACCTTATATAAGTGTTACTCCCTGTTATAGCTGCTGTATTTATATATTAGCTGCCAATAGTGCCCCCCTCTCTGTTTTACCCTGTTTCTGTAGTGCAGGACTGCAGGGGAGAGTCAGGGAGCCGTCCTTCCAGCGGAGCTGTGAAAGAAAATGGCGCTTGTGTGCTGAGGAGAAAGGCTCCGCCCCCTTCACGGCGGCCTTTTCTCCCGCTTTTTTCAGGAAACTGGCAGGGGATAAATGCATCCATATAGCCCAGGAGCTATATGTGATGCATTTTTTTTAGCCATATAAGGTTTCTATATCGTTTATATTGCGTCTCAGGGCGCTCCCCCCCAGCGCCCTGCACCCTCAGTGACCGGAGTGTGAAGTGTGCTGAGAGCAATGGCGCACAGCTGCAGTGCTGTGCGCTACCTTATTTGAAGACAGGAACGTCTTCTGCCGCCGCTTTCTCCGGACCTCTTCGCTCTTCTGGCTCTGTAAGGGGGCCGGCGGCGCGGCTCCGGGACCCATCCAGGCTGAACCTGTGATCGTCCCTCTGGAGCTAATGTCCAGTAGCCAAGAAGCCCAATCCACTCTGCAGTCAGGTGAGTTCGCTTCTTCTCCCCTTAGTCCCACGATGCAGTGAGCCTGTTGCCAGCAGGACTCACTGAAAATAAAAAACCTATTTAAACTTTTACTTCTAAGCAGCTCAGGAGAGCCACCTAGCTTGCACCCTTCTCGTTCGGGCACAAAAATCTAACTGAGGCTTGGAGGAGGGTCATAGGGGGAGGAGCCAGTGCACACCAGCTAGTCTAAAGCTTTTACTTTTTGTGCCCAGTCTCCTGCGGAGCCGCTATTCCCCATGGTCCTTACGGAGTTCCCAGCATCCACTAGGACGTCAGAGAAAACACATAGGTCCATGAGCTTTCATGGATTCTATTGTGTTTTCATCCGATAAATAAAAAAATTTCGGACCCAAAATACAGAAGCTAATTGAATAGCCCGAATTTTTTTTAGCACTAAATAAAAAAGAAATCGTGACAAACTCCCCGTTTTTCCACGTTCCAAAGATTTTTGGGTCTAATCGAAGATCCCCCATAGTCCTGATCGGTAAGCACATAGTCCTAATTTGTTTGGTTATCCTGTTATTAAACAGTAATTGTTTTACTGTAGTTGCAATACCGACCGTATATGGCCGGAGAGAGAACACTTGGGAAGCACAGAATTCAGCAGCACAATGGCAGAATGCATGTCAATCGAGAAATTGGCATTAAAAAAAACAACAACATTCAGCAGTGACTCCATAGGTGCCCTATTCAGACTGATAATACAAGAAAAAGAATCTCTCCAAAGTAATGAAAAACCTGTTGTGCAAAATCTCTTTAAATGGAAGAAAATAAAGCAGTGGGACACCAGCGGGTTACAATCATTTCGCAAAATGAATTGATATGCACAAGAGATATGTAATGCAGCCATGATATTTCACATCTTTCTACTACTTTACTCTGTTATCTAATTATTTTGTTACAAAGTAATGAAGGGCAGAAGAACCTTTGTGCCCCTAGTTCTCAGGTGACATTGGCATGGCACAATGCTCTCTACAATATATGACTGACTCCAAACCAAGCAGGACAGATTACAATTGCACAAGTGAAGAAGAGGAAATAGTTAAATGCCATATATGACAGCTTGTGAATTACATAAATAGACAAGGACAAGTAGGTTTCGATATAATTTTACAAAGGAACAGTTTGTGCATACCCTCCAACATGACCCGCCTCACTAGGTACAAAATGCTCGGTTTCTGGACTTCCCTCTTAATTTATTATTACCATCACCTGTGAAGAAACAGCTTTCAAATCATTTAACTAGTTCAACACAGGTGATGGAAATCATAAATTAAGAGGGAAGTCCAGGAACAGAGCATTTTGTACCTAGTGGGGCGGTCTGTTTGTTGGAGGGTCTGTTGGAGGGTCTGTTTGTGTACATAAGGAAATTAATAGGTGAGCACACAGAGTAGAGCTGCTACAATATAATGCCCTCAGAAGGACAAGCAGTTAAAACACTGATCCTACGACTCTCCCGCTTCCAAAATAAAATGGATGTCAGCCTATAAATTGATAGCTCCAATCTCATGCAACATCCGAGCCATGCTGTATTACTAAAGGCAATGGGTATAATAACTGCCACAAATTATAGTTATACTAATAAAGCAAAACAGGTTGCCTCCATATGGTGCTGACCAATTAAGCTGCAGGAAACTAAATCCCTTCAAAACTAATCTCGCCAATGAAATAACAAAGTCCTGGAGAAATAACAGGTGGGTAAAGGACGTGCAAGAAAAGAACCTGGTTAGAATATTCAGGAATGGCTCAGAATTTTTAAAAATTTCCCGAACTCCACAGCAATTGTTGAACTGTCAATTTACATGTTCTACCTGCATTTGCCCCCTACTCAAAAGTGCCCTCAGAAGTTTGTCTTTTTTTCCAAGCGGAAACACGCGTGTCTGTTCTCAGATGTATCTCATGATTGCTTCATGGGTTTACAAGGCTAAATTGTAGCGCTAAAATTATTAACTCATAGATACCAGGCTACTCCAACCCAAATACATTGTCACTTACTAGGTAACTTTCTAATGCCTGGAAAGTAACTACTGTTAATCATTATTTTTAATTATTCTAAATCAGTGCAATATGCAATATGGAAGCTTTCTGGTGGTGTATTGTGTGGTGCATAAAGTTAAGTGTGGCTTTAGCCTAAAGTCATCAGCAAAAGCAACAAAATACTGTTTGATAAAAAAAGGAAAAAAACAAACAAAAAACAAAAAGGATATAAGAGCACTCATAGGGTAGTTTTTCTTAAAGAAAATAAATAGTTAATAGGTAATAGGTAAATTCCACGTTTACACCAATATTAAAAACACATGCAGTTGCTTATTATCTGTATATAAAGCTAGGACTGTTCCCCCATAGGTTCAGGACTTATCGTTGGACCAATTGGGACGCCAGTCTTGTCCATCTCTGATTGGTTCTAGAGACTCAAGATAAGCCTCAATTATTTTTAATATTCTGAGTAGATTTTATTGTATATCACTCTGTGAACAGATTTACAATGATACTACACAAGAACAGTCTGCATTTGGTTTGTGGCGCCTATTTACTGTATGTAATGCACCTTCAATATCTGGAGAGGCTACCATTTTGTTAAATGAAATTCATATGCTTTAGTTGACCAAGTGTTAAAAAGAAACAAAAATATGCTGTACATTCAACCATGAATAAAATAAGTCATTAATTCGAAATTAATTCATTTGCAAGTTTAAATGTGTTAGATTTACTCATTGATAACTGGAGTCCTGGACTCGGACACTTGGACAGAGAGGGGAGGCGCCCGCCACTGGCTCCTACTGCCCACCGCTGCCATGCAAAAATAGGTATTTTTGCGACCCACCACACATGACATCATGTCATGCAGCATAAGAGAGGGGAGTCGTGGTTAGTGAGGAGCAGCTAGAAGAAGGTAAGTGTCATGCGGGGACTAGGTTGGGCTGGATATGAGAGACACCGCATGTCTGGAGAGACGGAAGGGTGCTTGCTGGGGCTAGATACCAGAGACCATGCAGGACTGAAGAGACAGAAGGAGGCTGCCTGGGGCTTGACAGACACTGCTGAATGGAGAGACAGAAGGGGCTGGACAGACAGTGCAGGGCTGGAGAGACAGAAGGGGCTGGACAGACAGTGCAGGGCTGGAGAGACAGAAGGGGTTGGCTTGGGCTGGACAGACACTGCAGGCTAGAGAGACAGAACGGGGATGGCTGGGGCCTGTGTAGGGATAAGCTGGGTGGGAGGGGGGGGGGGGGGTGTCTGCCTTTTTTGTCAGTCCTTGGACCTTGAATGTGCTTCTGCTCTAAATGTACATACTGAAAATGTTTCCCCCACATATACACATTTTCAGTGCAGCTTGCAGTACTGGGGCACGGTATGGGGTAGGTTTCTATGTTCATTAACAAAGACAAATTGTGACTCTTAAAAAGGTGGTTCTGAGACTGTGAAATGTAATGTGCTTTTGCTGCATGTTCTACATTGATATATTGGTGTGTTTACAGCTGTTCGTTCTTCAACCACACATAGACGTCCTGATGTGCTTAGAGATCATTTGAATTAGCTCAAAGTGCTACAAGGTTAACCCTGCATTGAACTAATCTAGTAATACAATAATGCAGGGCAGAGAGACAGTGTTATTAGCTCTCACGCCAAGTTGCAGGATCATTAGCTCTGTGAACAGAGACCAGATAACTACATGTTCCTGGTTAGCAAAATGAGCTGTTTAACCACTGAAAAGTTACATGCACTTATGATCATTTTCTACACTGAGAGCTGTAATTGTGGCTATTGGCAAGTTGATGAATATGCTGCAATTATGCTTCATTTGTATTGTTAAACCAGTGACAAATGTACTCAGAGGTCTCACCAACACACTGGTTGAATATTTATGTGTAACAATAATATATCAAATTACTGATGTGCCCAAAACCAACGCATGTACAACTGCTACTGAAGTACACCAACAACAGAACACTGCATGCACCCAGTACAGAAGACACAGTCAGTCTGGCAAGCAAGGAAGTGGCAAATACTATTCAGGAAGGTGGGAAGGTGTGGATTCTAAAGCTTTCCACTACGCATTACGGTGACTACACATACAGAGTGCATAATAAAGTATCTGTTTTTTAAAGACTTAGGGGTGAATTTACTAAGATGGGAGTTCTATTTAAGATGGGATGTTGCCCATAGCAACCAATCAGCTTCCATGTACTATCTTATAGAATGTTCTAGATAAATGAGAAGTAGAATCTGACTGGTTGCTATGGGCAACATCCCATCCTGAATAGAACTCCCATCTTAGTAAATTTACCCCTTAGAGAGTGTCTAAAGAGATTGGTTTTTTTTTTCTTTGCACAAGCAAAACATGCAGTCAGCTGGTACTAACAGAAAGCTGGACACAGAAAGCAGGTTAATTGTTAGGTGTGCACGAACCTTCCTGCTGAGAAGAGTGAGAGCAAGTGTGCAGGTCCGAGTCTAAAGAGAGACACTAACAGCCGCCTCAATCAAGCAAGAGAGAAACAGAAACGTAATTGCTCACACTCACCATCCAGCTTACTCTATTGCTACTGGCCAGCAAGTAGAAAGTGCAGCACATGTGTTTCTGACATGGAAATACTACTTGCAGGTACTGTAGGACACTGCATGTACCAGGGAATTAAGCTTCCACAATTCCATATGTGTTTCCACAATTACAAGGTTTAGATTCCCATTATATTTGAGGGTGCTAGCAGTATAAAAATAAATAATGCCGTCCAAGGTCAAAGTAGCATATAGCAACTACTCTACATTTAAATAATCACCATACAGCCCACTGGAAGATTTACATTTGGAAAAGCTGGCAGGGTTCATTTCCAGTGCCTATGGACACCCATCTGCACTTTCTACCTGCCAAACCCCAAGGGCTGGCATTAAAATAATGTTAAACATGATTTTTGTAAGCATACATTTCTAGAGATACAAACTTCCAAAATGGACACACAAGTAGATATTTAAAAACAAATTGGACAAACATAATACACTGCAGCACAAAGGCTGTATGGTGTACATTCCTTAGACATGACAGAGAAAACATAGATAAGAAAATATGGCAGTATGGTTAATCACCAGACGTCCAACCATCATGTATGATCAATATTATACAAAAATAAGACTCATTTGCATCCTGCAAGCAGCGCCAGTTTGCATAAAATGAAGGTTGTGTTTTGTTCTATTTATTTGAATCATTAATGTATCATTTCAGCTAAATAGTATAATTTAATCGGGGTTCCATGCCAGGAACCTGACATTTTGGAAAAACTCACCCTCCCTAGCACAGCAAAGTCTTCCATTTATGTTGCCAACCCAGAAGGTTTCAAATGCAAACAGCAATGTGTTAATTTCAGTATTAGGTGTGGAACCACAGAGCACTGTACCTGCATTAGATGTCTGCACCTCCTATCAATTCCTGTCTGTATGAGAGCAGAATGCAATGCAGCACTGGCAAGCAAGATCTCTCCTGAACTGTGCAGGTTCCTGCCATGGAACTAGTGATGGCCAAGTCGATAGTTGTAAACCATCGTCAGAAAACAAACTATGGTATGTGCATAACTACACCATAGGACCACCGGTCCCCCCATGTTCTTCAACACAGGTCTACTACTGCAGATGGTGCATCGATGGTGGCCCACACTTGCCATCAGTCATAGACCATCGACTGTTCATGGCCATCCCTACATGGAACCAACATAGGTCTGCTACTGTAGATAGAGGTATGGGGATGGTTGAGAAAAAGATACTACTAGGCTGAAATTATCCTTTCAGAACATTGCACTGTTTGCATAGAACAACATAATATGTGTTAAAGAACCCACTGGTGAAGAAAAAGATTTAAAAATAAGTATAACTTGAAAATAATGTTACAGCGAGTTCTCTCTCTCCTGTCAAATCTAATGGCATAAACACCGCCTCTCATTATGGTGTCGCTACCATCTCAGGCACTAGTTGCAGGACAGAGCTGTCAGCAATTTCAACACTGGCCATCAACAAGCCCTCGCAGGTTAACTCACTGCATAATATAGCCCATACCAGTCTGTAAAATTCTATGTGTGCAGTTGTTACTGTCTAATGACCTATCTAGTTATAGCAGCAGCTTCCGTTTAGTCTTGGACCCAGTGATGTGATCGATATCTTGGAAATATCCAGATCTGTTTTAACTGCCATGTGCATCAGAAATGCATATGTGTAGAGAACAGTAAAACCTTTCAAAGTAATGCCTCCTCATGTTACATATTAATGCATAAAATACTGCACAGCGCGGGTCTATTTCATAATGGTGCCGTACTGAGGTGATTATCTTATTAAAAACAGCCAAATGTAGTTAATAAGATGTATTACCCATATGACTGATTTTGTGCTTTTAATGTGTGAACTACATCTCTCTTATATACCAACATTCAATGTATCTAGCTTAAACAGCAGTTCACTAAGCTGCTTATCTCAAGAAAAGGTGTAGATCTTTTAGTTTACACTACACAGCCAATAAAAATACCTGCAGGAAATGCCTTATTAATTAGCCATAAAATAGAGTGTTGCTGGTAAAACACAGACTATAGTGGCTTTGTGTGTGCTAAATGTATATACAGGAAGCAGTCACCTCCTTCTACAAAGCTAGTGCAGAATTAGAAGTGTTTAGATGAAGACAGTGACAGGGAACAGATCACATGCAAACAAAATAATTGCATTTGCCAAAGAACAGTGGATGGGACAGAGAGGAAGGATGTGAAGCACAGAAAGGAGACATATTTGTCTTTATTAGTGAGAACACTGGTAAAGCTCTGGCAAAGTTTCAATGCAAAATATGTATTGACGTCTTTACTACGCAGAAAGGTTTTTACAGGGTAAGTAAACAGAGCTGATGACTAGCAATATAACATACTGTATATCATTAAAGGGGACCTCCAGCTATGTACTCGTATGCATACTGTATGTACAAAGAAATGCAATAACAAAATATTGATATACAAGAAAAAAAGACTAACCACAAAATAAATAGATTAGATCATAAAGATTACATAACCCCTATTGCCATATTGGAAGATTCTTGTGTATACCAAAATATCTGGGCTCGGAGGTGCTACCACTAAACAAACAAATTAATTCAAGAAAAACTATAATTTGGTGCACAAAGAAGATACAATAAAATTTTACTCTTAATTTAAAATTATGGTATTTAAAAACTGAAATAATAAAATAATTTTGGAAAAGTAAAGAAAGAAGAGTGAATTAAAAATTCTGTGTGCTGTGATGCTGCTGTGAAAATCACTTTACTTCAATTTAATCTGTTGTGAAGTCCTGATTGAGCAACAAATTCAACAGGTAGTGTACAGACTCATACAGTGTAGAAAAAAATGTAATAATGACAACAATGTTGCTAAATCTCCAACTGAGTCTTCTTAATATATATCAAAACGCCTTGAAGGATAGGATATTATGTATCAATAATTTGTTGCTCAAATCAAGACTTCACAACAGCTTAAAATGAAGTAAAGTGATTTTCACAGCGGCATCCCTGTTGAAAGTGTCGACATGATGACTGCATACCCACTGTGGAAATAACTCCCTAAAACTGTTCACATGGATGACCTAATATTGAAGGCGATGTAGTCAAAATGTCAACATTTACAATGTTTACATTCATAATGTTGACAGTTATGATGTCAACATTGAACATGTGGGGGCATGTGCAGAAAGTCAACATGTTCACAATGTTGGCAAGTGAAATGCAGACATTCTGCAAAAACCACCAGTGGCGGGTTACGGTTAGGCTGCAGCGGAGGTTAGGGCTAGGCTGAAGGGGGAAGGTTAAAATTAGGCTGCGGATGTGGAGGGGTAGGGATCAGGCATACTCCCCTCTGTGCAGAATACTCACCTCTGGAGCTGTCGGAAGTAATCAACACCTGCCCGCTGGACCCAGAAAACGTCCGAGGAGCCACCAGACCAGCCATACCAGGTACAGTATGTAACCGGTAGACCACCAGGACATTTAATGCTTTCATGCTGAATGTTGACCTGGTCAATGTCAAATTTGTGAGCATGTCGACATTTTACGACCAGTCAATATTCTCATGATGAATGTCGACAATATATACCACACCTCGATGAAGACATATGAGAGTCTCTATCATTCTAGGAGTTAATTTTAATTAAACTATAGTATAATGTGGCTTGATTTGGGACAAAACTGTCTGAAAGCTCTATAATACTGGCTGTCTAATACAACTTTAAGAACAAATGTTAAATATGCCTCTAATTCTGTATAGCTTTGGAACGGTATCAGTTTGGATGGTTGGCCATGTTAAGGTCTACAGTCATTAGGTTGACTACTATTGGTCGACATTGACATGGTGGACATGGACATATGGTCGACACATGAAAATGTCGACACAGGACAGGTCGACACAACTTCTTTTTTAATTAGATTTTTACATTTTTCATACTTTACCATCCACGTGGACTACGATTGGGAACGGTAACCTGTGCCGAGCGCAGCGGAGTAAGGCACCTTGCCCGCAGTTTGCTCGACATGCAAGGGGACGCGGTACACTAATTGGGGTTCCTGGTCATGTTATGGAAAAAAAATGACACCAAAAACAGTTTTTAAAAAAACCATGTCAACCTTTTCATGTGTCAATCTGTCTCGTGTCGACCATTTTCATGTGTCGACTATTAGTCAATGTCGATCATGTCTATGTCGACCAATAGTGGTGGACCTAATGAATGTCGACCTTAACATGGTCGACCAGAACACTTTGGAACATGCATATCAAGAAAGTTACAGGTATCTGCACTAAGTCAGAGTTGCTAGGATTCCCATTGTTACATCTCCTGTAAGCAATTTTTCATCTGGCTATTTACGTTATTGTGACAGTATGCAAACATGCCACTGTTACCTGAATGTCCAAGAGCAGTACATTCTTTTCCTATCTCTTTGTGGACATTTCATGTGGTGATAGCACTTCCCTGTTCACAGTCTGCACAATGACCATTATGGGGGAGATTCAAATGTTTGAAAAGTCAGTGGGGAGTCTGTTTTTTCCTATCTAATAGATAGGGAAAAAAACAGAGACCCAACCAACTTTTCAAACATTTGAATTCCACCCACTGAATGTTGACAAGATTTACTGAATCCTAAAAAAATATGGTACATTGCTTTGGATTGTAGTAACAATTTAAGGCCTTGATGGCTTACTTTTTGCAGACAAGCTGTTGCCATAATTGCCTGAGATGGTAGTTAGTGTTTCAGATTTGCAATCATTAAGGAAGGAGAACACGTGAATCTAATTTGGGATTACGGTCTATAGGTGTATGAGGGAATGTTGGTGGGAGGTGACAGAGGTGTGTATGGTTCTCCGATAGATGCAGCAGCCACTTGCAAGAAAACAAATAACAGAATAGTAACAAAACAAACTGGAGTTCCCATTTATTGGTAAATGTTACTTTTAGCACAAAACGGAAGGGTACTAATATGTTGTAATGCAAAACAGAAAACACTTTAAAAATGCTTTTAATATATTTACTATATCTGATAGGGATAAGATTGCGGCTGGGCTACCACTACTATTTTTTTTTTTTAAAGAGAGAAAGATAATATGATATTCTATTTAGAAAAATAAAACATCTTCACATATGCTTGCTTTACCTTGAAAATAAATAAGTTAACTTTGCTGTGCACACAGCCTATATAACAAATGCAATCCACTGGTATGAAGCATATTACAAGGAATGATAGCCACTCTAAGACAAGTCGAACTGTATTTAATGGGTATGAAATTCTTTTTGTGTTTCTTTTTAACCTAAAATAATTGTTTATACTTTGTAAACACTATTAAAAAATGGGTTATAGAAACAGCATGTATTTGAATTCTATGCAATTATAATATCTATTATTTAGGAAATGTATACTTTATTAAGTTATGCTTGATGCTTACTGCGGATTGTAACTAATTTACTTGAGAATGACCTTCACATTAAAGCTGATTATTCCCCATTAACTTGCAATGCAAATGATTGGCTGAGAACAGCAGCAGGCAAATAACATAGCCCAACCGTGCAATCTTCTACCTAGAGATATCCTGCACCCCACTCAGTTTACAAGCCCCCTACCTGATCCTCTAGCTGCCGCCACCGCTGCTGCTGCTACTGGTCCATAGGCTGCTGCCGCAGGGAAACCTGTCCAGAAAGAGAAGCAGAAAGACTATAGAACAACAGCTAACAGCTTGTTCCATTACTACATTATGCGTATTTGCTCTAACTTCTCCTCTTCATTACGTGATCATGCTGTAAGGTGCAATCTTTACTAGTTACCAAAATACACTTTTCCCAGTAAGGTTTTCTTTCATAGGACATATCTAAATAATAAAGCAGCAAAACATGAGCTTTGTTATGCGGCCACAATATAAATACTTGTTAGGCTACAAATAAAAGATTGGGACAGCTCTAATAATATCCCCTCTGGATTTGTTGTCTAATGCATTTCATCTGTAAAGTTGAAACCATTATCAATCAATGTGTAGTTTTTAAGTAGAATTTAATAAATAAAACCAAAAACTGACCCATCACCGTCCCTTGCTTTACAGCACACAGCCTGCTTCTACTTTCCTAATTAATTATGTCAGATGATCCATCCAAAGTAGACGATCATCCAATCCTTTATACCAGACAGGTGATAACTCATCTACCCACTGTGAGCAGTTTTGCATATGTGAGCATACATCTGTTAGCAGATGACATATGCTTGCTTCTATTCTTTTTTATTTGTAGCATGTTTGCATTATTATCACAAGTGTAAATATATTTGATTTCAACGTAATATTGCTTGGCTCAAAGGTTTGTGGTTCCACAAAGTGATATAGACATTGCAATACTTTATTTCAAAATGTAAGTAAGTCTACTGTCACTAGTTTTATAAGTTGTTGGTGAAAATATAAAACAAATGTCTTTACATTTTTCAGGTTCCAGGTGAAGGACATTATTTTGCATGGCTAAAAGAAAAAAAAAAATGGAAATGAAACAAATCCGGTGAAACAGTAGCTACAACTGGAGACATTCCACATCCTGAATAAACAGAGGCAGCTGGAGAGAATGCTGTTCCTTGCACACTAATCTAGGTGAATGCAACTGCGAGGACGTAAGCAGCCTGGCTTCATTTCCCATTCTATTCTTTGTTACAAGAAAAGAATGCAAAATAAGAAGCAAATACAAACTGTAATAATCTGGGCCATGCATACCTTTTAAACTACTCTAAATGCAAAAGGAAAAAAAAAAAATCAGAACAAAAGCGTCCTTTTCATATTTCACACACAAGGGCTTTTGTCTTTAATCAGATTCTAAAAAATTTAATTATTTTTGGATTGAACATGATTTTTTCAGAGACCCCCTGGTTAGTGGTAATAAGGGTTTCTTTTCTACATCAGCAGTATTGGTATACCAGGCATGGCAATCAGCAATCATTAGGATGGTAGCAATAAAAATATCTGCTAACACATATATGCATGCATGCAAACGAAACATGAATATATATACATATATACATACATACATACATACATACACACACACATATACATACAGGGTGCCTATAATTAAATTTCACCTATTCTAAGCAGTCTACAGCAAAAGCTACTTACAGGAAATGTCGCCAATTTTTCAGTACATCTTCATGAGGCCATGTGGTGGACATTCACAGAAAAAAAAACATAGCTAAAAAAAATCACCACCAGGGGGTGTTTTTCTGCTTGTAAGGTATCAGATATACAAATTTACTTTAACACATGATCCTTCTTATCACTATTTACAGTAAACAACATCCTCATAACCTTTTTCATTCGCATTATGTCTTAAATTCGAAAGGTCGTTAAATGTACAAGAACGTGCGTTACTGGTAAAATTGTTTTACCAAAACACGAATTCAGCACTAGAAGCTTTGTGTAGATTTACTGTAGGTCCAATTTTTTTGCAGTGAATTTCCTTCCCATGGCCTCATTAAGACATACTAAAAAGTTGGTGACATTCCAATAATACCCCTTTCAGACATGCATCAAAATCCCGGGTTTATGCAAGGTAACGTGCATCAACTCGGAATTTTGGTATGTCTGAATGCGGTCCGCGACCCTTCTCATGATCAGCGTCATGGAGCTCAGCATGCTAGAACCGGTAATTTCCTGGGTCTGATGTCTGAAAGGGGTATAAGTAGCTTTTGCTGTAGACTGCTTGGAATAGGTGAATATTAATTGTAGACACCCTTTATATATATATATATATATATATATATATGTGTGTGTGTGTGTGTGTGTGTGTGTGTATACATAACACATAGAAAACTGAAAAATAAGAAAAACATTTATCTACCTTTGATATTAAAATTTCACAAGACATCTAAGCTACGATTGCTAAACTACTGGAAATCAATTAAATAACACATACTTGCATTTAAATAGGGTAAAAGTGCTGTTAATAAAGAAAAAAAAACACATTTCTAAATCAATATACATATCCATTAGCATTAACAATCTTTAACATGAGAATCCATGATGACAATTAATGATGAAACAATTGAAAATGAAACTGTTGTAAATGAATTAAGTGATGTTATAACATTTGTCAGAGGCATCATTGTGAAAATGACATCTGCATAACAACTGTGTCACTGACCATGAGGGCTTAGGAACATCAGCATACTAAGAGGGGAGTATACGCAGTACTGTAAGTATGGTGGTATGGGGCGGTACTGCATGGACAAAACCCCCAGCCAGAGTAACACCCCCTACCAATTTCTCTATCACTGTTGACAACACAATCATCTCCCCCGTTCCCCAACTCTGCTGCTTGGGCATCACTCTTTACTCCTCCCTCTCCTTTGCACCTCACATCCAAGCTCTGGCACAATCCTGTCGGTTCCAGCTACGCAACATTGCTCACATTAGACCATTTCTCTCCCAGAGTGCAACTAAACTTATCATCCACTCACTGGTCATCTCACGGCTTGACTACTGCAAAGTTCTCCTCACTGGCCTCACTTGCTCCCCTCCAATCTGTCCTCAACTCCGCAGCTAGGCTTAACGTCCTCTCCCACCGCTCCACATCTGCCACTCCCCTTCAACAAAATCTGCACTGGCTCCCATTCCCCTACAGAATCCTCTTCAAACTCCTCACCCTCACATACAAGGCCATCTCTAATTCCACTGTTCCCTACATCTCCAACCTCCTCTCCCTTCATACTCCCTTCTGCCCCTTACGGACGGCAAATGACAGTCGCCTCTCCTCTACCCTGGTCACTGCTTCTCATGCTCGAGTTCAAGATTTTGCACATGCTGCACCCCTTCAAAGGAAAGCGCCCCCCCTCCATTAGACTCTCCCCAACCTTGCAAAGCTTCAAACAAGCACTGAAATCCCTCCTGTTCATCAAGGCGTACCCTTCCGATGCATACCTTAGTCCTGAAGCTGCTCCTCTATCCGCTTACATCCTGCCATCAGGCTACCTCCCGCTTGCTTGCACCTCATGTCATCTGTCTGTCACCCCATCCTTCTAGATCAGGCCTGGCCAACCTATGGCTCTCCAGCTGTTGTAAAACTACAAATCCCATCATGCTTTGCCACAGTTTTGCTATTAGGGAATGCTAAAACTGTGGCAGGGCATGCTGGGATGTGTAGTTTCACAACATCTGGAGAGCCACAGGTTGGCCAGGCCTATACTACATTGTTAGCGCCTCAGAGCAGGGCCCTCTTTCCTCTTGTTGTGAAAACCCTCTTCTCGACACATTTCACTCACAGCCCTCTCCTACTCAGCGACCATCTTTACCCGCTTTTTCTCTTGCTGGTAAAGGCTCATCTCTATCTATGGCCACCATCTCCTAGTAGTACGCTGATCACTCACTCGCTACTTACATCTAAGCTGTATTATGTTTTGAGAATTGTGGTGCTCTTTGTTACCTGTACTCTATTGTAATTATTTATTTACTGTAATGTTAAGTTTTGTCTCCCTGTACTGTCCTTTGTACAGCGCTGCGAAACACTTGTGGTGCCTTATAAATAAAATGTAATAATAATAATACTGCGTACCGGTAAGAAATTGTCAGCCGGTACGCAGTACCGCCAGGCCCTCCACCATACCTGCATCCGCTGCTATGTGCGGGGAGGAGAGCATAGCGCCTCTCCTGCCCCTCAATGCTCAGTGATGCCTGGTCTCCATCGGCGGGTTGACTCTCAAATAAGGCACCGGTTTGTTAGCCAATCAGAGCTTGCAGACAGGTAGCCGCGGCTTCCAATTGGCGAACGAACTGGTGCCTCATTTGAGATACCCACCGCCGGAGACCAGACTCACTTCACTCACTGAGCACTGAGGGGCAGGAGAGGTGCATTGCGCACTCCTCCCATCACACAGCAGCAACAACAGAGTTAGCGGTGAGCAGCACGGGGGGGGGCATATGCACTGTGGGGCATTGTGGGGTCTTTTGTGTATCTGGCACTGCTGGGGGCTTGTGTGTATCCGGCACTGCTGGGGGCTTGTGTGTATCCGGCACTGCTGGGGGCTTGTGTGTACCTGGCACGGTGGGGGCTTGTGTGTATCTGGCACGGTGGGGGCATGTGTGTATCTGGCACGGTGGGGGCATGTGTGTATCTGGCACGGTGGGGGCATGTGTGTATCTGGCACGGTGGGGGTCATGTGTGTATCTGGCACGGTGGGGGTCATGTGTGTATCTGGCACGGTGGGGGTCATGTGTGTATCTGACATGGTGGGGGTCATATGTGTATCTGACACGGTGGGGGTCATATGTGTATCTGACACGGTGGGGGTCATATGTGTATCTGGCACAGTGGGGGTCATATGTGTATCTGGCACAGTGGGGGTCATATGTGTATCTGGCACAGTGGGGGTCATATGTGTATCTGGCACAGTGGGGGTCATATGTGTATCTGTCCCCCTCATATGTGCATCATGCCCCCATTTTCATTGGCCATGTCCCATGTGGCATTTGGCCACACCAATTTTTTGGCGCATGCACACAGTACTACTAAGACATTTTTTTTTACTTGCACCACTGGTATACAGAGACAGCATCTACATGATGACAGGACAGAGTTGAGCAAGCCGTGTTCCAGTTTGATAACTCATCTTCTATAGCACAAGTGTACTACCACTGGTTCCTATGTATAACGGTTAGTGCTCCTTTCACCATGCGCCAAAGCAGCATACAAAACATACTATGTTTGACTTATTAATCCACAAGTAAAACCCGCATCTGAGACATTTTGCTATTCAATTACAAATCCGCATTTACTTGACACGGTTTTCAATGGGAGTTTGCAATGCTTTTAGCTTTTTAGTTTGAATGTCCAGATCAGCGGCAAACTGGAGAAGGGGGGTGGGTGTGGTGCGGGGTTGGTTATAACCACGGTCTTTAACACAATCTGCCATCTTATTTGCCACTTCTAATAGTTTGTGATTACATGTGATTATCTAACAGGAACATTCTATACTATATAAAACATTGAGAGGTCCATTCAAGACTGTGTAAGCAGATAACCGGGAACAAAAATCATTATGATTTTGTTATTATTGTAGAACCCTGTGCTATGGGGGTTTTGACAAACAAGAACAACAGAGTATAGTAGTGTTTAGAAAAATAAATAAATACATTACTTTTCAATAATTTATTTGAAATTAAAATTGCAATGAGGTTAACAAAGGAGTTTGTGGCTATTTTGGGTAGATTTTTCTTGCCATAATGGGTATACAACTTCTCTTACCAATTTCCAAATGAATGCCTTTATTTATCAATGAGTGATAAATTTCACTGTGAGTGATAAATTGCACCAGCCAATCAGCTCCTAACTGCCATGTTACATACTGTGTTTGAAAAATGATAGTTAGGAGCCGACTGGCTGGTGCAATTTATCACTCACAGTGAATTTGTATAATTTTTTATTTACTCATTGATAAATAAGGGCATATGTTCTCGATATGTTGTACCACATCTTAGCCATACTTTTGAAATAGCACTCTATGAAATGGCTACAGCTACTCTTCACATTCCATGTATACCTAGATCTCAGCCATGGCATTCTAAAGTAACTAGGCACAACAACAACTCTCTTGTAAATTAGAATGACATTGGTGTAAATCTCATACTTCTAATGTCTATCTCACATATATGACATCTAAAGTACCACTCCTATTGAGAGGTTCTGGACACTGTAAAACATACATCTCTCTCATCTCTCCTCAAGCTTCTAACCCCATGCAAATTTATAATTCATTTAAATCTTTCCTCCCCACCAAACCTGCCAGCTACTATCAGTGCCTTAGATTTTGCTTCCCAGTTTAAGGATAAGATACAACATGAAATGATATGCGCTTAATCATCTAGCAACCTGCTCAAATTAAACCCTCTTGCACCTTCTATTCGTTTGAACTCAAACAAATTCAAAAATAAAATAAAAATGAAGATAATCTACTCTCCTCTTATCTTCCTGTAATCTCTCTCCCTACTGGTATCTTTCTATCATTATGCAAGAATGAAGGAATTACTCCTATTCTGTAGAAACAAAATCTCTGAAATCACAGACTCATCTCTCAGCTCCCATGACCCCCCCAAGCTATAGTACTTGAGAGACAAGCCTACAACTGTCTCACACAAATTATTGGACTCATGTCCAGCTTTGGAAACCCAACACTACTCAGAGACTCCACTGTGTAAGGTGGTAAATAAATTGATCATTGTAAATCTAAAGGCCATAACTCACTTTTAATTCTGCAGGATCTCACGGCTGCATTTGACATTGGTAATTACTCTTTTTTCACACAAAAAATACAATCCTAGGTCTTCAGGACACTGTCCTATCCTAGTTCATATCCTAACTATCAAATTGCTTTTTGAGTGCTTGCTTCTCTGGACCCACTATCTCTCCGCTTCCTCTACGGGGTAAATTTTATTAACACTCGTGCTTGCCAGAGTTTGCATTCTTGGGCGTGTTTAGTCAAACTCAGATTTACCACAGGCAAATACGGGAGTAAAATTAGAATTTGAACTGCAAAACAAGTCTGAATTCACAAATAGAAGTCAATACACTATTAAATCAACTCGCAAGTACTTTCAATAAAAAAAGAATACAACACAGAAATTACCTAAGAATTGTGTTTATAAACACGAAGCAAACTCAGGACAAAAAACACTTTTCAAATAGATGTGTTTGCAGAAGCTTACACAGAATAGTGTGATCTATGCTGTACTTCTGTGTGTAAAAGTATTAAACCCCTCGCCCCCCACCTACAAACAAGCATAAGCAGCCACAGGCTCTTTGAATTGGCCCTGGTCCAAAAAATACAGGAAAATAACATGCATAAAGTTAGGCCATTGTAAACATATAAAGGTATCTTTCAAACTGTTCGGCATAAATCATTTCTTAAAACTCTTGACATAACACGCTTACACGTGGGCTTACTTGAAGTATGCAGGGTATGTTCATGTAGCGGTTTCTTTTAAAACGCATCCATAGTTAATCTTCACCAGAAAAAGCCGTGTTTGTAATAAACAAACAGATTTTATTGAACAAAAAATATGTATATTAAAACATGGGAACAAAGATCACCTTGCCTCGGCAGTTGTAAAATTCCCAATAGGGGAATGTTTTTTGTGTGAGAACTTGGTGATCCTTTGTCTTTGAGGCTCCCAGCAGATTGGGTAAGAACATTTGGGCCCTTTTTATGTTTCTTTATCCCTATTGGGAATTTGTTTACAATGGCCTAACTTTATGTAAGCCTTAAAGTGAGCATCTCGTATTTGTGATCCATCACACATTTGTTTGGGTGGTCCCCTAACGTGATATAACGACACAGAGGAAAAGGGATCTATCTGTACTTATCTATATATCCCCCATACCCTCATTTTCACGGTTATAGAGAACCACTACACATTGGATTTTCTCTCTTTGCTTTTCCTCTCATGTCCCATATGCTGGAGAATAACCTGGTAAATTAGGAACCCTCTGGAGTGAAGTTTTTCTTTAAAATCCTAAAGATACCTTTATAGGAGTCCACATACGTATGTTGAAGTAAGCAAGAAAGTGAGCATTCTGTGTTTATGACTGACACACTTTCCGGGTGGTCCCAGAACATCTTACAAAGACACTAAGGAGGGGAAACTCTATATCCCATGGTCCCTCTGTATGATTCCTGTTACATCTTAAGAAATTACCACACATTGGAAATTTTCTTTTGTTTTTCTTCCTCTATGTACTATCTTGTTGGAGAAAATTCCTGGAGACATCGATTAGAGACTTTAAGATTTTTGGGAAACAAACCGGTCTGAAGTATTCCATTTATCCAGTGTTGAAGCGCAATTTGTGTAAAATTCTTGTATTGTGGTACTATTTGTCTTCCGGTTGATAACTCCGGAACATATACTTATTTGCAGCCTCTACACTTCCAGCGCAGGGAAGTATTGCTTCTTTTTTTCCTTGACCTTGAAAAGAGTGTTGCTCCAACACTGCTCCCCATCCCCTCAGACTGGTGTCCGTTGTCAGCAGGACCCAGAAGGGACGGCCCCTTCTCAATTGCTGGTCCTGGAGTCACCAGGTCAGCGACAGGTGAACCTCCGGAGTCAAAGAAATCATGTGAGATCTGATCCAATGAGGCAGGCCGTCCCACTTGGAAAGGATTAACCTCTGTAGTGGGCGGGAATGAAATTTAGCATGCTCTACCATGTCAAAGGCTGACACCATCAGGTCAAGTACTTGCATCGCCGAGTGTATAGACACTCTGGGACAACTAAGGAAGCATCTTATCCTGTACTGAAGCTTCAGAACTTTTTCTGGAGACAGAAACAGTCTCCGACTGTGTGTGTTGAGGAGTGCCCCCCAGGAGCACCGTGCTCTTAGCTGGGATTAGCGAGGACTTCTTCCATTTGATAAGCCACCCGTGGGCTTGCAGGAAAGTTACCATCAGTTGCAGATGACAAAGGAGGACCTTGTGGGAATTTTCCAGAATCATCAGGTCATTTAGGTACGGCAGGATTCTGACTCCCTGGCGACAGAGATAAGCCGTCATAATGGCCATGACCTTGGTGAAGATCCGAGGATCCGTAGCCAGTCCAAATGGCAGAGCCTGGAATTGGTAAAGGAGGTTGCCATTAGCAAACCGCAGAAACTGCTGATGCGATATGGCAATAGGTAGATGCAGGTATGCATCCTGTATATCCAGGGATACCATATAGTCTCCGGGTTCCATAGCCAGCACAATTGAGCGCAGCATTTCCATACAAAACCTGGACACTCTCACAAACTTGTTCAGAGATTTGAGGTGGAGTATAGGCCGGAAAGACCCATTGTTTGGAGTAGAAACAGGGTCGAGGATTGCCTCTTTGGGACTGAGGTACCGGCACAACCACTTCTGTATTCAGGGGAGAACTCACCACAGTTTGTAGAGCTTGCACCTTCAACAAATCTGAAGGGAAAGCCGTAGTATAAGACTGGCAAGGGGGACGTCTCTGGATAAAGACAGCGCACCCGTGAGAGACAGCTTCCAGTACCCATGCATCTGAAGTGGTCTTTCACCAGACCTGGGTGAACTGTAAAAGGTGGCCTCCCACCCTGGGA
This sequence comes from Pseudophryne corroboree, assembly GCF_028390025.1. Lineage (NCBI taxonomy): Eukaryota > Metazoa > Chordata > Amphibia > Anura > Myobatrachidae > Pseudophryne > Pseudophryne corroboree. The sequence continues at coordinate 439,215,861 of NC_086445.1, forward strand.
TCCCCTAGACGGAGCCCCATCTTGCCATGCAGCAGGTTTGTCATGTTTTGAAGCAGGCTAACGGGCTGCCCAGGATTGTTTGGCCCTGGACTTTGTGGTTTTGGGAACACAAGATTATCTCGGGTATGCCTGACCTTTTGCATTCCCTTGAGGCTGAAAAGAACGAAAAGTGGCACCTATTGCCTTCTGTGCACAAGGATCAGTAGTGGGGAGAAAAGTAGTCTTAGCGGCTGCTATTTCAGACACTATTTTATTTAGGTCTTCCCAAAACATATTGTCCCCAGTGAAGGGGAGTACCTCCAAGGTCTGTTGTGGTCCAGGTCCACTTTCCATGACTTCAAACACAGTATGCGGCGAGCCAGGACAGACGTGGTCGACGCCCTGGCTGCCAATACACTCGCTTAAGAGAACAGCTCCTGAACGCAATAGGTGTTTGTTGTATTGTGAGACAGGCATTGTCAGATATATCCTCGGGCAACTCTTCCTTTTTTTTTTTTTTTTTTAAATATATTTATTGAGTTTTCATAATGAAACAAAGAGAGATACACACATTAGTGCAGTCTCGGAAATGGAACAAAGAAGAAATCCGGGCATGGGAAAAGAGAATACAAACAAAACATGGTGTCTCCAACAAAGAAAAGTACAATACAATGGTCAAAAGGATTCCGTATTAGGGAAGGCGGAGTATAAAAAGGCTAAATAGCAGAGCCGGGGAATCAACCTTCAATCAAGTAAGAAAATGTACCTGCACAAATAGCATGTATAAGGAAATAAAAAACAATAGACAAGGAACGAACAAGGAGGACGGACTGGAAAGGGAGGGATGGGAGGGACATAGGATGCGGAATCTGTGTCGGTAGAAATCACAATAAAGCTTTTCTGTGGCAGGCATAAAACATGAAGAGAACAAAAAATACAAGCGAGTTCGTGAAACAGACTTGGAGACAAACATTAATAGAGTAAACAAGCAGTTTCAAGGACAATGGCAATGCGGCGCAGTAATATACATTTTGTCAAATCAAATAAAGATAGCACATGTTGTTGTTGAGAAGAACCTAAAGATTCTATAAATGGGCCCCATTTTCTGTAAAAGCGTATAACATTACATTCAACATTAGGCAAAGTGGACTGGCGGTCTAAGTATAAGGTACGAATAAGGCGTGAACGTAAAGTATCAAGCCTAGTGGGGAATTTGACAATACCATTCGTAAGAATCAACTTTTCCCCCAAAGTTAGAATAACATATAGTAACGGGATAAGGTGTTTGGATTGTGGTGTGATGCCCCATTCCGTAAAGATCAGGCCAAGCATTGCTTTGTGGTTCAACTTTAGTTTGAGATGGAATGTGGAGTTGATAAACCATAACACTTTGTACCAGAATTTCTTTATTTTAGAACAGCTCCAAAAACAATATAGAAATAACGCATTAGGCGATCCGCATTTAAGACAGTTCCCAGACTCAGCAGAGACCATATGTTTCCGTTGGCCAGGTGTGATATAAGCTCTGTGCGTGAATTTGACATGAGTCTCCTGAAGTTGTGATGAATGGGGCGCTTTGAGAATACTAGTAAAATGATCTGTCAATTCTTTGTGAGTTATGGGGAAAAGGTAATCTGTCTCCCAACTCCTAACCAGCTCTTCCTTTAATGCCTGAACCCATGCCTCAATACATTTTGCAGCCCAAGAGGCAGTTATAGTAGGTCTATGAATGGCTCCATTAAGAAAGTATACAGACTTCAGGCATCCCTCCAAACGTATATGTCGGTTTCTTCAGTAAGGTGACAGTGGTGACCGGCAGAGTGGATGACACCACAAGGCGGGTGACGTGAGAATCCACCGGCGGTAGAGTTTCCCATATGTTACATAACTCTGCAGGGAGAGGATAGTGAGCCAAGGCCCGTTTTAGCAAAGGGAATTTCCTCGCTGGATTAGACCAGGGTTCCCGACTGATGTCTACAAGATGATTAGAATGGGGTAATATAGTTTTAACCACCTTCTGCTGTTTAAACTTGTCAATTTTCTTTGCCGCTGTAGTGGAATCCTCATCATCAGTGATTTGAAGGTTATGCTTATTAGCATCCACTAAGGCAGGGACATCAATCTGCAAGGGAGAATCCTCATCAGTAACACTGGATTCAGTGTCTGACAGGACCGTATGCTCCCCCTCCTCTTCAGATGAGACATCAGAGAGGTTTTTGGATTGCGATATGCGCGATAATGGGGATCACTTTAGAAAGAAGATTGGGCGTGATATATCATTTGAATACCTATGTCGTCACAAATACTACCCAGTAGATTAAATAGGGAAGCTTTAAAATATTTTTAATGAGTTTTTGGCTAAACGGAATATACAAGGCTATCGATTTCTGTGCTGGAGTGATTATTTAGGACAAAAGCTTAATGAAGCCTTTATATTTTTTTTTTCCAGCATTCCAGTCTGTGGTAGCAGGTGAAAGTGACTCATGTAATGACTTTTTTTTCCAAACTAATGTTAACTTGTGATAAACTACTTTTTGCTAAAAGTATAAATGGTCTATAGTAGTGAGATAATAAAAACACTTCACTAAGCTGCTCAAAATAAAGAAAATTAAAAAATAAATACAAATAAACAAAAAAACAGAAAAAAAGGATAAAGAGCCCTAACTTATTCTTGCATCCCGTTGACAAGTATAATTTACAGAAGGAATTATACCGTTAGCTCTCGTTTGGTTATCTAGCTTAGATGCTCAAAAGCGGGCACCAGGATGAAGCAGGCTTACGTGTCCGCAGCCCACTCGCGACCAGTAGCTTGGGAGTAACTGGAATTAATGAGCTATGTTAATGCAGCAAATAACCATCTGTTGTATTTAAAGCGTTTATACTCAAAGATTTAATGAGGGACAAACATAAGAGGATTCATTTTGGATCACATCTCACCACTATATTATAGTTATGAACTTGTTAAGCTTCCCCTAGTCTCTGACAATGGGCAGAGCAGCATGTTGTATTTATGAAAAAGAACATTTGTGGATTTATATGTGGATGCAAAAAGCTTAGAACAAAGGGAGGAAGAATTGACAATCAATTCATTATTTTACAGGGAAATTATCATGTTAAAGCATCTCTCTCTCTATGGTAGCTTTAAGCAATACTGTTTTGCTGAAAATACTGTGATTTCCTTGTGATAAGAGAACCTATCATTAAAACAGAGATGTCCCTGCTCAAGTGAGAGCAGGAAATGGAGGTTGGCAGTATAGCATCAATAACAATGTTTCAATTAATTCAATCATCCATCATGCCTTTACTGCTTAAGAAAGAACTAAGGGGGTTATTCAGGTCACATCACTAATCGATGTGACTGCAATAACTCCGTTGGCGGCATTAGTGCGCATGCGCAGGTCCTGTCCTGTGCATGCGCTAGCAGCCAATGTGATCTGATTGGCTGCGAACACCTCTGCCTGATTGACAGGCAGAGGTGTTCGCTGGGTGGAAGACGGAGCATTGCGCTGACGGCGCGGGCAAAACGGGGGTGGGTCGGCTGCGTGACGTCACATGCAGCCGTTCTGATCAAGAAAATGGCGGCGGACTGCATGCATATGCAGCCTAGCTGCGGCTGCAGGGGGTCATCCACAATTGCTGCGACCAAATAAAATTGCGGTTGCAGCCACTGGGCAGGCCATTCAGCGTGCTGGGCGGGCCTTGCCCTGCGATGGACGGCCCCCAGGCATACGATAGAAAGGATTGCAGAGTCTGCTTTTTAGCAGAATCTGCAATCCTTACTGAATAACCCCCTAAAAACGGAAAGAAAACTTAATGTAGAGCTTAAGTCACTGTTTCCACTGTAGTTGCCTTCATAGATAATATTTAAGAAAACTTTTGACAAGCTAGTTTGAGTCTTGTTGGAATGAAATGAAATGGTTTGGTCTGGACAACCACTGTAAAAAAATAACCGTATCAATGGCACTGGACTAATCCGCCAGTATCTGTAATAGCATTTAATAAGTGGTTTTACACTGTAGTGAACACAACACGAAGAAGTGGCATTCACCAAAAATGTGTCTGGTTACGAAATGCAACTCTGCCTAATTTAATGGTGGTATTTAAAATATTCAGTAATCAGATACATTTTTAAATAGTTAATTAAATTATATCTCCACATCCTGAGACAAAGTTATCCATTTGACAAATTACATTCTATTGCAATAGGACCGCATATTAAAAATCTAAGCATGCTCATCTTTTTTTTCTTTGGCTAATGAAATCTGTTTAATCTAATTGTCCAAAGTATTCTTCACAGTATATCCCAAATTCTCATGGTTTGGAACATTATTATAAAGGATAATGTACCCTCCTGCATAGCAGTGCATAGCTCAAATTTCATCTGATATATAGTAGTTCATTGAAAATATCATATACCTACCACCTAAGCTGTTAAAGCACTGCATGCATACAACTATAACATATGACGGACATGCTTCCCATCACTTCAAGAGAACAATCAGTATTTACAATTTCATGTTTTGCTAGGTAGAACAGAACTGAATTCATAATCACCCATGTGAAGCTATGAGATTCACACGTAGATTCAGCCCAGTTTAGCCCTGCTTATCAGTGGCGTATCTATAATGTGTGAATGGTGTGCGGTGTCCATGGGGAGCCACACCACACACCCTGCGGACCCATGTTTAATACTCGCCTCTCTGGAGTACTGCAGCTGCAGCAGGCATGCACAATTGGCCTGAAAATTGGCAGGTCAATCATTTCATAGCAATTTGCGCATGCACAATAGAACAATAACTGGGAACGTGGGCAAGTGCCATATCCTGGAGACCTGCGCTTGCACAGTGGAACTATCACTGGGAATGTGGCACAGGTGCAATTTCTCAGAGACCTGCGCATGCCCAGCAGAACAATCACTGGGAACATGGCGTGGGTGCCATTTCCTGGAGACCTGCACATGCACAGAACCAGAGCCTACACATTAGAGTCAGCCACTAGAGAGGTGGGGGCTCACATGGAGACTGCACACGGGTCCGCTCCTCTCTTAATACGCCCCTGCTACTTATCACCATGTCGCTCAGGTAACTGGACAAGTAAATGGGATGGAGTTAATATACGGGATGGAATCCCGAGAGCTGGTGAAATGCTGCTGGCTGGAATCCCGACAAACGCTGGGTATTTCCACTCGGTTGGTGGGGTCACACCTGTGGTGAGCACAGTGAAGGGACTCGCTGCCGGGATGCTGCTGTTGGTACTATGATAGCCGGCATCCCGTCTGCCGGTCAGACATGTGTATTCCCATGTGATATATATATATATACATATATATACACATACATACACACACACACACACACACACACACACACACACATATATATATGTATTTGTATATGTGATAGGCAATATAGATTGTAAGCTCCACTGAGGCAGGGACCGATGTGAATGGGCAAATATTCTCTGTAAAGCGCTGTGGAATATGTGTGCGCTATATAAATAACTGGTAATAATAAATAAATAAATCCCAAGTAAATAAGATGTACAAAACTCATGAAACTTCCTAATCGTTTATGGGTAGGCAGACTGGCAACTTTTTACAGACTCTACACAAGAAGATCCATACACTTATGTTACCTAACCCTCAAAAGTCAATACTGGGAAAACAGGACAAAAGACAAACCAAACTTCAATTGTCCTACATTTTATAATGCAGATTTGCTGAGCAATATAACTTCTACTCAAAAGATTTACTATTTATATGGTTACACGCCTGAAAAAGAGAAATACATTGTGTTGTAAATGGTTTGCTTAGACTTTGGCTTGATTATATGCATACTAATGCAGACCTACAATACCCCTTTTGTAAACTGAAGATAATCCGTTGCTAGATATTTCACAGAAATCTAGCTGTGTAAAAAGCAACAGCTAAATAATATCAAGACAAACAGAAATGTTCTCTAAATCATTTCAAAATACTCTACATGTGTTTATTACAACAGATACAGGCATACTTGTAGTGTTAGTTTAGTTAATAAATGATTCCACAGCAATGATAGTGATGCTAGCAATGTTTAACTTACAGTGTGCATGGTTATGCTGAACAATTGCAACATGTATATATTCTATTGTATACTATGGAGGGTATTCAGATGTGCCCAAAAAATTGTTGGGCCAAAACAAAACAAAACAAAACAGGCTTTTATGCGATTCTTTGCCCAATGTTATTTTTCAGCCAATTCAATTAAAGCTTGTTTTTTTTGGGCAGTTCCAGGGCCTATGTAAAAACAAACAAAAACCTGACACTTGTTGGGGATATTGTTTTGGGACATCAGCAAACCCTGAAAAAAAAAATCCCTGATGAGTAAATTACAGTAGCTAATTGAATCCCCCCCTATATGTTCTGAGTAGATCAGCCTTTGATGTAAAATTTTTGACAAAGTGAATATGAACAGGTGTATTTAGAAAGGGTGCAGGGTGTATAGTGTACTTGAGACCCTGGGTTCAGGAGAGCTGAGAGCCCCACACTGCACACCAGGCGCCGGCAAGCAGGTCCCTCCTCCGCAGCAGCGCTATCGCCCTAGTGACTTTTTAGGGCCAGATCCTTTGTTCTCTTGTGCCATGCACCATCTTCCCAAATATCACTGGGAAGAGGACGCCATGAAGGAGAGACGCGCTTATTAGTGCATAAGGTAAGATGTGCAGTGGGGGTGCACTGCTCAGAGGAGGGGCCCACTTTATACAAGCACCCTCAGGCTCTAATATTATCCTGTGAATATGTGCAACACTGATACAGTGTTGGTCTACAACTCACTGGTGACTCAGTGGACCTCTGTGGCTCTGGGAGTGACAGGGTTTAAAATGTACAATATAGGTTACAATTTAAGAAACTTTTTAGGGAGCAACCATGATACAGCTTTTCTTAGGCATCTGACACATTATTCTGCACATAGGTACAAGAAGTTGAATGAGTCCCTAGCATATTTTTATTTTACAGGTATTGTGCGGATATACAGTACATTCAGAATGTAGTCAAACAATAGGTCAACAATGCCAATTTTTACATGATATCGTGATGTTTTTTGGACAAGGGTTAGGCTGTGATTAGGGTCAGGAATCGGATCAGGCATACTCACCTCCGCTACGAAAATCAGCATGCTTGATATGACGCTTGTCGACACTGAGGTACCCCAGACCCTGGGAGTTCTTGCCCATGCTAATACCTATGTCAAATATATCTATCAAGTAGTCTTTGTGTCTTCCTGCATGATAATTTTAAATTATTTTGTAGTTCACAATTGACCTCTCCTTTTCCTTACCTCACAGAGGAGAGAAGATGTGCTCCAGTCAGCCGGCGTGGGATACTCCGTGGGGGTATGTGGCAAGGGCTCTCCCATCTGAATTTGGATGAGGAGCCCTGGCCACAAGCTGCTAATGGTGTGAGAAGGATGCCAGTCAGAGAAAAGCAACGAGTGCAGTCGGTGGAAGATGGGCAGCACGTGAATGCTAGGGTGTAAAAGGGACTCTCCCTGACAATTAGGCAGCCTTTTCTGATGTAAAGGTCAGATAGAGGACCTGCGCTACCTTGGTGACCTGACGAAAAGTGCCGGAGAATGCCTGTGGCAAAGCTGAGGAAGCTCCTAATGTGGCAGCATCACAGGAGTCAGGAAGCCTAGTGGGGCGGCTGCAGTGTAATGGGAAGGGTCATTGGAAACCTTCCCCTGTGTATTATTGATAGCAGAGGCAGCCAACTGCTGCAGTCTGGAGTCCAGTGTCATCTAAAGGGGCTGATATAGAGGAGCTGTCCAGAGGTTTCAGGTGCTGCACAGTGCAGATCAGAGGGAGGTTAGTGGTGCCATTTAAAAATACAGCAGCTGCACTTTATTCACACTGACTTAACCTCATTATTATAACCATGCTGGCCAGGTTATCCTAGGAATATGTGTATTCATTAGGTCTATCTCCTATATAAGATCAGCCCGCAGAAGTAAATACAGTTTTATTACATAATGCATGCTCAGTTTGCTTTAGCAAATTCACGTCAGAGCCCATTTTCTTCAGCTACTAGCCTGTGCTCTAATGTGAATAAGTTAAGAGATAGTGGAATGCACACTTATCTCAGAAGGGACAGAAAACAGCTGTTGCTTGTGTGCAGCCTTTTTGACATGGGGATTATTCAGAGATAGAGGCAGATCTTGTTTCCACAGCAAGATCTGCGTCCATCTACTGACATGCTGGGGGCATCCCAGCAGAGGGCAAGGCCGCTCAGCATGTGTGTGGCGCCACCCCACTTGCATCTGCAATTTAATTGCGGAGGCAACGATCAGAGGTTGACCACTGCCTGCGCAGCTGTTTGCCCATAATATCCAAGTGCATGGGCCTCCCTACAAAGTGTTCTTATCGAAACCGGTACATTGGTGCCATTTGGAACTCATGTTCAATGATATGCATGGAATGACCCCTGTTCTTTTGCAGCTCCCTGGTTAGCACTCTATGGTCACTGTATTGCAGTTTTGGGGTCTTCCAGGTCAAGGTGCATTCCTTAAATGACCTTTCTTCTTCCACGCATTAATGACAAAAGACAGTGGATTTAGGAACCTTCCTAACAATGCTTCTCACACTCATACCTCCGATCGAACAGTCTATGATGATCTCCTTTTTAAACTCTGTTAGCTCCTTCTGGCAAGCCATTTAGTTAACAAATGATCTAATCTATGCCCCTCTACCCATTTTATATCTTCATGAACACGTGTCTGCTGCAGGAGCAAACAATTTCACTTGTGCGGGGGTGTAAAATCACTTGTCTACACAGTGTAGAGATATATCCTTTCATCAGTAGTTTCGGTTTAAATAATGAGTAAAACTTGTTTGGGAAAGTGACACATCTGCCTATGCCTTGAGGTTCTAATTTAATGTGTGTCTGCAAGTGATGCATTTTATTTTATTTAATACTAAATAAACCCTTTTATTTAAGCATTAACAAATGCACAGCTGTGTCATAGAAGAGATGGGCATATTAACTTAAAATTAATTACAATCAGCAATGTACTTGTCTATATTTAGGAAGCCATTGTTAATATTAAGTGGTCCGTTAATTAATGTCTTTTCTCCTGAAAATCATTTGCATGATATACAACTATGTCCTTATACATTTTTGCTGCAGTCAAGCCAAACAACCCTTCTTGGCACACCAGGTTGTGTGAGACTCTTCTAGCATCAGGTGTCTTTTTTGCCAAAAAATGCGTCGTAGTTGCAACGCAATGCAAGGATACTGTGCTGGTTAATTTGCTATATTACTGTGTGCGACTGAGTCTCTGGCAAAGAGCTACAATGTAGCAGCCAAAGCCTTTTTCTATGTTCTGTTCTGCTCTGCATACAGACTTAGTCACACAAAATATACAAGTGCCATATCAGATTAATAAGCAGTCTCATTGTGTGACCTAATCACAATGTGTTGCGACAAACGCATTTTCTGCAAAACAAAAACACAAAAAAAAGACGCTCAACGTTAGAGTTGCACGGGACCTGGCGCATCACTCACACAAGGCATCTTGTGCTGCATGGCGTATTGAGGCTGGATGTACAGTATGTGCACTTCTGACAGACAAATCTTACAAATTCACTTTCAATAGGTGCAAATAAAAATTGTGATACAGGTTGAGTATCCCATATCCAAATATTCCGAAATACGGAACATTCCGAAATACGGACTTTTTTGAATGAGAGTGAGATAGTGAAAACTTTGTTTTTTGATTGCTCAATGTACACAAACTTTGTTTAATACACAAAGTTATTAAAAATATTGTATTAAATTACCTTCAGGCTGTGTGTATAAGGTGTATATGACACATAAATGAATTGTGTGTATGTACACACACTTTGTTTAATGCACAAAGTTATAAAAAAATATTGGCTAAAATTGCCTTCAGGCTGTGTGTATAAGGTGTATATGTAACATAAATGCATTCTGTGCTTAGATTTATGTCCCATCACTATGATTTCTCATTATGGTATGCGATTATTCCAAAATACGGAAAAATCTGATAACCAAAATACGTCTGGTCCCAAGCATTTTGGATAAGGGATACTCAACCTGTATCAACATATTAATTACAAAATCTTTAAAGCACTTCCATAACAGTAAACTCTATCAAGATTGATTGCAAAATAAATTATAGGCATGGATGCTACTTCAGTTACATTTTAATAAGATATCCAGGTGTATGAAAAAAAAAAAAAAAACAATTTACAAAAGCAGAGATTCAATTTTCATAATCATTTTCCGAAATAAATATAGCTTGAAGGTATAATAGATGGAGTAATCCTTAACAAAGCCTCTATCCTAGCAGGTCCAGATTCCAAGGCTTCAGAAGGAAACGGTCAGTCAATCACTTTCTGATCAGATACATATTATTGTCAATGTTTTAAAGTAGTTCTCAGAGAACCTGTGTAAGTGGGCTGGTGCTTCTGCCTCCTGGAGCACTATAATCCCCATCAGAGAAAGGATTCCTTAGTTTGATGATACAATACTTATACAATACTACATACCTGTACAATAATAATAGGATTTTACTTACCGGTAAATCTATTTCTCGTAGTCCGTAGAGGATGCTGGGACTCCGTAAGGACCATGGGGAATAGACGGGCTCCGCAGGAGATAGGGCACTTTAAGAAAGCTTTGGATTCTGGGTGTGCACTGGCTCCTCCCTCTATGCCCCTCCTCCAGACCTCAGTTAGGGAAACTGTGCCCAGAGGAGATGGACAGTACGAGCAAGGATTTTTGTAAATCTAAGGGCGAGATTTATACCAGCCACACCAATCACACCGTATAACTTAAGATAAACTTACCCAGTTAACAGTATGAACAACAACATAGCCACGGTATCACCGAAAACTATAACATAACCCTTATGTAAGCAATAACTATATACAAGTCATGCAGAAGAAGTCCGCACTTGGGACGGGCGCCCAGCATCCTCTACGGACTACGAGAAATAGATTTACCAGTAAGTAAAATCTTATTTTCTCTAACGTCCTTGAGGATGCTGGGACTCCGTAAGGACCATGGGGATTATACCAAAGCTCCCAAACGGGCGGGAGAGTGCGGATGACTCTGCAGCACCGATTGAGCAAACAGGAGGTCCTCCTCAGCCAGGGTATCAAACCTATAGAACTTTGCAAAGGTGTTTGTCCCCGACCAAGTAGCTGCTCAGCACAACTGTAATGCCGAGACCCCTCGGGCAGCCGCCCAAGAAGAGCCCACTTTCCTAGTGGAGTGGGCCTTGACCGATTTCGGTAACGGCAATCCTGCCGTAGAATGCGCCTGCTGAATCGTGTTACAGATCCAGCGAGCAATAGTCTGCTTTGAAGCAGGGGCACCAACCTTGTTGGCCGCATACAGAACAAACAAAGCTTCAGTCTTCCTGATCCGAGCCGTTCTGGTCACATAAATCTTCAAAGCCCTGACTACATCCAGGGACTCGGAATCCTCCAAGTCCCTTGTAGCCACAGGCACGACAATAGGTTGGTTCACATGATAAGATGAGACCACTTTTGGCAGAAAGTGAGGACGAGTCCTCAACTCTGCCCTATCCACGTGAAAAACCAAGTATGGGCTTTTATGCGATAAAGCCGCCAATTCTGAAACACGTCTCGCCGAAGCTAACGCCAACAACATGACCACTTGCCACGTGAGGTATTTCAACTCCACAGTTTTAAGTGGCTCAAACCAAGGTGACTTGAGGAAACGTAACACCACGTTAAGATCCCAAGGCGCCACCGGAGGCACAAAGGGAGGCTGAATATGCAGCACCCCCTTCACAAAAGTCTGTACCTCAGGAAGAGAGGCTAATTCTCTTTGAAAGAAAATGGATAAGGCCGAAATCTGGACCTTTATGGAGCCTAATTTTAGGCCCAAGGTCACTCCTGTTTGAAGGAAGTGAAGTAGACGGCCCAAATGGAACTCCTCCGTAGGAGCAGCTCTGGCCTCACACCAAGAAACATATTTCCGCCATATATGGTGATAATGTTTCAACGTCACGTCTTTCCTAGCTTTGATCAGGGTAGGAATGACTTCCTCCGGAATTCCTTTTTCCGCTAGGATCCGGCGTTCAACCGCCATGCCGTCAAACGCAGCCGTGGTAAGTCTTGGAACAGACAGGGCCCCTGCTGCAGCAGGTCCTGCCTTAGAGGAAGAGGCCACGGATCTTCTGTGAGCAACTCTTGCAGTTCCAGATACCAAGTCCTCCGTGGCCAATCTGGAACAATGAGGATTGTTCTGTCCCTGCTTATTCTTACAATTCTCAACACCTTGGGTATGAGAGGAAGAGGAGGAAACACATAGACCGATCTGAACACCCAAGGTGTCACCAGAGCGTCTACCGCTACCGCCTGGGGGTCCTTTGACCTGGCGCAATACCGCTTTAGCTTTTTGTTGAGACGGGATGCCATCATGTCTATTTGAGGCAGGCCCCACCGATCCGCGATCTGTGCAAAGACTTCTTGATGAAGTCCCCACTCCCCCGGATGCAGGTCGTGCCTGCTGAGGAAGTCCGCCTCCCAGTTGTCCACCCCCGGGATGAACACCGCTGACAGCGCGCTTACATGGCCTTCCGCCCAGCGTAGAATCCTGGTCGCTTCTGCCATGGCCACTCTGCTCCTTGTTCCGCCTTGGCGGTTTATATGAGCCACTGCCGTGACATTGTCTGACTGAATCAGAACCGGTCTTCTCCGAAGTAAGTTCTCCGCTTGACGCAGGGCGTTGTATATGGCCCCCAACTCCAGGATGTTGATGTGGAGACAAGTCTCCAGGCTTGACCAAAGACCTTGGAAATTTCTTCCCAGTGCCACAGCTCCCCAGCCTCGGAGGCTTGCGTCCGTGGTCACCAGGACCCAGTCCTGAATGCCGAACCTGCGACCCTCTAGAAGGTGAGCACTGTTCAGCCACCACAGGAGAGATACCCTGGTCCTGGGAGACAGGGTGATCCTTTGATGCATTTGTAAATGGGACCCGGACCACTTGTCCAAGAGGTCCCATTGAAAAGTCCTCGCATGGAATCTGCCGAAAGGGATGGCCTCGTATGAAGCCACCATCTTCCCCAGGACCCGCGTGCACTGATGCACTGAAACCTTCTTTGGTTTCAATAGGTTACTGACCATGGTCATGAGTTCCTGAACCTTTTCGATCGGAAGAAAATCCTTTTTCTGGTCTGTGTCTAGGATCAGGCCCAGAAAGGTCAGACGCGTTGTAGGAACTAGCTGGGACTTCGGTATATTGAGAATCCAGCCGTGTAGCTGCAACGTCTTCATGGACAGAGACACGCTGTCCAGCAACTTCTCCCGAGATTTCGCCTTTATTAGGAGATCGTCCAAATATGGGATAATTGTGACCCCCTGCCTGCGCAGGAGCACCATCATTTCTGCCATTACCTTGGTGAAAACCCTCGGGGCCGTGGAAAGCCCAAACGGGAACGTCTGAAATTGGTAGTGACAGTCCTGCACTGCAAATCTCAGAAACGCCTGATGGGGGGGGGGGGGGGGGAATATTGGAACATGAAGGTATGCATCCTTTATGTCCAGGGACACCATCCAATCCCCCCCCTCCAGGCTGGCGATGATCGCCCGGAGTGATTCCATTTTGAACTTGAACCTTTTCAAGTACAAGTTCAGAGATTTCAGGTTTAAAATGGGCCTGACCGAACCGTCCGGTTTCGGGACCACAAACAGGGTTGAATAATATCCCTCTCCCTGCTGGAGATGAGGAACTGTGACAATCACCTGTTGAACATACAATTTTTGGATTGCTGTCAACACTGACTCCCGCTCTGACGGGGAAGTCGGCAGAGCTGATTTGAAAAACCGGCGAGGAGGCAAGTCTTCAAATTCTAGCCTGTATCCCTGAGCAACAATCTCTACTGCCCAGGGATCCACCTGCGATTGAACCCAGACATGGCTGAAAAACCGAAGACGAGCCCCCACCAGATCTGCCTCCCCCCGGAAGCCCCAGCGTCATGCGGTGGACTTTGCAGACGCAGGGGAGGACTTCTGCTCTTGGGAACTAGCTGTGTGCCGCTTCTTTCCCCTGCCTTTTCCTCTGGTAACAAAGGACGATCCCCGCACCTTCTTGTTTTTATTGGAACGAAAGGACTGCATTTGACAATGAGGTGCCTTCTTAGTATGCTGCGGGGGGACATAAGGTAAGAAATTCGACTTACCAGCCGTAGCCGTAGAGACAAGGTCCGAGAGGCCGTCTCCAAAAACTCCTCCCCCTTGTACGGCAAGGACTACATGTGCCGCTTAGAATCGGCATCTCCCGTCCACTGCCGGGTCCACAGGAGTCGCCTAGCAGAAATAGACACAGCATTTATTCTGGAGCTTAATAAACAAATGTCTCTCTGAGCATCTCTCATATACAAGGCAGCATCTCTGATATGCTCTATGGTCATTTGAATGGCATCCCTATCTAAGGTGTCAATCTCTGCAGATAAGGAATCTGCCCATGCCACAACCGCACTACAAACCCAGGCCGACGCCACAGCCGGTCTAGCAATAGTACCGGAGTGAGTGTAAATGTGCTTCAAGGTAATTTCCTGCCTGCGATTAGCCGGTTCCTTGAGGAAAGCCGTATCCTGAGAAGGCAGTGCCACCTTTTTGGACAAGCGTGTCAGCGCCTTGTCCACTTTTGGTGAAGATTCCAAGCGTATCCTATCAGTTTGTGGAAAAGGATACGCCATAAGAATCCTTTTGGGAACTTGTGGTCTCCTATCTGGAGAGTCCCAAGCCTTTTCGCACAATTCACTTAATTCAAATGATGATGGAAAAGTGACTTCAGGCTTTTTCTCTTTATACATGTGTACCCTCGTGTCAGGGACAGGGGGTTCCTCAGTAATATGCAAAACCTCTTTAATGGCCATAATCATGTACCGAATACCTTTTGCCACCTTCGGCTGTAATTTTGCATCTTCATAGTCGACACTAGAGTCAGAATCTGTGTCGGTATCTGTGTCATCGATCTGAGATATGGTGCGCTTCTGAGACCCTGAAGGGCCTGGCGCCACAGGGACAGGCATGGACTGGCTACCTGACTGATCCCTAGCTTCTGCCTTGTCTAACCTTTTATGCAATAGATTAACATTTGCATTCAAGACATTCAGCATATCCACCCATTCCGGTGTCGGCGTTGCAGACGGCGACCTGACATTCAAACACTCCCCCTCCACAGTAAGCGAGCCTTCCTTGTCAAACATGTCGACACACGCGTACCGACACACTTCACACACACAGGGAACCCCTTTTCTGCAGACAGTATCCCTGTCAAGGCCCTTTGGAGAGACAGAGAGAGAGTATGCCAGCACACACCCCAGCGCAATAAACCTGGAGACCAACACAAAATGTTTTTCCCCAGCAGCGCTGTGTAATATGTAAACCGCCAATTATGTGCCCCCCCCTCTCTTTTAAGCACCCTTTCACCGTGTGTAAGCAGGGGAGAGTCCGGGGAGCTTCCCCTCAGCAGTGCTGTGGAGAGAAAATGGCGCTGGTGAGTGCTGAGGGAGAAGCCCCGCCCCCTCGGCGGCGGGCTTCTGTCCCGCTCAAACTTAGTAAAATATGGCGGGGGCTCTTTTATATACATGTACAGAGCCCACCTGTACATGTATATAGTCTTTTTGCCATGCAGAGGTTTATATTGCTGCCCAGGGCGCCGCGCCCCCCCCCCCCCCCCCCCCTGCGCCCTTACAGTGATTGGAGTGTGTGAGGTGTATGGGAGCAATGACGCACAGCTGCAGTGCTGTGCGTTACCTCAGTGAAGCTGATGGCTTCTGCCGCCTGAGACGTCTTCTGACTTCTGTACTTCTGGCTCTGTGAGGAGAACGGCGGCTCCGGGGGTGGACGCCCAGTAAGAACCTGCGTTCACCCCCTCTGGAGCTAATGGTGTCCAGTAGCTGAGGAAGCAGAGCCTATCTTTGACAAGAAGGTCTGCTCCTCTCTCCTCAGTCCCTCGATGCAGGGAGCCTGTTGCCAGCAGTGCTCCCTGTGAAAAAGTAGTAAAAAGTAGAAAGAAAAATCCAAACAAAAATGCTTTCAGGCAGAGAAATCTGGAGAGCTCTCTGCAGTGCACCCATCTTGCTCTGGGCACAGTGTAAAACTGAGGTCTGGAGGAGGGGCATAGAGGGAGGAGCCAGTGCACACCCAGAATCCAAAGCTTTCTTAAAGTGCCCTATCTCCTGCGGATCCCGTCTATTCCCCATGATCCTTACGGAGTCCCAGCATCCTCAAGGACGTTAGAGAAAATTGCATTTTAAATACTTCAATAAAGAACTTTTAAAAATCTGAGCATATAGGAAAAGCTGAAAATAATAGGATTTAACAGAGAGAAAAATGTGAATGTGATTATGCAATTGGTTAACATTAATGGTAAAGGGGAACGGCACATGTTCACTGTCTGCTCTCACTCGCTTGCTGCTACACCGACTACCTAAGCCACCCCATCCCCTCCCCACTGACTGAGTCCAACTCTGTCTCAGCCCTCCTGCCGACAGTGGCATCCCGTCCACCAGCATGCAGGCAGTGGTACGAGTGCTAGAGAGCTCACTGCACTCGCCACAGGTTATATTCTCCCTCTACTGGAGTTGTAGGCACCCACAGAGGGAGAATAGCCTGTGTCGCCGGTATTCCAGTGTTGGCATTTCACCGCTTGTCGGGATTCCGGCGTCTGTACTGTTCAAAGTAAAACTTTAATGTGATTTATGGGAAAATAACTAATTATCTTTTTATCTTTTAGAATAAAGTGTTCATCTTTCAAATTTAACTGGGAATGTCTATGATATGCAGAAATTAGGTGAATACACCTCCCCTCCAAAGAGAGGAGATAATTATGCCACAAGGATTGCTTGCCTGCCTGAATTGTGGCATCACACACAAAGGTGCAATTCTCTAAGAAGAAATGATAAGGATGTGCTAGAGTGACCTACTCTAATAGGAGATCGGGGGAAGGCCAAAAAATGTTTGTCTCTCCCAGACATTCTGGCACATTACACAATACATTAGTATGACTGACAGATATGTATCATCTCAGATTGTACAAATTAAGGGCAGTAATACACAGAATATCTAAAGAATAAAACAAAAACTATAGGGTACATTTTATCAAAGGGCAAAAAGCCTTACTGACAATGAAAATGTGTGTTTACACTTTAACCAAACATCTTCAAACATCAGAGGTCTCAACAGTGGGGCACAGTACATGGTTCCAGGAAGAAGCTAAATCTCTCATTATTTGAAAAGCCACACTTGTATATCTGTGTAAAAAGTAGCATCCTGGAGGAAGAGAGATGCAGATGCACACTCCAAGCACTAAGAACACTGATAGTAAAAATAATTTAAATAAACTCTCACAATTAAAATGGAGTATAATTGAAGTTCTTAGCACACATTTGCGCAAATATGCGGGCCCATGTACCGCGGCCAGGTGACTTCATCACATGGGTCCCTAACATTCCTAATACTATCACATTATATAAATTTATACAGGACTTACCTCTAAATAGTGCCCTTTCAATGTGTGATCTGAAATACAGGAGCCTAGCCAATTAGTTAGCGCAAATGTGTGCTAAGAACTTCAATTATACTCCATGTTAATTGTGAGGGTTTATTTAAATTATTTTTACTATCAGTGTTCTTAGTGCTAGGAGTGTGCATCTGCATCTCTCTTCCTCCAGCATAGTATTAGAAGCCTCAGCATGATAGCACCTCTTGAAATCTTTAGTATTAGGGTGTGCAGTCCAGGCCCCCCTTTTTCCTAAAAAGTAGCATCCACAGAATTTTCTAATTTTTTCGAAATAAGTTCTGTCGGGCTTTGTATACACTCAGACATGCACACAGATATACAGTCAAAATTAGAAAAAAAATCTGTGGATGCTACTTTATACACAGATATACAAGTGTTGCTTTTCAAAATACAAGAGTCTTATCTTTATGAGACTGAGTTTACTGTACTTCTTCCTGAACCTCCCAATTGCTTTCATAGGCAGGCATCCACACCCCCAATCCCACCCCCGTAAGACTTGTGATTTCACGGAGTGGGTGTACTGCTTAGTTAATGACAAAGACAACCGGGCCAGCACACTATGTAAATGAACGGCTCATGCTGGCTTTGGATGGGAGAAGGGATCCCAGAATGTAGGTTCAATTGTAAGGCATGTTAACATTGTGTGAGCACACTGCAGAAATTGATGATCGGTGCTTGCTGAACAATGTGTACCTCACAAGTCGCTGTGTGTAATAAAAAGACTTGCAACATAAATCATACAGTATATCAAGTTTAAAGTGGATAACAAAAGAAATCTAAATCGCTTTTCAAAACACATTGTCCTTTGCAGGAATCGAACCCTAGCTCACAGGCATGGTAACTATCGGCAATACCACTATACTAAGAGAGCAATGGACACAATGGAGATTTGCAATGAGTGCAGTACAGCTACCACATGGCAACATGGGAGAGTAAAGTGAGCTCTAGACTATTTCAAAACATTAACGTAATGAAAGTTCTGCCTAAGTGGGGGACGTCTTAGTAAAAAAAAAAAAAAAGAAACAAAAAAAAAAAAGTAGGAATATTCTGTTTTAACAACTCTGCCTGCCTTTGATCAAAACATGGAGGGTACATGAAGCTCCCAGCTGTCATTTCAATTACATTCCCTCCTGTATTATGCCTTTCATTAATCACCGTCATAACACTCTCTCGTACTTCAGGAAACAATCTGTGAAAATGAACCTATATTGTACAGAATAATTTGCTCACTCCACAGTGAATGATATAGAAAATATATACTGTGAAAAATGTGTGGGATGGCCAATTGTATTTTACATGCCTTAGGACTTACCATTAAAAATATTTTTATTATGTTAAACCTAAGCCCACTGTATAACCATTTTGTTAGAATGATTGTTATGTTTAAAAATAGAAAAGAAAAAGCCACCGTTATGAACGTCCCTTTTCTTTATATAGACAACTTACAGAAAACTAACATTTAGTTTTGTCAGGGCGGGGGCAGGGTGGTGGGGGGAGGGGGTGGTGGGAGTAAAATCCTGCAGGGGTCCAAAAAGCTTATATGATTCAGCACTCCACACCTTTCTATTACAGCTTGCCTCTTTTAAACATGCAGATGCTGGGCCGCAGAAGGGTCATATTCTGCACTGTACCATCAGGACATGAGCAGGAACACTGGGACCAGGATGGATCTGTCCCAAGAATGCTCTGTGGGAGCAATCTGATCTGTGTGGCTCTATAGACTGCAGGATCTCTGTAAGCCAAATTCTGGTGATGAGGGATGGGGTGTGAGAGGTGGGCAACTATGCTACCCCCCTACACCCTGCTCAGTTACAGAGACTAGTTTGCCTTCATTCAAACTAGATTCATGCAGAGGGAGAACACTTCTGTATATTTAATCCCTTCATTGCTAAGTGTCCTCTTCCAAAGTGCTAAGAACTAGTGAACTCCTCCAAGGCGCTGCAGCGTTTATATGGCTGAAAACTTACCTAAAGGTCTCTCACTGCCAGCAAGGGGGTTGGGCTTGGTGACCGCAGTCACAGGGGTATTGCCCAGTGATGCAAAAAATGTCTGTCTCCGCCACACCTGGTACCCACAAACTCATTGGGTATTCACATTTGAAATACTGTAGGTGAGTACCCCAATTAACTTGCTCACAGAACATTAATGAAAACACTTTGATTTAAAGACTATGGGACCTAATTCAGGATTGATCGCAAAAGCAAAATCTTTCTTTAATGGGAAAACCATGTGCACTGCAAGTGGGCCAGATATAACATGTGCAGAGAGAGCTAGATTTGGGTGGGGTGTGTTTAAACTAAATGTAAAAATAAAGCAGCCAGTATTTACTCTGCATAGAAACAAAATAACACACCCAAATCTAACTCTCTCTGCAAATGTTATATCTGCCTCACCTGCAGTGCACATTGTTTTGCCCATTACAACCCTTTCACATCGCACATACAACCCATTATCGACCCGGTATATTGCTGGATCGACATAGGTCACTGTGCGATGTGAAAGTGCCTGTGGAGAATTCCTGGGTCGCCTGACCCGGTAATTTAACCAGGGTTATAAGAAGGGTTATTCCCGGGTTGAATACCGGGTCAGTGGCAGTGTGAGCGGTTTGCCGGGTCGATGCAACCCGGAACCCATTCACTACATAGGGAGAGGTGGCACGGAGATGAGCTCATCTCCCATCGCTGCCTCTGCCTCCAATGCCGGCTCCGGCCCCCGCCGCTATGGCCCAATCTTAGGGTCCAATGCCGGATCCAACCCGGGAAGGACCAGTTTCCAATGCCCAGGGGTGATACGGAATTGGAGATGTGAAAGGGGCTTTAGAGAAAGATTTGCTTTTGCAATCAACCCTGAATTAGGACCAATGTTACATAAACAAAAAACAGAATATATGTCTCATGTTAAGGAAAGGAATGAAAATGTTATTTGTTAACCAGCTGTTATCTTATTGTACTAGCAGAGTTTTACTTAAGGGCAACAGTCAATATCATAGTCATGCAATGTTGTATTACCTAAAAATGTTTTCAATATAAAAATAAAAGAGCACACCACTGTTTTATATGTCTTCTCTAAGCAAGCTATACAACCTGATGACTACAATATGATTCGCATACCTAGCTTCCTTAATTCAAGAAGAGTAGAAAACTTGAAATAATAAACTTAGGAAAACTATGTTAGAGAGTGTACAATAAACACCGCTCAGCACAAATCATTCATGACCAGTGCCATTTCCAAAGCTTTGTTTTTCTCAGTGAGGCACCACTGGCAACTAATACGGTAATTTACCAGACCTGCTGTGATAGACACTGGGCTGTTCAGACATAACAATTAAGTGCTTACAACCCTGGTAGGTACATCTTTAGTTCAACTCCAGCACTTGGAGAGCGATGTCATTCTTGAGTGCCCATTCATTTCATGGAATTACCACGGTTTTATACTCAGAAACTTCATTTGAAATAAAAGAGCAGAGATGACAAGAAGCTATTTATGTAACATAATCACCAAAGCTATACACCCTAACACAAAAAGGTTTACACACTCAACTCCAGATTAAAAAATAATACAGCATTACAACCTCACTGTATTAAAGTGGATTTTCATATGGCTTTGATATTTTTAAATGAATATTAGTGTAGGTAAACCGCACATTTGGTGTAATGGCTAGCAGTACACAGCACAGTACAGTACCAGTCCTCTCAGATGAAGAATGAGTACAGTCTCTCAGTAACACACACAGCCCTCTTTGGTGCACTATGATCTGCATCTAACATTTTAGCCACCTTATGTGTCATTGACCACATCCTGGCCTCAGTATGGGGAGGCGAAAGATCACTTACATTATTAAGGTGTGAAGCGTACTGTATTCACCGTCTGGCCACACTAGCACTAGCAAAATGGTTTGTATTGTTTTTTTTTATAGCAATTAGGGAGGCCAATCCCGGGGCGTTTTTTTCAATCCCGGGTATCGGGATTGAAAAACTCTGAAACCCAGAATTTCCGGGATTGAGTTCGCCAATGAAAATATTTTTTATGCACGGTCAAGCAGCACACGCCCACAGGTAAAAATAAATAAATATTATTTTTCCTGTGGGTCTATGCTTGGCCGTTAATGTTATTTTATTGCTGTGGTGTTATGTTAGGGCTCAGCTGGCGCCCAACACCACAGGTATAAAATAAAATAAATTAATTGCCCAGCATAGGCCCGCTGATCAGCTCCCCCCCCACGCAAAACAGAAATGATCATATGTATACTCACTCAGTTCTCCACTTCTCTAAGAGAAGCAACAGGGTCAAGCAGAATCCAGCGCAGAGGCACTGTCTCACTGGTGGTGGGCTGGCCTTTGTTGCACTAGTCTGCCGCAGCAGATTTACCTCCTCTTCCCGAGTCCCACCTCGACTCCCACATGGATGGATGGATGGACTGAGTACTGCCGCGCGGGCCCGACTGAAGGGGAGGCCAGCATGGAGCTGCATAGACTGACCTCTAATGTCACGCATCGCAGAGCACAGCGTCTGAGCCGCTGCCCTGCTGAAATGTAACAACACATGTGCAGAGCAATTCCGAAGTCCCAAGATTGGAACCTCCAATCCCGGGATTCAAATCTCAGTAATATTGGCCCCAAATCCCGGGATCCCGCCGATCAAAATTTCGGGATTGGCTACCCTAATAGCAATGCTGTTGTCAGGGCCGTAACTAGGTGTGGGTGGATGGTGCTTAGCACACAGCGCAGCTGCTCTGTGGGCGCACCATCCACATCCACACTGATCGGCTGCCACCAGCTGCAGCACTGCCCACTGTAGCGTACAGTATATTAGCAGCGTTGCGCCTGGCTCTTTCCCTGCCGGAGGCATCGCTGCTAATCTACATTACAGGCACAGCAGGCAGCGCTGTGCTTTCTGTGAGTTCCTCTTCCCCGTGTGCTGTGCTCCGCCCCACCTCCTCCTGCTCTCCTGCACTCACTGACTGTACAGTGACTTCCGGGTACTGGAGAGATGGTTCCTGCTGCTGCTCGGCCCATGATTTAAGTCTGGTTCTCTCTTTCTCTCACCCTCCCTCCCTTCCATCCCCCCTACCCTTGTGCAGACATCTAACCAAATGACTGTCCAGTGCAGTCATTGCAAAGGTCTCAATGCCACTGTTGCTTATGCAGGTATGTGCTTTAATATTTTTCCCCATAAAATAAATAACACTATAAGTGACTAGCCTTGTGGTTGGTCATTTTGGACTACCATAGTGACGTTTTAGATAAATTACAGTGTAGGATTTTGTAAAAAAACAACAACAAAAAAACAACAACCCTGCACATACAGTTTCTCAATTTTCATTAATCCAATATTCCCTGAAATGTAAAATATAATGCTTATTCTTTTTAAATATTCTGCTGCCCATTATAAGGGGGACTCTGCCTGCCGTAAAGTGTAAAAAAGGGGGACTCTGCCTGATGAAATGTCTAAAAAGGGGGACTCTGCATGCCATAATGTGTAAAATATGGCCTCTGCTGCCGTAATGGGTAAAATGTGGGCTCTGTTGCCGTAATGGGTAAAAAGAGGGACAATGCCTGCAATAATGTAAAAAAAAGAGGGACTCTGCCTGCCGTAATGTGTAAAAGGGAGCTCTGCCTGCCATAATGTGTAAAAGGGAGCTCTGCCTGCCGTAATTTGTAAAAGGGAGCTCTGCCTGCCGTAATGTGTAAAAGGGGACTCTACCTACTGTGTAAAAGGGGACTCTGCCTGCTGTAATGTGTAAAAGAGATCTCTACCTGACGTAATGTGTAAAGGGGTGACTCTGCATGCCGTAATATGTAAAAAGGGACTCTGCATGCCGTAATGTGTAAAAAGGGACTCTGCCTGAAATACTGTAATGTGTAAAAGGGAGCTCTGCCTGCCATAATGTGTAAAATGGGATTCTGCCTGCCGTACTGTGTAAAAGTGGGCTCTGTCTGCCGTACTGTGTAAAAGGGGACTCTACCTGGCATAATGTGTGATAGGGTCTCTACCTGGAGTAATGTGTAAAATGGGGCTCCACGTGGTGTAATGTCTGATAGGTGCTCTACTTGGCGTAATGTGTAAAAGGGGCTCTACTTGGTGTAATGTGGGTAAATGACGCTATTGTGCGGCATAGTTTGAATAATGAAGACTTCTGTACAGCGTAATATGTATTGGTATTATTTTGTGGCCATGCCCCTTCCCCATGAAGCCACTCTCCTATATTTCTGGTGCGCGCCAACAGCGCGCACTGACCCCGTTTCGTATATGATGAAGGGGGGTCGGGGGGGACGGGGACCGATGCGGTTTCTTGCACACAGCACTTTAATGTCTAGTTACGGCACTGGCTGTTGTAGAGTAATTTCATAAATGTCTGGGTTTTAACTCTCTGTTTATTTATAGTGGGGTTGGATAACAATTTACACTGGAAGCATTGGCAACATTTTAGAATGTGATGTGTATAATATTGAATAACATTGTATCTATTTTTATCACTTTTTTATGTTGCAACAATGCATTGAAGCTTGGTAGCATTCTGTAATTATCTGTGTATCCATGAGCCTGAACGACTAATTGGTTTTCATTTGGACGGCGGTCGAGGCCTGGCACATGATGTCATCATTGGCCGTCCTGTGCCTTGTTCAGGGTGCTGGCATTTGCACGTGGGTGAGTGTGGGGATATGAGGATGTATTTTTAGTCAATGTTTTGTACCCTGATGATGATGGAATAAAGCATAGAAATGTTGGAATATATAGCTGCTTTCTACTACTTCATTATCTGTGTGCAGCCGAAATTTAGATTATAAATGCTGGGGAGACCTACTGTGAGCACTGGGGAGACATTACTTCTGTTTAGCAGGCGTGCCACTCGAATTGATATATATACACTCTGATTGGCATGGCGCAGAGCCAACTGGGTTTCCTCGATGACAACCTTCTTGCACAGACTGAGCATGGTGTGGTTTCCCTTACGGATGATGATGCTGATAAGGTCCTTTTTGATCTATTAGATTTTGATACACTACCTGCTGAGACACCTACTGACCTTTATCACCAACTTCTCAGATGGAGGAGGAGGGAAGTTGACTTTACTTTGCACGGTCAGTTCCTGTCTGAATACCACAGGAAAAAACAAATCCCAAGGGGCTTTAGAGTTAATAACATCCAAACACTAGGCAGAAACAACCCCGTCTTTTTCAGCCGATGGTGTGGGGTACTCAATAAACGTTCCCTAGATCTAATGCTTTTGGTGGTCGAGGAGGTTTCATTCATTCAGATCTAGGATTTGTTATTTTAGTGTTCCCTTTATTTTTTTGAGCAGTGTATATATTTCCTTGTAAAGACATTTGCACACTAATACTTTTGAACAGCTGCGTTAGACCGCCATCCATTGGCGTGCCTCTCTGCATTATGTGCATGTACTAAAGGTCTCACAAATCAGCTAACACCAGCGCCTGACCAACCGGAAGTCATCTGCGTTCCAAGCAGCTCTCGACCGCCGTGCGGTTCACGCCCACGTCACTTCCGGTGACATAACGGACACCTGATCCGTGGATTGCTTTAGCCACTGTCATGGTAACCCATCACATTAGGAGCTAGGCTACAGCCACCACTCCATGCCCGGTGTTAACCCAGACGCTGCAGCTACATAAAAACAATCACACTACTCAATATACATATTGTCAATATATTAAATAACTAGCTGAATACACAGCTCTAGATATGTTAAAAAAGATGTCATTTATGATAAGCAGCATCATTTGTAGTGGAGATATGCACACCAGTATGCGGCCATCGGCAGCGGTCAACATGCTAATCATTACTAGTTGTCAACAAATTATAATCATAATCAAATAATTATAATAAGAATTTACTCACCGGTAATTCTATTTCTCGTAGTCCGTAGTGGATGCTGGGAACTCCGTAAGGACCATGGGGAATAGCGGGCTCCGAAGGAGGCTGGGCACTCTAGAAAGATCTTAGACTACCTGGTGTGCACTGGCTCCTCCCACTATGACCCTCCTCCAAGCCTCAGTTAGGACACCGTGCCCGGACGAGCGTACACAATAAGGAAGGATTTTGAATCCCGGGTAAGACTCATACCAGCCACACCAATCACACCGTATAACTCGTGATATGAAACCCAGTTAACAGTATGAAAAAACTGAGCCTCTCAACAGATGGCTCAACAATAACCCGATTTAGTTAACAATAACTATGTACAAGTATTGCAGATAAACCGCACTTGGGATGGGCGCCCAGCATCCACTACGGACTACGAGAAATAGAATTACTGGTGAGTAAATTCTTATTTTCTCTGACGTCCTAGTGGATGCTGGGAACTCCGTAAGGACCATGGGGATTATACCAAAGCTCCCAAACGGGCGGGAGAGTGCGGATGACTCTGCAACACCGAATGAGAGAACTCCAGGTCCTCCTCAGCCAGGGTATCAAATTTATAGAATTTTGCAAACGTGTTTGCCCCTGACCAAGTAGCAGCTCGGCAAAGTTGTAAAGCCGAGACCCCTCGGGCAGCCGCCCAAGATGAGCCCACCTTCCTTGTGGAATGGGCATTGACAGATTTTGGCTGTGGCAGGCCTGCCACAGAATGTGCAAGCTGAATTGTACTACAAATCCAACGAGCAATAGTCTGCGTAGAAGCAGGAGCACCCAGCTTGTTGGGTGCATATAGGATAAACAGCGAGTCAAATTTTCTGACTCCAGCCGTTCTGGAAACATATATTTTCAGGGCCCTGACCACGTCTAACAACTTGGAGTCCTCCAAGTCCCTAGTAGCCGCAGGCACCACAATAGGCTGGTTCAGGTGAAACGCTGACACCACCTTAGGGAGAAACTGGGGACGAGTCCTCAATTCTGCCCTATCCATATGGAAAATCAGATAAGGGCCTTTACATGATAAAGCCGCCAATTCTGATACTCGCCTGGCCGAAGCCAAGGCCAATAACATGACCACTTTCCAAGTGAGATATTACAGATCCACGGTCTTTAGTGGTCCCAAGGTGCCACAGGAGGCACAAACGGGGGCTGAATATGCAGCACTCCTTTTATAAATGTCTGAACTTCAGGTACTGAAGCTAGTTCTTTTTGAAAGAAAATCGACAGAGCCGAGATCTGTACCTTAATGGAACCTAATTTAAGGCCCATAGTCACTCCTGCTTGCAGGAAATGCAGAAATCGACCTAGTTGAAATTCCTCTGTTGGGGCCCTTTCGGCCTCACCATGCAACATATTTCCGCCATATGCGGTGATAATGATTTGCTGTAACCTCTTTCCTGGCTTTTGTAAGCGTAGGAATGACTTCCTCCGGAATGCCCTTTTCCTTCAGGATCCAGCGTTCAACCGCCATGCCGTCAAACGCAGCCGCGGTAAGTCTTGGAACAGACAGGGCCCCTGCTGCCGCAGGTCCTGTCTGAGTGGCAGAGGCCATGGGTCCTCTGATATAAATTCTTGAAGTTCTGGGTACCAAGCTCTTCTTGGGCAGTCCGGAACCACGAGTATCGTTCTTACTCCTCGCCTTCTTATTATTCTCAGTACCTTTGGTATGAGAGGCAGAGGGGAGAACACATAAACCGACTGGTACACCCACGGTGTTACCAGAGCGTCCACAGCTATCGCCTGAGGGTCCCTTGACCTGGCGCAATATCTTTTATAGCTTTTTGTTGAGGCGGGACGTCATCATGTCCACCTGTGGCCTTTCCCAATGGTGTACAATCCTTTGGAAGACTTCTGGAGGAAGTCCCCACTCTCCCGGGTGGAGGTCGTGTCTGTTGAGAAGATCTGCTTCCCAGTTGTCCCCTCCGGGAATGAACACTGCTGACAGTGCTAACACATGATTTTCCGCCTATCGGAGAATCCTTGTGGCTTCTGCCATCGCCATTCTGCTTCTTGTGCCGCCCTGTTGGTTTACATGGGCGACTGCCGTGATGTTGTCTGATTGGATCAGTACCGCCTGGTTTTGAAGCAGAGGCCTTGCCGGCCTCAGGGCATTGTAAATGGCCCTCAGGTCCAGAATATTTATGTGTAGGGAAATCACCTGACTTGACCAAAGTCCCGGGAAGTTTCTTCCCTGTGTGACTGCCCCCCAGCCTCAAAGGCTGGCATCCATGGTCACTAGGACCTAGTCCTGTATGCCGAACCTGCGGCCCTCTTGAAGATGGGCACTCTGCAGCCACCACAGTAGAAATACCCTGGTCCTTGGAGACAGGGTTATCAGCCTATGCATCGGAAGATGCGATCCGGACCACTTGTCCAACAGGTCCCTCTGAAAAGTTCTTGTATGGAACCTGCCTAATGGGATTGCTTCGTAGGAAGCTACCATTTTTCCCAGGACTCGCGTGCAACGATGCACCGCTACCTGTTTTGGCTTCAGGAGGTCTCTGACTAGAGATGACCACTCCTTGGCTTTCTCCTCCGGGAGAAACACTATTTCTGGTTTATGTCCAGAACCATCCCCAGGAACAGTAGACGTGTCATAAGAACCAGCTGTGACTTTGGACTGTTTAGAATCCAACCGTGCTGTTGTAGCACTTTCCAAAATAGTGCTACCCCGACTACCAACTGCTCCTTGGACCTCGCCCTTATAAAGAGATTGTCCAAATACAGGATAATTAAAACTCCCTTTTTTCGAAGGAGTATCATCATTTCGGCCATTACCTTGATAAAACACCCTCGGTGCCATGTACAGTCCAAACGGCAGTGTCTGGACTTGGTAATGGTAATCCTGTACCACAAATCTGAGGTACTCCTGGCGAGGATGGTAAATGGGGACATGCAGGTAAGCATCCTTGATGTCCCGGGATACCATGTAATCCCCCTCGTCCAGGCTTGCAATAACCGCCCTGAGCGATTCCATCTTGAACTTGAATTTTTTTATGTATGTGTTCAAGGATTTTAAATATAAAATGGGTCACACCGAACCATGCGGTTTCGGTACCCCAAACCGTGTGGAATAGTAACCCCGTCCTTGTTGAAGTAGGGGCACCTTGAGTATTACCTGCTGGGAATACCGCTTATTAATTGCCTCTAGCACAGCCTCCCTGCCTGAGGGAGTTGTCAGCAAGGCATATTTTAGGAAACGGCTGGGGGGAGACATCTCTAATTCCAGCTTGTACCCCGGAAATACTACTTGAAAGAAACAGGGATCCACCTGTGAGCGAGCCCACTAATTGCTGAAATTTTTGAGACGGCCCCCCACCGTACCTGGCTACACCTGTGGAGCACCAGCGTCATGCTGTGGACTCACAGGAAGCGGGGAAAGAATTTTGATTCTGGGAACAGGCGGACTGGTGCAGCTTTTTCCCTCTTCCCTTGTCTCTGTACAGAAAGGAAGCGCCATTTGACCCGCTTGCTTTTCTGAAGCCGAAAGGACTGTACCTTTGTCTGTGAGGAAACCTGAGGTAAAAATATTTCTTCCCAGCAGTTGCTGTGGATACGAGGTCCCAGAGACCATCCCCAAATAATTCCTCACCCTTATAGGGCAGAATCTCTATGCGCTTTTTAAGTCAGCATCACCTGTCCAGTGACAGGTCTCTAATACCCTCCTGACAGAATGGACATTACATTCATTTTGGATGCCAGCCGGCAAAATATCCCTCTGTGCATCCCTCATATAGAAGACGACGTCTTTAATATGTTCTCATATTAGCAAACTAGTATGCTTGACAGGGTCACCGACCACGCTGCAGCAGCACGATCTGCAGGTTTCAGTCTAGTACCTGAGTGTGTAAATACAGACTTCAGGATAGCCTCCTGCTTTTTATCAACAGGTACCTTCAAAGTGGCCGTTCCTAAAACGGCAGTGCCACCTTTTTTGACAACCGTGTGAGCGCCTTATCCACCCTAGGGGATATCTCCCAGCGTAACTTATCCTCCTGGCGGGAAAGGGTACGCCATCAGTAACTTTTTATAAATTACCAGTTTCTTAACGGGGGAACCCACGCTTTTCACACACTTCATTTATTCATCTGATGGGGTAACAAAACACTGCCTGTTTTTACTCCCCAAACCTAAAACCCATTTTTAGAGGTGCTTGGGTTAATGTCAGAAATGTATAACACATTTTTTATTGCCGGGATCAAGTCACGGATGTTCCTAGTGGATTGTGTATATGTCTCAACCTTGTCGACACTGGAGTCAGACTCCGTGTCGACATCTGTGTCTGCCATCTGAGAGAGCGGGCGTTTTTGAGCCCCTGATGGTCTTTGAGACGCCTGGGCAGGCGCGGGCTGAGAAGCCGGCTGTCCCACAGCTGTTACGTCATCCACCCTTTTATGTAAGGAGTTGACACTGTCGGTTAATACCTTTCACCTATCCATCCACTCTGGTGTCGGCCCCACAGGGGGCGACATCACATATATCGGCCTCTGTTCCGTCACCATATAAGCCTCCTCATTCAACATGTCGACACAGCCGTACCGACACACCGCAGACACACAGGGAATGCTCTAAACGAGAACAGGACCCACAAAAGCCCTTTGGGGGGACAGAGTGAGAGTATGCCAGCACACACCAGAGCGCTATATAATGCAGGGACTAACTGAGTTATGTCCCCTATAGCTGCTGTTTTTATATATAATGTATACTGCGCCTAAATTTAGTGCCCCCCCTCTCTTTTTTAACCCTTTTCTGTTGTAGACTGCAGGGGAGAGCTAGGGAGCTTCCAGGGAAAAATGGCGCCAGTGTGCTGAGGGAGATAGCTCCGCCCCTTTTCCGCGGCCTATTCTCCCGCTTTTTTATGGAATCTGGCAGGGGTATTTACCTCATATATATCCCCTGGGGCTATATATTGAGGTATTTTTGCCAGCCAAGGTGTTTTTATTGCTGCCTCAGGGCGCTCCCCCCCAGCGCCCTGCACCCTCAGTGACCGGAGTGTGAAGTGTGAGAGGAGCAATGGCGCACAGCTGCAGTGCTGTGCGCTACCTTGGTGAAGACTGATGTCTTCATGCCGCCGATTTTCCGAACCATCTTCTTGCTTCTGGCTCTGTAAGGGGGACGGCGGCGCGGCTCCGGGACCGAACATCAAGGCTGGGCCTGCGGTCGATCCCTCTGGAGCTAATGGTGTCCAGTAGCCTAAGAAGCCCAATCCGGCTGCAAGCAGGCGAGTTCGCTTCTTCTCCCCTTAGTCCCTCGCTGCAGTGAGCCTGTTGCCAGCAGGTCTCACTGAAAATAAAAAACCTAAGTCTATTTCTTTCTAAGAGCTCAGGAGAGCCCCTAGTGTGCATCCAACCTCGGCCGGGCACGAAATCTAACTGAGGCTTGGAGGAGGGTCATAGTGGGAGGAGCCAGTGCACACCAGGTAGTCTAAGATCTTTCTAGAGTGCCCAGCCTCCTTCGGAGCCCGCTATTCCCCATGGTCCTTACGGAGTTCCCAGCATCCACTAGGACGTCAGAGAAAATAGGTTAAAACAACCACAGTAAAGGTGTCTATTTGGACTCCTACCACAGATGGACTCATGACATGACATGAAAACCACAAAGTATCAAGTGCAATAATACCAAATAATACCAAATAATGGCATCAAATGGCTCACTAGATTGCACAGATTGCAAAACATAACTACATAAATTTGAAAATATATACATATACAACACATACACAAAAACATAAAACACTACACAACTAATGCAAAAATGCAAATACTGTATGTCCACAGTCCGCCTGCAAATATGCTGTCAATATTGAAGTCACAAAATACAACGTAAATTAAATGTTCTTAATAAGGTCCCTCGGTGATGTCGTGTCAAGAATGTGGATCCATCTAGTCACTCTTTGAAGCAACATACGCCCACGGTCTCCTCCCTTAAGCGATGCCAATTGATGTTTGTTCATAAAAAATGCAGAGCCACTGGTTTGTCACTTTGTTTACTTGCTATGGCTTGATGAATTGACAGACAATGGTTCACCTTTCTCTCCCAAAAAGTGGTTATAGTCTTGCCCACATAATATAATCCACATGGGCATATCAAGATGTAAATAACCTGATCCGTGGTGCAGGTGACCTGATGTCTTATGGGAAAAAAATTTCCCTGTGTGGTGATGCAAAAAGTTCTTACCAATGAGCATGCTATTGCATGTCTTGCAACCTAAACAATGGGAGCATCCTAATTTCTTGGCGCCCAACCATGATCACGTTGTTCTTTTGCTAAAGTTCTTTGTGGGATGCATTAATAACTGTTTCAAATTTGGTCTTCTAGAGAATGAAATCAATGGTTTCTTCTGTACATTTCTGAAAACCTTATCCGTGGCTATTACTGGCCAATTTTTCTTAACCGACTGGAAAAGGCTTGAGCATTAACGTCATATTTAGTAGTGATGACCATCCTATCTGTTATATGGGAGGATTGCTTCCTCTGTCCGTGGAAAAAAATATATCTTGCCCTTTTAAAGGCTTTTTTTTAATCAAACCAGAAGCATACCTCCTCTCCTCAAATCTTGCCGCCACCTCAACCAACTGGTTCTCTATCAGATCAATTTGAGTATTATTCCGCATGACGCGCAAAAACTGTGAGATCGGGAGGCCATTTTGAGAGATCCAAGGTGAAATAAAGTAATGTGTTCCTGTCTGTGCTTTTTCGGAACAAAGTAGTCCCCAATATTCCACCTTTTCTAAACACTAAAACATCCAAGAATTCTATTGAATATTGAATTTGTTCTGATCTGAACTCCAACTTACAATCCTTGAAGGAGGAGTTCGCAAAATAAATATTTGTACATCTGCTCTTATGTGGACCACCACTGGATGTTAGTGGTGGTTGAAATGTTTTATGGACAGTTAGATCAATACAGGATCAGATGATCTTTTATAAATTTATAAATTTTGTGTATTGGAACATATTGTTTGTTTTTCTAAACAAGATTTTATTTGACAATCAGGTAATTCTGTCACAGAAATAGGGGTGTTATAACAACCCCAAGGCGCCAATTACACTAATACTACATATTTTTGGTTCCTCATAACAGGGAACCTAGTGTAATAAGGCAGCCGACCCTAATTATTGAATGTGATCTCTACCCTATTACTCTATTTTCAATCAGCGTAGAAAGAGGGTTTTTTGTTATATATATATATATATATATACACACACAAACTGTATATAGTCTCTATACATACACACGACGCCAGTGGCGTCACATGGAGGTGTGGGTCACTCCCGGGTGTCACCAAAATGCCGGCTCCTCTTCACCACAGTGACAGGAGGGGGTGACACCAAAATGCCGGCTCCTCTTCACCACAGTGACAGGTGACAGCAGTCAGGTGCTGTAGTGTGATATTCTCCTGCAGCACTCTGCTCCTGTCACAAAGGAGAAGCTGCAGTACAGACACTAGAGGGGGTATATAAAGAGTGCACTGGATGTCACTATACCCAGTGACGACCCTGAACAACACTGCAAGCTCCAAGATCAGATGTATAACCCCATTGAGTTCATAGTACACTGCACTCCAAGCTTTAATCAGATGCACAAACCTATTGGTTTACAGAAATGATATGTTTTGGACTAGTAGAGCCTCACTTGAATAGGAGGGACCTGTTAGTCTGAAATGTTAAATTTGCAATAAACCAATGGGTTTACGTATCTAATTAAAGAAAGGAGTGGAGTTTGCTAAGAACTTTTGTACAAGCTGTTTCTGGCACCCAACCATTATTTTGCCTGGGGGGGGAATGTGAAGTTTTTCATAGTGAAAAATAGAAAGAAAAAAACCCATTCTCATAACCTTTCTACCAACTACGTGCCTGTATCTTACTGACAGTCACATTAAGTGGTTTGCGTTGTCTTTAAATGCTGTGTTTCGTGGAGCTTATTAAAGTGTATTTCACTAGTAAGAAAATTAGTAGAGTCACTGTGCTCTATGCATGAAGAGACTTCATTTAACACCTAACTGGTTTGAAGCAGCCACTGCTCTCTGCAACAAGAAAGATAAATAAAAGTATGGCACACAATCTGCAGTTTCACTGAGGAAACCCTTTCTTTGCAAGAGAGGATGCTGAAGCTGTGCACGCAGGCAAGCTGCCCGTTTGCAGTCAGATGTTATTACAATCAATATTTCTTCTGCTACAGCGATTAGTGGCTGACAACTGCTAATTACAAAATTGGCACTTTCCATTTCTGGTTGATACAGCCAGTCTTTCAGATTCACGTTCTATATGGTAGTGGTTGGAAAATACATTGTGATATACAGTGGTCAAGACATGGTTCAGACTCCAAAATACTTGGGCATTTAAACAGCTCTATCCTGGACAAAGCAAAAACTACTCAAAGAGTCACATATGCTATTTATTTTTTTAAAGTATTTCTATAGCACCTGCACAATCCTTTAGCACTGTACAATTCGCGAGTGGCATCAGAAGTACAGTGCTCCTTTAAAGTTTTCGATTGATACACAGTAGCTGAGGGTCCACTAGTTTTTATCCTCTACCCTTTCTTAGGGGTCAAGAGACCAACGCTGGAATCCCGACAGCCGGTCTAATACATACACCCGGAATCTTGACACATGCTGGGTATTCCCACACAGTTGGTGGGTCCAGTGGGAATAGAACCTGTGGCAAGCGAAGCGAGCCAATCGGGCCCGATGCATGGCAAGCGCAGCGAGTATAGTTGGTATCGTGAGAGCTAGCATCCAGACTGCCGGGATAGCATATGTAGCCCCTTCTTGATGCTGTTTTACACTAAATAGAAAAAAGAATATAATATAATATTATAGATGCCTTATTGTGCCACATTGAGTGTTAAGGGCCCTACACATTTAACGATCTGCCGCCGAGCTGCCAAGGGCGGATACGGCCGACGGGCGACCCGACGGCGGGTGGGCAGTGACGGGGGGAGTGAAGTGTCTTCACTCCCCCCTTCACACGGCTCCATAGAAGTGCAGGCAAATATGGACGAGATCGTCCATATTGGCCTGCATGCACAGCCGACGGGGCACCAGCGATGAACGAGCGTGGGGCCGCGCATTGTTCACCACTGGAGCCTCCACACTCAAAGATATGAACGTTATCTCGTTCATTAATGAATGAGATCATTCATATCTTTGACTTTTATCGCCCAGTGTGTAGGGCCTATTAGTCATTTAATACAAGGTTCCTTGCTTTAAAACTCCAATTTTAAAAAAATGCATTGTATTTTCTCAACCAAATATTATCATAGACAGTTTAAATGGAATAACCTCTGGCAACACAATCTGTATGTTACTGAATTCTATGTAATTGCAAGGTATTTT
This sequence comes from Pseudophryne corroboree, assembly GCF_028390025.1. Classification (NCBI taxonomy): domain Eukaryota; kingdom Metazoa; phylum Chordata; class Amphibia; order Anura; family Myobatrachidae; genus Pseudophryne; species Pseudophryne corroboree. The sequence continues at coordinate 439,250,619 of NC_086445.1, forward strand.
ATTTAATGAGACTGAAGGGGGTTACACAATATCATCGCCTTGGAATTCTGCAATCTATCAGAAGCTGAGCAGACCTGTAGGTGTGTTTGGGCTAACGAGCAATAAATTGAGAGCAATTAACCTTTGAATTGATGTTCTAAGGATAACAGCAGGCAATTTTGCCATTTAAAGGTGAAAGAAAAAGAAATGCACCCTGGTTGGTGTCCCAGTAAAGTGTTCAGCATTATGACACCAAGAATGATTAACTCTTTGTGGTTTAAATAGATCTTGTGCTGAAAACCCATTATTTTAAATAAAAAAACAATTAATAGTGTACAAGCAGCAGATGGGAAGCAAAAGGGCTAGGTTAAAAAGAGATGACAAAACAGAAATAACACTGTATGTACTTTGGTTAGGTAACATCAAACCTGTGATGCTTATTCATAAGCAGATACAGTATATGTTAAAGGTAAGCTCTAAAATGTCTTCATACCATGAGGTTCCTTTTCAGTTCAGCAAACCAATTTTCCAAAGAAGCAAAACCTTGCAAAGAAGCTTTCTCTGCCTTTTTCAGAATACAGTATTAGTGTGTTCAATGAAAGGATAAAAATTTCTAATGAAAAAGTATATTACAGATTGATGATGTTCAAACCGAAGCATCAACATTGGTGCAACATGTACAGTATGGGTATACTATTGAGTGCCTCCCATACAGTATGTGTGTGGTCTATTGAGTAAGGAACTACGTGCAGTGGCTGTAAAGCATGCATCTCCTTCGCATGGATTAACTTTGTATTTTCTTACATCACATCATCAAAATAGATTTATTTGGATTTCTTACCAAATAAACACAAATACTTATTACAAAGAAAATAACTTATTCTTAATTATCAAAATATCCCATGCTGAAAACTAAATTACAGTGTGCAGATGGTAGTAAAACTTCAAAATGCATCAACTTATTTTAAAATAAATCCACATTTCTGTTAGAGGTTAGTTGGTTGGTACGTTTAAAAACACAACAACAAAAATTGTTAATGAAAAAATTGAATCATGGGAAGATAAGAAGATTTGATAGTTGTTAATTATATGGGTTCTAGACATTCCAGGGAGATTTTTTCTCTCTCTCGAACGTGAGGAAACTTTTATTACTAAAGGCCCATACACACTTGACGATAAAATGAACGACGTCGTTCATTTCAGCCCTCATCAACGACGTCGCTCATTATATCGTCAAGTGTGTATGCATCAGACGACCACCGATGCGCGGCCCCGCGGGACGTTAACGACCCTCGCTTATCTGTAGAGCATGTATGCTCAATTTCCACTATGGTCGTTACCGACCAGAGATGTCGTTGAATGTGTATGGTGTGAAAGACCAACGACCAACGACCAAGCCACTGTTCACCAGCCCTGTTCCCAGCTCATTATTTTAATAAACTGTTCAGCTTGGATGCTTCAACGATGAATGGTCTATGCTCTTTGGTCTTTCGTCTTTGGTCGTTGGTAGTGTGTATGCTCATGTCGTTTGCTCAGCTGTTCAAGGGAAGTTCAAGGGAAGTCGTTAACGACTGTCGTTAACGATGTGTGCATCGTCAAGTGTGTATGGGCCTTTACTCCCCTTTCAGATTAAAAAGCAGGGTCACACCTGGAGTTTTGTACATGGGTCAAACCTAGATGCGACCCGGTTGAGACCCCTTTCAGACAGGCTGCTGGACCCGGGTCAGCAATGTTACTGCACACAGGTGAAGCGCTGGCACTTGGTGATAAGATCTTCTCCAAGTGCCGTCTCTCCCTATGCTCTAAATGGGTCCCAGGATGGAAGAAACTGGATTACCCATTTACACTAAGCCTTACCTGGGTCCTTTCGGGGAAAAACCCTGCTCGCTAACAGGTTTGGATTACCGGGTCACTGGACCCGGGTTGAGCCGTTTCCGCAGGGTTTATGAGCATTCACGTGCAATAACCCGGGATTTTCATGTAATTGGAAAAGGGGTACAACTCAAGTCTCCCCAACCCACAAAACCCTACTGATGCTCATTACCAGAACTGTGTGGAAAGAGACATACAGTAGGTGGACATTAAAAAGGGAGAAGACTGACATGCTGTGTTGTGTATTCAGTATCGATGGGGAGGAGGACTGGCTACATGGACAACAGACAGAGTCGGGATCAGGTGACACAGATGTGGTGAGAACACAGTCAAAATCCAAATGACAGGTGGCAACCATACAATTAATATATTCTAGGAATATTACAAAGATTATTAAATTGATCACTTATCCACATATCAAGTGGACGAAGATTCTATGGTCTGGAGACCCCAGGGTTCAGCTTTCTGGCCATAATACTAGGTGCTACATTTGTCAGAAACCTACAGTAACACTGCTCATCATCCCAAGTACACTATCACTCTGGGAAACATTCCTTGCAAGGGGTAGATGGTCTAATAGACGGCAAAATGGGAGAATTGCTGTATTCAGTAATACAAAGCTGCCAGAGGCTAAGCCAAATACACTCAGAGCTGTAATTGCTTCTACCAAGAACAAAAATAAAAGCTTATGCAATCAATTATGTATGTCTTGTATTTGCAATGAAAAAAATATTTTAGAGTCAGATTTTATTTTTGATTGACATTATAGAGTAATTATTGCATTCTCTCAACTTTTCTGGACACAAGAAAAACAAAATATAAATATAAATAAATGTTTTGCAATATTTTAAGCTTAATTGAAATGACAAAGGCAGTGCCATGAAGCATAGGAGACAAGGGACAAATGACATATCACACTATTAGGGACAGTGGGGCAGATGTATTAACCTGGAGAAGGCATAAGGAAGTGATAAACCAGTGATATGTGCAAGGTGATAAATGCACCAGCCAATCAGCTCCCAACTGTTGATTTACATATTGGAGCTGATTGGCTGGTTCGTTTATCACCTTGCACATATCACTGGTTTATCACTTCCTTATGCCTTCTCCAGGTTAATACATCTGCCCCAGTATATCTACATGATCACTAATTATGACCTAATGTGAACTTGATACAAACTCATTTCAGTAAATACAGTTCTATTTTAGTGTTATCCACTGACATTACAAATCACAGGGTTGTTGGTTGCAATAAATGAAAAAAAATTGTGTTAAACATCAGTCGTGTTTTTATCTCTGCGTGCTCACAAAGGCAGGTCTCGTGGAATCAAAATGTTAGTCGATGCTGGAAATTGCTGTACATACTGAAACAGTTTCCTCACAGGAAAGCTGCTTGTCTTTATTTGGAATTATATGTTCATATTCCACAGTTCAGAGGGGGATTTTTCTCCCTGAACATGAAAAGCTGCTTTTAATGGTTATTGTTTTCATTACAGACCATCAGGGAGTGATCTACCGAATGATTTTATGGAAATATTGCACTGGTTTTACATAGCACCAGCTGTGTTGATAGTGAGACAACTCTTGTAACATTTTTAAAAGCCTCTTAGCTGCGTATTGCCAAGGATCAGGCTGTGCACAGCGCTCCACTCCCCGCATCAAATGTCCTATACTCCAGAGTCAGCTGACAAAGCTGGTGCTGTCGCTTCACGGCCCCTTATGCTACACTGTGAATTCACATTATTTCATATTGTTTTGTTGTAATTGTAAATGGCAATCAGGAAGAGATACAGATGTGTGGAGGACTGCAGTTAGGTAGTCCTGCCTCTCTAGCAGTTCAAGGTAATCGATATGAAGGGCTTGGAGAACAAATTATATTCTATATAATAGAAGGCTAATGCTCCTACTCACCTCTATGGTGCAATGGCGGAACCCAAGATGGCACCCAACAGAGTCATTCAGGTGTTGGTATGTTCGGGCTCACACACACACCTCAGCATGACAGAGCTCCGGCTCCAGGAATCTACATCATTTTGATGGTCTGGTAACTATTATAGTCATATACTGTAAAGACTCACATCATGTATAGAAATAGATAAAACAAAACCTCCCTTATTGCGCTATTTCGATTGTAAGGAATTTGATCTAATCTAAGCAGGTTGCCTTATTTCACTAAGTTCCCTGTTGGAAAGAATGAGAACTGGAAAATAAATAGCAATAGTGAAATTGGCACCCAAGGGTAATTCGAACACCCAAAATTGATCACATCAACTGCTAATATCGTACAAAGTATAACATTTCGTAAAGTACAGAAACAATCAGTAGGTTCCCACACATACATTTATTTAAAATTTGTAAAAAGCAACATCAATGTCCATAAACATAGGAATGTTCCTTGGTAATTTTTGCCCCCTACCAACATAAAAATGGGGGTCAAGATAAGCATAAGCGAACAGAAATTTATTTTACGATCTGCTCTATTAGTGCGGATTGGAGGTCACATCACAAAAGACAGATAACCCAGGGTTGTTTCTGTATTTTACGAAATGTTATAATTTGTACGATATTAGCAGTTGATCTGATCAATTTCAGGTGTTATAATTACCCTTGGGCGCCAATTTCATTATTGCTATATTATATATATATATATATATATATACATATATACACACACACATACATACGGGATGCAGTTAGCATCCCGGTGGTAAGGATGCCGGCGGTGACTGATGCCAGAACCCCGACACCAGTCGGAATCCCAGCGGTGGAACACCGAAATCCTGAAGGTAAGTATCGGGGTCACTGATAAGGTTAGAGCCTGGGGGAAGGGGGGGACTGTAGCCGTATTCGCAGTCCCTGGAGTCTCAGCCCTAGCCGCCACCCCAGGTCGTTTAGGATACGGGTAAAATAATTGCCCTGTTGGCATTCTCATTGTCGGGATGGTGATGTCTGTCATGAGACCGTCGGCATCCTAACAGCCAGGATTACATACCCAACCATACACAACATTTTATCTATCTATCTATCTATCTATGGTTTCCAAGTCCACGTTGTTCATATAAGCAGACCGAGCCTATTTTATTGAAAATGTTTTCCACCTGTTAAATTTCAGGTCCCTTATATGACATTTCCACAAGAGTCATTGAAAATATTACAGGTTATAAAAAATAAGAATTTACTTACCGATAATTCTATTTCTCGGAGTCCGTAGTGGATGCTGGGGTTCCTGAAAGGACCATGGGGAATAGCGGCTCCGCAGGAGACAGGGCACAAAAAAGTAAAGCTTTACTAGGTCAGGTGGTGTGCACTGGCTCCTCCCCCTATGACCCTCCTCCAGACTCCAGTTAGGTACTGTGCCCGGACGAGCATACACAATAAGGGAGGCATTTTGAATCCCGGGTAAGACTCATACCAGCCACACCAATCACACCGTACAACTTGTGATCTAAACCCAGTTAACAGTATGACAACAGAAAGGGCCTCTTAAAGATGGCTCCTTAACAATAACCCGAATTAGTTAACAATAACTATGTACAAGTATTGCAGATAATCCGCACTTGGGATGGGCGCCCAGCATCCACTACGGACTCCGAGAAATAGAATTATCGGTAAGTAAATTCTTATTTTCTCTATCGTCCTAAGTGGATGCTGGGGTTCCTGAAAGGACCATGGGGATTATACCAAAGCTCCCAAACGGGCGGGAGAGTGCGGATGACTCTGCAGCACCGAATGAGAGAACTCCAGGTCCTCCTTTGCCAGGGTATCAAATTTGTAAAATTTTACAAACGTGTTCTCCCCCGACCACGTAGCTGCTCGGCAGAGTTGTAATGCCGAGACCCCTCGGGCAGCCGCCCAAGATGAGCCCACCTTCCTTGTGGAGTGGGCTTTTACAGTTTTAGGCTGTGGCAGGCCTGCCACAGAATGTGCAAGTTGAATTGTGTTACAAATCCAACGAGCAATCGACTGCTTAGAAGCAGGTGCGCCCAACTTGTTGGGTGCATACAATATAAACAGCGAGTCAGATTTTCTGACTCCAGCCGTCCTTGCAATGTATATTTTTAAGGCTCTGACAACGTCCAACAACTTGGAGTCCTCCAAGTCGCTAGTGGCCGCAGGCACCACAATAGGTTGGTTCAGATGAAATGCTGATACCACTTTAGGGAGAAAATGCGGACGAGTCCGCAGTTCTGCCCTATCCGAATGGAAGATTAGATAAGGACTTTTATAAGATAAAGCCGCCAATTCAGATACTCTCCTGGCAGAGGCCAGGGCTAGTAACATAGTCACTTTCAATGTGAGATATTTCAAATCCACCTTTTTCAATGGTTCAAACCAATGGGATTTGAGGAAATCTAAAACTACATTTAGATCCCACGGTGCCACCGGAGGCACCACAGGAGGCTGTATATGCAGTACTCCCTTGACAAAAGTCTGGACCTCAGGGACAGAGGCCAATTCTTTTTGGAAGAATATTGACAGGGCCGAAATTTGAACCTTAATGGATCCCAATTTGAGACCCATAGATAATCCTGATTGCAGGAAATGTAGGAAACGACCCAGTTGGAATTCCTCCGTCGGAACCCTCCGATCCTCGCACCACGCTACATATTTTCGCCAAATGCGGTGATAATGTTTCACGGTGACTTCCTTCCGTGCCTTAATCAAGGTAGGAATGACTTCTTCTGGAATGCCTTTCCCTTTTAGGATCTGGCGTTCAACCGCCATGCCGTCAAACGCAGCCGCGGTAAGTCTTGAAAAAGACAGGGACCCTGCTGTAGCAGGTCCCTTCTCAGAGGTAGAGGCCACGGTTCGTCCGTGAGCATCTCTTGAAGTTCCGGATACCAAGTCCTTCTCGGCCAATCCGGAACCACTAGTATTGTTCTTACTCTTCTTTGCCGTATGATCTTCAATACCTTTGGTATGAGCGGCAGAGGAGGAAACACATACACTGACTGGTACACCCAAGGAGTTACCAGTGCGTCCACAGCTATTGCCTGTGGATCTCTTGACCTGGCGCAATATTTGTCCAGTTTCTTGTTGAGGCGAGACGCCATCATGTCTACAATTGGTCTTTCCCAACGGTCTATTAACATGTTGAAGACTTCTGGATGTAGACCCCACTCTCCCGGATGAAGATCGTGTCTGCTGAGGAAGTCTGCTTCCCAGTTGTCCACGCCCGGGATGAACACTGCTGACAGTGCTATCACGTGATTCTCCGCCCAGCGAAGAATCTTGGCAGCTTCTGCCATTGCACTCCTGCTTCTTGTGCCGCCCTGCCTGTTTACATGGGCGACCGCCGTGATGTTGTCCGACTGAATCAACACCGGCTTTCCTTGCAGGAGAAGTTCCGCCTGGCTTAGAGCATTGTAGATTGCTCTTAGTTCCAGAATGTTTATGTGAAGAGACTTTTCCAGACTCGTCCATACTCCCTGGAAGTTTCTTCCTTGTGTGACTGCTCCCCAGCCTCTCAGGCTGGCGTCCGTGGTCACCAGGATCCAATCCTGAATGCCGAATCTGCGGCCTTCTAATAGGTGAGCCTTCTGCAACCACCACAGAAGTGACACCCTTGTCTTTGGTGACAGGGTTATTCGCAGGTGCATCTGCAGATGCGACCCTGACCATTTGTCCAACAGATCCCTTTGGAATATTCTTGCATGGAATCTGCCGAATGGAATTGCTTCGTAAGAAGCCACCATTTTTCCCAGGACTCTTGTGCATTGATGTACTGACACTTTTCCTGGTTTTAGGAGGTTCCTGACCAGATCGGATAACTCCTTGGCTTTTTCCTCTGGAAGGAAAACCTTTTTCTGAACCGTGTCCAGAATCATTCCTAGGAACAGCAGACGAGTTGTCGGGATTAAATGGGATTTTGGAATATTCAGAATCCACCCGTGTTGTCTTAGCACCTCTTGAGATAGTGCTAAAGCTGTCTCCAGCTGTTCTCTGGACCTTGCCCTTATTAGGAGATCGTCCAAGTATGGGATAACTAATACGCCTTTTCTTCGAAGAAGAATCATCATCTCGGCCATTACCTTGGTAAAGACCCGAGGCGCCGTGGACAATCCGAACGGCAGCGTCTGAAACTGATAGTGACAGTTTTGAACAATGAACCTGAGGTACCCCTGGTGTGCGGGGTAAATCGGAACGTGTAAATACGCATCCTTGATGTCCAAGGATACCATAAAGTCCCCTTCTTCCAGGTTCGCTATCACTGCTCTGAGTGACTCCATCTTGAACTTGAACTTTTTTATGTAGAGGTTCAAGGACTTCAGATTTAGAATAGGCCTTACCGAGCCATCCGGCTTCGGTACCACAAATAGAGTGGAATAATACCCCTTTCCTTGTTGTAATAGGGGTACTTTGACTATCACCTGCTGAGCGTACAGCTTGTGAATGGCTTCCAACACCCTCTCCCTTTCGGAAGAGACGGTTGGTAAGGCAGACTTCAGGAAAACGATGAGGAGGATCCGTCTCTAATTCCAACCTGTACCCCTGAGATATTATCTGCAGGATCCAGGGGTCTACCTGCGAGTGAGCCCACTGCGCGCTGTAATTTTTGAGACGGCCCCCCACTGTCCCCGAGTCCGCTTGAGAGGCCCCAGCGTCATGCTGAGGTTTTTGCAGGAGCCGGGGAGGGCTTCTGTTCCTGGGAAGGAGCTGCCTGTTGGTGTCTCTTCCCTCTTCCTCTGCCTCGTGGCAGGTACGACAAGCCCTTTGCTCTCTTATTTTTGTAGGAGCGAAAAGGCTGCGGTTGAAAGGTCGGTGCCTTTCTCTGTTGGGGAGTGACTTGAGGTAAAAAAGTGGATTTCCCGGCAGTAGCCGTGGCCACCAAGTCTGATAGACCAACTCCAAATAACTCCTCCCCTTTATACGGCAAAACCTCCATGTGACGTTTTGAATCCGCATCGCCTGTCCACTGTCGTGTCCATAAGGCTCTTCTGGCTGAAATGGACATAGCACTCACCCGAGATGCCAGTGTGCAAATATCCCTCTGTGCATCACGCATATAGATAAATGCATCCTTTATTTGTTCTAACGACAGTAAAACATTGTCCCTATCTAGGGTATCAATATTTTCAATCAGGGATTCTGACCAAACTACTCCAGCACTGCACATCCAGGCAGTTGCTATAGCTGGTCGTAGTATAACACCTGCATGTGTGTATATATTCTTTTGAATAACTTCCATCTTTCTATCTGATGGATCCTTAAGTGCGGCCGTCTCAGGAGAGGGTAACGCCACTTGTTTGGATAAGCGTGTGAGCGCCTTGTCCACCTTAGGGGGTGTTTCCCAGCGCGCCCTAACCTCTGGCGGGAAAGGGTATAATGCCAATAACTTTTTTGAAATTATCAACTTTTTATCAGGAGCAACCCACGCTTCATCACACACGTCATTTAATTCTTCTGATTCAGGAAAAACTGTTTGTAGTTTTTTCACACCATACATAATACCCTGTTTTACGGTATCTGTAGTATCAGCTAAATGTAACGTCTCCTTCATTGCCAAAATCATATAACGTGTGGCCCTACTGGAAAATACGTTTGAATTTCTACCGTCGTCACTGGAATCAGTGCCCGTGTCTGGGTCTGTGTCGACCGACTGAGGCAAAGGGCGTTTTACAGCCCCTGACGGTGTTTGAGGCGCCTGGACAGGCATTAATTGATTGTCCGGCCGCCTCATGTCCTCAACTGACTGTTTAAGGGAAGATAAACCATCACGTAATTCCACAAATAAAGGCATCCATTCTGGTGTCGACCCCCTGGGGGGTGACATCTGCATATTTGGCAATTGCTCCGCCTCCACACCAATATCGTCCTCATACATGTCGACACCACGTACCGACACACACCGCAAACTCACAGGGAATGCTCTAATGAAGACAGGACCCACTAGCCCTTTTGGGGAGACAGAGGGAGAGTCTGCCAGCACACACCACAAAGCGCTATATATACAAGGGATATCCTTATATTAAGTGCTCCCTTATAGCTGCTTTAATATATATATATATAGCCATTAATGTGCCCCCCCTCTCTGTTTTACCCTGTTTCTGTAGTGCAGTGCAGGGGAGAGACCTGGGAGCCGTTCTGACCAGCGGAGCTGTGACAGAAAATGGCGCCGTGTGCTGAGGAGATAGGCCCCGCCCCTTTTTCGGCGGGTTCTTCTCCCGCTATTTTTCCAGTCAGGCAGGGGTTAAATATCTCCATATAGCCCCTATGGGCTATATGTGAGGTATTTTTAGCCTTGTATAAGGTTTATATTTGCCTCTCAGAGCGCCCCCCCCCAGCGCTCTGCACCCTCAGTGACTGCCCAGTGAAGTGTGCTGAGAGGAAAATGGCGCACAGCTGCAGTGCTGTGCGCTACCTTATGAAGACTGAGGAGTCTTCAGCCGCCGGTTTCCGGACCTCTTCACGCTTCAGCATCTGCAAGGGGGTCGGCGGCGCGGCTCCGGGACCGGACTCCACGGCTGGGCCTGTGTTCGATCCCTCTGGAGCTAATGGTGTCCAGTAGCCAAGCAGCAAATCCACTCTGCATGCAGGTGAGTTTACTACTTTCCCCCTAAGTCCCACGTTGCAGTGATCCTGTTGCCAGCAGGACTCACTGTAAAGAAAAAAACCTAAACTAAACTTTCTCTAAGCAGCTCTTTAGGAGAGCCACCTAGATTGCACCCTTCTCGTTCGGGCACAAAATCTAACTGGAGTCTGGAGGAGGGTCATAGGGGGAGGAGCCAGTGCACACCACCTGACCTAGTAAAGCTTTACTTTTTTGTGCCCTGTCTCCTGCGGAGCCGCTATTCCCCATGGTCCTTTCAGGAACCCCAGCATCCACTTAGGACGATAGAGAAATAGAATCTAGTTACAGCCAATGGTCAGGGCTGGAAAAAGTGAATCAAGATGCAGGATGAGCAGGGCCAGAGGTGCTGTGTCAGATAGTACTTATTTGAAGGAGCCTACATAAAAACTCACCGTGCTTAAGCAGGTACTGTAAATGTGTATCATTTACTAGACTAGGAGACTCTTTGCAGTTATGCTCTATCAGCATTGTTAAAATGTCCTGGGGAAAGAAATAATAGTGTGCACCCCCATACAGTCATGCCGATCCCCTACAACACATAACCCCCCTCACCCAGGGCCAGCACCAATGGTTAGCAAGTGTCTAAAACACTAAATGACCCGGCACATCCTTTCCCTCAAAGCTGCTACACCTCCATATCTGTGGAGTGGCTGGGCATGTAACAATTGGCTAGGTTGTCACAGTCCAACACTACACTCCTTTTTTAAGGCGTATGGGATGATGCCCCCTACGGCAAGAATCAGGGGTAGAAGCAAGGGTAGTACCATATTTGAGGAAGGGTGGTGCATGCACCTTCTCATAGCAACAGCACATTATTCTATCCCTCCATAGCATGCTGTCCCCATTGTCCCTTTGGAAGTGCATTCATAGGCACATACCCCCCATCCAGCGAGCGCACATTCTGCACTCTAGCTTGTAATACCACATACTACCAAAACCCCTATCCAAACACTCCAGCAATGGTACTCAGGAGCACATTTTCATGCACACCCTTTCCCAAATGGAAGCAGAATATTCCCACCTCTCACACAGAGTAGAAGCCAATTCCCCTTCTTAACCCCACGCCCCTTAGAGGCAGAAAATTCTCTTCTTTTCCCCACAGTGTTCGCACATTCACCACCCTCACCTAATACATCTTCAACTCTCCTCATTAATGGTAGCACATTCTGCAGCTCCTCAAAGTAGCAGCACATTCTGCAGACCCCCCAGTAGCAGCACGTGCTCCCCGTCTCAACCCAGAGGCAGCACATTCCCCCGTCTCCACCCAGAGGCAGCACATTCCCCCGTCTCCACCCAGAGGCAGCACATTCCCCCGTCTCCACCCAGAGGCAGAACATTCCCCCGTCTCCCACCTAGAAGTAGCACATTCCCCCGTCTCCACCCAGAAGTAGCACATTCCCCCGTCTGCACCCAGAAGTAGCACATTACCCCGTCTCCACCCAGAAGTAGCACATTCCCCCATCTCCACCCAGAAGCAGCACATTCCCCCGTCTCCACCCAGAAGTAGCACATTCCCCCGTCTCCACCCAGAGGCAGCACATTCCCCCGTCTCCACCCAGAGGCAGCACATTCCCCCGTCTACACCCAGAAGCAGCACATTCCCCCGTCTCCACCCAGAGGCAGCACATTCCCCCCATCTCCATCTAGAGATAGCACATTCCCCCGTCTCCACCCAGAAGTAGCACATTTCCCCGTCTCCACCCAGAAGTAGCACATTTCCCCGTCTCCACCCAGAAGTAGCACATTCCCCCGTCTCCACCCAGAAGTAGCACATTCCCCCGTCTCCACCCAGAAGTAGCACATTCCCCAGTCTCCACCCAGAAGTAGCACATTCCCCCGTCTCCACCCAGAAGTAGCACATTCCCCCGTCTCCACCCAGAGGCAGCACATTCCCCCGTCTCCACCCAGAAGTAGCACATTCCCCCGTCTACACCCAGAAGCAGCACATTCCCCCGTCTCCACCCAGAGGCAGCACATTCCCCCCATCTCCATCTAGAGGTAGCACATTCCCCCGTCTCCACCCAGAAGTAGCACATTTCCCCGTCTCCACCCAGAAGTAGCACATTCCCCCGTCTCCACCCAGAAGTAGCACATTCCCCCGTCTCCACCCAGAAGTAGCACATTCCCCAGTCTCCACCCAGAAGTAGCACATTCCCCCGTCTCCACCCAGAAGTAGCACATTCCCCGTCTCCACCCAGAGGCAGCACATTCCCCCGTCTCCACCCAGAGGCAGCACATTCCCCCGTCTACACCCAGAAGCAGCACATTCCCCCGTCTCCACCCAGAGGCAGCACATTCCCCCCATCTCCATCTAGAGATAGCACATTCCCCCGTCTCCACCCAGAAGTAGCACATTTCCCCGTCTCCACCCAGAAGTAGCACATTTCCCCGTCTCCACCCAGAAGTAGCACATTCCCCCGTCTCCACCCAGAAGTAGCACATTCCCCCGTCTCCACCCAGAAGTAGCACATTCCCCAGTCTCCACCCAGAAGTAGCACATTCCCCCGTCTCCACCCAGAAGTAGCACATTCCCCCGTCTCCACCCAGAGGCAGCACATTCCCCCGTCTCCACCCAGAAGTAGCACATTCCCCCGTCTACACCCAGAAGCAGCACATTCCCCCGTCTCCACCCAGAGGCAGCACATTCCCCCCATCTCCATCTAGAGGTAGCACATTCCCCCGTCTCCACCCAGAAGTAGCACATTTCCCCGTCTCCACCCAGAAGTAGCACATTCCCCCGTCTCCACCCAGAAGTAGCACATTCCCCCGTCTCCACCCAGAAGTAGCACATTCCCCCGTCTCCACCCAGAAGTAGCACATTCCCCCGTCTCCACCCAGAAGTAGCACATTCCCCGTCTCCACCCAGAGGCAGCACATTCCCCCGTCTCCACCCAGAAGTAGCACATTCCCCCGTCTACACCCAGAAGCAGCACATTCCCCCGTCTCCAACCAGAGGCAGCACATTCCCCCGTCTCCACCCAGAGGCAGCACATTCCCCCGTCTCCACCCAGAAGTAGCACATTCCCCCGTCTCCACCCAGAAGTAGCACATTCCCCCGTCTCCACCCAGAAGAAGCACATTCCCCCGTCTCCAACCAGAAGTAGCACATTCCCCCGTCTCCACCCAGAGGCAGCACATTCCCCCCGTCTCCATCTAGAGGCAGTACATTCCCACGTCTCCACCCAGAGACAGCACATTCCCACGTCTCCAACCAGAGGCAGCATATTTTCCCTGCCTCCACCGGTGACCGCATATTCCAGCTGTCTCCTCCCAGTGGAAGAACATTCTCCTCCTCTCATCACAGTGGTAGCAAATTATTTCCTTTTTTGATGGTCTGACCCTGTGTCAGTGAAAGTAAAATAAAACAATGAATGCATGCCCCATGCTGACAAACAGAAGGTGACAAATACCTCGGGAATTTACTGATATAATGTAATTTAAACACTAAATCTGATGTACATTTCCAGAACACATTTGTACATCACTGCAAATGGCCTTCTGGACATTTAATGGACTCGTGCAACTGGAAAATCAGAGCTTAAAATTACAGGTGATATATAAACCAGTTTGCCCCAATGCAGATGTACTGTTGTGCTTGCACACATAAGATTATTGACCTACTTTTAATACATGTATACTTTTAGAACCACTGGCTTGGAGCAGAATTCATTTACTGGCACTGTCCCAAGTCTGTACGATGCGGGGAACATACCGGAACATAGCCTAAACCTGAGAAATTATTGCCTCTTTGAATTAAACAGAATTAATTTAGCATCTTGAAGTGTCTGGCACACTTACAAATGTTGCAGAATTACAGAGAGCATGTCTCTTGATAGGTAACGTAAACCAACATATCAATTTAATAAGGATCTCTGTAGAGCAAAATTTAAACTCTGCATATTATTAGACTCATTAAATTATTATGTTGCTCAATTACACAAAATCAATAACGTATGAAGTAACTATGACCATGTGACCTACCAATCAAAGGCTGAGAGAATTTTAAAGGGATTGACCGCATTTAGATGAGTTAATTTCATTGGCTAGCCTTCTGCAATTTTCAGCTACAGAAAACAAGTCAGCATTGGTAGAATGTACTTCTGTGCCTCTGTTCACTCAAGAGAAAAGGAAGAGCATCTATGCAAATTAACTGACTTGGCTGGGGAGCTAGATGAAGGAAGCTTGCCTGTAAACGTACAGTATATAGCACAAAACGATACTCAATAAAGGTGAAGGCATAAGTGCATCCTTATGTTCATATATAAACGCACTATATAATGTATAAAATGTAAATCCCTGCATGTTATTTTTAGTACATTGCTTTAAATATTCTAGCTATTTTCCTTGCATTGCAGCAAGAAATATATTTCAGCCAGAACACACTTCAATACTGTATCGAATTGCAACTAAAATAATCTCTTACAGCTATACCTGCCTTGGGCCCTCATTCCGAGTTGTTCGCTCGTTGCCGAGTTTCGCTATATTGTGATTAGTCGCTTACTGCGCATGCGCAAGGTTCGCAGAGCGCATGCGCTTAGTTATTTTACACAAAAGTTAGGTATTTTACTCACGGCATAACGAGGATTTTTCATCGTTCTGGTGATCGGAGTGTGATTGACAGGAAGTGGGTGTTTCTGGGCGGAAACTGGCCGTTTTATGGGTGTGTGCGGAAAAACGCTGCAGTTTCTGGGAAAAACGCGGGAGTGGCTGGAGAAACGGGGGAGTGTCTGGGCGAACGCTGGGTGTGTTTGTGACATCAAACCAGGAACGAAACTGACTGAACTGATCGCAGTGGCAGAGTAAGTCCCGAGCTACTCAGAAACTGCAAAGAAATTTCTATTCGCAATTATGCAAATCTTTTGTTCGCAATTCTGCACAGCTAAGATTCACTCCCAGTAGGCGGCGGCTTAGCGTGTGCAATGCTGCTAAAAGCAGCTAGCGAGCGAACAACTCGGAATGAGGGCCTTGGTGAAAAACATGGAGCAAAATAATACAATACAACCAACACATTAAACATTATCGAAAGGTAAAAAAAAGTTTAACTTAAATAGAAATGACAACAAACATTGTTAAAAGGATTTAATTACTCCACTGTAGCATCATTCATGGATCTGTAGCACAGATTTATTTTGAGTTTCTGCACTCTGTAGTGCGGTGCCAGACATTGTTGCCGGTAACAGTAGCTTCTGCCTGCTGTACGACTCCTAGGGCAAGGCACTGCCCAGGGGGGGCACACTAGGTACTGCCACTACTATTTGGCTATACTCTAAGACCGCAGGTGGCACCGCCAGTCGGTGCCTACTCCTTATCCAGGACAGGCACTGCTAATGTCTGCACTTAAGTAAACTTGGGTGTGATAAGGATTACTGTGTGGGAATAATGTGTAAGGGTCACTACAACTGTGTGGGCATATGTGTAAGGGGCACTACTACTATGTAGGCATAATGTATAAGGGGCACTACTACTATGTAGCGTAATGTGCAAGTGGCACTGCTACTGCGTGGCATAATGTGTATAAGGGGTACTACTATGTAAAGTACTGTTTAAAAGGGGCTCTAGTGTGTGGCATAACATGCATAAGGGATACTACAGTGTGGCATAACATGACTAAGGGACAATACTGTGTGGTGCAATTTGGATAAGAGACCCTATTGTGTGGTGTAATGTAAATAAGGGACACCACTATGCAGTGTTCTGTAAGGAAGGGGAACTAGTGTAATTTGGATTGGGGGTACTTTTATTTAATATAAAGGGGGGCAACAGCTCCTTAATTTGCCAGGGGTGCTCGGACCAATATATACACTCTTGCCCCTCAGCCATAAATTACACCCTTCTCCTACTGAAAAACAAGCTACATCATGCTCTCGCTTGTTTGGAACTGCACTAATCCACAATAACTCGGGAACTCGAGTTACACAGTGGTAACTCGTCGACCATGAGTCAAGTAATGCAGAAAGTAGTCACTACCTACTTTTTACGACCTAATCTCTGAGAGTATGAAAAATATCCATTTCTAATGACACACACAAGTTTGACAGGGATGACACCAGCGGCGGCTGCAGCGCCAACTATATAGTGCAGGGGTGGGGGGTTATGCTAAGCACATATACACATACATGTGAAGATGTATGTAATATATGTGCTGGCGTGTATCCGGGAATGACAGCTGTAGCCTCCGTGCACATACAGAGACTCTGCATTAGGCTTCACTCTCCTAAGACTGTCCCCAAACACTCATTGGCTAGAGTCAAAAGAGTCTGTCGAGTCCCTGGTTCTGCATGGTGGCTGTGGTACAAAGCGCTGCTGCTGATCCTGTAGACACGCCAGCACATAGATTACATCCACCTTCACAAGTATGTTTATATGTGTTAGCAGCCCCACACCCACACTAGACAGCCGGAGCTGCAGCCACCGCTGGATGACACGGTGCAGTGAGAAAGGGGTCTGAGCAGTTGTGACACGGGTTGAAACACTGTTCAATACCCAGGATTTTGGTGTGAACTGTTTTTGCCCCAAATAAGTGATTGTGGGTGGTAGAGTGATTATTCTGTATGTAAAGATCTCGCAAGAACAATAAAAAAAAAAAAAAAAATAATACAAATGGAAATTTAACACAAAGCTATAAGGTCATGAAAGAAATTCTCATGTCGTGAGAATTTCCTATATCGTTGAAGCCACTTACACTTTCGCCAGCAAATAAAGGCGTAATGAATTAGAAGCGCAGTCTTATAGGTAAATGTAATGCCTGATGACTGTCCATTGGCGGGTTTCGTGCGAGTCTTCTCGATGTTGTAAATTAGCAATCATTAACAAGACAAAATCAACCTTGTTTTATCTATTTAATGATTGCTACTTTTAAACATCGGGCAGACTTGCATGAAACCAGACAACACCTGCAATTTGCAAGCTATTACTTAGTCCTTAGGGTGGGATCTTATATTACCGCAACTAAGGGATACAATTAGCCTCGTAAGCCGACACTTATCGGGGATTATGCTTCGCCTTCCTCAGGCATGTGAAGCAGAATCCCCGATAAGCAGCCCAATAAGCTTATCCCGGATCCCATGTGTTATTGTCCAATAATGGGTCATTTACAGCTCGGTAAAAATGGGTGTAAATGGATAGACTAACAGTACTATCTGACGAAAAAGCCAGATTTTACCATGGACGTGCAGTCAGGGAAGGCAGTGCCTCCCCTGTCATTAATGATTACAACAATACAAAGAAGATACTTATGACACATATTATGCTTTATAGTATTGTAATAATTTATACATTTTAAAAAACAAGATTTATGGTAAGAACTTAACATCGGGGTGTAGAGTAGGATCTTGATCCGAGGCACCAACAGGCTCAAAGCTTTGACTGTTCTCAAGATGCACAGCGCCGCCTCATCTATAACCCCGCCTCCGTGCACAGGAGCTCAGTTTTCGTTAACCAGTCCAATGCAGTAGCAGGTAACAGAGACAACAATCGTTAGAAGCCACACACACCACACACTCACGACAGGAGAGGGTGTCAGCGGCTAATGACATACCAACCCAAAGTAGCCAAGTGCGTCAGAGTGGACGCCTTGTGGAGCCCAGTGTACCTCGCAGAAAGAGATTTAACAATGGTAAGTTCTTACCATAAATCTCGTTTTCTGCTGCGGGGTACACTGGGCTTCACAAGGAATAACATCGGGGATGTCCTAAAGCAGTTCCTTATGGGAGGGGATGCACTGTAGCGAGCACAAGAACCCGGCGTCCAAAGGAAGCATCCTCGAGGCAGAAGAATCAAAGCCATAGAACTTATGAACGTGTTCACTGAGGACCACGTAGCCGCCTTGCACAATTGTTCAAGGGTCGCACCACGGCGGGCTACCCATGAAGGTCCGACAGACCTAGTAGAATGGGCTTTGATGGTAGCAGGAGCTGGAAGACCAGCCTGTACAATCACCATTCCAATCCATCTGGCCAAGGTCTGCTTGTTAGCAGGCCAGCCAGGTTTGTGAAATCCAAACAGTACAAAGAGAGAATCAGACTTCCTTAGGGAGGCAGTTCTCTTCACATAGATACGGAGAGCCCGTACCATATACAAAGACCGCTTTTTGGAGGACAACTCAGGAGAACTAAAGGCCGGAACTACAATCTCCTGGTTAAGGTGGAAGGAAGACACCACCTTAGGCAAATTACCAGGGAGCGTTCTAAGAACTGCCCGGTCCCGGTAAAAAATCAAATAGGGGGACTTACAGGATAAGGCACCTAAGTCCGAGACCCTTCTAGCAAAGGCAATAGCCAGCAAAAATAAGACCTTAAATGGAAAGCCACTTAAGGTCTGCAGACGCAAGAGGTTCAAACGGATACTCTTGCAAGGCCTCCAGAACCACTGACAAATCCCAAGGGGCCACTGGTGGTACATAAGGAGGTTGAATCCGGAACACCCCCTGAGTGAAAGTATGAATATCAGGCAGGGTAGCAATCTTTCTCTGAAACCATACCAACAAGGCAGAAATGTGAACCTTGAGGGATGGCAGACGAAGGCCCTAGGCTAGGAAGGCCAAAAGTTTGGCCGTACTAAACTTGTAAACGTCATGGTTATCAGACGCGCACCAAGCAAAATAAGAATTCCAGACCCTATGGTAAATCCGAGCAGAAGCCAGCTTACGGGCCTTCAACATAGTATGAATGACCGCCTCAGAGAAACCCTTGGCCCTCAGGATGGAAGCTTCAAGAGCCATGCCATCAAAGCCAGACGGGCCAAACCCTGGTAAACACAAGGGCCCTGAACGAGGAGGTCTGGACGTTGTGGAAGTAGAAAGGGATGATCTAACGAGAGATCCTGTAGATCTGAGAACGAGTGCCGTCTGGGCCACGCCGGAGCGATCAGAAGTAGGATTCCTCCTTCTTGTTTGAACTTCCTTATTACTCTGGGCAGGATTGACACCGGAGGGAACACATATGGCAGCTGAAAGCTCCATGGGATTGCCCCTTGTCCTTGCTTCGAAGACCGTAACCTTGTGATTGTGTCGAGACCCCATCAAGTCTACATCTGGAAGGCCCCACTTGTTCACAAGGAGTTGAAATACATCTGGATGGAGGCTCCACTCTCCAGCGTGCACGTCCTGACGACTGAGAAAGTCCGCTTCCCAGTTGAGGACCCTCGGAATGAACACTGCCGATATGGCTGGCAGATGGCGTTCCACCCATTGAAGAATCCGTGATACTTCCCTCATCGCCATGCGGATTCGAGTGCCGCCCTGATGATTTATGTACGCCACTGTGGTAGCATTGTCTGATTGTACTTGAAAAGGTCTGTTCTGTATCAAATGCTGGGCCAGGTTCAATGCATTGAACACCGCCCGCAGTTCCAGAATGTTTATCGGGAGGAGAGACTCCTCCTTGGTCCACTGGCCCTGAAGGGAGTGTTGCTCCAACACCGCACCCCAACCCCTCAGACTGGCATCCGTCGTCAGAAGGACCCAGTTGGAGATCCAGAAGGGACGACCCCCGCTCAATCGGTGGTCCTGAAGCCACTAAGCTCAGTGACAGACGAACCTCCGGAGACAAGGAGATCATTTGAGACCTGATCCGGTGAGCCAGGCCATCCCACTTGGCAAGAATCAACTTCTGTAGAGGGCAGGAATGGAATTGAGCATACTCCACCATGTCGAAGGCCGACACCATGAGACCTAGCACTTGCATTGCCGAATGTATCGACACTTGTGGACGAAATAGGAAGCATCGAATCTCGTCTTGAAGTTTCAGGATCTTCTCCTGAGACGAGAACAACCGCTGGTTGCAAGTGTCCAACAATTCCCCCAGGTGTACCATGCTCTGAGCAGGCACCAGGGAAGATTTTTTTCCTGTTGATGAGCCACAGTTTTTCCTGTTGATGAGCCACCCGTGAGTTTGCATAAACTTGATTGTCACATCCAAATGACGTAGGAGAATTTCTGGGGAGTTCACCAGGATCAGTAAGTCGTCTAGATACGGGAGAATACTGATCGCCTGACGGCGTAGCACCGCCGTCAATATCGCCATGACTTTGGTGAATACCCACGGAGCAGTGGCCAAACCAAAGGGTAACGCCCAAAACTGGTAATGAAGGTTGCCCACCGCAAACCTCAGGTACTGCTGATGTGACATTGCAATAGGAATATGCAGGTAGGCATCCTGTATGTCCAGGGAGACCATACAGTCCCCAGGCTCCAAGGCCAGAACAATAGAGCGTAGAGTTTCCATACGAAACTTCGAGACCATCACATACTTGTTCAAAGACTTGAGATTGAGAATGGGCTGAGAGGACCTGTTCGGTTTCGGGACTAGAAACAGCGGTGAATAGTACCCCTTGCCTCTCTGAGCCAGAGCCACCTGTACTACCAATCCTGTGTCCAGGAGGGACTGTACCACCGAATAAAGAGTTTTCGCCTTCACCGGATCCGAAGGGACGTCTGTCAGGCAAAATCGATGAGGGGGACGATTCTTGAAGGATACGGCGTAACCTCGAGTGACGACTTGCCGTACCAAGGCATTGGAAGTGGTCTTCAACCATTCCTGGGTAAACCCTAGAAGTCGGCACCCCACCCTGGGATTCCCCAGAGGGAGGCCCGCCCCGTCATGCGGCAGGCTTGTCTGTTTTGGAAGCAGGCTGACGGGCAGCCCAGGCACGCTTGGGTCTGGGCTTAGCAGGTTTGGAGGTACGAGCTTGTTTCGGGTATGCCTGACCTTTTGCCTTTCCTGAAGGATGAAAGCAGCGAGAGAAGGTACTTTTAGCCTTCGGCGCCGTACTCGGCAGGCAAGCTGTTTTAGCAGAGGCCAAGTCAGCCACGATCTTATTGAGGTCTTCTCCGAAAAGAATGTCTCCCTTGAAAGGAAGTATCTCCAGGGTTTTCTTAGAATCCAGATCCACAGACCAGGATCTCAACCAATGGATACGTCGAGCTAAAATGGACGTAGTCGCAGCCTTGGCCGCCAGCACCCCGGCATCAGAAGCCGCCTCCTTAAGATAGTGAGAAGCCGTGGTAATATATGAGAGACATTGTCTAGCATGATCAGAAGCATCGGAAGGTAGCTCCGCCTCCAGCTCCTAAACCCATGCTTCAACATCTTCAGCAGCCCATGTTGCTGCAATGGTCAGTCTATGCACAGCCCCTGTTAGGGTGTAAATCGCCTTTAAACAACCCTCCACATGTCTATCCGTCGGTTCCTTCAGAAAGGTGACAGTAGTCACTGGCAGAGCTGAGGAAACTACCAGACTTGAAACCTGGGAATCTACAGGCGGAGGAGTTTCCCTGTAGATTCCGCAGAGGGAGGAAACCGAGCCAAAATCTTCTTATGCAGCATGAACTTTGTTCCTGGATTTTCCCCAGATTCCTGACATATGTCAGCCAGGTGTTGAGAATGAGGCAAAACTTGTTTAACCACTTTCTTATGTTTAAATCTGTCCGGATTTTT
This sequence comes from Pseudophryne corroboree, assembly GCF_028390025.1. Classification (NCBI taxonomy): domain Eukaryota; kingdom Metazoa; phylum Chordata; class Amphibia; order Anura; family Myobatrachidae; genus Pseudophryne; species Pseudophryne corroboree. The sequence goes on from NC_086445.1 coordinate 439,272,477, forward strand.
AGGCACAGGCGCATCAGAACTTTTAAGGATCAGCCTGATAGCCTCATTCAAATCAGGGACATCCACCTGTGACCGTACCTCCCCATCTGAAGCAAAAGAGTCAGTGTCTGTGGGGTCAGTGTATGCACCATCCTCCTCAGAGGAAGTGTCTGGAACAGCGGTGGATTGTGAGGAAGTAGCGGCCCGTTTAGAAGACGTCTTAGTCTTTAGGTGGGTGAGAGATAGGCTTCTTTTTAGTCAGTGATTGGTTCAAGTGCTGTAACGGAGATGAGATCTGATCCGCCCATGGCGGATTGACTGCAGGGACCATCAACTGCTGCACTGGCATAGGCGGTCCCACAGGGGGCGTAAGTTTAGTTACCAGCGTATTTAATAACGTGGAGAAGGTAGCCCAAGGCGGGTCATTGTGGACCCCCGTTGCTACAAACCACTGGGGGGCAAAGAACCCCCAGAACCTGAACTCTCTGCTGCCATGCTTTCCTCAAATGTGTCTGCAGCGTCACCACCACTCAATGAGGGATCAGCCCCAGATCCGTTGCCCCTTGCAGCTGACATAATGAGAAGCTCAATATCAGGCAACACAGTACAATATTAGCAGAACTATATCTGGCAAGAACTCCCGGCATAGTGTTATCAGCACAAACCGGGAACCCAAGAGATATATGGTGAACAGAAATCACAGAGAAAAAAACACAGTAAGTATATCTCGTGAAATACCTATATAGTCTAATAAACCTGACACACCTAGCCCCCTCAGGTTACAGAATATAAGGGTAGCAGGCTGAGCTAAAGACACGAAATGGCAGTCACTCAGCAGCTACACGCACACACACAGAAAGTCACAATGTACAATGCAGAAGTTATATCATACAATAGGGTGTAGTATGGTATGCCGGCTGCCGGGCTCCCGGCGACCAGCATACCGACGCCGGGAGCCCGACCGCCGACATACCGACAACGTGGCAAGCGCAAATGAGCCCCTTGCGGGCTCGCTGCACGCGCCACGCCGTTTTATTCTCCCTCCAGGGGGGTCGTGGACCCCCCCGAGGGAGAAAAAGTGTCGGTATGCCGGCTGTCTGGATTCCGGCGCCGGTATACTGTGCGCCGGGATCCCGACAGTCTGCATACTGAAGACCACCCCATACAATAAGACTGCACTGGACTAGCAATACAAAGTAATACTCAGTATATATATATATATATATATATATATATATATATATATATATAAACAGTAGATATAGCAAAACACAGCAAATACTGGATGTATATCACAGGGTGTTTGTACCACACAACCCTGACTGTATGCACTCTTTCTTAACTAACACTGTCCACTGACAGGTAGAATACTTAAGTGTCCTGTAAATTGCACAGCGCTGACGTGCAGGCGGCTTTACAGAGGAGGATTTGCCCAAGAAGTCCCAGGAACAGCGCAGCTCCGTGTAATGGTGGCTGACAGGGAGTGAGGGAGAGATATGCAGCACCAGGGCGGGAACATTTGCCTAAATAGCGCCCTGGGGCTGGGGGGATTGGCTACAGGTCAGGCCTTATCCCCCGTGCTGGCTTCCCCACCAGGCGCTGCAGGCTGTCAAACAAACTAAACTGTTCTATAAATAAAACAGACATGTGCCCAGTACCCTGGTGGCTAGTGGAGCCCCTGCCACTTACAGTGTCCACGCAAGCGTGCGCAGCCCGCTTCCCACCGGCCGCGCCAGATTGCAATTACAGCGGGCCAAAGAGACCCCCTTACCTCTCCCTATATGCGGCCACGCGATCCGGGAGGACAGCGGCGAGTGTGTGACTGACCAGAAGAACACCGGAGCCTCCGCTGTAGTTACCCGGCAACCAGGGCGCGGGAGTATACAGCGCCGCTGGGGGAGTGATGAAGCTGCAGCAGCGGATGTCTGACTGACATCCAGACACTGCTGCAGCCCTTGAAGTCTTCAGATTTTCTTTCTTCTGAAATAGCTTTTTCTTTAAGGCTGCAGGAGCAGCCCCACTGTTTACTGCCTGCTTACTGCAAGGCACCAACTACAAAACTGAGCTCCTGTGCACGGTGGCAGGGTGATATAGGAGGCGGCGCTATCCATCTTGGGAACAGTCAAAGCTTTGAGCCTGTTGGTGCCTCGGATCAAGATCCTACGCCACACCCCGATGTTATTCCTTGTGGAGCCCAGTGTACCCCGCAGCAGAAATAGGTTTAAATTAGTTTTGGAGGCACCGCCTGCGGTTAATGATAAAGGTCTGGAAGTAGGGGTAGGGCCAAGCAATGGGCAGTAAAAATAAGATTTTACTCACCGGTAAATCTATTTCTCGTAGTCCGTAGTGGATGCTGGGAACTCCGAAAGGACCATGGGGAATAGCGGCTCCGCAGGAGACTGGGCACAACTAAAGAAAGCTTTTAGGTCACCTGGTGTGCACTGGCTCCTCCCACTATGACCCTCCTCCAAGCCTCAGTTAGGACACTGTGCCCGGACGAGCTGACATAATAAGGAAGGATTTTGAATCCCGGGTAAGACTCCTACCAGCCACACCAATCACACCGTATAACTCGTGATACTATACCCAGTTTAACGGTATGAAAACAACTGAGCCTCTCAACAGATGGCTCAACAATAACCCTTTAGTTAACAATAACTATGTACAAGTATTGCAGACAATCCGCACTTGGGATGGGCGCCCAGCATCCACTACGGACTACGAGAAATAGATTTACGGGTGAGTAAAATCTTATTTTCTCTGACGTCCTAGTGGATGCTGGGAACTCCGAAAGGACCATGGGGATTATACCAAAGCTCCCAAACGGGCGGGAGAGTGCGGATGACTCTGCAGCACCGAATGAGAGAACTCAAGGTCCTCCTCAGCCAGGGTATCAAATTTGTAGAATTTTGCAAACGTGTTTGCCCCTGACCAAGTAGCAGCTCGGCAAAGTTGTAAAGCCGAGACCCCTCGGGCAGCCGCCCAAGATGAGCCCACCTTCCTTGTGGAATGGGCTTTTACTGATTTAGGATGCGGCAGTCCAGCCGCAGAATGCGCCAGCTGAATTGTGCTACAAATCCAGCGAGCAATAGTCTGCTTAGAAGCAGGAGCACCCAGTTTGTTGGGTGCATACAGGATAAATAGCGAGTCAGTTTTCCTGACTCTAGCCGTCCTGGAAACATAAATTTTCAAGGCCCTGACTACGTCCAGTAACTTGGAATCCTCCAAGTCCCTAGTAGCCGCAGGCACCACAATAGGTTGGTTCAAGTGAAAAGCTGATACCACCTTAGGGAGAAACTGGGGAAGAGTCCTCAATTCCGCCCTATCCATATGGAAAATCAGATAAGGGCTTTTACATGACAAAGCTGCCAATTCTGACACACGCCAGGCTGAAGCCAAGGCCAATAACATGACCACTTTCCACGTGAGATATTTTAGATCCACGGTTTTAAGTGGCACAAACCAACGTGATTTTAAGAAACTCAACACCACGTTGAGATCCCAAGGTGCCACTGGAGGCACAAACGGGGGCTGAATATGCAGCACTCCTTTCACAAACGTCTGAACTTCAGGTAGTGAAGCTAGTTCTTTCTGGAAGAAAATCGACAGAGCCGAGATCTGTACCTTAATGGAGCCTAATTTCAGGCCCATAGTCACTCCTGCTTGTAGGAAATGCAGAAATCGACCTAGTTGAAATTCCTCTGTTGGGGCCTTTTTGGCCTCACACCAAGCAACATATTTCCGCCATATGCGGTGATAATGCTTTGCAGTTACATCTTTCCTGGCTTTAATCAGCGTAGGAATGACTTCCTCCGGAATGCCCTTTTCCTTCAGGATCCGGCGTTCAACCGCCATGCCGTCAAACGCAGCCGCGGTAAGTCTTGGAACAGACAGGGCCCCTGCTGCAGCAGGTCCTGTCTGAGCGGCAGAGGCCATGGGTCCTCTGAGATCATCTCTTGAAGTTCCGGGTACCACGCTCGTCTTGGCCAATCCGGAACCACGAGTATTGTTCTTACTCCTCGTTTTCTTATTATTCTCAGTACCCTTGGTATGAGAGGCAGAGGAGGGAACACATAAACTGACTGGTACACCCACGGTGTCACTAGAGCGTCCACAGCTATCGCCTGAGGGTCCCTTGACCTGGCGCAATATCTCTCTAGTTTTTTGTTTAGGCGGGACGCCATCATGTCCACCTGTGGCCGTTCCCATCGATTTACAATCAGCGTGAAGACTTCTGGATGAAGTCCCCACTCTCCCGGGTGGAGGTCGTGCCTGCTGAGAAAATCTGTTTCCCAGTTGTCCACTCCCGGAATGAACACTGCTGACAGTGCTAGTACGTGATTTTCCGCCCATCGGAGAATCCTTGTGGCTTCTGCCATTGCCATCCTGCTTCTTGTGCCGCCCTGTCGATTTACATGGGCGACTGCCGTGATGTTGTCTGACTGGATCAGTACCGGCTGGTGTAGAAGCAGGGATTTTGCCTGACTTAGGGCATTGTAAATGGCCCTTAGTTCCAGAATATTTATGTGTAGGGAAGTCTCCTGACTCGACCATAGTCCTTGGAAGTTTCTTCCCTGTGTGACTGCCCCCCAGCCTCGAAGGCTGGCATCCGTGGTCACCAGGACCCAGTCCTGTATGCCGAATCTGCGGCCCTCTAGAAGATGAGCACTCTGCAGCCACCACAGCAGAGACACCCTGGTTCTTGGAGACAGGGTTATTAGGCGATGCATCTGAAGATGCGATCCGGACCATTGGTCCAACAGGTCCCACTGAAAGATTCTGGCATGGAACCTGCCGAAAGGAATTGCTTCGTAAGAAGCCACCATCTTTCCCAGGACCCGCGTGCAGTGATGCACCGATACCTGTTTTGGTTTTAGGAGGTCTCTGACTAGAGATGACAGCTCCTTGGCTTTCTACTCCGGGAGAAACACTTTTTTCTGGACTGTATCCAGAATCATACCCAGGAACAGTAGACGTGTCGTCAGAACCAGCTGTGATTTTGGAATATTCAGAATCCAACCGTGCTGGTGTAGCACCTCCTGAGATAGTGCTACTCCCACCAACAACTGCTCCTTGGACCTCGCCTTTATTAGGAGATCGTCCAAGTACGGGATAATTAAAACTCCCTTTCTTCGAAGGAGTATCATCATTTCCGCCATTACCTTGGTAAACACCCTCGGTGCTGTGGAGAGTCCAAACGGCAGCGTCTGGAATTGGTAATGGCAATCCTGTACCACAAATCTGAGGTACTCCTGGTGAGGATAGTAAATGGGGACATGCAGGTAAGCATCCTTGATGTCCAGGGATGCCATGTAATCCCCCTCGTCCAGGCTTGCAATAACCGCCCCGAGCGATTCCATCTTGAACTTGAATTTTTTTATGTATGTGTTCAAGGATTTCAAATTTAAAATGGGTCTCACCGAACCGTCCGGTTTCGGTACCACAAACAGTGTGGAATAGTAACCCCGTCCTTGTTGAAGTAGGGGCACCTTGATTATCACCTGCTGGGAATACAGCTTGTGAATTGCCGCTAGCACAGCCTCCCTGTCTGAAGGAGTAATCGGCAAGGCAGATTTTAGGAACCGGTGGGGTGGAGACGCCTCGAATTCCAGTTTGTACCCTTGAGATACTATTTGCAGGATCCAGGGATCCACCTGTGAGCAAGCCCACTGATCGCTGAAATTTTTGAGGCGGCCCCCCACCGTACCTGGCTCCGCCTGTGGAGCCCCACCGTCATGCGGCGGACTTGGAAGAAGCGGGGGAGGACTTTTGCTCCTGGGAACCTGCTGTTTGTTGCAGCCTTTTTCCCCTACCTCTGCCTCTGGACAGAAAGGACCCGCCTTTTCCACGCCTGTTTTTCTGAGTCCGAAAGGACTGTACCTGATAAAACGGCGCCTTTTTAGGCTGTGAGGGAACATGGGGTAAAAATGCTGACTTCCCAGCAATTGCTGTGGAAACTAGGTCCGAGAGACCATCCCCAAATAACTCCTCACCCTTATAAGGCAAAACTTCCATGTGCCTTTTTGAATCTGCATCCCCTGTCCACTGGCGAGTCCATAAGCCTCTCCTAGCAGAAATGGACAATGCACTTATTTTAGATGCCAGCCGGCAGATCTCCCTCTGTGCATCTCTCATGTATAAGACTGAGTCTTTTATATGCTCTATGGTTAGCAGAATAGTGTCCCTGTCTAGGGTGTCAATATTTTCTGACAGGGAATCTGACCACGCAGCGGCAGCACTGCACATCCATGCTGACGCAATAGCTGGTCTAAGTATAATGCCTGAGTGTGTATATACAGACTTCAGGATCGCCTCCTGCTTTCTATCAGCAGGTTCCTTGAGGGCGGCCGTATCCGGAGACGGTAGTGCCACCTTTTTAGACAAACGTGTGAGCGCTTTATCCACCCTAGGGGGTGTCTCCCAACGTGACCTATCCTCTGATGGGAAAGGGAACGCCATTAGTAACTTCTTAGAGATTACCAATCTTTTATCAGGGAAAGCCCACGCTTCTTCACACACTTCATTTAATTCTTCTGATGGGGGAAAAACTACGGGTAGTTTTTTCTCCCCAAACATAATACCCTTTTTAGTGGTACCTGGGTTTATATCAGAAATTTGTAACACCTCTTTCATTGCTTTAATCATGCAACGAATGGCCTTAGTGGACATTAGACTAGACTCATCGTCGTCGACACTGGTGTCAGTATCCGTGTCGACATCCGCGTCTGCCATCTGAGGTAGCGGGCGTTTTAGAGCCCCCGATGGCCTTTGAGACGCCTGGACAGGCACGAGCTGAGAAGCTGGCTGTCCCGCATTTGGCATGTCGTCAAATTTTTTGTGTAAGGAGTCGACACGTGCACGCAATTCCTTCCATAAGTCCATCCACTCAGGTGTCTGCCCCGCAGGGGGTGACATCCCTTCTATAGGCATCTGCTCCGCCTCCACATCATTATCCTCATCAAACATGTCGACACAGCCGTACCGACACACCGCACACACACAGGGAATGCTCTAACAGAGGACAGGACCCACAAAAGCCCTTTGGGGAGACAGAGTGAGAGTATGCCAGCACACACCAGAGCGCTATATAATGCAGGGACTAACTGAATTATGTCCCCTATAGCTGCTGTTATATATACTGCGCCTAAATTTAGTGCCCCCCCTCTCTTTTTTACCCTTTTCTGTAGTGTAGACTGCAGGGGAGAGCCAGGGAGCTTCCTTCCAGCGGAGCTGTGAGGGAGAAATGGCGCCAGTGTGCTGAAGGAGATAGCTCCGCCCCTTTTTCGCGGACTTTTCTCCCGCTTTTTTATGGATTCTGGCAGGGGTAATTATCACATATATAGCCTCTGGGGCTATATATTGTGGTATTTTTGCCAGCCAAGGTGTTTTTATTGCTGCTCAGGGCGCCCCCCCCTAGCGCCCTGCACCCTCAGTGACCGGAGTGTGAAGTGTGTATGAGGAGCAATGGCGCACAGCTGCAGTGCTGTGCGCTACCTTGGTGAAGACTGATGTCTTCTGCCGCCGATTTTCCGGACCTCTTCTTGCTTCTGGCTCTGTAAGGGGGACGGCGGCGCGGCTCCGGGACCGAACACCAAGGCCAGTTCCATGCGGTCGATCCCTCTGGAGCTAATGGTGTCCAGTAGCCTTAGAAGCCCAAGCTAGCTGCAAGCAGGTAGGTTCGCTTCTTCTCCCCTTAGTCCCTCGCTGCAGTGAGCCTGTTGCCAGCAGGTCTCACTGTAAAATAAAAAACCTAATTATATACTTTCTTTTTAGAAGCTCAGGAGAGCCCCTAGTGTGCATCCAACCTCGGCCGGGCACAAAATCTAACTGAGGCTTGGAGGAGGGTCATAGTGGGAGGAGCCAGTGCACACCAGGTGACCTAAAAGCTTTCTTTAGTTGTGCCCAGTCTCCTGCGGAGCCGCTATTCCCCATGGTCCTTTCGGAGTTCCCAGCATCCACTAGGACGTCAGAGAAAAGCCCATTTAAAAAAGCATAGTAAGCGGCACATGTATAAGTGCCTCAGTGATGGGTGTGCTTTCAGTTCATATGAAAGCATGCCCCTGTCTCTGAGGCAGATATGATTGGGCATTAGAGTTGGAGCGCTACTTGGGATCTAGAACACCTTCACTGGAACTGAGAGACTCCTTATTGTCCACCTCCTACACTGCACCTCCGCTCCTGTCATTCATCGCCACTGGAAGCCAGCTAAGGTGTCACACCGCACCCCAGTAACTTGGTCCCCACCTGCCTGGGACACTGCAAGTGTCTCCTGTGACTGGTGCACTGCCCCGTGGTGTAACCCCCCCCCCCCCCCTGCATCCTCATACTTGTGAATGAAGTGCTCCGCGTCCTACGTCTCTACACTCCCCACCACTCTGGTCAGCAGCGCAGAGAGTTTGCTGGTGTGTGCGCACGGTGCGTATATCTTACCATCTCCCGGTGTCCCTGCTGAGCTCTCCTGTGTACTGACCACAGGCTGTCCTGCTCTTCATGTTTCAGGACCGCCGTATGGGCTCTGCCAGTGAGATGTGTGCATGGGTATAAGGGGGGGGGGGGGGGGGGGGGAGGGGTGATCACTACATACATGCCGGGGTATAAGGGGAGAGAGGAGTGATTAGTGCATGTGTGCAGGGGTATAAGTGTGTGTGTGTGTGGGGGGGGGGGATGATTACTACATATGTGCAGGGCTATAAGGGGAGGGGGGGTGATTAGTGCTGGTGTGCCGGGGTATAAGTAGAGTGTTTAGTGCATGTGTGCCAGGGTATAAGGGGAGGGGGGAAGTGATTAGTGCATGTGTGCAGGGGTATATGTGTGTGTTTGTGGGGAGTGATTACTACATATGTGCAGGGCTATAAGGGGAGGGGGGGTGATTAGTGCTGGTGTGCCGGGGTACAAGTGGAGTGTTTAGTGCATGTGTGCCAGGGTATAAGGGAATGGGGGAAGTGATTAGTACATGTGCAGGGGTGGAAGGGGAAGTGATTAGTGCGCGTGTGCCTGGGTATAAGGGGAGGGGGCGATTACTGCCGCTGTCTCGATCAACTGCCCGGCAGCTCTAATCCTGCTTCCATGTCTCCATGCAGACCCTCTGCTGCTCTCTTTAACCCTCGGCACCTCTGCTGCCCAGACCATGGCTGGTGCTGCTCCCCAAGCTTCGCGGGCATTGGTGGCAGCATCAAACTGGGAATTAGTAGTGGGAGCGGTACCTGGCAGCAACCTTAGCAGGCATTGGCAGCTGGCGGTGGTGACAGTACAGTAGTGGTCACTGGCAGCGGGCATGACTCAGCAGCCACTGTTTTTTACCATGCGGTAAATTACAGCATGTAATAGGCTACCACCTTTAGGGGTATATTCAATTAGGGTCAAAAGCTGCCGTCTGTCGAAAAGTTTTCAACTTTTTAAGGTCGAATCGTGATTCGACCTATTCAGTTTTATTCAACAAGTCGGGGAATTCGACTTGTCGAATAGTATGTGAATCGGAGGTATAACTGAGATGAGGGACCTTAAAATAGGACAGGGGGGAGAGCCGCGGGCAGACAGGGGAGAGCAGCACTACAGCACTGCGCTGCAGGAGGATGTATCACAGCCGTGCTGCTCACGGCAGCGTCCACCTGGCTCGAGCAAGTGAGGTCACGCTTGCTGGAGCCAAGTGGACACTGCCGCGAGGTCTGGCGGCTGTGAGACATCCTTCTGCAGCGCTGCTGTAGTGCTGCTCTCCTCCATCTGCCCGCGTCTGTCCCCACTGGTCTCCCCCCTCTCCTCCGCTCACAGGTCTCATCTCAATTTGACTTGTCAATCAAACAGGATTTTTTTTTAAATTCTTTAAATATTTTTTTCCCCCTGCAATTACCTGCTGCTACCATTGCAACCATGAGATGGTGATAAGATATTCCACTAGGGTGCGCTTTAATGTACATTTTTCTGTGAAATGCATACCGTCTGTGGAGCAGGGGGATGACATTACAATATTCACTGATGTGTTATGTGCATACATGTTTCTGCAGTTTGCCATAAACACTATGCATGGATATGTTCATGCAGGGCAGTCATCAGGGGGGGACTAAGGGGACTTGGGTCCCGGGCCCTTACAGAGAGGGGGGCCCACCCCAGGCTCCTACCGCCAATACCTGTGGAGCTGCACAAGTCTGTGAATCAACAGTAGGCTGACGCGCAGGGAGGACTTCTTAAAACAATCATGGGCTCTCTGTGAATCATTCCTGGAGGTCCGCAACACTTCACCTATATGTAACGTCACAATGTATGATATCACATAGGGGTGTAGCAGTGCAGCATAATCTTTTTGGGAGGGAGGGGCCCTGTTTATTTTGTCAGTCCTGGGCCCCACAATTTCTGATGGCAGCCCTGTGTTCATGGATGGATGGAAATGAGGGCTGGGATTTAGCAGCATAACAACACTGTGTAGTAGTAGTTCAGATACGCTTACACTCTGCAGACAGAATACACCAATTTTGGGAGGGAGAGGCATAAAAATGAAAGCATAGTCAGTACTGGCCATGATCTCTTCTTAATGCCAATAACTATGAACTTTGTATTGTGAATTGTGCACTCTACCTGCAACTTCTGTGACATAAATGTCAATGTTAAAGACATGTCAAAGCACTTAATGACAGTGTTGACCTAATGCTACTGTATGACACATAGCTATTATTTTATATTTAAGGTCACTACTTTGCTATTCCTAGCAACGTCTAAGAGCTGTGATGGTGAGATGAGTCTGGTTATGAACCAGAGGAAACATACAGTAGCTAAGCTGTGCAGTAACCCAGAACGTCTGCATTGTCTTCCAAAATGCAAATAGGAAACATGTTGTGACCTCAGGAACCCATCCTTAACAAATGCTAGTGTAAAATGATATGGACTTAATTAAGCTATACAGATGTGTCCTTAGCTTGTGGGTTTTTGCTTGCCACATGTGTACGTATCGCAACAGCGAATACGCACAGCGTGATGCAACTAGTCGCAGCGTGCGTACGCACCATGCATTCCTTTGGAAGCGAGTGCGTATGCACGTGCATGCAAATAGTCAAGGGCACACTATTAACGGCAAACGTACCACATTTGCTGCGAATAGGCTACAAGGTGAGCCTGGACACATCTGTACTTTCCTCTCACCAGAAAGCCACGACTGTCCATCAGATCTATTTTGCAGTTAGAATTTTAGACACTACAGGAACCCCTTTCCAGGGCCCAGAGGAGTAAATTAAATAAATTTTGTGATTCACAGTAGAGTAGAGCACAGCACAGAAATATGAAATCTAAATATTTCAAACTGTCTTTCCAATGTATATAAGCACCAGGACAACAACCAATTACATGTTATCATTTACCAGATTGTTAGTTCTTACTTTAGCTTTAATATGGGAAGCTTTAGTATACCTCCTGCATCTCCCTCTCTCATCTCTTTCCCTCCTGTATATTCCTCTCTCATTTCTGTCCCTACTGTCTCTCCCCCTCTCATCTCTGTCCCTCCACCTCATGTCTCTGTCCCTCTGGTCTCTCTCTCTGTGTCCTTACTGTCTCTCCAACTCTTATCTATGTCCCTCCTGCATCTATCTTTGCACCCCTTCCAGTCATCTCTATTTCCTCTCCCCACATCTCTCCCACATCTCTGTCCTCCCTATCTCCATCTCCTCTGTACAAAAAGTATGGCTGTTTTTGGTATATATTTTATTTCTATATAATCTATATTTGATTATTCTTTATTTTAAGTATCAGTATTCTGCTTTGTTGATTTTGTATTGTTTTAATAGCACTTTTCTATAATAAGGAATAACATGTCAATACGGTATACAAGACATGCCCCCTACATATAGCAGGTCAAATTATGTTTTATTAAGAAAAGTGTTAATACATATGTAGTTATCTATAACATTTTAGAATATCCTCATTTATGAGCTATTATTGAAATACATAATAGAATAATTTTGATTTACAAAAATCTATTTTTTTTACTCATTAACGTGACCACCTTTTGCAGATATACCCACTGAACATTCTGGTGGATCCTGTGGTCTTCCGCAGTGGAAATCAAATAATGTGGCAGATGTATTAAGCTGGAGAAGGCATAAGGAAGTGATAAACCAGTGAAAAATGCAAGGTGATAAATGCACCAGCCAATCAGCTCCTAACGGTTAATTTACATATTGGAGCCGATTGGCTGGTGCATTTATAACCTTGCCTTTATCACTTCCTTATGCCTTCTCCAGGTTAATACATCTGCCCCACTGTTATAGGCCCTACACACATGCCGATTTGTTTGAAAGATATGAACGATCTTGTTCATAAATGAACGAGAACTCGTTCATATCTTTCAGTGTGGAGGCTCCAGCGATGAACGATGCGCGGCCCCGCGCTCGTTCATCGCTGGTCCCCCGTCGGCTGTGCATGCAGGCCAATATGGACGATCTCGTCCATATTTGCCTGCACTTCAATGGAGCCGCGTGACGGGGGGAGTGAAGAAACTTCACTCCCCCCGTCACTGCCCCTCCGCCGCCGGGTCGCTTGTCGGCCGTATCCGCCGTCGGGCAGCTCGGCGGCGGATCGGCCAGTGTGTAGGGCCTTTTAGAGGAGTTAACTCAGTGCAAATGGTCATACTGCATGATATTTAAAAAAAATTGCAAACAATAAAAAATGTGAGTGATTACATGAGCTGTGTACTCTGTATTTGAATTACAATAATCATTCTTTATTTCTACAGCCCCACAATTTGTGTAGCGCTGTACAGAAAATATATACTGTATATGCAATTTATAGCAGTTCCAGCCTCATTTCCTAACTTACAAGCACATGCACGCACATACACAAACATATTATATCAGGTTAATTTTGTCACAATTCAATAAACCTACCAGTGTGTTTCTTGAGTGTAGTAGGAAACCCACACAAACATGGGGGCGAACATTTAAACTCCACACAGACAGTGCTTTGGTGAGGAATTGAACTCATGTACTTGGAATGCCAAGTAGCAATGCTTATCACTATGCCAACATTACATACAGGCAGATGCACTAAATCTCTAGATTTGGAATAGACAGAGGTGCTTCAATTATTGTGCTATACATCAAGAGCACACGCTCAAAAATATAAATTTTAAATATAATATATAACATTGTAAATCAATTCTTTCTTATACCCCTTTCACACCGCACAAATAACCCGGCATATTGCCGGCTCGACACGGGTCGGCGTGCGGTGTGAAAGGGGCCTTGCCGAAATCGCGGGTCGTCTGACCCGACAATTCAACCCAGGTATAAAGCAGTGTTATACCCGGGTTGAATACTGGGTCAGTGGCTGCGTGAACGGGCTCCCGGGTCGATGCGACCCGGGACCCGTTTAATAGATAGGGAGAGGCGGCGCGGAGATGAGCTCATCTCCCAGCGCCGCCTCCACCTCCGCCCCCACGCTGGCTCGGCCCCCCCCCCCCTGCTGCTATGGCAACCCGCCCGGCTTATTGCCGGGTCGGGGAAGCCAGCAGCAGCTGCCAATGCCGGATCCCACCCAGGAAGGACCCGCTTCCAATTCCCGGCCGGGATCCGGCATTGGCAGTGTGAAAGCGGTATTAGCCACAAAACCTTACTGTTACATAGATAAGTGCCTAAAAACCACCTTTTCTATATATTATACCTTTTAAAGGTACCATTTTTGATTTTCATGCTTACAATACAATTTCAATTTTGTGACAAGCTATTGTATGGCTATAACCATTTAATGCAAAAGTAAAGGTCTCAATTTTTATTTAAAAGCTGTGAGGCTAGGATAATATTTTAGCAAATAAATATGCATATTAAAAATCCGTGTCAATGGCCATGGAAATTCACCTGATCAAGTTTGACATACTATACATGAATACAGACGTCCGTGTTTAGTAAAGAAAAACAAGTCACACAGTTCTAATAAAAAAAAAAAATTCTACTGACCAAATGATGTTTACTAATCATTTGGCACTCCATTAAGTATGGAATTACAGTTTACCTTTAATCTATTTTTGCTAAAATGTTTTTAAAAATTCATTATTAATTTTTTTAAATATAACACCAGCCTAAAGAAAAAAAGCTCAAAACAATACGTTTGGAATACAAATCTAATGTATAATGCTTCTTGGCGCATGTCAAGCAGCTGTGCTCTAGCGAGCTTCAGGGATCCCCCACCTCACATCTGGCCACCTGTTGGCCCTAAAGGCCCGTACACACTGGTCGATATATCGGCCGTTCTCTTGAACGGCCGATATATCGCGTGTCCGTCGGCCAGTGTGTGCGGCCGATACGTCTGTGAACTCCGTCGTTCAGACGTATCACGTCGGCCGCGCAGCACAGCCGACGGCCAATATATCCACCGATATATTGGCGCGTCGCTGTGTGTGTATGGGGCGGTCGGTCGACTGCCCGTACACATGCTGCGGCGGCCTGCGGTGATTGACAGCTGAACTGGGCGGGCGTGTGTACACGCCCGCCCAGTTCATGACGTCAGTCCCCGACGGATCGGGCAGTGTGTATGCTCAACACACTGCCCGATCCGTCCATAGATATATCTGCAGATCAATTGATCTGCAGATATATCTATTAGTGTGTACCCAGCTTAACTCAACCAAACCAATAGAGTACAGAACATTCTTGTCAGGACATTAATATATCGGAGGCACAGATCCTTTGTGTGCAATAGCTCAGTGGCATCACAAGGTGGGTGTGGCTCACACCTGGGTATCACCCGCCGAGGGGTTACACCAAAGTACCGGTTCCTGCTCAGTAACAGAAGCCGGGTGCTACACTGTAAAATTACGTGTAGCAACCTGGCTCCTGTCATTCTGTAGAAGCCAGCACAGCAGGCACGCCAGTCTCCTGGGGCAGACGCATCTCCTGGACCCCGAAGTGACGAAAACATGGGTTGGACGCTTAGCCCCATCCCTCCTGTGAAGCCACACCCCTTTTGCTGCCACATTGGGTGAAATTTGGGTGAGTGGCACCTCTGCATTAGCCATCCCTCCCAACATGACCCTCTCCAGGAGGAACAGAATTATCTGCTCCTGGACTTCCCAATTTATGATTGCCATCACCTGTGGTGAATCACCTTTCTTATCAAGTAACTACTTCAACACAGGTGAGGGCAATCCTATATTAAGAGGAAAGTCTAGGTACAGAATATTTTGGGAGGCATGTTGGGAGGTATGCATTAGCTGTATCTCCTCCTGCAAGCTGTGTTCATGCACATTGTTTGCTTAGCAGGGACGTGCAGTCAGGGGAGGCAGTGCCTCCCCTTTCATAATGATTGAAATAATAAAAAGAAGATATTTATCACAGAGTCTGTGATAAATATCTTCTTTTATTATTGGAATAATTTTTCCCCTATTACTGTGGCTGCATGTTAGGGTGGGAGGCAGCGGGAGAGGTGCCTCCCGCTGCTAACATTAAAGTCCGGGCAGCGGGGGGCGGGCAGGGGACGGGGTGCAGCAATGGGCTGTGAAAGCCCATTGAAAAAGAATGGAGAAGCGGCACCACTACAAGTGCCTCAATGACAGGGGCGTGCATTCAGCCCCGATGAATGCACGCCCCTGTCACTGCCCCAGATGTGATTGGCCCAGCGGATCCAGTGCTGGATCCTCTGTCCAATCACTAGCGATCCCCCTTCCCGGCTGCAGCAGGCGCCGTGGGCTGTGTGGGCGCCCGCTGCAGCCAGCGCCGCTGACTGACACCAGAGGTCATAATTGACCCCTGGTGTCTGAGCGGCGCTACTAAGGGAGAGACGTCATGAGTCATGACGTCTCTCCCATAGTAGTGAGGAGCTGGCGGCCAGAGACGGAGGACAGCGCTGCAGGATCGGTAAGTATTGTGTGTGTGTGTATATTTTTTTTATAAGTTTGTGTTGGGGGCACAACTACAAGGGGCACAGCAAGTGGGGGCACCACTACAAGGGGCACAGCAAGTGGGGGCCCCACTACAAGGGGCACAGCAAGTGGGGGCCCCACTACAAGGGCACAGCAACTTTGGGGCACCACTACAAGGGGCACAGCAACTGGGGGCACCACTACAAGGGGCACCACTACAAGGGGCACAGCAAGTGGGGGCACCACTACAAGGGGCACAGCAAGTGGGGGCACCACTACAAGGGGCACAGCAAGTGGGGGCACCACTACAAGGGGCACAGCAAGTGGGGGCACCACTACAAGGGGCACAGCAAGTGGGGGCACCACTACAAGGGGCACAGCAAGTGGGGGCACCACTACAAGGGGCACAGCAACTGGGGGCACCACTACAAGGGGCACAGCAACTTGGGGCACCACTACAAGGGGCACAGCAATGGGGCACCACTACAAGGGGCACAGCAATGGGGCACAACTACAAGGGGCACAGCAACTGGGGGCACAACTACAAGGGGCACAGCAACTGGGGGCACAGCTACAAGGGGCACAGAGACTGGGGGCGCAGCTACAAGGGGCACAATTACAGGGCTCACAGCCACAAGGGGCACAGCTACTGGGGGCACAGTTACAGGGGTCACAACTATTGGGGGCACAGTTACAGGGGTCACAACTACTGGGGGTACAGCCACAAGGGGTACGCTACTGGGGGCACAATTACAGGGGTTACAACTACTGGGGGCACAATTACAGGGGTTACAACTACTGGGGGCACAATTACAGGGGTTACAACTACTGGGGGCACAGCAACTGGGGGCACCACTACAAGGGGCACAGCAAGTGGGGGCACCACTACAAGGGGCACAGCAACTGGGGGCACCACTACAAGGGGCACAGCAACTGGGGGCACCACTACAAGGGGCACAGCAACTGGGGGCACAACAACTCGAGGCACAACTACAAGGGGCACAGCGACTGGTGGCGCAGCTACAAGGGGCACAATTACAGGGGGCACAGTTACAGGGGTCACAGCCACAAGGGGTACGCTACTGGGGGCACAATTACAGGGGTTACAACTACTGGGGGCACAGTTACAGGGGTCACAACTACTGGGGGCACAGCCACAAGGGGTACGCTACTGGGGGCACAATTACAGGGGTTACAACTACTGGGGGCACAGCTACTGGGGCCAAAGCTACAAGGAGCACAGTGACTGGGGGCGCAGCTACAAGGGGCACAATTACAGGGGTCACAACTACTGGGGGCACAGCCACAAGGGGCACAGTTACAGGGGTCACAGCCACAAGGGGCACAGCTACAGGGGGCACAGCTACTGGGGGCACAGCTACTGGGGGCACAACTACTCGGGCACAGCTACAAGGGGCACAACTACAGGGGTCACAACTACTCGGGGCACAGCTACTGGGCTCACAACTATTGGGGGCGCCTGCTCCATCCTCCCAGCCAGCAGCAACACTCTCCCCTGTCTGTGCTAACGTCCTTCCGCGTCAGCGAGTGCATAATATTCATTAATTTCTCTCTATTTCTCTCTCTCTCCTCTTTTGGATTACTTCATTTGTAAGTATAGTTTTCATTTGTAAGTATAATTTTCATTTTTACAGGTACCGGCCCTATTGGATTCTACTGGACAAGTGGACGTGACCGGCGTGGGATGTAGGTAAGTAATCTATCTCTCATTTTTACAGGAACCACCAATTGGATTCTACATGGACAAGTGGACGTGACCGGCGTGGGATGTAGGTAAGTATGTGTGAGTGTGTAAGTGTGTTTTAATAAATTTTTACTTTCACGGTGTGTGTGTTGTGTTTTTATTTGGGTATTTTTGTTGTTGTAGAACTACAGGTACCAGCGGGCCTATTATTTCCCTGCATGCTGGTACTTGAGGTTC
Source organism: Pseudophryne corroboree (assembly GCF_028390025.1). NCBI lineage: Eukaryota > Metazoa > Chordata > Amphibia > Anura > Myobatrachidae > Pseudophryne > Pseudophryne corroboree. The sequence goes on from NC_086445.1 coordinate 439,290,233, forward strand.
TCCAAGTACCAGCAAGCGGGGAGGCTTGCTGGGCCTTGTAGTTCCACAACAAAAACAATATTCTTTTTTTTACACACTTATGGCTATCAGCCTGAAACCCACCGCCCAGGGGTGCTGGGGACAGCCTCGGGCTTCACCCCTGGCCCTTGGGTGCCTGGAGGGGGACCCCTTGATTTAAGGGGTCCCCTCTCCTCCAGGGAACCCCGGCCAGGGATGACTAGTTGGGGGGGGGGTAATGCCACAGCCGCAGGGACCTACATAAATGTGTCCCCCGGCTGTGGCATTATGTCCCTGGCAAGTGGAGCCCGGTGCTGGTTTTAAAAATACGGGGGACCCCTACATATTTTGTCCCCCGTATTTTTGGAACCAGGACTGGTCTAAGAGCCCGGTGCTGGTTGTCTAAATACGGGGAACCCCTGTCCAATTTTTCCCCAGTATTTAAACAACCAGGACCGGCTCAAGGAGCCCGAGGCTGGTTATACTTAGGAAGGGGGACCTCACACATTTTTTTAAATTTTTTTAACCCATTCAGACCCTTCTCCATTAAGTTAATAGAAGCACTGGACAACAAAATTGCATTTATGTCCTCCTCCCACTCCCTTCCCAGTCCCAAACACTAATTTTTATTTTTTTCTATAAAAATGTACAACATATCACAAGTATGATGAGCAGGCAGGCAGCGGGCATTGGCGGCATCGGATTGAGATGCAAATTAGTGGCGGAGGGCTGGGTCAGTTGATGGTGGGCAAGTTTGTAAGCCATTGGCGGTGGCAGCAGGCATCGGCTCGAGGCAGTAGCGGGCATTGGCTCGGCGGCGGTAGGGGTCATCGGCAGAATCCGGCGGACATTATGGCTGTAGTGCCTCACCAGCCACTGACCTCACCGCACGCCACTGTTGCTTAGGCTGTGTTCTCCCTGAGAGAGGGTGTCATACCCAGCAACACACAGGCAGTGCCACCTTGGGAAACCCACTTAGTGGTAATCATCATATGGGTATATACCAAGTACTCTCCAATTGGTGACCCAATGAATCACCCTCCCCAATGAAAGTTCCATGAATCAGCACCTCCCACAACTACTCCCACCTGGCTGGAAGCCCCAGGAATTGATACCTCTGCACAAGCCCACATCACAAGTTCCACAAGTATACACGTGCCATAATATCCCTACATGGTTCGGTGGCTAATTAAAACCAGGTTTAATGCAGGCTTGAATTTAGCCAGCTGTGGCGGATTAAAACCAGGTGAAAGGTAGGCTGAATTTAGCCAGCACAGAACCTGTGTAAATCATACAGATGCTTCCAGTTTCTTTATAGAACAAAAAACAGTGTATAACTTACAGTAAAGCAAAAATTAAATATGTACACAGATAAATCACAGTTAATTAGTATTGGCTACCACAGTTTGTGTAAATAAGAACAAGCTCTTGCAATTCACGGATGTAAATGGTCAAATATTCTCAGTAAAGTGTTGCGGAATAGGTATGTGCCATAGAAATAACTGATAACTATGGCATACAGACATAAAAACATACTGTTACACAAACAAATAAACTAAGGATTAAATCAAGATCATATAAAAACTGCCCATCTACTTGTCATCTGCTGCTACAAATGCACGGGTGTGGGACTCCAGGTCGACACCAAAAAGGTCGACATGGACAAGGTTGACATGGAAAAAGGTCGACATGATTTTTTTTTTTTTTTGGTGTCGTTTTCTTCGTAGAGTTACCGGGAACTCCAATTAGTGCACCACTTTGCTCGCCATGCTTCAGGCAGGGTTCCTTGCTGCGCTTGGCACAGGTTACCGTTCCCAATCGTAGTCCACGTGGATCGTAAAGTATGAAAAAGTTCAAAAACATGGGGGGGGAGTGAAAAACTCATGTCGACCTTTTTCCATGTCGACCAATTGGTGTTGACCTAAGGTGTGACGACCTTTTTGGTGTCGACCTAGAGACCGGATACCAAATGCACATCAGTGAGCAAGAAATTGCATAGCTGCATATTAATTTTCATCACAGATTTAAAACTTAGCAGGTCACAATAGTCTTCTTATAGATAACAAAATAAAACATTTATTTTTCTACTATTGTTAAATGAGATATTCAAAATGAAAACCACTCTCAAGTCAGAGTAGCATTTCCATCAGTTGTAAAGCCCCCAAACTACAGGCATTTTGCCATGAAATGTATTGCTTTAAGTACTGCAGAGGCTTAGTCAAATCTGTGCTACAAAACAATGATTTACTGTAGAGACGTTTATGACAACTTCATATATCTTATCCCCACTATACTAAGGGTTGTAAAATTAGAAGGGAACAATTACAGTACTTTATTGGGAATGCTTGATTAACAAAGGTTCATTTAGACCAGCCTTTCCTTCCAGGCTAGACTGGGTGACATATAAAGGTTGGTAAAGAGATAAAACGCCTGCTGTACTTGAAAGCTAAAAAATAAGAATTTACTTACCGATAATTCTATTTCTCGGAGTCCGTAGTGGATGCTGGGGTTCCTGAAAGGACCATGGGGAATAGCGGCTCCGCAGGAGACAGGGCACAAAAAGTAAAGCTTTCCGATCAGGTGGTGTGCACTGGCTCCTCCCCCTATGACCCTCCTCCAAGCCTCAGTTAGGTACTGTGCCCGGACGAGCGTACACAATAAGGGAGGAATTTTGAATCCCGGGTAAGACTCATACCAGCCACACCAATCACACCGTACAACTTGTGATCAAACCCAGTTAACAGTATGATAACAGAGGAGCCTCTGAAAGATGGCTTCCTAAACAATAACCCGAATTAGTTAACAATAACTATGTACAATTATTGCAGATAATCCGCACTTGGGATGGGCGCCCAGCATCCACTACGGACTCCGAGAAATAGAATTATCGGTAAGTAAATTCTTATTTTCTCTATCGTCCTAGTGGATGCTGGGGTTCCTGAAAGGACCATGGGGATTATACCAAAGCTCCCAAACGGGCGGGAGAGTGCGGATGACTCTGTAGCACCGAATGAGAGAACTCCAGGTCCTCCTTAGCCAGAGTATCAAATTTGTAAAATTTTACAAACGTGTTCTCCCCTGACCACGTAGCTGCTCGGCAAAGTTGTAATGCCGAGACCCCTCGGGCAGCCGCCCAAGATGAGCCCACCTTCCTTGTGGAGTGGGCCTTTACAGATTTAGGCTGTGGCAGGCCTGCCACAGAATGTGCAAGTTGGATTGTGCTACAGATCCAACGAGCAATCGTCTGCTTAAACGCAGGAGCACCCATCTTGTTGGGTGCATACAATATAAACAACGAGTCAGATTTTCTGACTCCAGCTGTCCTTGCAATATATATTTTTAATGCTCTGACAACGTCCAGTAACTTGGAGTCCTCCAAGTCACTTGTAGCCGCAGGCACTACAATAGGCTGGTTCAGATGAAATGCTGACACCACCTTAGGGAGAAAATGCGGACGAGTCCGCAGTTCTGCCCTGTCCGAATGGAAAATCAGATATGGGCTTTTGTAAGATAAAGCTGCCAGTTCTGACACTCTCCTGGCCGAAGCCAGGGCTAGTAACATGGTCACTTTCCATGTGAGATATTTTAAATCCACCTTTTTTAGTGGTTCAAACCAATGAGATTTTAGAAATTCCAAAACCACATTGAGATCCCACGGTGCCACTGGAGGCACCACAGGAGGCTGTATATGCAGCACTCCCTTAACAAAAGTCTGGACTTCAGGAACTGAAGCCAATTCTTTTTGAAAGAAAATCGACAGGGCCGAAATTTGAACCTTAATAGATCCCAATTTGAGACCCATAGACAATCCTGATTGCAGGAAATGTAGGAATCGACCCAGTTGAAATTCCTCCGTCGGAGCACTCCGATCCTCGCACCACGCAACATATCTTCGCCAAATGCGGTGATAGTGTTGCACGGTTACTTCCTTCCTTGCTTTAATCAAAGTAGGAATGACTTCTTCCGGCATGCCTTTTTCCTTTAGGATCCGGCGTTCAACCGCCATGCCGTCAAACGCAGCCGCGGTAAGTCTTGAAACAGACAGGGACCCTGCTGAAGCAAGTCCCTCCTTAGAGGTAGAGGCCACGGATCTTCCGTGATCATCTCTTGAAGTTCCGGGTACCAAGTCCTTCTTGGCCAATCCGGAACCACTAGTATCGTTCTTACGCCTCTTTGCCGTATAATTCTCAATACTTTTGGTATGAGAGGCAGAGGAGGAAACACATACACCGACTGGTACACCCAAGGCGTTACCAGCGCGTCCACAGCTATTGCCTGCGGATCTCTTGACCTGGCGCAATACCTGTCCAGTTTTTTGTTGAGGCGAGACGCCATCATGTCCACCATTGGTCTTTCCCAACGGGTTACCAGCATGTGGAAGACTTCCGGATGAAGTCCCCACTCTCCCGGGTGAAGGTCGTGTCTGCTGAGGAAGTCTGCTTCCCAGTTGTCCACTCCCGGGATGAACACTGCTGACAGTGCTATCACATGATTCTCTGCCCAGCGAAGAATCCTTGCAGCTTCTGCCATTGCACTCCTGCTTCTTGTGCCGCCCTGTCTGTTTACATGGGCGACTGCCGTGATGTTGTCCGACTGGATCAACACCGGTTTTCCTTGAAGCAGAGGTTCTGCCTGGCTTAGAGCATTGTAGATTGCTCTTAGTTCCAGAATGTTTATGTGAAGAGACGTTTCCAGGCTCGTCCACACTCCCTGGAAGTTTCTTCCTTGTGTGACTGCTCCCCAGCCTCTCAGGCTGGCGTCCGTGGTCACCAGGATCCAATCCTGTATGCCGAATCTGCGGCCCTCCAATAGATGAGCACTCTGCAACCACCACAGAAGAGATACCCTTGTCCTTGGAGACAGGGTTATCCGCTGGTGCATCTGAAGATGCGACCCTGACCATTTGTCCAACAGATCCCTCTGGAAAATTCGTGCATGGAATCTGCCGAATGGAATTGCTTCGTAAGAAGCCACCATTTTTCCCAGGACTCTTGTGCATTGATGTACAGACACCTTTCCTGGTTTTAGGAGGTTCCTGACAAGCTCGGATAACTCCTTGGCTTTTTCCTCCGGGAGAAAAACCTTTTTCTGAACCGTGTCCAGAATCATCCCTAGGAACAGCAGACGAGTTGTCGGCATTAACTGGGATTTTGGAATATTCAGAATCCAGCCGTGCTGTTTTAGCACTTCTTGAGACAGTGCTAATCCCCTCTCTAGCTGTTCTCTGGACCTTGCCCTTATTAGGAGATCGTCCAAGTATGGGATAATTAATACGCCTTTTCTTCGAAGAAGAATCATCATCTCGGCCATTACCTTTGTAAAGACCCGAGGTGCCGTGGACAATCCGAACGGCAGCGTCTGAAACTGATAGTGACAGTTTTGTACAACGAACCTGAGGTACCCCTGGTGTGAGGGGTAAATTGGAACGTGGAGGTACGCATCCTTGATGTCCAAGGACACCATAAAGTCCCCTTCTTCCAGGTTCGCTATCACTGCTCTGAGTGACTCCATTTTGAACTTGAACTTCTTTATGTACAGGTTCAAGGACTTAGAATAGGTCTTACCGAGCCGTCCGGCTTCGGTACCACAAATAGAGTGGAATAATACCCCTTTCCCTGTTGTAGAAGAGGTACCTTGACTATCACCTGCTGAGAGTACAGCTTGTGAATGGCTTCCAAAACCGTCTCCCTTTCTGAGGGGGACGTTGGTAAAGCAGACTTCAGGAAACGGCGAGGCGGATCTGTCTCTAGTTCCAACCTGTACCCCTGAGATATTATCTGCAGGATCCAGGGATCTACCTGCGAGTGAGCCCACTGCGCGCTGAAATTCTTGAGACCACCGCCCCCGAGTCCGCTTGAGAAGCCCCAGCGTCATGCTGAGGCTTTTGTAGAAGCGGGGGAGGGCTTCTGTTCCTGGGAAGGAGCTGCCTGTTGGTGTCTCTTCCCCCTTCCTCTGCCTCGTGGCAGATATGAATATCCCTTTGCTCTCTTGTTTTTAAAGGAACGAAAGGGCTGCGGTTGAAAAGTCGGTGTCTTTTTCTGTTGGGGAGTAGCTTGAGGTAAAAAGGTGGATTTCCCGGCTGTAGCCGTGGCCACCAAATCTGATAGACCGACTCCAAATAACTCCTCCCCTTTATACGGCAAAACTTCCATATGCCGTTTTGAGTCCGCATCGCCTGACCACTGTCGCGTCCATAAACTTCTTCTGGCCGAAATGGACATAGCACTTACCCGTGATGCCAGTGTGCAGATATCCCTCTGTGCATCACGCATATAAAGAAATGCATCCTTTATTTGCTCTAAAGACAGTAAAACATTGTCCCTATCCAGGGTATCAATATTTTCAATCAGGGACTCTGACCAAGCTACTCCAGCACTGCACATCCAGGCTGTCGCTATAGCTGGTCGTAGTATAACACCTGTATGTGTGTATATACTTTTTTGGATATTTTCCATCCTCCTATCTGCTGGATCTTTAAGTGCGGCCGTCTCAGGAGAGGGTAACGCCACTTGTTTAGATAAGCGTGTGAGCGCCTTGTCCACCCTAGGAGGTGTTTCCCAGCGCGCCCTAACCTCTGACGGGAAAGGGTATAAAGCTAATAACTTCTTTGAAATTAGCATCTTTTTATCGGGGGCAACCCACGCTTCATCACATACATCATTTAGTTCTTCTGATTCAGGAAAAACTATAGGTAGTTTTTTCACACCCCACATAATACCCTGTTTAGTGGTACCTGTAGTATCAGCTAAATGTAACGCCTCCTTCATTGCCAAAATCATATAACGTGTGGCCCTACTGGAAAATACGGTTGATTCGTCACCGTCGCCACTGGAATCAGTGCCTGTGTCTGGGTCTGTGTCGACCGACTGAGGCAAAGGGCGTTTTACAGCCCCTGACGGTGTTTGAGGCGCCTGGACAGGCACTAACTGATTGTCCGGCCGTCTCATGTCGTCAAACGACTGCTTTAGCGTGTTGACACTATCCCGTAATTCCATAAATAAAGGCATCCATTCTGGTGTCGACCCCCTAGGAGGTGACATCCCCATATTTGGCAATTGCTCCGCCTCCACACCAATATCGTCCTCATACATGTCGACACACACGTACCGACACACAGCAGACACACAGGGAATGCTCTTAACGAAGACAGGACCCCACTAGCCCTTTGGGGAGACAGAGGGAGAGTTTGCCAGCACACACCAAAAGCGCTATATATGACAGGGATAGCCTTATAATAAGTGCTCCCTGTATAGCTGCTTTTATAATATAATTTTTGCCACTATTTTGCCCCCCCTCTCTTGTTTTACCCTGTTTCTGTAGTGCAGTGCAGGGGAGAGACCTGGGAGCCGTCCTGACCAGCGGAGCTGTGTAAGGAAAATGGCGCTGTGTGCTGAGGAGATAGGCCCCGCCCCTTTTCCGGCGGGCTCGTCTCCCGCTCTTTAGTGTATTCTGGCAGGGGTTAAATATCTCCATATAGCCCCCGGAGGCTATATGTGAGGTATTTTTTAGCCAAATAGGTTTTCATTTGCCTTTAGAAGACTGAGGAGTCTTCTGCCGCCGATTCTGGACCTCTTCATGTTTCAGCATCTGCAAGGGGGCCGGCGGCGAGGCTCCGGTGACCATCCAGGCTGTACCTGTGATCGTCCCTCTGGAGCTGATGTCCAGTAGCCAAGAAGCCAATCCATCCTGCACACAGGTGAGTTCACTTCTTCTCCCCTAAGTCCCTCGTTGCAGTGATCCTGTTGCCAGCAGGACTCACTGTAAAATAAAAAACCTAAGCTAAACTTTCTCTAAGCAGCTCTTTAGGAGAGCCACCTAGATTGCACCCTTCTCGGCCGGGCACAAAAATCTAACTGAGGCTTGGAGGAGGGTCATAGGGGGAGGAGCCAGTGCACACCACCTGATCGGAAAGCTTTACTTTTTGTGCCCTGTCTCCTGCGGAGCCGCTATTCCCCATGGTCCTTTCAGGAACCCCAGCATCCACTAGGACGATAGAGAAATAGCTCTGCATCAGACTTGAAAGCACAGGTAACAGCGTAATGCTGGGCATACACTATACAATTATCTGTCAGATAATCTGGCTCGCTGGAAAGACAATCTGGTACTGGATGAGAGCAAATGACAATTAACCACTTGCTCCCAAACACCGGAAAACGGACAAAGGCCCTCATTCCGAGCTGATCGCACGCTAGCTGCTTTTAGCAGCATTGCAAACGCTAAGCCGTCGCCCTCTGGGAGTGTATCTTAGCTTAGCAGAATTGCGAACGAAAGGTTAGCAGAACTGCACAGGAAGAATTTCATGCCGTTTCTAAATAGCTCCAGACCTACTCCTATCTTGCGATGACTGCAGTCTGTTTAGTTCATGGTTTGACGTCATAAACACGCCCTGCGTTCGGCCAACCACTCCCCCGTTTCTCCAGCCACTCCTGCGTTTTTGCCTGGCACGCCTGCGTTTTTTAGCACACTCCCTGAAAACGCAGAGTTTCCGCCCAGAAACACCCACTTCCTGTCAATCATACTACGAACACTCAAGCGACTGGAAAACGTTGCTCGAGCTTGGGTAAAACTACAAAGCTTTTTGTGAAAGTACTTAGCGCATGAGCGCTGCGTACCATGCGCAGAATTGCCGTTTTTTCACTTGATCGCTGCGCTGCGAAAAACGGCAACGAGCGATCAACTCGGAATGAGGGCCAAAATCTGTTGTTCATACAAATTGGTTAAATCGGTGAGGTTTTGTCCATTTTCCAGTGTTTGGAAGCAAGTGGTCAGTTGTCATTTGCTCTCATCCATTACCATGTTTTCTTTCCAACCAGCCAGATCTGACAGATAATTGTATAGTATATGCCCAGCATAAGGCTGACCACACACAACAATCTAACCATACAATCTGATCATTGTTTATTATTGAGATGCTAAGGGATCGAGTGTAAGTGGGAATACAATCAAATGCAGATGATTAAACCTCTCAATAAACCAATAGGAATAATCCAAAAGGAATGTGATCCATGGAAAATTTGTTTCTGCCCAGACAGATCCAATGGGTAAGAAAAAAAATATTCTTTATTAACATATATTAAAAAATATAAAAAATTAAAACATGTACTTTAATAGTACAATGAAATGATTGTACACTAAAATGCAATCATTTGTTTGGAAGCACTAAAATTATATGCATCTATGACCACTTTTAACTATTAAAACTGTATGGATGGATGACCTCAGACTGGAAAGAGTTGCTACTGGCTGCAAATCATAATTTATGGACAACTTGTATCCTTAGACTGTTAAACGATTATAAAAAAACTAGTATTTTGAACCTGCCATTCACCCGGGTCGCTAGCTATTGTGGCTGCCATACAGCGTCATACCATGTGCTTCTCCATGCCATGTCTCAATGCTCTCTTCAGTCTCATGCCTCTCCAGCCTGATGACTTCCACTGTGCCTTCCCAGCCTCATTCCTCCATGCATCTCGCCAGCCTCGTCACCACTTTGTGTCAATCATCGTCAACTGTGCTACCAATGGACTGCAGTGATGAATGCAATTACAGTGATATGGCAAGGTAAGATTGGCCGTCAGGACAAGATCATGACACTTCCAAAGGTTGGTGGGAGTGCTAGCTATGGAGTTCTTCAGTGAGAGCTGGGGGGGGGGGGGGGGATGGGGGAGAGTGGGTGGAGGTGCGTGGCTTCATTTGTCTCCCAATGTTGACAGAGTTGGATCAAGCAGTAATGCACTCTGTATTTTATGGCATTTACTGCAATGATCTCTGTATTGTATGGCAGCCACTGCAATGCTCTATTAATTTTTTTAGCAGTGGCTAGGTATGAGGGATGATTTTCAGATCCAGGCCCATGTGGACCTTAATCTGGCACTGGCTCTGAGGAGGGTGCATTCTCCCCTCATCTGTAGTGCGCAACTGCTAGACCAGAGGTTCTCAAACTCGGTCCTCAGGGGCACACACAGTACATGTTTTGCAGGTAACCCAGCAGGTGCACAGGTGTATTAATTACTCACTGACACATTTTAAAAGGTCCATAGGTGGAGTTAATTATTTCACTTGCGATTCTGTGAGGAGACCTGCAAAACATGCACTGTGTGTGCCCCCGAGGACCGAGTTTGAGAACCTCTGTGCTAGACTGTCATTAGGCGGTTATTCAATAGATGTTGTGTAGAAATATAAATAAAATATGCAATGTTTCAGCTAACAGTATTTCATTAGAAAAGCTTGCTTAGCTTTGATTAGACTGAATTGACTGTTCTGATGTAACCTCTTCTTTAATATACTGTATTTTACTGCACATGGAGAAGAAGCAACAAAAACACTGATCTCAAGCAACTCCCCTATTATCACAGGGTCTGTGCTCACTAATACCCCTTTTACACTCGCAGAAAAATCCCGGGATATTGCACGTGAACGCGCATCATCCCGGGATTCTTCTCAGTGTAAATGGGTACAGGGACAATTTCCCGGGACGAGCATCCCGGGATTTCATCCCAGGTCAAAAGCAGGGTTGAACCCGGGACCGTCCCGGGAAGCTGCCAGTGTAAACGGGTATACCGGGTCAAGGCGACCCGGCACCCGTTCTCTTCATAGGAGGAGGCGGTGCTTGGAGAAGATTATCTCCAAGCACCGCCTCTGGGAGACTCGGCGGTGACGTCACTGACCCGGCAATATGCCGGGTCAGCCCGCTAATGTGAAAGGGTCATTCCCGGGAATGTGTCCCGGCAAATATACCGGGACACATTCCCGGGAATGAACTTTCCTGCGTGTGTAAAAGTGGTATTAGTGACTGCAGTTCAGGATACTGTTTTTCATTAAAATCTATAGATTTATTATTGGACTTGTTGGTATTTATTGTGTGCAGCTGATGGCTACTTGCCATCTAGCTGTACTAACTGGACCTTGTTCTGATTAAAGTCATCTGCCATCAGATGTGTGGCCTGATACAGTGATCTGCTTGCCTCTGACACAGAGACAGGATTGTAGCATCTGCAAACAGAATCAGAGTAAACAGCCTTCACAGACACACACACACACACACACACACACACACACACACACACACACACACACACACAGTGCTTCTGCCTGTCTATTACATCCTTTTATACTCATCTGGTCGTTAATAACATTGTTTGTGATCCCATGTGTCAGCCGACAATTGTGACTGTCATACCACTTTTACACCAAAAACCCAGGTTCAACACAGATTTCCGGACACAATTCCAACCTGGGTCAGACCATGGTCAGACCCTGTTTACACTGCACATTGGACATGGGTTATTCCCAGGTCAGCTCCATTAATACCCCTTTCACACCGCACAAATAACCCGGTATCGACCCGGCATATTGCCGGGTCGACAGGGGTCGGCGTGCGGTGTGAAAGGGGTATAGCCGAAATTGCGGGTCACCTGACCCAGCATTTCAACAGGGGAATAAAGCAGTATTGTACCCGGGTTGAATACCGGGTCAGTGGCTGCGTAAACAGGCTCCCGGGTCAATGCGTCCCGGGACCCATTTACTACAGCAGGGAGAGGCGGCGCTGAGATGATCTCATCTCCCAGCGCCATCTCCACCTCCGCCACCCACCGCCGCCGGATCCACCCCCCCCCCCCCGCGCTGCTATGGCAAACTGCCCGGCATATTGCCGGGTCGGGGAAGCCTGCAGCAGCGGCCACTGCCGGATACCATCCGGGAAGGACCCGTTTCCAATTCCCGGGTGGGATCCGGCATTGGCAGTGTGAAAGGGGTATTACACTTAACCCGGGTCTGCCCTGCATGTCACTCACAGAGCCTCCCTTAAGGTGGACCTCTGTATACACAGCCAATCAGCAATTTATAACCCTAACCCAGGTTGGATAACCCGGGTCGAGCAGTTTACACTGCATCGTTACCTGGGTCCAACAATGGTAGCTATCCGGGTCGGATTCCCTGGTCACTCAACCTAGGTTATATTTCAAGGACCCTTTTACACTGTTAAAGCTTTGACCTAGGTAGACCCAGCAATAACCCGGGTCAAAAGCTAGGTTTAAAAAGGGGTATTTGAAAACGCAGATATATAACCTTATAAGGCCATCGTCTGACCACACTAAAGATATCCCATGTCGATGCCAGACTTGAGCTCCAAGTGACTCGTTATCCATTTTTATCACAGGCGTGTGACAGCAGTCAGTAGATCAGTGGACACATAGGTGTAACTGGTCATCATCTTTATAAAAGGATATTGATTTTGAAGAGTCTGCATGTATATAGGGCACATTCAAGTGTGTTTGCAATTTTGATCTTTTCAAATATTTTTCGTATTCTACATATTTATATAATAAAGATAATTGGACAAAATATCAAAAACATGAAAACATATTGCTGCGTCTTTCATATGTTCATAACCAAAACATTAAAAAGCAATATATAAAAATTACATTTTAGAAAATAAAAAATAAAATAAAAAAATTATTTTTCTAGCACAATAAAGGATTTGATTTTACACAACATATTACAAAACTATCTTAGAGCAGCATTTCCCTACGTAAAGAAAGTATAATGAAGCAAGGCTATGCATAACCAGTTACCAATTACATATTCTTTATAAAGTGTATCACTGCTGTAACAAGGAGGAGGCATCTAATTTGTGAAGGGACAAAAGGAACAAAATATGCACTTCCCCCATATTCCTGAGAGATTATTGTTCCCTTCTTCTTGCTTTAAACTGCCATACAATGCTAACTACTGTAGTTTGCAAGCTGAAATTACTAGCAAAGAGGAAAAAAAAAAATCAAACACAAAGAAACATTAGATATATGGCAAACGCTACATAATACTGCATTTACATCATATATGCCTACTTTCAGGCAGCCCCATCCGGGAGAGGGCAGCCAGGTCGGCACAACAGGGGTGAGGTTCCGGTATTAGGGGGGTGGGGCAGTCTGGGGGCACGGACACGCGATCGTATCATCGTGGCCCCTGCTATACAATGCTTACATTACTGGCATTGTAAATCGGGGACGGGTCTACTTTTCCTCCATCTGTGGTAGCTGTGGTGGTGAGTGGGTGGCTAAGGGGGAGCCTTCCCGGCCTATTTGGTAGAGTAGGTAAGTATGATTTACATCTACCAACAAATAAATACAGTACAATAACACAAAATGTGCAGATTACTTCTCACAACCTCAACATGAAGAACCAAACAGTGCTTCACAGGCACAAACAATGTGGAATAGTATATTGAAACTGCTAGCCGAAAACATGATACAAGTTGAGTATTCCATATCCAAATATTCCGAAATACGGAATTTTTGGAGTGAGAGTGGGATAGTAAAACCTTTGTTTTCTGATGGCTCATTGTATACAAACTTTGTTTAATACACAAAGTTATAAAAAATATTGGCAAAAATTACCTTCTGGCTGTGTGTATAAGGTGTATATGAAACATAAATGCATTCTGTGCTTAGACTTGGGTCCCATCGCCATGATATCTCATTATGGTATGCAATTATTCCAAAATACGGAAAAATCCAATATCCAAAATACTTCTGGTCCCAAGCTTTTTGGATAAGGGATACTCAACCTGTACTATAGTAATGGGATAGTAATTAGTACAACTACTAGCTACATCAAAATCAGCTTCTTAAATTTAAATGCGCAGCGCACCATTGTGGGGGGGTGTCATACTCCACCCAAATGTCGTGTCTCTGTTGACCTGTGGGCAAATCTACTGCCACTAAGGGGTATGTCCTGCAGCGGCAAGTAAAAACTGCAGTACTAAGAGCAGCATGCCGCCAGAGTGGGTTTGTGTATGGATTGCTCCGCATGTGTGTTCTCTGTAAGGCTCGGAACTGGCTCCTTGTACTGCCATTAAGCACCTAAGCAGTGTACAGAAATAGAATAGTAGTCCAGATGATTGAATGACCTACCCACAACTCCATTTACCTACTTTAGGTATAGCCTGCAGTACAGTAACAGGTATACATAATTCAGTGTGGGAAGAGGCAGCAGTCTAGGGTACCAATACAGGATCAACATATTTCTCCAGCTGTGCAGCATGAATACTTCATCTATACCCACCACTACATTAGTGACCGCTTTATACTCTACACTACATCACTAACCCCTTTATACCCTACTCTACATTACTGACCCATCTATACCCTACACTACATGACTGACTCCTCTATACACTACATTACATCCCTGCCCCCTCTATACCCTACGGTGCATTACTGACCCCTCTTATACCCTACGCTACATCCGTGACCCTTCTGTACCCTGACTAACCCCTCATAAGCTACAGTACACTGTAAAACATCACTATACCGCCTCTCCGCTCTACCTCAGAGTCCGAGAACCACTGGGACAAAGAGTAACGTGGACAAGCAACACTGATAGAAAAGATGGAAAAGAGAGTCTGGATAAAATAAAGCCAGGGGACAGTGGGCAAACAGACACACCATAAAGGGAGAATAGAAAGAAACCCTTATCTTACTCCAGCACCCCCTATGTCACGCTGCTCTGCCCCGTCACTCCAATTCCCATGTGTCACTCCTGCTTTCCCAAAGTCAGTCTAGATCCCCCCCACCCCCTGTAACTACAGCTCCCTTCTCAGTCCCCCATCGCTCCACCTCCTCTTATATCAGTCCAGCTCTGCCCTGTGTCACTCCCCCCCGCCCGTGACTCCAGCTCCCCTGTCACTTTAGCTCTGCCCTGTGTCACTCAGGAGCCACCCCTGCCCGTGACTCCAACTCTACCCTCTCCCGTTATTCCACCTCCCCTTAAGTCACTCCAGCTCTGCTGTGTGTAACTCTAGATCTCCCCCCACCCCGTGACTCCACCTTCCCTTATGTCACTCCAGCTCTGCTGTCACTCTAGATAGTGACTCCACCTTCCCTTATGTCACTCCAGCTCTGCCATATGTGACTCTAGATCACTCTTTTAACTTCTGCTACCCCATCCCTCACTGTCACTCCACCTCCCCTTGTCATACCAGCTCTGCGGTGTCCCTAGATCCCCCCCTGTGACTCCAGCTGTGCCCTGTCACTCTAGACCCCCCCATGATTCCAGCTCCCCCTTCTCCCTTGTCACTCCACCTCCCCTTATGTCACTCTAGATCCCCCACTGTGACTCCACCTCCCCCTATGTCCCCCCTCTCCTTAGTTTACTCCAGCTCTGTCCTGTATCACTCTAGATCCCCCACTGTGACTGCAGCCCCCCCCCCCCATCACTCCAGCTCTGCCCCCTGACTTCAGTTTCTCCCATGTGTCACTTCATCTCTGCCATGTGTCACTTTAGTTCCCTTCTGGGAGGAGGGCTCTCTCCACCTATGTCACTCCAGCTCGTGTCTGGCCTGCATACTCCATCTGCCTGGTCTCTATCCGCTGCTGTTGACCCTCCTATTGGCTCAGTGTGGAGTGTTCAGCACAGCTCTCGTTATAAGCGGTGGTGAGCCGTTGACTGCCTAACTCACCGGTGCTCTGTGCGGTACTGCCCCGGCATACCCTCTGTCTTCCCCCATGTGGATTCTTTGCAGTTGTGCCATCCTGATTACTGGCAAATGGGAGCACATGTACATATACACATGGATTGTGGGTGGGTGCTGCGGCTCAGCACCAAGCACTTGCCACCCGTCCGAGCATGCTCCCGGCAGCAGGAGGGGAGGCGGCACAGACGAGGCTAGGGGTGGGATTGAGTATATAGGCTGCAACATTGTGGTCAGAGGAGAGACGGAACGCTGCTGCAGACACTAAGATCAGCTCGCCCACTGATCCGCCTCCGTATTTTGCATATAGATATCGAGCCCTGCGTGTGCAGTCCGGGTTTCAGACGGCGCAGAATGAATACAAGAGATTTGTTAACCTTTGCGGGACAGTGTGAGAGTGGTAAACAAATCGGGAGCCTCTATGGGCGTGGCCTAAGTACACCCGACCAGAAGGGCGATTTCCCCCCGGCCAGCGTGTGGCATACACAGTCTTTGTATCCTGATGAAATGGTATAAATCATGAAACGTTGATATGATACTGGTGTCAGTCTGTATTTGTATGTTCCTGAAGTGATGCACAGATTGAACACACCCCACTCAAATCTAACTCTCTGTGCACGTTATAACTGCCACACCTGCAGTGCACATGGTTTTGCTGAATAGCTAACTTTTTTAGTTTCCTATCAAACCTGAAAAAGGCCCTTAGTAAGCAAACCCAATAGTGCTTAAGTCAAGAAGACGTTTCAAGTTTTATCAATAAGCTGTATACATTCAAAATAGAATAAAAAATTACTCTCACATTAGTTATTACTTCTTGATAAAAAGTGCCAGTGAAAGTTTATGAATCTTTTCTATTTTAGTGCCGGCAGTCCCCTAACAACTACTGGCAGATTTCTAAGAACTAAAAAAACGTTACTGACATACAAACAATACTATTGCTGATCATTACATTTTCAGGCCATATACAGCTTTTACTTCTGGGTTTAGCTTTTACCTCCTAAAAAGTTCTAACATGACATTAATAATGGACTCCGAACAAAAAAGAAATGTGTCCATGTCACAAAAGCACATTTCACATGTGTGCCTGAGACAAAATGGTGTGTCCATCTTCTGACTAAACCGTATACTCCTATATTGTGTTTAGCCTGTATACTAATGAGCATATTTTGTGCTTAGATTGGATCTTCTGGCTATAGTGTTGCAGCGGATGTCCATATTGGTAACATCTACAGCCTGGAAGTAACAAGTAAGTCTTTGAAGGTCAGATGCATAAGACTATAATCCAGGTAATTAATATTGCACAAAGGCAAACTTAATTCTTATGTAGACACAACCAGCTGAGACCGGCTATAATGGTGGGAGTGTGTCAGTAGCAATTACTCCAGTTTTTCAAAGATATTCTGGGCAGGCATTCAGGGACAAAAACCTCATGTGTCTAATACATTTTCAATGCAAAACGCATGTGTTCCTTTATACAGGTATAGAATACTTTGCAACCCATACAAGATCTCATGTAATGTGTCTAATCTGATAGTAGTATCAGTGACGTGCTATCACACTAGCAAATAAAGCACTCATCTTTTGAGCCTCCATCCTGAAATGACTATGATTGTGACTGAAGGCTTTTTCTACAGAAGTAGCTGAGCTGGTACGAGCAGTTGCATAGCGGAATCACTGGCCAGCAGCCCTTCTCTCCATGACAAAACTGTATTAGGACTTTCATTTTTCACACGTCTCAGCAGCTATTAATGATGACAGCTCCTAAAGGACATGTCAAAACAAAACCAAGGTGTCTGCTAATTATGCAGTTGCCATCTTCAATGCTTCATATTCAACCTCTTCCTGCATTTCAGATAATCACATTGATTTCCTCCTGTAGTATCTAATTGCCCAGCGATAGGACACCTTTCTTGTGAGGCCCTGCAGCTTATTTTCCTTGCGCCAGGGTTTTTGAGATGTCTCAAACGTGGCTACAACCTTGCTCAAAATATACCACACTGGCATTCAGCAGTAGGTTTGTGAGAGGTGGCTTTTTCTCTGCCATGCTAACCCCATAACATTTGTAACAGAAAAAAAAAGCAAATTAAAGTAAATGTCTATAAGCCATATGGCATCAGATGCTCCAAGAGCTGGAGCATACTGGATTTGTCTTAAAATTTTGTATCTTAAACACATCGTGGATGCAGCGAAGAGTCACTCGCAGTGTACTAGAGGCGCTAGGCTGTGACATTAACCGCACAGGAACTGGCATTACAGACGTATAAATGTGTCCACTTACATCTTTGCTTTTTTACCAATTTGGCACAACATGCAAAACACGGCTAAGCTGTTTTTCACGAGTAGCGAGTGGACAAATTTAAAAATTTGTATTTGCCATAATAGAATATGTATAAAGTAACATATTAAAGAAGCAAATTAAGAAAAATCACAAGGCATGGCTAAATCTCTGAGTCTAAGGCATGCATAACTGCGCCATACATGGCGGGATATAGCAAAGATATATGTGGACATATCTGTAGCTACGCGAATCGTAGCACTTCTTACACAGAGTCAGACACAGGCGCTAAGTTTGATGTGCAGCACATCAAATCAAGCGTCTGTCGCATGCG
Organism: Pseudophryne corroboree; assembly: GCF_028390025.1. Taxonomy (NCBI): domain Eukaryota; kingdom Metazoa; phylum Chordata; class Amphibia; order Anura; family Myobatrachidae; genus Pseudophryne; species Pseudophryne corroboree. Next base: position 439,308,308 of record NC_086445.1, read on the forward strand.
ACCTCGGGAGCGCGCAATCCTGGGTACACATTGAGCGATGTAAGCAATATGTCGCTCCAAAACGGCATTTTGGAGCTACATCGCTCCAGTGTGTCGCTAACTTTAGCTAGCAATACAGTTTGTCTCTCCCAGTTGTTTTTATTTACCATATGCAAATAAGACGCATCTTATGAGCGAGGAAGACACTCAAATGCACCTGGCTATATGGGGCTATATGGTGTGACTTGAGCAACAGCGTACACATCTGTACAATCAAAGAAAAGTTGAATAAATTAAACAATTATAATAAATAATAATATAAAAATGCAGGGCTGGATTATAGGGGGGGCGGCTGTCCCAGAGCCCCCCCCCCCCCCCCACATTCACCACGATGTCCGCTGCGCCTCCTGCAATTATCTCTGTTAGCTGTAGATGGGATGTCACAAGGAGGTCAGTGCGGGCTCTGATCTGTGTGGGAGATTAACTGACATCAGCTGCACTGGCGGGACTAATGGGCCCTACACACTGGCAGATCCGCCATCGGGCAGCTCGGCGGCAAGGGGGGGGGGGGTTTCTTCACTCCCCCCGTCACCCGGCACTATAGCAGTGCATGCTAATATGGACAATCTCGTCCATATTGGCCTGCATGTATAAGTGACGGGGCACCAACGATTAACAAGCGCCTACACACTGCACGATATAAACGAGTTATCGTTCATTAATGAACGAGAACGTTCATATCGTGCAGTATTATCTGCCAGTGTGTAAGACCCTTAAGTCAGTGCTTCCTATGAGCATGAATTAATGGATACTGACAGTAATTGGGGAGTGTCTGCTTTGGAGTAGGGAGGGGCCCTCACACATTCATGGGAGGTCGGGGTGGGCTCGACGGGCGTGGCACTCGGGAGATTACTAAAACTGTCAGGAGCTGCATCAGCACTGCAGGGAAGTGGCAGCAGCCTGGAAGTGCCCGCAATCGGCCGGGGGGAGATCTGTATGCTGGCCTCCCGCCGAGTGAGTGCTCCCATCCACCACTGCAGCCCAGTGTCTGTACCTCCGGGATCAGCGCAAGTACAATGTAACACCTTACTGGAAACAATGCAGGTATATCCTGCCCCTACTGCACACCTGCCATTATATAGAATCTAGATATCCCCAGCACCATGGGAGAGTCCCAACATTCCCCTGATTGGACATCTGGTGCCATGCCCCTTCACAGCGCTGTTAAGTTCCATAGTTGTCCATGTTTTTTTTTTATTCTTCTTTCTTTTCACTCTTTGGTCCTCATCTTTCTCCCGTCCTCACCTTTCTCCCGTCCTCACCTCTCTCTCATCCCCCCCTCTCACTCATCCACCCCTCTTACTCGTCCCCTCCTCTCCATCTCTCTCGTTCTCATCTCTCTCCCTCTCTCTTGTCATCATCTCTCTCGTCCTCTCCCCTTCTCTCTCTCCCATCTATCTTGCTCTCTCTCTACCCTCCTCCTGTGTGTGTGTGTATTGCATATATCTCTCTATCTATCTTTATGGGATTGGTGTGCATGACCGGCGTATGGGATGCCTGCGGTCACAATACTGATGCCGGCATTCCGATGGTCATGATCCCGACAGGGGAGAGATAAGTATTCTATCTCCCCCCCCCCCCACACACCCACCCCTAACCCTCCCTTACAGCAGCCTAACCCTAAACCCCATAGTGGTGCCTAACCCCCCCTCACCACAGCCTAACCCAACCCCCCCCACCCCACCCCACGGGGCACCTCAACTTATCCCCACCTTCTCCCCCCCACAGCCAAACCCTAATCCTCCCAAACTATACTTACCTTCGGGATTATGGCTGCTGGGATTCCGGTGTTGGGATGTTGGCCTGTTCGGGATTCAGGCATCAGTGTTCTGAAGGATGTCATGATCCCTGAGTTGGTATTCCTACTGTCGTGATCTTGACAGCCGGTATCTTGAACATATTGTTTACCATCTCTCTCTCACTCTCTCTCTCTCTCTCTATATATATATATATATATATATATATATATATTAGATATATGTATAGATCTCTATCTGTCTATCTATATCTAAATAGATCTCTATCTATATATTTCAATTTTATTGACAGGGCCCCCCACAAACCTTAATCCAGCCCTGTAAAGATGTGTTATCAACTAGTACAGGGGTATGCAACCTGCGGCTCCCCAGCTGTTGTGGAACTACACATCCCAGCATGCCCTGCCAGTTTTAGAACATCATAACAGCAAACCTGTGGTAGGGCATGCTGGGATGTTTAGTTCCACAGCAGCTGGAGAGCCACAGGTTGCCTATCTCTGAACTAGTAGATACAAACGTTAAAATGACTGGAGACATTATAATTCTGCCACTTTGCTAGCTCCTATTAGTACAGTAGTAAACCCCTTGTTAATTTGTTATGCCTCTTTTAGAGCTAGATGATAAAAATATGCCTTGTGTTATCAGCAAAGAGTATGCAAAGTGAAATGAGAACAGCAATTAATAGACCGAACTGCAAAATTATATCTTAGAAACTTAGAGATGAAAATCGAACACCAGGGCATACATAGAAGAGAAGGCACAGACAACCAGACTAATAAAACATTTATACACATAGACACAATGTTAGAACAGTGGCAGAACTACCGGTGGTGCAGCTGGTGCATTAGACCGGGGCCCGCACTAATGACAGGGCATACAGCCAGCGAAATTAGCTGTACTAATAAGGAGTCTAAGGGGGGAATTCAAATGTTTGAAAAGCTGGTTGGGTGTCTTTTTTTTCTATTAGATAGGAAAAAACGGACACCCAACTGACTTTTCAAACAACTGAATATCCCCCTAAGTGACTAGATCTAGTATGCCATCCAGTTGATGCAGGCCTGTAACCATGGAGACAGAGGTCATATCAGTGGAGAGAAGGGGGGCACCTCCCCTTAGAGAACAGCTATTGCATGACCAAGCATGCCCTCTTATTTTCCCTCTACCCTGCTCCCAAGTCCCGTCCGTAGGACCAGGCACACCCCCCTTCGTCCCCTCAGCCCGCCCTCTTCAGACCCTCTACCTTGCTCTCTCCCGACCAGAGAACAAACCCGTCCCTTTCTTCACCTTGGCACTCCCACTTCTACCCTGTTCTCTTCCGACATTAGGAAAGGCCCACCCCATCCTTGTAATTCGCCTCTTCTGAAATGCCTTGGTGTGTTAGAGCAAATCAGGGAGCCATCTAAGCACTAGTGACTAGCTTTAACATTTGCTTTATCAGAATCTACTTCAGCTCATCACTCTTCCTGCCTCATTGTGAACGCCTTACCTGCACAGTATCGCTAAGCGTGCGTTATTCTTCTCCCATAATCACCACCGGCACAGAGGACACAAGAGCAGAGAGCTATTGGAAGGGACAGTGGGATAATAGTTGTGGCCAGATCAGGTGATTTTATTACTGATGGAGTGATGTACTGTGGCATGTAGGGGGAATGTAATGCAGTGTGTAGGGGGATGTAGTGCGTTGTGTAGGGGGGAAGTTGTGCGGCAATGTAGTGCAGTGTGTAGGGGGGATGTAGTGTAATCATGCAAAAGCAGTGTGTAGGAGGGATGTAGTGAAGTGATGCAGTGTGGTGTGTAGGCTGCATGTAGTGTAGTGATGCAGTGCGGCATGTAGGGGGATGTAGTGTAGTGTTCTGAGGCAACTCAGGAAATTCAACATCCCGCAGAAGTTGCTGCTCATCTTCTACACAGCGATCGTAGAATCGGTCCTATGTTCCTCGATCATAGTCTGGTATGGAGCTGCCAATGAGAGTGACAGACGGAGGCTACAAAGGGTGGTGAGGACAGCTGAAAAGACTGTTGGGGCTGACCTCCCTCCCGTCCAGAAATCATATCAGTCAAGGGTCAGGAAGCGAGCAGAGAAAATCGTGGCAGATATGCAGCACCCAGGTCACAAACTGTTTGAACCGCTTCCATCAGGCAGACGCTACAGGTCCATTCCCGCAAAGTTGACCAGATCCATTAAAAGCTTCTTCCCACTAGCTGTCACCAGCTGAACAATATATAAAAAGTCTAACATGTATAATATGTCCAATATGTGGAGTCTATCGTACAGTTGCAATGTGCAGTATGAACTCATACGTGTAATGTTTGTATGTATGCTATGTTTTTTCCCCTTCTTATGATCTGTATTCCACCTTCATGCTGCTGCTTGGTGATGCACTGTATCGCAAAAAATTCCTAGTGTACGTGAGTACACCTAGCCAATAAAGCAGATTCTGATGTAGTGCGGAGTGTAAGGGGGATTTAGTGTGGCCTGTAGAAGGGATGTAGTGCAGTGATTAGGGTGGGCAATCCTGGGCCATTTTTTCAATCCCAGGTATCGGGATTGAAAAATGGTCAATCCCGGGATTGGCTTTCTTCACTGTGTGTCCGCCCGCCCTGCCTCTCCCCACCCACCCCGCAGACAAATCAACTCACCAAACTGCTGAGGTGGGTGGGTGAGACACTTCCTCCAGATGACGCTGAGGGCAGCGGGCGCTGTGTTGTCTGCAGGGGGAGCCGGGGGGAGTTGGGAGGAGTCGGCAGGTGACGGCCATGACACTATCGGTCTCAGCGGCGGCCGGCGGGTGACTGCGCAGCGTGACTTCAGAGTCATAGATCTGAATTAGGCCCATAGTGTGGTGTATGGATGTGTGTAGTGCATGATTTAGTATTGTAATGTAGTATGTATGATCTGAAATGTAGATCTGAAATCTAGATCTCCCAGTGACCTTAAGTGTTGTGCGAAAATCTTTACCTTTTTACCTCAAAGGAGGAGCCCTAAGGAGAGCGAGAAGCTAAGTAAGGAGACCTAGGGCCCTTTGGAATACAGTCAGCCTATCCCTGCAAACCACACATATTTAACATATAGTGGGCAGAGCTTGGCCTGTTGTCCCAGCAGTTACAGCAGGGCAGTATCAGAGGCAAGAATGGGCAGAGAGGAAGGGAGATTATTCAGCTACATATATATATATATATATATATATATATATATATATATATATATATTTATTTTATTTTCAGCTGTCTGTGATGAAAACACAATGCTTTGAATGTAGTCTGTCAGATTAACAGAGAGCTTTTACATTCAGGAATTTAGCTTTCCTTGAAACAATTTATGCAGCTACCTAATTTTAGGAAACGGACAACAATTTTTTTTCAATAGTTGGGTAGATGGCAAAATATGTAAGAGGCTCATAAGGGAATAGACTCTCTAAAGTGTTATAGGATGAAGGAACTGGAAATGTAAGAACGTGAAAGGCACCAATCATTAGAGAACTTCAGTACAAGGACAGGTTATAGATTCAGTGGTTAGTGCAGGTAAAAATGAAGTGATTAGTGAAGCAGCTGTAAAACACACGGTAACATCATCAGTCTTACAATAGACAAAGATAGAGAACAGAGCACAGAAGTGTGAAGGTTATGGTCACTTTAATAGGAGAACTATATAGCCAACTGGCAAGACACTATCTCTAATAAGGCCGCCCTCCCTGTTCGATTAAAAAAAAGACTGCTGTAAAGCTAGCTTGTGCAGACATGTTAAGACGTATACTGTTTTACTGCTCCATATATTCTATTGAGAACAAAATAACAGTGCAAGGTAAGTGCATTTATCAATAGGGTCATACAGTAGATCTATAGTCTCTCTCCTGGTTACCTAATAAAAATATTGTGACCGGTAATATTAGTGAGAGAGTGATTACTACATTTACTGGCAGGAGCAAACTGAGCAACTAGATAAGGCCCTTCATTTCCCCAAAACATGCCCATATCTGACAAATATCAAACCTATTAGTTTGCGTCCTTTTGAACTGGACTGTCACATGAAAATCAAGATCAGCCAGAATACAAACGCTGAAATCCCAACACTATTCGGAATGCTGACAAAGACTCCAGCTTGGCACCGGAATGCCGACAGCAAGGATCCTGAACGACCGCACACCGGAGAAGTCAGCTGCAGGGAGGAGGGGTGGTTAGGTTTATGCTTCAGGGGGAGGGTTAGGCTGCTCCCCAGGGGCGTTAGATTCAGGCTGCTGGGAGGTGGGAATAGTGGGCCGGGGTGGGGGGGGGGGGGGGGGGGGGGAATAAGAAGTTTTACCTTTCCCCTGTAAATCAGCCCTTGTTCAGAGGTATGGAGAGGTTGTGATACTGACACACCGTATGAATATAGAGCTACCAGTGCTGAAAACAGGCTCTTGTCTGTCTTAAATGAAAACCAGAATATTCAAGAAAGCAACAGGGCAGTACTCATCAAGGGTTTTTTTTTTTTTTTTTTAACCGAAAGCAGAGTTATAGGAGGGGAGGGGCACAGAGTTTGGAGCTATTGTTCATGAAAATGGGGTGTTAATAACAGTTAATTTGCAAATGGATTTTAGTATTAATAATATACTTTTTCAAACCTACAAGGCAGGTACACTTCAGACATTCAGGGCTTTTTATTGAGCATTGAAAAGAGTGGAGAAGTGAGCCATTGAAGAAGTTGCCTATGGCAACCAATCAGCTGCTATGAATAATTATATAGAATACAGGGACGTGCGGTGAGCTAAAAGGCTGAGGAGGCACCGACTAGCACCAGAGCCAGATTTATATATATGAGCTAAAGGGTACATCTGGGCATTATACACAGGTGCAGATGTATAAGCTCTTGGAAATTTGGTGAGTTTTGATCAAAGATGTGCGGAAAAGATAAGCAGGTGAGGCACTGCCTCACCTGCCATAGACTTTTTACTCAAGGGTTTTGGCTATAAAAATTATTTGAATAATGCAAAGAAGATATTTCAAACATATTTTTTCTATTTCTCATATACTTTACGCAGTCAAAACTCTGGCACAAACGTAAGTATGACAGGAAAGGCTCTGCCTCACCTGCCTCACCCCACCGCACGTCACTGATTTAGAATGTGCCTGATAAATGTTGCTTCAAAGTTGCCATGAGTAACTTCTCCACTCTTTTCACTGCTTCATGGATAGACCCCATACTTGGCTACTTTTCCTACTTTGCTTCCAGATGTAGAGGATAATTAAGACAAAAGGGAGGGGGGTCAGGGCTTGATAACATAATTTGTGTGAAGTGAAAGAGCAAACGCGTAATCAGGGCTCAATGACAGGACTTACATCATGTCCTTGTCTACACCGCTGTGGCAGTGCTGTAGCAGGGAAGCATTATATCCTGCACCAGCCCTGACCTTCAGCACACAATGTGGCGCTAAGGGCACAGGACCACCAGAGTAGTGTGTAATGTGGATGTTTTATTGGTAGGGATGAGGTATACAGTGGATGCTATTATTTGGCATAATGTGAACTTGGGGAAAGTACAATGTGGTGCACTAGGGACACTGTGTGGCATTATGTGTGGAATAATGTGAACTGTAGGCAGTGTGTGCCATAATGTGTACTTGCAGCACTACAATGTGGCATAAGACTAACTGGGGCACTGTTTGGTATAGTGTGAACTAGGGCACTAATATGGGGCATAACAAGATCTAGGGCACTACTATAGGGCATAAAGTGAACTGAGACACTACTTTGGTGTATAAGATGAACTAAGGCAGTACTAAGGGCCACTTGCAGAAGCATTTGGGGTGGGGGCTCCTCCAAAAAGGCACTACAGGGCCAGGGGCTGATTGGCTAGAGCTCATAAGGAAGACAACCGGTGGTCTAACCTACCCGTGGGGCCACTTGTCAGCCAAATGACTGATTTTTATATAGACATGTAGCCCTGCCCTAATCTGCATGACAGGCAGCTCGCCAGTGTTAGTCTTCCCAAGCAGAGCGGCCCACGGAGGAGCTGCTGACATCACAAGAAGAGGCTGGCACTGCAGTCCTTTTCTCGCACGACAGCTCCTCTGTAGTCCCCACCCAGATGGAGAAGAACTGTGCCACACGCTGACAGAGCAGTGCAGCTGCTTATATAGTATATTATATAAGTAGACTTATATGGACTGCATGGTTTTACCAGCTGAGGCTAGTGAAATAATAGGATTTTAATACCTACCGGTAAATCCTTTTCTCGTAGTCCGTAGAGGATACTGGGGTCATCATTAGAACCATGGGGTATAGACGGGATCCGCAGGAGACATGGGCACTTTAAGACTTTGAAAGAGTGTGAACTGGCTTCTCCCTCTATACCCCTCCTCCAGACTCCAGTTATAGGAACTGTGCCCAGAGAGACGGACATTTTGAGGAAAGGATTTATTGTTAAACTAAGGTAAGCTTCATACCAGCTCACACCTCAAGCATGCCGCACAACATGGCATTCAACAGAACACAGGCCAACGGCATGAACAATTGCAGCAACATGCTGACAATAAACGTAACACAACATATGTGTAACTAGAACTATTAGCTGCAGATACAGTACGCATTGGGACGGGTGCCCAGCATCCTCTACGGACTAAGAGAAAAGGATTTAACGGTAGGTATTAAAATCCTATTTTCTCATACGTCCTAGAGGATGCTGGGGTCACCATTAGAACCATGGGGTTATACCAAAGCTCTAGAATGGACGGGAGAGTGCGGACGACTCTGCAGCACCGATTGACCGAACTTAAGGTCTTCATTGGCCAAGGTGTCAAACTTGTAGAACTTTGCAAAAGTGTTTGACCCCGACCAAGTAGCTGCTCGGCAAAGTTGTAATGCCGAGATCCCCCCGGGCAGCCGCCCAGGATGAGCCCACCTTCCTAGTGGAATGGGCCTTCATTAATTCCGGTAATGGTAATCCAGCCATGGAATGGGCCTGCTGAATCGTGTTACAGATCCAGTGCTTGGAAGCAGGACTCCCCACCTTGTTGGGAGCATACAGGACAAACAGAGCCTCTGTTTTCCTAATCTGAGCCTTTCTGGCGACATAAATCTTCAAAGCTCTGACCACATCCAGAGATTTTGACTCAACGAAGGCGTAAGTAGCCACAAGAACCACGATAGGTTGGTTTATGTGGAAAGAGGAAACCACCTTCGGTAAAAATTGCTGACATGTCCTCAATTCAGCTCTATCTTCATGGAAGATCAAATCTGGACTCTTGTGAGACAAGGCCGCTAACTCAGACACCCGCCTTGCAGATGCCAAGGCCAACAGGATGATAACTTTCCAAGTGAGGAATTTTAACTCCACCTTCCGTAAAGTTTCAAACCAATGTGATTGAAGGAACTGCAACACCACATTAAGATCCCATGGTGCCACTGGAGGCACAAATGGAGGTTGGATGTGCAACACGCCTTTCACGAAAGTCTGAACTTCTGGAAGGGAGGCCAATTATTTCTGAAAGAAAACCGATAAGGCTGAAATCTGAACCTTAATTGAGCCCAGTTTTAGGCCCGCATCCACACCTGCTTGTAGAAAATGGAGAAACCGTCCTAGCTGAAACTCTTCCGTAGGAGCTTTATTGGATTCACACCAAGAAACATATTTCCTCCAAATACGGTGGTAATGTATGGACGTTACCCCTTTCCTGCCCTGAATAAGTGTGGGCATGACTTCACTGGGAATACCCTTACGGGCTAGGATTTTGCGTTCAACCGCCATGCCGTCAAACGTAGCCGCGGTAAGTCCTGATACACGCACGGCCCCTGTTGTAACAGGTCCTCGTGCAGAGGAAGAGGCCAGGGATCTCCGATGAGTAATTCCTGAAGATCTGGATACCAAGCCCTCCTTGGCCCGGACCTTTGTTTTTCTTATGATCTTTAGAACTTTTGGAATGAGAGGAAGTGGAGGGAACACATACACCGACTGAAACACCCACGGTGTCACCAGAGCATCTACTGCAATCGCTTGAGGGTCCCTTGACCTGGAACAATATCTCTGAAGCTTCTTGTTGAGGCGAGAAGCCATCATGTCCACTTGAGGAATTCCCCAACGACCTGTCACCTCTGCGAAGACTTCTTGGTGGAGTCCCCACTCTCCTGGATGGAGATCGTGTCTGCTGAGGAAGTCTGCTTCCCAGTTGTCCACTCCTGGAATGAAGATTGATGACAGAGCGCTTGTATACTTTTCCGCCCAGCGGAAAATCCTTGTGGCTTCTGCCATCGCCGCTCTGCTTTTCGTTCCGCCCTGACGGTTTATGTACGCTACTGCCGTTACACTGTCCGACTGGATCAGTACAGGCAGACCTCGAAGAAGATGTTCCGCTTGTGGTAGGCCGTTGTAAATAGCCCTTAGCTCCAGAACATTTATGTGGAGACAAGCTTCCTGACTTGACCATCTTCCTTGGAAGTTTTCTCCCATTGTGATTGCCCCTCAACCTCGGAGGCTTGCATCCGTGGTCACTAGGATCCAGTCCTGTATCCCGAACCTGCGCCCCTCTAGGAGGTGAGAGCTGTGCAGCCACCACAGGAGTGATACCCTGGTCTTAGAAGACAGGATTATCCTCTGGTGCATGTGTAGATGGGACCCGGACCACTTGTCCAAAAGGTCCCACTGGAACACCCTGGCATGGAACCTGCCAAACTGAATGGCCTCGTAGGCCGCAACCATCTTCCCCAGCAACCGAATGCATTGATGGATTGACACTCTTGCTGGTTTCAGAATTTGTTTGACCAGACTCTGAAGTTCCAGAGCCTTTTCCACAGGAAGAAAGACTCTCTGTAGTTCTGTGTCCAGTATCATTCCCAAAAACGACAACCGCATCGTCGGAATCAACTGTGATTTTGGCAAGTTTAGGAGCCAACCATGTTGTTGAAGAACTGTCATGGAGAGTGCAACGTTTCGGACCAACTGGTCCCTGGATCTCGCCTTTATCAGGAGATCGTCCAAGTATGGGATAATTGTGACTCCTTGCTTGCGAAGGATAACCATCATCTCCGCCATCACTTTGGTGAAAATCCTCGGAGCCGTGGATAGACCAAACGGCAACGTTTGAAATTGGTAATGACAATCCTGAATTGCAAATTTCAGGTAAGCCTGATGCGGAGGATAAATGGGAACATGTAAATAGGCATCTTTTATGTCCACCGACACCATAAAATCCCCTTCCTCCAGACTGGAGATCACAGCTCGGAGAGACTCCATCTTGAATTTGAATCTCTTTAGGTAGAAATTCAGGGATTTCAGGTTTAGGATTGGTCTGACCCAGCCGTCCGGCTTCGGGACCACAAACAGGCTCGAATAAAAACCTTTGCCCTGTTGTGACTGGGGAACCTTGACAATAACCTGATTTTGACACAATTTTTGTATTGCGTTGCAAACTACCTCCCTGTCCGCAAGAAAAGCTGGTAAGGCCGATTTGAAAAACCAGCGAGGGGGGACGTCTTGAAACTCCAGCTTGTACCCTTGGGATACTATTTGTAAAATCCAGGGGTCTAGGTTTGAACGAACCCAAAACTGACTGAAGATTTTTAGACGGGCCCCCACCGGTGCGGACTCCCAGGAGCCCCAACGTCATGAGGTGGAATTGGCAGAAGCCTGGGAGGACTTCTGCTCCTGGGAGCCTGACAAGGCTGGAGATTGTTTACCTCTTCCCCTTCCTCTAGTAGCAAGGAAGGAGGAACCTCGGCCCTTTCTGAATTTATTGGAACGAAAGGACTGCATCTGATAATGGTGCAGTTTCTTTTGTTGTGGAGAAACATAAGGTAAAAAGGATGCCTTACCCGCGATAGCCGTAGATACCAAATCATCAAGGCTGTCTCCAAATAAGGCCTTACCTTTATATGGTAGAGATTCCATACTTTTCTTGGAGTCCGCATCAGCATTCCATTGGTGAATCCACAACGCACGCCTAGCTGAGACAGCCATGGCATTGGCCTTTGATCTCTTCCTTAAGGTATGCTGCAGCGTCCTTGATATAACCCAGCGTCAAGAGGATGCCATCCCTATCTAGGGTATCTATATTAGATGACAAGTTATCTGCCCACTTTTCGATAGCACTACTTACCCACGCAGACGCAATGACAGGTCGGAGTAGTGTACCCATGGTCACATAAATGGACTTCAACGTAGTTTGTTGTTTACGATCCGCAGAATCCTTAAGAGCCGCCGTGTCAGGTGACGGGAGAGCCACCTTTTTAGACAACCGAGACAAGGCCTTGTCCATGGTGGGGGGTGACTCCCACTTTTCCCTATCCGTCGAGGGAAACGGATAAGCTGCCATAATTCTTTTGGGAATCTGAAACTTTCTGTCAGGACCTTCCCAAACTTTTTCAAATAGCGTGTTCAGTTCATGAGAGGGAGGAAACGTTATTCTCAGGTTTCCTTTCTTTATACATACAGACCCTTTATCAGGGATAGCTGCGTCCTCAGTGATATGTAATACATCTTTAACCGCCACAATCATGTACTGAATGCTTTTAGCCAATTTTGGGTCTAGCCTGGAATCGCTATAGTCGACACTGGAATCAGTGTCCGTGTCGGTATCAGTGTCTGCCAACTGGGCCAACGTACGTTTTTGTGACCCTGACTTTGGAATAACATATCTTCCACATGTTTCTTCCATGCCTGGGTCTGCGACTCAGACTTATCTAGCCTCTTACTAATAAGAGCCACATTAGCATTCAAAGTGTTCAACACATTTACCCAATCAGGTGTCGGCGGTGCCGACAGGGTCACCCCCACAGCCGTCTGTGTCCCTAATACAGCCTCCTCCTGGGAAGAGCCTTCAGCCTCAGACATGTCAACACTCGTGCACCAAACACCCACAGACACTCCGGGCATATAGGGGACAGACCCACAGTAAAGTCTGTCAGAGAGACACAGAGGGGATTTGCCAGCTCACAACCCTGCGCTGAGAAAATGGGTCTGAAAGCGCCAAGACAATGCTTCAGACCTATAGTGCTTTTATCACATATATATATATATATATATTGCACCAATTATATGCCTCTCCCCCCGTTTTGCACCCCTGGTACTTGTCTGAGGAGGACCAGCATCTCTGCTGTGGAGAGGAAATGGCGCCGTGAGCTGTGAGGAAGAAGCTCCGCCCCCGTAATGGCGCGCTTCTATCCCGCTTTTCTCAATATTTATACTGGTGGGGGTTGGGACAGTGCCGCGGCACTAATGTCCCCTCTTGCCAGTGGGCTTAATGAGGATGTTTTTTTCAGCTGCCCAGGACGCCCCCCCCGTGCCCTGCACCCTGCAGTGCTGTGTGAGTGGGAGCTTGGCAGTGAGCGGGCAGACGCTGCACGGTACCTCATAAAATGCCGTCACTGAAGTTGAAGTCTTCTTTTCTTCGGTTACTCACCTGTCTTCTGACTTCTGGCTCTGAAAGGGGGTGACGGCAGGCTGTGGGAGCGAGCATCTGAGCGTACCCAGCGATCAAACCCTCAGGAGCTAATGGTGTCATGTAGCCAGAAGCAGAGCCCTTGAACTCACTGGAAGTGGGTCATACTTCTCTCCCCTAAGTCCCACGAAGCAGGGAGACTGTTGCCAGTAGTCTCCCTGAACATAAAAAACCTAACTAAAAAGTATTTTCAGGGAAACTCAGTAGAGCTCCCTGTAGTGCGCCCAGTCTCACTGGGCACAATTCTAAAACTGGAGTCTGGAGGAGGGGCATAGAGGGAGGAGCCAGTTCACATCCTTTCAAAGTCTTAATGTGCCCACGTCTCCTGTGGATCCCGTCTATACCACATGGTTCTAATGGTGACCCCAGCATCCTCTAGGACGTATGAGAAAATATGGGTAACATTGCTTGTACTACCATGTACAGTAATAAGAGCAATTTTGCCAGGTCTGCTGCTACTTTACTGTGACATGCACCTTGCAACGATTAATATAACAAAGACCTGGTCATCAGATTTCCTCCCAAAAAGTTTAACTGCAGCTCTGGTTGCACAAAGGTCACATGCATATCGGCACTAGTGCATAGAGAGCTCCTGCTAATATTGCTGAGTCTTTACCTTATCCTCTCAGACTTGTCTCTCAGGAGGTGTTAGGCACCAATTGCAGATATTACAATATAGGAGATCTCTGAGCACTTGCTGAAAGCAGTCATGCCAGTCCCACTAGCCTGGACCCTGCCAGTCACAACGCCACATCACCCTGAATGCTGTCTATATTGTGATCGCTGTTTTGCTCAAAGGGATGAAGAATGTACTGTATGGAAGTCACTGGGATACTTTTTTTGCTGTATAATGGCTACTAGTCTTTACACTGTATTGCGGTCACTGGAACGCACAATGTATTTTATGGCAGTCAATGGAATGCACTTTACAATAAATGACGGTCACTGGGATGCTCTTTGTACTTTATGGAGGTCAATGATGTGCTCTTTGTATTGTATGGAAGTGCCTGGGATGATATTTGTAATGTATGCATACCCCCCGTCGTTATTTTGCCAAGACAGACCCACTTTTCGGCAAAGTCCTGCTGTCCTACCGACTGCGGTGACTTATGGAGAAAAGTTGTGAGGCCCCCACTTGCCAACTGTTTTGCTTAGCAGAGCATATGGCAACAAGATATCATGCACATAGATTGTATAGATTGTAAGCTTGCGAGCAGGGCCTTCCTACCTCTATATCTGTTTGTTTTTACCCAGTTTTGATCTATTACTGTTCTAATTGTAAAGCACAACGGAATATGCTGCGCTATATAAGAAACGGTTAATAAATAAAATAAAAAATAAATAAATGCACATAAGCGCAGCGTTCATTCTCTGAAGAGAGGGGATTGGCAGCATGCCCAGATGCTCCCATGTGCTGGTATCCTGCCAGTGTGATAAAAACGGGGAGAGTGGCTCACAGCCACAGAATTCTACACGCGATCGCTCCCCTTACCACGAGGCCACATGCCGATTTCCACAACTAGAAAGCCTACATACAGTAGGTCCCCTTTCGGAAATTTTTCCAGGGGCACTTTATGTTCCCAATTTGCACATGTATGGACTCCACAAAGTTCTGGTTACTCCCCTGCATAAGTCACACACTTTTATAGTATAAATTATATAGTCTGTCTAATGCAAGATGACATTTCCCATGGTGTGTCATGAATGCAAGTGAAGATCACTATAAATGTATATTCTCTCTCATGAATAATGGCATAAGGCAGGTGTACCCAGAGGCGGTCTTCAAAGCACCCCAATGGTCCAAGTTTTAAATATATCCAGGCTTGGCCACAAGTAACTTAATTAATAACTCAGTCAATTTGACTTGTCCATCTGTGCAGAGTCGTTGATATCTTTAAAACCCTGACCATTAGGGTGCCTTAAGGACCACGTTTGAGAACCTCTGGCATAAGGTACAGATGTAGCCACCCTCATCTAGCCTGCAGCTTGGCATATCCACAGCAAAAGAGGTGCGGCAAGTGTGCCTGCGACTAGGACCTGGATGAGCAGTGGAATAAGGCGCATCAAGCCTAGCTGTGGTACATGTGCCTGTACCGCCTTGGCACGGGTTGTGTGGCTACATGGGTATATAAAACTATTCAGACTATTATTACTAAAATAATACAGCTGTAAAAGAGAGGTTGGGTGGGAGAACTGCACAAATTTACCAGACTGAAGGCAAATATTTTATAATAAACCTCTTTTAGTGAGTACTTGTCAAATATAAATGACATAAAATTGCACATTAAATATACTTCTAAACAGGCAACACGTAACTAAAGAGGTTAGGCTTCAGTACAGATGGTTATATCAAAATAACTGAGATACTAATTAAGTCACCTTAAGCATGTATATCACTAAAACCTGGACTGTTAGTGTGCGCTGAGGAACGAGTTTGGGAATGCCTGTTCTTGGATGTGAAGTAAAACGCTCCCAATCAGCCGGGCTCTGTGTGTATCCAGCTGTAACCCCAGTGACATCCTGTGAGGCGGGGTAGCAGCGTGCAAGGGGGGTGTAGCAGCTCCACCATTCAGATCGGGAGGTTGCATGTGCAGATGCAACCTCCCGGTCCAGACCACTGCAGGACCGTTATAAGCAGTTTATTGGCTAACGCTCCTGCATTGGTACAGGGTACACACCTATACAATCAACGGCCGTCCACTTAATGTCGGGAGAACGGCCCAGACAACTGTATAGATGTATAGGTGTGTACCCAGCTTAAGCTTTACTCCAGGCAGCTCTGGATATCCATGAGTAATAATAAGAGAGTGATCATCCCACATACTGGCAGGAACATGCTCACTGGGCTCCGGAGACACAAGTGGCATTGTACATTTTACAGTATTAACTCTGAATGGTCACATGAGCTCGGGGTCACTTTGCACACCAGCAGCTAATTTAAGTGATGTCTACGGCATTTACTGTAAGTCAGGCGTAAAGCACAATTTTAGAACTGCTATCGCTCAAAAATTGTATATCTACTAACAACTTTACATTGTAAATTGACTTTCACTCAGACTATTATTATTCATTTTTTCAAAACTGCTTGTCAGATGCACTTTACTGCAACACTTTTCTAAGATATACACACAAAGATAGTAAATACTATCAAGGGAGCACTGGAAACCTTGATGGATTAAACGTATTCAATTTATTTACACTCCAAACATACAACATAAAACATATATATAAATATAAAATGCATAAAAATAATCAATCTATATAAATCCACATATAGTATCTCCTTAATAAATAGCCCTTATTATCCACTTATAATAAATGTCCATATATTTACTCTCATATAATTAGTAACAAGTTGTTACTTTTGGGCAAAAGTCTCTTTAAGCCGGAATATAAAGTTGCAGTCTTTAATTGTAGCCACTTGAAAAAATACTTTTTGCTGGCAGGAGGAGAGCGCTGTGTTTAACACTATCCACAGCGGTATGCTACGACCCCAGTATTGCTTAGCCGTATTAAGTGTCTCTTTAGCCGAGGTAAAGAGTGACAATTTTGTTGTCTTAAGCCGCTTGCAGGATTTTCTTCCCTGACAGGGGGAGTACGTTGTGTTAAACTGTGGCCACAGTGGTATACTTCAACCCCTGATCTGTCTAGCCGCAATAGATATCACAAATTACTCACGGCCACAGCGGCTTCCGTCATACCTCCTTAGCTCGGTCATGCTATAGCCTTTACCCTGTTTAGATGGCTCACCGGGAGGCAGAGAAAGTAGTGGATATCAACGGGCAGCAGGAGGTAGATGCTGGTGCCTTTACCTCGGCCAAAGAGACACTTAATACGGCTAAGCATTACTGGGGTCGTAGCATACCGCTGTGTATAGTGTTAAACACAGCGCTCTCCCCCTGCCAGCAAAAAGTATTTTTTTTTAAGTGGCTACAATTAAAGACTGCAACTTTATATTCCGGCTTAAAGAGACTTTTGCACAAAAGTAACAACTTGTTACTAATTATATGAGAGAAACTATATGAACATTTATTATAAGTGGATAATAAGGGCTATTTATTAAGGAGATACTATATGTGGATTTATATAGATTGATTATTTTTATGCATTTTATATTTATATATATGTTTTATGTTGTATGTTTGGAGTGTAAATAAATTGAATACGTTTAATCCATCAAGGTTTCCAGCGCTCCCTTGATAGTATTTACTATCTTTGTGTGTATATATTATATCTGGTGGGACAGTACCACCTGTGGGAGACGCGGGAACCTTGTATATAGATAATAGTCAACAGTTTTTGGTGGTTTGTAAGCGCTGTGTTTTTATATTTGTTGACTTTTCTAAGATATACAATTTGCTGGAGAGCATCATAGTTACATATTTTGTTAATTAATAAATTATTTATTCTCTATATGTCAACACTAGGGCTAGTATTTGCTAAAAATAATGTACATTATGGAATCACACATTTAAATGAATAGAAAAGACATCCAAAAGTGAAAGACATAATGGTAAGGAAGGGTCCTAGAGCTTTTGCTCTATGGGAGATTTCTGACCTCCCTGAGCTAGCCTTAGGACACCTGAATTACAGTTTGACAGCTGTACCACTGTGTCATACTGTACCCAGTCATACTGATCTCACTATTTGACTTGTATAATAAGTAAATATTATATTTACATTTGCCATTGTCAAAACATAGTATTCATATACAAACTCAAATGTCTGAATAGAAATACTGTTTACACACAATGCAAAGGATAATGTAAAACATCTACAAGTAATGCACATATTTACATATTTCAGGTTACAAGGGCAATAACTATCATTGTTAACCATCAGATAAATGGGGTGTGACCTCATAAAATGTCACATCATTAATTGCTTATCTTCACATCTACAAAACAATTTTTTATATAATATATACACACACACACACACACACACACACACACACACACACACACACACACACACCTCTCAATAATTTGTGCATTGCACACCAATCTGTGCACTACAAAACTGCAAAACAGAGAGCGTACCTGGGAATTGATAGCTGTAGCTTGGAGCGAATCCAGTATATCCTCTGCCATATGTTGCAACAAAATTTGGGTAACCTATAACACATAACAGATCACAAAGTCAGGCTTATGTAACTGGCAAAATGTAATTTATCACTTCAGATTTATTGCAAAAAATAAATAATTGAATAATTTTTAGAATTACTGATGATGTATGGTTATCACCATATAGCTGTGCCTATACAGTATGCGTGCGTTCACAATGTCTTGTCAGCATCATAATCCCGGTACCATGAAGTCTATCCTGTTAAAATGTGAATTAAAGCATTTTAACAAGTATACCTGTAAATATGCTGCTTTCACAGCAATGATTTTGCCGACATACTGTAACACACCATACCCATCCACACCACTTAAGATGCAAATAATATGTACAAATAGTAACTTCTGATGCCATAATCACTTCAGCATTCAATAGGAATTGTGTGCATTATAAGAAGTACCACACCCTTACTTTCAAGCATCAGGCATATTAGAAGTCACCTGTGACCTTTGTATGGTAATGGATGGATGTCATCACTGATTAATAACATGATTATAATTCATAGCACAGGGTACATTATACCATATGTAATGACCAAAGGCAGAATTTGTTTAAACACAGAGTAAAATAAAGTAATATAAGAGACCGTTGGGCTCTGCCAAAATTCTGGGCTTGTTACTTCAAGTTACACCTGTTCTCTTGAGCCTTGTTCCACAGGAGGATAGAAGCGTTTGGGGAGTAATTTCAAGGAGTAATCTCATCAGAAGCAGCTCAGAGATCAAAAAACTGTAATTTCATGTAAACTAAAAAAGATTTATTGGACTGTTTTTCTTTCGTTTCTACAGACTGATTATTCACGTACATACAGTACTGTTTATTTTGTTTTTCCTGAAAACAACAATTCTGAGGAGACAGGTGTTTCTTATTTATGTATACTATTTTTAAACTATGGCACATACATTTTTCTTTTACTATTTTCAACTTTCAGTTTATGTATAATTTGCTCAACACAAGTAGAGATTTTGTTGCCCAAACTGATTTAATCAGGACACTATGATCATTGTCAACACTGAAGCACATGTGATCACATGACTCTGGAGGTCTTATGTGGTTCACAAATGTCAACGCTGAGAAAACAGACACATAAGAGCTTTGTCAACATCATCTAGCATTCATGTAAGAACTAAATGCCCACTATTTCAGTAAGTGAAGCAGAAAGACAATTCCCAAGAGAAAAAAGATTTCCAGCTGCCTGTATTTGCCAAAGAGGTAATAAAATATTGCTAGTATAGTTATCCTCCTTCGCAATCAATCTATGTCTGAGGCTTAGGCCAACATTTCAAAGTCTGGCAGGCCCTTGCTCGCCTACTAGAAAAACACTAGAAAGGGTTAATTTCCTTGTTTTGAATCCAAAGAAATGGCTGACTTTTCACGCACTGTAATTAAATGCACTATGGCACCCTGAGCCAGATAAATGTCCACACCTTTAAGTTGGAAGAGTAAATGCCAAGTGCTCAAGCTAAACACAACACAGGTTTGCAGTGACATTTGGAGAGCTTAGAATGCATGTACTTTGCATTACAGCTATTGACAGTTTGAGATAAAGGTACTAGTAATGCTTTATCCCTGGAGCCCAAAGTACCATAGTTAACATATCAGTGCTAGATTGTGAAACGCGATACACTTTATGAAATAACAAATAAAATGATAACACTGAAGCTCTGGAAATAGGAGAAGCAGACCAAAAAGTCGTGTATTAAGTAACTGAAGGCGATGAACTGTGGGCTTTGCCGGAACACCCCCCCCTTCTCGCTTAGATAGGTCTTAAGGTGCCCATACACCTAAATATTTATCTTTCAATCTGGCTGGTTGTAACGAAAATATGGTAATGGATGGGAGCAAATGACAGTTGACCATATCAAATGGTCAACTGTCGTTTGCTTTAATCTATTTACCAGATTTTTGTTCAAGCCAGCCAAATTGGAAGATAAATCTTTAGGTGTATGGGCATCTTAAGGGTAAATGCATTCCATTTTTTTTAAACTGTCATCTTCTCACACACCCTAACGTTCAATTGTGATTTTTTATTTATTAATTTTTTCAATTCAAGTTACTGAGACAAATCTGAGCTTCATAAATCTAAGTCTAGCTTCAGCTTGACTTGAAATTATTTGCAGACCTCAAATTTCACAGAAAGACAAACCATCAATTTCAATGGCTGGATCTTACAAGACTTGGTTTTTGCCAGCCCAAGCTTCTGACTTTCGGGGTAACAGTAGTATTGCTTGTCTACGTGCATAATGTTATATCAGTTGCAAAACAAATAACGTCTATAAGCCCATGCATGTGTTATCTGGCAGCATTGGAGTAATTCATTCTAAAGTCTTCATGAGTGACTGCATGAACAAGGAGATTTCATGAAGTGCAAGGGATGTATGGAGAATTGCACTGACCTAATGGAAGTTAGATTGTCAGAGGGGGGTCATTCAAGATTCTAAACAAATAGTAGAGTTGATCATATTTTTAATACACAGTCACACCTATGGTAAAATGGGGAGAAATTGGAACGTGGTTATGGCGTTAAGCTGCTGCCAATTGCAGTTGGTTTAAATATTAGTAGGTAAGTTAGTGAGAGATGGTGATTCAGTGTGCATACCACCTACCTGCATGTAGTGATGAAATCCAGGAATGCACTTTCTGTGATACACTCTGACAAGGTAACTGTGGCTCAGTGGGTATATCGTGATGTAGTGAACGTGCTGTCAGCTGTATTGATGTGACCAAGTGTTCTTTTTTGTATGAAAGAGCCTCTGATACCGTACACAATATTTATATGAGTTGAATTGGTTATTTATATATTGTATGAAGCAGGTGTAATCTACTATAGTAGCACTTAGTTAATAATCTGAAGTACTGTACTAGGGGCCTGATTCAGACCCGAGCATTGTGCGAAATCGCACAGCAGCTGATTATCGAATGACTGCGCATGTGTAGGGTCATAATGCGCAGGCGCGAGGCCAAACTGCGAAAAAATCCTGCATCTTTTCTGATGGCTAGGCGAACGCAGGTTGATTGACAGGAAGCGGGCATTTGGGGGTGGTAACTGGACGTTTTCTGGGAGTGTCAGAAAAAACGCAGGCGTTCCCAAGCATTTTCGCACGGTGTATGCATGCATTCGCACACTTGCACAGGACGGGTTTTCACTCTCTATGGGCGGCGGCTATCTGATCGCAGCCCTCTGCAAAACTGCAGAGAAGCGATCAGGTCTGAATTAGGCCCCATGTTCATGACTTCATCAATAAGTGAATGCGTTAAAAATATAAACATCATCTACAGTTTTCTTTTTTATTATTTTGGTTAATAGTGTATTCGTATATAGATAAGAGTTTGAACAGGAGAAGATGTCTATAGTTAAAATGTAATAAATTCTAAATGAATTCCTATGGCGTACTTGACAATTTCTGAATTTTGGTATGGCCAAGTTGGTAAAATCTCACTTTTTAATACAATAATTGGGTGTCCATATTAAATATGTATATATCTTATATATTTCCTTATTCTATAAATTATTATTAGTGTTTGCTTACAAAGTAAATTACATTCCAGCTCTTTGTATGGTATTTAGAAGTTGTGATGTGGATATGGTTAGTGCTCACACTTGGAGGCAGTATTAGATTACAGTACCTGATGTTCTTGAGAGGTCCCCATCCTCAGTAGTAGTCAGGCCCTAAACTGCTTAGCTGTTCCCTCAAAGGGTTGTCAGTAGATATCGCTCTATGCTCCATAATCCTTCATCTTAACTTTCTTATTGTATGGCCTATATACTGTAGGCCACATGAAGATAAGCGACTCCCTTTGTATCACAACTCAGTTTTTTCTTAATATGAAACTCCTACTTAGTCATATTGGTAACTAAACTCTAGATAGGGGCTGTGTGTTTATTTAATAAGGTTTTGTATGCTGTGCATCTGTTAGAATGTAAAATCCTGGGTTATCACTACTCATCAAGTTGTCCATCTCGTTCCTTTATTTCTTTCATGTTGGTGACTAGTTTGGTCATAACTCTTGACCAATTCATTGTTGATGTTTGGTGCTTTATGAGAAACCATTGTGGGTTTATCTTCAAGTTTAGCCTTGAGCTGTTCGTCTCTTAGGACAATTGGCCAAAATATTGCCTAACAATTTTCTCTATTGTTTTATGTTGGTTGGTATATTGTGTCAGCAGCCAACATAAAGAAATAAAGAAAAGTGGGAAGGTATATAGCCAATGCGGCATATAAGGTAAAATCAGTAATCCCTTCATTTTTCTTTTAAACATTAATTATTGTGGCAGTTTATGAGAAGCATCTTAGAAATCTCTTTCTCTCCTTTGTTCAGACTGATATTCCAGATGGATAACACTATGTAAACTCAGCAGAATTCCATGACGACTACAATAACACAAAAAGTAGAGAGACTTTGAAATGCCCCACTCAGCTGTTTTTAATGTGATATCCTTCCCCCCTCTTCTCTCTGCCTTCACGATTAATGCTATTACAGACGCATTTACATTTTCCCCCACCAAACCCCTCGCTCACTGGAGTATCACGGATTACCTACTTCTATAGTAACCTAATATTTAATTTATGTGTTAATTCAAACTATTTGAAACAATGTTAGTACAAGTAGCTTCTTTACCGGCACTAATTATGGACAAATGTAGTGACGGTTATAATAACGTAATATGGCTAAGTTATGAGTTTGTCCTAAACAGACCATATGCATCCACTGACACGTAGCAAACAGTTGTCACAGAGTCATCCACTGCTGCTGCTTTAGCTGTAGTTGCGTCTGCGACTTTATGCTAATGCTAGTAAAAGCCCTTCCCTTAGTGTACAAGCTTGCTTATGTAAAAGGACTGGGACATCCGCATCTTACATCTTTAGATGCCACAGTCACACTTGGGGGTAAATTTACTAAGATGGGAGTTCTATTTAAGATGGGATGTTGCTCATAGCAACCAAACAGTTTCTAATTCTCATTTATCTAGCACCTTCTAGAAGATAATACCTGAAATCTGATTGGTTGCTATGGGCAACATCCCATTTTAAATATAACTCCCATCTTAGTAAATTTACCCCCTGGTATGTGTTTAGACGCTACTATCGGTCACACCACTGAAACCTGCACCATATAAAAATTTCTATGTCAAAGTATGGCCTCCAATGTGCGCAAGTTACAATCTGAGTTTGCAACTAGTTATGCGACACACCTATCACAATCCCAAAACATGCCCATCAGACAATGCATCTCCATGCATATAAATAGCAACCTCCTAGTCCAGTGGTTTCCAAACTTTTTGGAATCACGGCACCCTAGAATATCAGAATTTTTTTCACGGCACCCCTAGGCCATAAATTTCTTATTAAGAAATTTAGAAAGAAATATTACGTTAAGTAGATCGCGTTTCTATGTCATACTTAGGGTCAGTTGTATGGTGAGGAATAAGATTTGCTTCTGTTTGGCCACATACTTTATGACTGGCAGCCACCAGCACTGGTTTTGCCTATTATATTGACCATGAATAATTTGAATTGGTCCTGAACCACCAACCCAGGGCACCCCTGCAAGTGTCCCGAGGCACCCCAGGGAGCCACGGCACACAGTTTGGGAACCTCTGTCCTAGTCACTGGCCAGGGACATCCAACATATTTCTGAGACCATGCGTTCAGCTCACCGTGGGATGCATGTGTTATGCTACTTTTCAGTGACTTAGGGGTCTATTTACTAAGCATTGGATGGAGATAAAGTGCATGAAGATAAGGTACCAGCCAATCAGCTCCTAACTGTCATTTTTCAAACCCAGCCTGTAACATGGCAGTTAGGAGCTGATTGCCTGGTACTTTATCTCCATGCACTTTATCTCCATCCAAGGCTTAGTAAATAGACCCCTTAGATGCCTGCATAGTTGAATAACATTAGCCATTTGTGCAAATATCTGTACTGAATGCAACTCAGAATCAATCTTTATGACTAGTCACATGTTTATTTTGCCAATATATACGCTTGGTATTTACTAAAGTATACCGCCCTTTACATTCCTAGCTTAAATATAATCTCTATAAGAGCATAACATGTCTCACACTCCTTATATATCATACACAAATTCCCTTAATTTTATTTAAGGAATAATTTTCCGTTTGACACATTGGTGTCAAGAAAGTCTCTTAACACTACCAGAAACAACATATGTTACTGTTTTCACTGGTGCATGTGCGCCAACAAGCAAAGTACTGGGGAGAAAATAGCATATGCTCAAATGAAATATGCAGAACTAATTATAACACACAGTACATAGATTTAGAGAAAATTAATTACATATTAAAAATAAAACACACAAAAATTATTTGAACAAAAACACTCAAGATTAATATAAGGGCACCAATTTAACCAAATGCACAAACCCAAAAACATTTCTTGGTATAGGAACAATTCTTCAGGAATATATTAATAGATAAGTCTACTTATCTTTCTGTATTTAGCCGTATTTTACTCTACCCACAGGACTACCTTCCTTTTGTACTCTAGCCGTCCTGAGCAAACTCTGTTCAACAGTCATAAAAAGAAAAAAATATTCTCATTTCATTTGACCAATCATTGTCTTTTGTACATTTTCAGTTTTCTGAGGCGACAGTCATGAGCTCATGCTAGAATGGGTTATGAGGAGATGGTGAATGCACTTTACAGGTAGAGCGCAGCAACTTGAAAGAAGATCTAGGACACTCCATGAAAAATGAAAATGTATTTCACAGATGACTACTTTCCAGTTCTCATGGAAATGAATACCTTGAAAATAGAAAAACTACCCTCCATTAAAAATGGTAGGTATACTTTTAAAAACAGTTTCAAAGGACAGTTTGCTGCAGAGCTGATACAAGCTTACATGAACTGTCCCTGGAAATGAGGTACAACTGGCAACTATGAGCTTGCAATACATATCTTCAGCCTTATACTAAACCCAGTTAGGGGTGTTGCCATGAAGAGAGCAAGATCATTTAATCATGCTCACTGTGATTGCAAATCTATCTCACACAAAGTGAAATGGCATTAAAGACCTGACCTAGTGTATACTGGACATAATACATGATGTTACTCTGGGTCAAAATGATTTCTATTGAATCTAAATAGCTTACAGAGATTTGGATGATTTGCTATCGTACGTTTTAGCACAGTACAATATATTTGCTGTCACTTCAGGCTAAGAATTTTTTTTATTTTTTTGTATTAACTGGCTTAAAGACAGGAACACTACTGTGCATAATTGGAAAAGGGTTTGTTATAAAGTAGTAGGAGGGTGGCTGATATGATAGTTTTCAACATTGTGCTTCAACAGTATGCAAAGCCTGGAAATCAGGCGTGCACCTTTTCGTGTGATGGGTAGTGACGGCCATCGATGGTCACTATCAGTAGTTAACCTTGATGGTATATAATCATTTACAGGGAAACCATCAATGGTTATCCCTGCTCTATGACTTACAGAACTGCAGGTCAATCAAGGCCTGCGGATGTGGCCTCGTGGGTGTGCCCAGGGTGGGGAGGGGTGGGAGTCCCTGTATCTAGTGAGGAAAAAAAAATGGGAGGCTCTGTACCATCGATGGTGGAAAACCATTTATTTATTTTTTTATTCCCCACCATCGCGATGGAAAATATATCTGACATCGGCTGTTAGTGACTGCTTTGGGGGAGGTGTGCCAGGTAAGTGTAATATCATTGCTGGTTTCCTGCTTCTTTGTTCAAACCACACTTCTGCAATGGCATTACAATACATAATGTTAGAGGCCCCAGCAAGCACAAAGTACTGTGACTGTGAGGTTTCCCCTGTACCTGTGAATGTTTGCCAATTGTTAATATCAACACAATTCTTTTTGCCCAACTCATAATACTATACATGGTTGTTGAATGGACAGAGCCAGTGCAGCTTGTGTATATTCAATAGTGACAAGTAGAGGGGAGGATCTCTAGTACAACTGTTGTCCTTGGCATGCAACTCCCTTAAATCTACAAACTGCATGCAGGTATAAAAGAGAAACGTATTGAGATGCCAACCGGAGCTGTATTGTTGTCATAGGGCACTTTACCACTTCAGTAACTTAAGGCCCGTACACACTGGTCGATGTATTGGCCGTTCTCTTGAACAGCCGATACATCGCGGGACCGTCGGCCAGTGTGTACGGGCGATACGTCTGTGAACTCCGTCGTTCACAGACGTATCGCGTCGGCCGCGCAGCACAGCCGACAGCCAATATATCTAACGATATATTGGCCCGTCGCTGTGTGTGTACGGGGCGGTCGTCCGACCGCCCGTACACATGCTGCGGCGGCCGGCGGTCGCCCAGTTCATGACGTCAGTCCCCCGACGGATCGGGCTGTGTGTATGCACAGCACACTGCCCGATCCGTACATAGATATATCTGCAGATCAATTGATCTGCAGATATATCTAATAGTGTGTACCCACCTTAAGGCCCGTACACACTGGTCGATGTATCGGCCGTTCTCTTGAACGGCCGATACATCGCGGGACCGTCGGCCAGTGTGTACGGACGATACGTCTGTGAACTCCGTCGTTCACAGACATATCGCGTCGGCCGCGCAGCACAGCGAGCGCCCGCCCAGTTCATGACGTCAGTCCCCCGACGGATCGGGCTGTGTGTATGCACAGCACACTGCCCGATCCGTACATAGATATATCTGCAGATCAATTGATCTGCAGATATATCTAATAGTGTGTACCCACCTTAAGTCTAGTTACATGAGCTTATACGTGGGATGTTTGACTATATTTACACACTAAAAACATTCAGACTTTCAGCATGTCACATATGACATAAGAAAAATAAATTAGCTGTAAAATTTCCTGCATAAGTCATACATGGCTGCACAGCAAAGCGACACATGATCAGAAAATGGTCATGTACGTGCTCCCTACAAAAAAAATGAAAGTTTGAGCATTAAGGCCACAAGCTGTATTATGCCCAGACATTATATGTAAGCCAGCGTCCTCTCTCAGTCACAGAACAGCATTGCTCATCCTGCTGCCTGTATCCGGGCACCATCTTGCAGGCCTAAGCAAGATAAAATGTGTTGCTTCTGTATCTGACGAGTCTAATCATAAGCCCAATCACTGAACATCTTTCAGGTCATGGCAGATGAAATCATAAATTTATAATACAACATTACTTCAATTTTCCTCATCATTTGCTTCTGTGATGCCCGGCTCTGCACTAACGAGTCACAGCCCCGGTCTGTGCAGGGAAATTGGCTGGCTGAATATCAATAGCACATTAACACCATGCCCATGTGGATGCTTCATCAAGCCAAATTATGGTCAGGATGACCTATCCACTGCTCCCATTAGGAGCTGTGCTCATCCTGCGTCGGCCACTGAACAATTTGTTTGCTTCAATACTTCCAGGGAATGATCAATTCTCACATTAATTATGTCTTGTCACTAAACTAAAAATAAGTAGAAATCACAGCTCTGCATGGATAACCTCCTTCAAATATGCCATTACTACTAAGATGTAGGGGCTAAAAGATGTGTTAACCCATTATTGCCCTGGTTTTGTTCACATAAGCTAGATCGGGGTTATGACACAGCTATCAAATAATATTACCAACATCTCTAACTTTAGCAATAGTAAATGATCAGTTATTTCGCATTATAAAAAGAATTGAAAGTTGTCATTTTTTTGCATGCTAAACAGATACATTTGTGAGTGGCATGTGACTCTTCCGTAAAACTGTATATAAAAAAAAAAAATATACAGGTTTGCATAAATGAAACGTCTCCAGAATTCTGCTGGTTCTCTTTTGCATAATGGGAAATTGCAATGAGGAATAAATCGGTTTTGGGAATGGGTGTATGAGAAAATCCATGGTGAGGAGATCTTACATCACTACTGCAAATCAAATCATCATTAAAAAAACAGCATTTACTAAGATTTGATTGTAATCAAACCACTTTAAAAGGTACTTTGCAGAAAAGCAGAAGTCAAAATTATTAGACACATTACATATAGACATAAGGAAGTCTGCAGCTGTCTCTGTAAGTGGCTGAAGGGTTTAAGTTCATGTTTGCGTATGTGACTTTATTACTAATAAAACGGAAAGACAGTGCATTCTTGCACCTGCAACAGTTTGTTGATCCCTCCTGGAAGACACATACAGTACTGTGCAAAAGTTTGAGGCAGGTGTGGAAAAAATGCTGCAAAGTAAGAATGCTTTCAAACACAGAAGTGTTAATAGTTCAATTAATCAATTAACAAAATGCAAAGTGAATGAACAGAGGAGAAATCTAAATCAAATCAATATTTGGTGTGACCACCCTTTGGGAGGAGAGGGGGAGGGTAAGGCACCACCGGGGAGGGTTAGGATGCAAGGGGGGGGATTAGGGTTGTAGAAGAGGAGTGTTAGCACCAGGATCCATATACCATCCCCACTGAGATATATGACCAAGTTTGCTGTTCCTAGAGAGTCACAGCACAGAGACATGAAAAGAAACACACCCAGAGTCCGGGCTTCAGCTACTTTTTTGATTGACAATCCTAAAACTGCCAGTGCACCAGGGCCAGCAAACTGTTGCTTTAAGTACTGTATTCTGCCAAAAAAAATAAGAATTTACTCACCGGTAATTCTATTTCTCGTAGTCCGTAGTGGATGCTGGGAACTCCGTAAGGACCATGGGGAATAGACGGCTCCGCAGGAGACTGGGCACATCTAAAGAAAGAATTAGGACTATCTGGTGTGCACTGGCTCCTCCCCCTATGACCCTCCTCCAAGCCTCAGTTAGGACACTGTGCCCGGAAGAGCTGACACAATAAGGAAGGATTTTGAATCCCGGGTAAGACTCATACCAGCCACACCAATCACACCGTATAACTCGTGATAGGAACCCCGGTTAACAGTATGATAACAAAAGGAGCCTCTGAACAGATGGCTCGCAATAACAACCCGATTTGTGTAACAATAACTATTTACAAGTATTGCAGACAATCCGCACTTGGGATGGGCGACCAGCATCCACTACGGACTACGAGAAATAGAATTACCGGTGAGTAAATTCTTATTTTCTCTGACGTCCTAGTGGATGCTGGGAACTCCGTAAGGACCATGGGGATTATACCAAAGCTCCCAAATGGGCGGGAGAGTGCGGACGACTCTGCAACACCGAATGAGAGAACTCCAGGTATCCTCCTCAGCCAGGGTATCAAATTTGTAGAATTTTGCAAACGTGTTTGCCCCTGACCAAGTCACAGCTCGGCAAAGTTGTAAAGCCGAGACCCCTCGGGCAGCCATCCAAGATGAGCCCACCTTCCTTGTGGAATGGGCTTTTACAGATTTAGGCTGCGGTAGTCCTACCGCAGAATGCGCCAGCTGAATAGTGCTACAAATCCAGCGCGCAATAGTCTGCTTAGAAGCAGGAGCACCCAGTTTGTTGGGTGCATACAGGATAAACAGCGAGTCAGTTTTCCTGACTCCAGCCATCCTGGAAACATACATTTTCAGGGCCCTGACTACGTCCAGTAACTTGGAATCCTCCAAGTTCCCAGTAGCCGCAGGCACCACAATAGGCTGGTTCAAGTGAAACGCTGATAGCACCTTCGGGAGAAACTGAGGACGAGTCCTCAATTCCGCCCTATCCATATGGAAAATCAGATAAGGGCTTTTATAGGACAAAGCCGCCAATTCTGACACACGCCTGGCCGAAGCCAGGGCCAACAGCATGACCACTTTCCACGTGAGATATTTCAAATCCACAGTCTTAAGTGGTTCAAACCAATGTGATTTCAGGAACTCCAAAACCACATTGAGATCCCAAGGTGCCACTGGGGGCACAAAAGGAGGCTGAATATGTAGAACTCCCTTGACAAAAGTCTGGACTTCAGGCAGGGAAGCCAGTTCTTTCTGGAAGAAAATCGACAGGGCCGAAATCTGGACCTTAATGGACCCCAATTTGAGGCCCAACGTCACCCCTGTTTGCAGGAAATGCAGGAATCGACCCAGTTGAAATTCCTCCGTTGGGGCCTTCCTGGCCTCACACCACGCAACATATTTTCGCCAAATGCGGTGATAATGGTTTGCGGTGACATCCTTCCTGGCTTTGATCAGGGTAGGAATGACTTCCTCCGGAATACCCTTTTTCTTCAGGATCCGGTGTTCAACCGCCATGCCGTCAAACGCAGCTGCGGTAAGTCTTGGAACAGACAGGGCCCCTGCTGCAGCAGGTCCTGTCTGAGCGGCAGAGGCCAAGGGTCCTCTGAAAGCATCTCTTGAAGTTCCGGGTACCAAGCTCTTCTTGGCCAATCCGGAACCACGAGTATAGTTTTCACTCCTCGCCTTCGTATTATTCTCAGTACCTAGGGAATGAGAGGCAGAGGAGGAAACACATAAACCGACTGGTACACCCACGGTGTTACTAGAGCGTCCACAGCGATCGCCTGAGGGTCCCTTGACCTGGCGCAATATCTTTTTAGCTTTTTGTTGAGGCGGGACGCCATCATGTCCACCTGTGGTCTTTCCCACCGGTTTACCAGCATTTGGAAAACTTCTGGATGAAGTCCCCATTCTCCCGGGTGGAGGTCGTGCCTGCTGAGGAAGTCTGCTTCCCAGTTGTCCACTCCCGGAATCCTTGTGGCTTCTGCCATTGCCCTCCTGCTTCTTGTGCCGTCCTGTCTGTTTACATGGGCGACCGCCGTGATGTTGTCTGATTGGATCAGTACCGGCTGGTTCTGAAGCAGGGGCCTTGCTTGGCTTAGGGCATTGCTTGCCGACAGGGTTATCCGCTGTTGCATCTGGAGATGGGACCCGGACCATTTGTCCAACAGGTCCCACTGGAAAGTCCTTGCGTGGAACCTTCCGAATGGAATTGCTTCGTACGAAGCCACCATTTTTCCCAGGACTCGTGTGCATTGATGTACCGACACCTGTCCCGGTTTTAGGAGGTCTCTGACTAGAGATGACAACTCCTCGGCTTTTTCCACTGGAAGAAACACTTTTTTTCTGGTTTGTGTCCAGAATCATTCCCAGGAACAGAAGACGTGTCGTCGGGACCAGCTGTGACTTTGGAATATTGAGAATCCAGCCGTGCTGATGTAGCACTTCCCAAGAAAGTGCTACCCCCACTACCAACTGTTCTTTGGACCTCGCCTTTATCAGGAGATCGTCCAAGTACGGGATAATTAAAACTCCCTTCTTGCGAAGGAGTATCATCATTTCGGCCATTACCTTGGTAAAGACCCTCGGTGCCGTGGATAACTCAAACGGCAGCGTCTGGAACTGATAGTGACAGTCCTGTACCACAAATCTGAGGTACTCCTGGTGAGGGGGGTAAATGGGGACATGTAGGTACGCATCCTTGATGTCCAGGGAGACCATGTAATCCCCCTCTTCCAGGCTCGCAATAACCGCCCTGAGCGATTCCATCTTGAACTTGAACCTTTTGATATAAGTGTTCAAGGCTTTTAAATTTAAGATGGGTCTCACCGAACCGTCCGGTTTCGGTACCACAAACATTGTGGAATAGTAACCCTTTCCTTGCTGAAGGAGGGGTACCTTGACAATCACTTGCTGTGAATACAGTTTTTGGATAGCCACCAACACTGCCTCCCTGGCAGAGGGAGTTGCTGGTAAGGCAGATTTTAGAAAACGTCGGGGGGGGGGGGACGGGACGTCTCGAATTCCAGCCTGTACCCCTGAGATACTACTTGAAGGGTCCAGGGATCCACCTGTGAGAGAGCCCACTGTGTGCTGAAATTTCTGAGACGGGCCCCCACCGTAGCCGGGTCCGCCTGTGAAGGCCTAGCGTCATGCTGTGGACTTACCGGACGCGGGGGAGGACTTTTGCTCTTGGGAACTGGCTGTATGCTGCAGCTTTTTCCCTCTACCTTTGCCTCTCGGCAGAAAGGACGCGCCTCGAGCCCTCTTGTGTTTTTGGGGCCGAAAGGACTGTACTTGATAATACGGTGCTTTCTTTTGCTGTGGGGTAGCTTGTGGCAAAAATGTCGATTTCCCAGCCGTAGCTGTGGAAACGAGGTCTGAAAGACCATCCCCAAACAGTTCCACCCCCTTATAAGGCAAAACTTCCATGTGCCTCTTAGAATCGGCATCACCTGACCACTGCCGAGTCCATAACCCCCTTCTGGCGGCAATGGACATTGCACTTATTTTTGATGCCAGCCGGCAAATATCCCTCTGTGCATCACGCATGTATAAGACAGCGTCTTTTATATGCTCTACTGTCAGCAAAATATTGTCCCTATCTAGGGTATCAATATTATCCAACAGGGAATCTGACCACGCAGCAGCAGCACTGCACATCCATGCTGATGCAATCGCTGGTCGCAATATAATGCCCGTGTGTGTATATATAGCTTTTAGGGTAGCTTCCTGCTTTCTATCGGCAGGATCCTTTAGGGCGGCCGTATCCGGAGACGGTAGTGCCACCTGTTTTGATAAACGTGTAAGCGCTTTATCTACCCTAGGGGATGTTTCCCAACGTGACCTATCCTCTGGCGGGAAAGGGTACGCTGCCAATAACCGTTTAGAAATTATCAATTTCTTATCGGGGGAAGTCCACGCTTCCGCACACACCTCATTTAATTCCTCAGATGCAGGAAAAACTACTGGGAGTTTTTTCTCACCGAACATAATACCCTTTTTTGTGGTACCGGGGGTACTATCAGAAATGTGTAATACATTTTTCATTGCCTCAATCATGTAACGGGTGGACCTATTGGAGGGTACACTAGTCTCATCGTCGTCGACACTGGAGTCGGTATCCGTGTCTGCCATCTGAGGTAGCGGGCGTTTTAAAGCCCCTGATGACATTTGAGACGCTGGAACAGTCACACGCTGAGTAGCCGGCTGTCCTATGTCGTCAAACCTTTTATGTAAGGAGCGGACACTGTCACGTAATTCCTTCCATAAGTCCATCCACACAGGTGTCGACTCCTCAGGGGGTGACAACACATTTACAGGCATTTGCTCTGCCTCCACATCATTTTCCTCATCATACATGTCGACACAGCGGTAACGACACACAGCACACACACAGGGAATGCTCTGACAGAGGACAGGACCCCACAAAGCCCTTTGGGGAGACAGAGGGAGAGTATGCCAGCACACACCAGAGCGCTATATACCACAGGGATATCACCTATAAAGTGTGTTTTCCCCTTATAGCTGCATATATATTATACTGCGCCTAAATTTGTGCCCCCCCTCTCTTTTTTACCCTTTCTGTAGTGCAGGACTGCAGGGGAGAGCCAGGGAGCGATCCTTCCAGCGGAGCTGTGAGGGAAAATGGCGCCAGTGTGCTGAAGGAGATGGCTCCGCCCCTTTTTCGGCGGGCTTTCTCCCGCAATTTTAAGATTTCTGGCAGGGGTTAATATACACCTATATAGCCTCTGGGGCTATATATGGTGTCAGTTTGCCAGCCAAGGTGTTATTTATTGCTGCTCAGGGCGCACCCCCCCCCCCCAGCGCCCTGCACCCATCAGTGACCGCAGTGTGTGGTGTGCATGAGGAGCAATGGCGCACAGCTGCAGTGCTGTGCGCTACCTTGGAGAAGACAGAAGTCTTCAGCCGCCAATTTTCCGGACCTTCTTGCTTCTGGCTCTGTAAGGGGGACGGCGGCGCAGCTCCGGGAACGGACGACGAGGTCGGGTCCTGTGTGCGATCCCTCTGGAGCTAATGGTGTCCAGTAGCCTAAGAAGCCCAAGCTACCACCACTTAGGTAGGTTCGCTTCTTCTCACCTTAGTCCCTCGGTGCAGTGAGCCTGTTGCCAGCAGGTCTCACTGAAAATAAAAAACCTAACATATACTTTCTTTCTAGGAGCTCAGGAGAGCCCCTAGTGTGCATCCAGCTCAGCCGGGCACAGAAATCTAACGGAGGCTTGGAGGAGGGTCATAGGGGGAGGAGCCAGTGCACACCAGATAGTCCTAATTCTTTCTTTAGATGTGCCCAGTCTCCTGCGGAGCCGTCTATTCCCCATGGTCCTTACGGAGTTCCCAGCATCCACTAGGACGTCAGAGAAAATAAGAATTTACTTACCGATAATTCTATTTCTCATAGTCCGTAGTGGATGCTGGGGACTCCGAAAGGACCATGGGGAATAGCGGCTCCGCAGGAGACTGGGCACAAAGTAAAAGCTTTAGGACTAGCTGGTGTGCACTGGCTCCTCCCCCTATGACCCTCCTCCAAGCCTCAGTTAGGATACTGTGCCCGGACGAGCGTACACAATAAGGAAGGATTTTGAATCCCGGGTAAGACTCATTACCAGCCACACCAATCACACCGTACAACTTGTGATCTGAACCCAGTTAACAGCATGATAACAGAAGGAGCCTCTGAAAAGATGGCTCACAACAACAATAACCCGATTTTTGTAACAATAACTATGTACAAGTAATGCAGACAATCCGCACTTGGGATGGGCGCCCAGCATCCACTACGAACTATGAGAAATAGAATTATCGGTAAGTAAATTCTTATTTTCTCTAACGTCCTAGTGGATGCTGGGGACTCCGAAAGGACCATGTGGATTATACCAAAGCTCCCAAACGGGCGGGAGAGTGCGGATGACTCTGCAGCACCGAATAAGAGAACTCCAGGTCCTCCTCAGCCAGGGTATCAAATTTGTAGAATTTAGCAAACGTGTTTGCCCCTGACCAAGAAGCTGCTCGGCAAAGTTGTAAAGCCGAGACCCCTCGGGCAGCCGCCCAAGATGAGCCCACTTTCCGTGTGGAATGGGCTTTTACAGATTTTGGCTGTGGCAGGCCTGCCACAGAATGTGCTAGCTGAATTGTACTGCAAATCCAACGAGCAATCGTCTGCTTAGAAGCAGGAGCACCCAGCTTGTTGGGTGCATACAGGATAAACAGCGAGTCAGATTTTCTGACTCCAGCCGTCCTGGAAACATATATTTTCAGGGCCCTGACTACGTCCAGCAACTTGGAATCCTCCAAGTCCCTAGTAGCCGCAGGCACCACAATAGGTTGGTTTAAGTGAAATGCTGAAAACACCTTAGGGAGAAATTGAGGACGAGTCCTCAATTCCGCCCTGTCCGAATGGAAAATCAGATAAGGGCTTTTACAGGATAAAGCCGCCAATTCTGACACGCGCCTGGCCCAGGCCAGGGCCAACAGCATGACCACTTTCCATGTGAGATATTTTAACTCCACAGATTTAAGTGGTTCAAACCAATGTGACTTTTGGAATCCAAAAAAAAAAACTACATTGAGATCCCAAGTGCCACTGGAGGCACAAAGGCTGTATATGCAGTACCCCTTTTACAAACGTCTGAACTTCAGGGACTGAAGCTAGTTCTTTTTGGAAGAAAATTGACAGGGCCGAAATTTGAACCTTAATGGACCCCAATTTCAGGCCCATAGACACTCCTGTTTGCAGGAAATGTAGGAATCGACCCAGTCGAATTTCCACCGTCGGGCCTTACTGGCCTCGCACCACGCAACATATTTTCGCCAATTGCGGTGATAATGTTTTTGCGGTTACATCCTTCCTGGCTTTGATCAGGATAGGGATGACTTCATCCGAAATGCCCTTTTTCCTTCAGGATCCGGCGTTCAACCGCCATGCCGTCAAACGCAGCCGCGGTAAGTCTTGGAACAGACAGGGTCCTTGCTGGAGCAGGTCCCTTCTTAGAGGTAGAGGCCACGGATCCTCCGTGAGCATCTCTTGAAGTTCCGGTTACCAAGTCCTTCTTGGCCAATCCGGAGCCACGAATATAGTGCTTACTCCTCACCATCTTATCAATCTCAGTACCTTGGGTATGAGAGGCAGAGGAGGAAACACATACACTGACTGGTACACCCACGGTGTTACCAGAGCGTCTACAGCTATTGCCTGAGGGTCCCTGGACCTGGCGCAATACCTGTCGAGTTTTTCCCAACGGTTTATAATCCTGTGGAAGACTTCTGGGTGAAGTCCCCACTCTCCCCGGGTGGAGGTCGTGCTGAGGAAGTCTGCTTCCCAGTTGTCCACTCCCGGAATGAATACTGCTGACAGTGCTATCCCATGATTTTCCGCCCAGCGAAGAATCCTTGCAGCTTCTGTCATTGCCCTTCTGCTTCTTGTGCCACCCTGTCTGTTTACGTGGGTGACTGCCGTGATGTTGTCCGACTGGATCAACACCGGCTGTCCTTGAAGCAAAGGTCTTGCTAAGCTTAGAGCATTGTAAATGTCCCTTAGCTTCAGGATATTTATGTGAAGTGATGTCTCCAGGCTTGACCATAAGTCCTGGATATTCCTTCCCTGTGTGACTGCTCCCCAGCCTCGCAGGCTGGCATCCGTGGTTACCAGGACCCAGTCCTGAATGCCGAATCTGCGGCCCTCTAGAAGATGAGCACTCTGCAACCACCACAGGAGGGACACCCTTGTCCTTGGTGACAGGGTTATCCGCTGATGCATCTGAAGATGCGACCCGGACCATTTGTCCAGCAGGTCCCACTGGAAAGTTCTTGCGTGGAATCTGCCAAATGGGATTGCTTCGTAGGAAGCCCCCAT
This sequence comes from Pseudophryne corroboree, assembly GCF_028390025.1. Taxonomy (NCBI): domain Eukaryota; kingdom Metazoa; phylum Chordata; class Amphibia; order Anura; family Myobatrachidae; genus Pseudophryne; species Pseudophryne corroboree. Next base: position 439,345,140 of record NC_086445.1, read on the forward strand.
TTTACCCAGAACCCTTGTGCATTGATGCACTGAGACTTGGCTCGGTTTGAGGAGGTTCCTGACTAGCTCGGATAACTCCCTGGCTTTCTCCTCCGGGAGAAACACCTTTTTCTGGACTGTGTCCAGGATCATCCCTAGGAACAGAAGACACGTCGACGGAACCAGCTGCGATTTTGGAATATTGAGAATCCAATCGTGCTGCCGCAACACTACCTGAGATAGTGTTACACCGACCTCCAACTGTTCCCTGGATCTTACCCTTATCAGGGAATCATCCAAGTAAGGGATAACTAAAATTCCCTTCCTTCGAAGTAACATCATCATTTCGGCCATTACCTTGGTAAAGACCCGGGGTGCCGTGGACCATCCCTACGGCAGCGTCTGAACTGATAGTGACAGTTCTGTACCATAAACCTGAGGTACCCTTGGTGAGAAGGGTAAATTTTGACATGAAGGTAAGCATCCTTGATGTCCCGAGACATCATGTAGTCCCCTTCTTCCAGGTTCGCAATCACTGCTCTGAGTGACTCAATCTTGAATTTGAACCTCTGTATGTAAGTGTTCAAAGATTTTAGATTTTAGAATCGGTCTCACCGAGCCGTCTGGCTTCGGTACCACAATAGTGTGGAATAATACCCCGTTCCCTGTTGCAGGAGGGGTACCTTGATTATCACCTGCTGGGAATACAGCTTGTGAATGGCTTCCAAAACTGCCTCCCTGTCAGAGGGAGACGTCGGTAAAGTCGACTTTTGGAAACGGCGAGGGGGAGACGTCTCGAATTCCAATATGTACCCCTGAGATATTACCTGAAGGATCCAGGGGTCTACTTGCGAGTGAGCCCACTGCGCACTGAAATTCATTGAGAAAGGGCCCCCACCGTGCCTGAGCTTGTAAAGCCCTAGCGTCATACTGAGGGCTTGGCAGAGGCTGGAAAGGGTTTCTGTTCCTGGGAACTGGCTGATCTCTGCAGCCTTTTTCCTCTCCCTCTGTCACGAGCAGAAAAGAGGAACCTTTTGTCCGCTTGCCAACAAAGGACTGCGCCTGATAATACGGCGTCTTATTTTGAGAGGCGACCTGGGGTACAAACGTGGATTTCCCAGCTGTTGCCGTGGCCACCAGGTCTAAAAGACCGACCCCAAATGTCCCCTTTCAAAGGCAATACTTCCAAATGACGTTTGGAATCCGCATCACCTGACCATTTTACTGGTAGAATTGGACAACGCACTTATACTTGATGCCAGTCGGCAATTATTCCGCTGTGCATCATGCATATATAGAAATGCATCTTTTAAATGCTCTATAGGCAATAATATACTATCCTTATCTAGGATATCAATATTTCCAGTCAGGGAATCCGACCATGCCAACCCAGCACTGCACCTCCAGGCTGAGGCGATAGCTGGTCGCAGTATAACACCAGTATGTGTGTAAATACCTTTTTTTGGATACCCTCCTGCTTTCTATCAGCAGGATCCTTAAGGGCGGCCATCTCATGAGAGGGTAGAGCCCTTGTTCTTACAAGCGTGTGAGCGCCTTATCCCCCCTAGGGGGTGTTTCCCAATGCATCCTAACCTCTGGCGGGAAAGGGTATGCAGCCAATACTTTTTAAGAAATTATTAATTGTTATCGGGGGGAAACCCACGCATCATCACACATTTTATTTCTCAGATTCAGGAAAACTACAGGTAGTTTTTCCCTCACCGAACATAATACCCCTTTTTTTTGGTGGTACTCGTATTATCAGAAATGTATAAAACATTTTCCATTGTCTCAATCATGTAACGTGTGGCCCTACTGGAAATCACGGTTGTCTCTTCACCGTCGACACAGGAGTCAGTATCCGTGTCGGCGTCTGTATCTGCCATCTGCCTGACGGCCTATGAGACGTCTGGACAGGCACAAGCTGAGTAGCCGGCTGTCTCATGTCAACCACTGTTTTTTTATATAGAGCTGACACTGTCACGTAATTTTCAACAGTACATCCACTCAGGTGTCGACCCCCTAGGGGGTGACATCACTGTTACAGACACTCTGCTCCGCCTCCACATCATTTTCCTCCTCATACATGTCGACACACACGTACCGACACCCAGCACACACACAGGGAATGCTCTGATAGAGGACAGGACCCACTTAGCCCTTTGGGGAGACAGAGGGAGAGTTTGCCAGCACACACCAGAGCGCTATATATGTATAGGGACAACCTTACAATAAGTGTCTATCCCTTATAGCTGCTTATATCTGTTATTTTGCCAAATAAGTGCCCCCCTCTCTTTTTTACCCTGTTTCTGTAGTTGCAGGATGCAGGGGAGATTCTGGGAGCCTTCCTACCAGCGGAGCTGTGTGGGAAAAATGGCGCTGTGTGCTGAGGAGATAGGCCCCGCCCCCTTCACGGCGGGCTCTTCTCCCGCTTTTTACTGGAAAACTGGCAGGGGTTAAATACATCCATATAGCCCAGGAGCTATATGTGATGTATTTTTCGCCAACTAAGGTAAATTCATTGCTTCCCAGGACGCCCCCCCCCAGCGTCCTGCACCCTCAGTGACCGGAGTGTGAAGTGTGCTGAGAGCAATGGCGCACAGCTGCAGTGCTGTGCGCTACCTTATGAAGACAGGAAAGTCTTCTGCCGCCGATTTATGGACCTCTTCTTGCTTCAGCATCTCTAAGGGGGCCGGCGGCGCGGCTCCGGGACCCATCCATGGCTGGGCCTGTGATCGTCCCTCTGGAGCTAATGTCCAGTAGCCTAAGAAACCCAATCCACTTTGCACGCAGGTGAGTTCGTTTCTCTCCCCTAAGTCCCTCGATGCAGTGAGCCTGTTGCCAGCAGGTCTCACTGAAAATAAAAAACCTATTTAAACTTTTACTCTAAGCAGCTCAGGAGAGCCACCTAGATTGCACCCTTCTCGTTCGGGCACAAAATCTAACTGAGGCTTGGAGGAGGGTCATAGGGGGAGGAGCCAGTGCACACCAGCTAGTCCTAAAGCTTTTACTTTGTGCCCAGTCTCCTGCGGAGCCGCTATTCCCCATGGTCCTTTCGGAGTCCCCAGCATCCACTAGGACGCAGTGGCGTGCGGTGAGGTCAGTGGCTGGTGAGGCATGCCCATTACCACCACCATTATGGCCGCCGCCAGTGCCCGCTACTGTACTGCTGCCCATGCCAGCTGCCAGTGCCTGCTAAAGTCACCGCCCCCACAGCTAATTCCCCATCTGATACTGTCGCCAATGCCTGAGAAGTCTGGGGAGTAACAGCAGCCAGGGCCTGGGCAGCAGAGGTGCCCGAAGTTAAAGAGAGCAGTGGAGGGTCTGCCTGGAAGCAGGATTACAGCTGCAGGTCGGTTGATTGAGACAGCGGTAGTAATCGCCCCCCTGCCCTTATACCCCGGCACACACGCAGTAATCACCCCCCCTCTCCTTATACCCCGGCACACACGCAGTAATCACCCCCCCTCTCCTTATACCCCTGCACGTATGCAGCAATCACCCCCCCCTCCCCTTGTACCCCGGCAGTCACACAGTAATCACCCCCACCCCTTAAACCCCAGGACATATGCAGTATTCACTCCCCCCGCCCCCCCGAAAGACTCACAGTAATCACCCCCTCCCCCCCCCCCCCCCCCCCCCTTATACCCCAGCACATATGCACTGCAGTAATCTCCCCTCCCCCCGGCAGACCTACAGTAATCACCTAATCACCCCCACCCCAGCACATATGCAGTATTCACTCCCCCCCCCCCCCCCCCCCCCGCAGGCACACAGTAATCACCCCCTCCCCTTACACCTCAGCAAGTATGCAGTAATCCCCCCACCCCTCCCCTCATACCCCAGCACACAAGTGCAGTAATCACTCCCCTTCCTCCGGCAGACCTACAGTAATCATCATCACCACCACCACTGCAGTAATCACCACCCGCCTGCAGGCACACAGTAATCACCCCCCCTCCTTTAACCCCTTATATCCCGTCACAGTGCGCAAATCTCCGTGCTGAGCGCTGCTGTGTACTGACCATGGGCTGCTCTGCTATCTGAAACACAGAGCGCACAGCAGCCCATGGTCAGTATACGGCAGCGCTCAGCACAGACTCTGGGAGATGGCGGGTTATACACACCATCCGGCTGGCAGCGCTGCTGACAGCGGGGACAGTCACTGACCTGTGGAGGAGTTCACAAGACGAGGAGGCTCGAGTATGTCGGGCGGCGCCCCCCCCCGTACCTGGAGTAAAGTCAGTGAGAGCGGCTACCCCCGTTACCGGCAATCAGCGTGAGGTGACCAGGGGAACTGGTGCAGGGGCCTCTCTCGGGGAGGAGAGTGGGCTGGATCCCAGGGATAGCTGTCATTCTGGTGCCCAATCATATATGCATCGGTGACAGGGGCGTGCTTTCATATGGGCTGAAAGCACACCCCTGTCACTGAGGCACATATACTAGTGCCGCTTACCCCGCTCTTTTAAATGGGCTTTTTACTGCCCGTTCCTTGGCTCCGCCCCCCGCTTCCTACCCTTTATTATTGTCCGCGGGAGGCACCACTCTGGGTGCCTCCAAAAGTTATTTAAGCATGTTTTTAAATTGTAAAAAGGATTATAATAATATAAAACATATACTTATGACACGGAATGTGTCTTAAGTATCTTTATATTAATGTAATCATTAATGACAGGGGAGGCACTGCCTCCCCTGCCTCCCCTGACTGCACGTCCCTGCTAGGACGTTATAGAAATGTATGTTAAGGTGCCCATCCAATATAGTTACATAGTTAGTGAGGTTGAAAAGAGGCAAAATGCCCATCGGGTTCAACCTGTATTCTGTGTTAAGCTGTTCATATTACAATGCACCTGCTGAAGTAATGGTTTAGTACCAATTGACAACCATGATTCTTACTAGTGATGAGCGGGTTCGGTTTTACTCGGTTTTACTCGGTTTTACTCGGTTCTCAAAACGGCATCTTATTGGCTCACGGATGTCACGTGTTTTGGATAGCCAATAAGATGCCGTTTTGAGATCCGAGTAAAACCGAACCTCGCTCATCACTAATTCTTACCTCTCCCAGATATTAATGTCACTATGTTAACTGCTATAACCCTAGACATTTTCCCGTTAGAAATTAGTACAATCTGTTTTTAAAATGCATTTACAGAGTCTGCCATTACTACCTTCTCTGGCAGGGAGTCCCAAATCTTTTTTGCCCTTACTGTGAAGAACCCTTTCCAATGTTGCGTATGGAATTTTCTCTCCTCTAGCCTCGGTGAGTGCCCACGTGTCCTATAGAGTTCTTTTAATAAACAAATCACCTGTTAGCCCCTTGTAATGACCCTTTACATATTTGAAGATATTAATAATGTCTTCTCTTAGACGCCTCTTTTCTAGTGTATACATATTTAACCTAGTAAGCCTTTCCTCGTACTCCAGTGTCTCTAACCCTTTCATCAATTTAGTAGGTCGCCTTTGAACTCTTTCTAGTTCCACGATATCTTTTTTATAATATGGTGTCCAAAACTGAACACAATATTCCAGGTGCGGACATACCAATGATTTGTAGTGGCAGGATTACATCCTCGTCTCTTGTCTCAATGCCCCGTGTTATGCATGCAAGCACTTTACTTGCCTTTTTTGCTGCATTTTGACATTGTGTACTGCTATTAAGCCTATTATCTATGAGCACCCCCAAATCTTTATCCACCACAGTTACCCCTATATTTTCCCCATTTAGAGTATAGGATGCATGTGTGTTTTTTGTCCCAAAATGCATAACTTTGCATTTTTCTATATTGAACCTCATTCCCCATTTTGACGCCCAGATTTAAAGTTTAAATAAGACATTCTGTAGAGCAGGCATTCCCAGCCACGGTCCTCAAGGCACACCAACAGTGCAGGTTTTAGTGATACCCAGGCTGCAGCACAGATGGTTAAATCAAAATAACTGAGCTAATAATTAAGTCACCTGTGCTGAAGCCTGGATAACACGAAAACCTGCACTGTTGGTGTCAGTGGCGGAACTAGCGAGCGGTGGGCCCAAATGCGACAAAATGCTTTGCCCCCCCCATCCAAGTCCACCCCCTCACCCCTGGAGAGGATCTGGTGAGGGGGACCTGCTCAGGGCCAGAGAAATGGATACCTAGCAACAGTGCCGTAACTAGACATTTTAGCACTGTGTGCAAGAAACGGCATCGGAGCCCCACCCCTGCATGCAAAACAGTAGGCTTCGTGGGGAAGGGGTGTGGCCACAAAATAATACCAATTCATAAAACGGTGCACAGTAGTCTCCATTATTCAAATTACGCCTCACAGTAGCACCACTACACCAGGTAGAGACCCTTTTACACCTTACGGCGGACAGATTCCTCTTTTTACACATTACGGCAGACAGCGTCCCCTTTTTACACATTACGGCAGACAGCGTCCCCCTTTTTACACATAACGGCAGACAGCGTGCTCTTTTTACACATAATTGCAGACAGCGCGTCCTTGTTACACATAGCGGCAGACAGCGTACACTTTTTACACATAACGGCTGACAGCGTGCCCTTGTTAAACATAGCGGCAGACAGCGTGCCCTTGTTAAACATAGTGGCAGACAGCGTACACTTTTTACACATAACGGCAGACAGCGTCCCCCTTTTTACACATTACGGCAGACAGCGTCCCCCTTTTTACACATTACGGCAGACAGATTCCTCTTTTTACACATTACGGCAGACAGCGTCCCCTTTTTACACAGCGTACCCGTTTTACACACTACGGCAGACAGCGTCCCCCTTTTTACACATAACGTCAGACAACGTGCACTTTTTACACATAACGGCAGACAGCGTGCACTTTTTACACATAATTGCAGACAGCGCGTCCTTGTTACACATAGCGGCAGACAGCGTACACTTTTTACACATAACGGCTGACAGCGTGCCCTTGTTAAACATAGCGGCAGACAGCGTGCCCTTGTTAAACATAGCGGCAGACAGCGTGCCCTTGTTAAACATAGCGGCAGACAGCGTGCCCTTGTTAAACATAGCGGCAGACAGCGTACACTTTTTACACAACGGCAGACAGCGTCCCCCTTTTTACACATTACGGCAGACAGCGTCCCCCTTTTTACACATTACGGCAGACAGCGTCCCCCTTTTTACACATTACGGCAGACAGCGTCCCCCTTTTTACACATTACGGCAGACAGCGTCCCCCTTTTTACACATTACGGCAGACAGCGTCCCCTTTTTACACACTACGGCAGACAGCATACACTTTTTACACATAACGGCAGACAGCGTCCCCTTTTTACACATTACGGCAGACAGTGTGCCCTTGTTACACATTACGGCAGACAGCGTCCCCCTTTACACACATTACGGCAGGCAGATTCCCCCTTTTTACACATTGCGGCAGGCAGTCCCAAAAAATAAAGACAGAAAGAAAAAAAGAAAGAAAGAATTATACTTACCCTCTCCGCTGGCTCAGGCTCCTCGGTGCAGCTTCTGACGATTCCCGGGCAGGAGAGAAGGAGGGAGGCGCAGCAGCGCTGTGTTATTGGTGGAGGCGCTGCTGCTGCTGCCCCTCTGCTTCACTATAGGCTGTTCTCGGAAGACAGCCTATAGTGAAGCAGAGGGGCAACAGCAGCAGCGCCTCCACCAGTAACAAAGCGCTGCTGCGGCTCCTTCCTCCTCTTTACCCCCGTGCCGCTGCGATCCTCTCCTCTCCGGGCGGCTGTGTGCTGCGGGCAGCGGTTGCCCGCAGCACACAGCGGCATGTAATGAGTCAGTTTGACTCATTACATGCTTTGGGCCCCTGGACAGAGGTTGCACTGGCGGTAGTTCCGCCTCTGGTTGGTGTGCCTTGAGGACCGTGGTTGGGAATGCCTGCTGTAGAGACTCCACATTGCTTTCTGAATTAATTACCTTACACAGTTTAGTATCATCTGCAAAGATTGACATTGTGCTTTTCAGGCCTATTCCTAGATCATTGATAAATATATTGAACAGTAGCGAGCCAAGTACGGACCCTTGTGGTATTCCGCTGACTGCTGGTGCCCAGCTGGAGAACATCCCGTTGACCACTACTCGTTGTACTCTGTTATCCAGCCAATTACCTATCCATGTACAAATAGTATATCCTAGGCCAAGTTCCCTTAAATTGATGATCAGTCTACTGTGAGGCACTGTATCGAAGGCTTTTGCAAAATCTAAATACACCACATGCACTGCTTTTCCCTGGTCAAGATTCTCGCTCACTTCCTCGTAGAAGCTAATTAAGTTAGTTTGACCTGATCTGTCCCTTACAAACCCATGCTGACTTTTGCTAATAATTTTATTAACCTGCAGATAATCCTCTATGCTATCCCTCAAAATACTGTCCAATATTTTACCCACTATAAAGGCTAAACTAACTGGTCTATAGTTACCAGGATTATTTTTTAGTTAGCTTTTTAAATAAAGGCACTACCACAGCTATGCGCCAATCCTTTGGTACCATGCCTGAAGTAACTGAACTATGTAAAATCAAGTATAGGGGTTTTGCTAGCTGCGACCTAAGCGTCATAATAACCCTCGGAGGAAAACCGCCTGGGCCTGGCGATTTATTAACCTTTATGTTGCTTAGTCTCTCCGTTGCATGCGATACCCCTTCACTCCCTGCCAGCTCCCGGAAGCTCCTGGACTCACGATAACGTAAATCCAGGTGCATCTAACCACAATGTGCTCCAGAACAGACTGGAGCATCACAGCCATTCTCTAAAATCATGTAGTACTCGGAGAGATAATCACTTCACACAGGCAGAAATTATTTTCTCTTAACCATTTTTCCCACAAAACTGCTCAGAAATATCTATCTAATATATATATTATATACATATATTTATTAAATTACTTAATAAAGTTTAAAAAGTAGTTCTAAAAATAGGATTTTAATTACCTACCAGTAAATCCTTTTCTCGTAGTCTGTAGAGCAGTGTTTTTCAACCTTTTTTTTACTCACGGCACACCAAACAATATTTTAAAATTGCCAAGGCACACCATCCGTTCCCCACAGAACCCCCCCCCAAAAAAAAAAAAAAAACACACATTGGGCCTCACAGTAATAAAAAATCCACACATACATTGGCCTACACGGAAAATACAATCACATTGCTCCCCACATAAATCATGTTGCTCCCCACATAAATCCTATTGCTCCCCTCATAAATCAATCCCATTGCTCCCCACATACTATAAATCATGTTGCTCACACATAAATAAATCTAATTTCTCCCTACATAAATACTATTGCTCCACACATGAATTATTCACATTGTTCCCCCCATAAATCCATAAATCTTACTGCTCCCCACAGGAGAAATAACATAACAAATATTAGCCCCTACCGGTCAGCTGTCCTCCTCCCTGTTCCTCAGTGGCGGGGATTGTTCATAGTGGAGTGCTGTGAATACTGAGCAGCGGGCGGTCGGGCAGGTGTGGATGTGGGTGGGCAAGGAAAGTTGTGGACGCAGGTGGGAACTGGAAGATGTGTATACAGGCGGGTGGGCTGGCTGGGTGGTGAGATGCAGCGGCTGTGACCTATGATATCACACTGCCGCGTTATCAAGGCATAGGTCACAGCCGGAGCATCAATGATCCTCTAAGAAGAGCCCGGGCCAACAGTGCACTCTGAAGGTGCAGGAAGCTGCTCTGGCTCCGCGGCACACCTTGCAACTGGTCGCGGCACACTAGTGTGCCACGGCACACTGGTTGAAAAAGCCTGCTGTAGAGGATGCTGGGGTCCACATTAGTATGATGGGGTATAGATAGGTCCCTTTGGAGCCATGGGCACTTTAAGAGTTTAATAGTGTGGGCTGGCTCCTCCCTCTATGCCCCTCCTACCAGACTCAGTCTAGAAACTGTGCCCGAGGAGACGGACATACTTCGAGAGAAGGAAATACACAGATAGTGGTGAGATTCACACCAGCTCGCACATAACAGAATTCCAAGCCAACCAGCTTGAAACAAGTCAGCAACTGGTGAACAACAGTACTTAACCAAGTAACAATGCAGTTCTTAACCAAGTAACAAGGCAGTACTGAACCAAGTAACAACTGCAGGAAAACGAAGCGCTGGGCGGGCGCCCAGCATCCTCTATGGACTACGAGAAAAGGACTTACCGGTAGGTAATTAAAATCCTATTTTCTCTTACGTGCTAGAGAATGCTGGGGTCCACATTTGTACCATGGGGATGTACCAAAGCTCCTAGTACGGGAGGGAGAGCACGGAGGCTCCTGCAGAACAGATTGACCAAACTTTAGGTCCTCAGAGGCCAAAGTATCGAACTTGTAGAACTTAGCAAACGCGTTCGACCCTGACCAAGTTGCTGCTCGGCAAAGTTGTAAAGCTGAGACAACCCGGGCAGCCGCCCAGGAAGAGCCAACTTTACGAGTAGAGTAGGCCTTAACAGATTTGGGACACGGCAATCCTGCCGTAGAATAAGCATGCTGGATAGTACACCTGATCCAGCAAGAAATCGTCTGCTTAGAAGCAGGCCACCCAACTGTGTGGGGCTCATAAAGGACAAACAGAGCGTCCGACTTTCTGTGACGAGAAGTTCTCTTCACATAAATCTTCAAAGCCCTCACAACATCCAAGGACTTTGAGGTAATTGAGGAGTCAGTAGCCACTGGCACCACAATAGGTTGGTTGATATGAAAAGCCGACAACCTTCGGAAGAAATTGCTGACGCGTCCTAAGCTCAGCTCTATCTTCATGGAAAATCAAGTATAGGCTCTGTCACTGACCTAGGTTGGGGGTGTTGTGGACTCGGGGGTTCTCCCGATGGTAGGGGAGAGGAACCACAGTTGGGTCGGAACAGGGATGGCTTGATATAGGTCTTCCTCATACAGGACTCTGACAGTAAAGCTTGGTGAAAATATTAAAGAACTGTATTGCAGGAAGGGAGCAACACAATGTCACATACAGATGTGTCCACATACATCTTTGCTATATCCCGCCATGTATGGCACAGTTTTGCATGCCTTAGACTCAGAGATTTAGCCATGCCTTGTGATTTTTCTTAATTTGCTTCTTTAATATGTTACTTTATACATATTCTATTATGGCAAACAAAAATTTTCAAATTCATCCACTCGCTACTCGTGAAAAACAGCTTAGCCGTGTTTTGCATGTTGTGCCAAATTTGTAAAAAAGCAAAGATGTAAGTGGAAACATCTGTAGCAGAGAAGGAATGTATGGGGGGAAAGTCCAGGCCTTTAGGAGAACTTGTAAGCAATGTTAAAGATTCCAGGAAAAGAAGTACTTGTGAGTGTTGGTACAAGATAATAGTGACTGAAGAACTTGTGAGTGATGTTTTTAAAAGTACTGATGATTTGAAGAACTGGTGAACGGTGGTTAAAGACACTGATGATTTGTATGACTTGAGAGCGGTGACTAAAGATACTGATGATTTATAGAACTTGAGAGCGGTGGTTAAAGACACTGATGATTTGTATGATTTGAGAGCGGTGATTAAAGACACTGATGACTTGTAGAACTTGAGAGCGGTGTTTAAAGACACTGATGACTTGTAGAACTTGAGAGCAGTGTTTAAAGACACTGATGACTTGTAGAACTTGAGAGCGGCGTTTAGCCCGAAGCCCACGCTGACTCCAAGAAGCACTGGTGACTGGATTGCAGAGGAACACACCAACTGCTGTATACACTGGAGCTGTGCAGCAACTGGCACCTGGAAGTGCCGGAGACACTGGGGTATGACTGCAGAGTGATTCGCCGGGAACAAGAGCACTGGCATCCACTTCAGGGGAAAAGACGATACTCAGGCGCCGAGGCTCTGCCCGGCGTCTGCCTTTGAATCTTCCGCCTCTGCTGGATTGGCGGAACAGTCTGATGACGTCACCTGCTCCCCGCCCACATGATGCCAGGTGTCATGGCGGTGCCCCTGCCCCGGGGAACCGCCTGGAGCCGCGCCAGCCAGACGCCGGAGCCCGTGGACCATCGAAGGCCGCAACACAGACCAGCAGGCACGCAGGGGTAAGCGCGGTGAACGCCGCCTATGGCGTGTGACACTCTTGCAGGACAAAGCCCCCAATTCTGACACATGTCTAGCAGATGCTAATGCCAACAGTGTGACCGCCTTCCAAGTAAGAAACTTGACATCTTCCTCCTGTAAAGGCTCAAACCCATTCAACTGCAGGAACTGCAGCACCACATTAAGATCCCAAGGTGCCGTAGGAGGCACAAAGGGAGGCTGGATGTGCAAGACCCCTTTCAAGAAAGTCTGAACCTCAGGGAGGGCAGCCAATTGTTTCTGGAAGAAAATGGACAAGGCCGAAATCTGGACTTTTATGGAGCCCAAACGCAGGCCCACATCCACACTTGCCTGCATCAAGAGGAGAAACCGTCCTAGTTGAAACTCCACCGTAGGAAACTTCTTGGATTCACACCAAGACACATACTTTTTCCAAATGTGATGGTAATGTTTAGACGTTACTCCCTTCCTAGCCTGTATCAGGGTAGGAATAACCGTGTTTGGAATGCCCTTCCGAGCTAAGATCTGGCTTTCAACCTCCATGGCGTCAAATGTAGCTGCGGTAAGTCTTGATAAGCGAACGGCCCCTGTTGCAGAAGGTCCTTGCGAAGAGGCCTTGGATCTTCCAGCAGTAACTCCAGAAGATCCGCGTACCAAGCCAGTCCGGAGCAATGAGGATTGCCTGAACTCTTGTTCTCTTTATTAGTTTGAGAATCCTTGGGATGAGTGGAAGTGGAGGGAACACATACACTGATTTGAACACCCACAGAGTTACCAGGGCGTCCCCCGCCACTGCCTGAGGGTCTCTTGACCTGGCCATCATGTCTATTTGAGGTATGCCCCAAAGACCTGTCACCTCCGCGAACACCTCCGGGTGGAGGCCCCCACTCTCCTGGATGGAGATTGTGTCTGCTGAGGAAGTCTGCTTCCCAGTTGTCCACTCCCGGAATGAAGATTGCTGACACTGCCACCGCGTGCTTTTCTGCCCAGAGGATGACCCATGTTACCTCTGACATTGCCGCTCTGCTCTACATTCCACCTTGTCGATTTATGTAAGTTACCGTCGTTACAATGTCCGACTGAACATGAACGGCTTGATCTTTTAGAAGATGTGGCGCTTGTAGAACACCGTTGTATATGGCCCTTAGTTCCAGAATGTTTATCGGAAGGAAGGATTCCAGACTCGACCACCTTCTTTGGAAGTTTTCCCCCTTGGTGACTGCTCCCCAACCGTGGTTAAAAGAATCCAATTCTGAATCCCGAACCTGCGACCCTCCAGCAGGTGAGAAGTTTGCAGCCACCACAGGAGCGAGATTCTGGCTTTCGGTGACAGACGTATCCTCTGGTGCATGTGAAGATGAGATCCCGACCACTTGTCCAAGAGATCCAGTTGGAAGGGTCATGCATGAAATCTTCCGTACTGTAGAGGCTCGTAAGAGGCCACCATCTTCCCGAGAAGGCAAATGCACTGATGAACCAACACCCGTGCTGGCTTCAGGACCATTGTTTGAATCACCAACGCTTTCTCTTCCGGTAGAAACACCCTCTGTACTTCCATGTCGAGGATCATCCCCAGGAAGGACAGTCTCCTTCTCGGCTCCAAATGCGACTTTGGAAGATTCAGGATCCATCCATGAATTTGTAGTAGTTGAGTCGAGAGAGCAATGACCTGTAACAACTTTTCCCTGGAAGCTTTTATCAGCAGATTGTCCAGATAAGGAATTATGTTCACACCCTGCTTGCGGAGGAGAAGCATCATTTCCGCCATGACCTTGGTGAACACCCTTGGTGCCGTGGAGAGTCCAAACAGCAGCGCCTGGAACTGATAGTGACAGTCCAGCAGCGCAAATCTGAGATAAACCTGATGAGGCGGCCAGATCGGAATGTGAAGGTACATATCCTTGATATCTAGGGATACCAGACATTCCCCCTCCTCCAGACATGAGATCACCGCTCTCAGAGACTCCATCTTGAATTTGAATTCCCTCAAATAAGGGTTCAATGACTTAGTTCAATATTGGCCTGACCGAACCATCCAGTTTTGGTACCTAAACAGGTTTGAGTAATAACCTTTGTTTGTTAAGTGAGGCGGAACTGGAAAAATGACATTTGACCTTAGCAATTTTTGAATGGCTTCCTGTAGGATAGCACTTTCTGTCAGCAAAGCTGGTAAGCCTGATTTGAAGAATCTGTGAGGTGGGTGTTCTTGAAACTCCAGTCTGTACCCCTGGGTGACAATATCCTCTACCCAGGGATCCAGGCATGAAGACGCCCACACATGACTGAAATTTCTTAGTCTTGCTCCCACCTGCCCGATCTCCAGGATGGGAGGTCCACCGTCGTGCCGAGGATTTTGAGGAAGCAGAAACCGCTTTCTGTTCCTGGGAACCTGTTAGTGCAGGTTTCTTGGATTTTCCCCAACCTCCTCTAAAGAAAGTGGAAGGGGCTTTGGATCTTTTAACTTTTGCGGTCCGAAAGGACTGCACTGTAGACGTAGAATAGGATTTTCTAGTTGTAGGTGGTGCAGAGGGAAGAAAAGTGGACTTACCCGCAGTTGCCGAGGAGATCCATGCATCTAACGCTTCCCCAAACACAGCCTGACCTGTGGAGGGTAGATTCTCCACACTTTTCTTGGATCCAGCATCCACAGACCACTGACACAGCCAGAGCCCCCTGCGTGCCGAGACAGCCACGGAAGAAGCCCTCGGATTCAGATGTCCAAGGTCCTTCATGGCCTCCACCATGAAACGTGCAGAATCCTGTATGTGACGTAAAAACAATTCAATGTCACTTCTATCCATAGAATCTAATTCCTCTAGTAAGGTGCCTGACCACTTTACTATGGCCTTAGAAATCCATGCACAAGCAATAGTGGGTCTTAAAGCTAGGCCATTAGCTGTGTATAAAGATTTGAGTGTAGTCTCAATCTTGCGGTCAGACGGCTCTTTTAGCGTGGTTGAACCAGGGACAGGTAAAACCACCTTTTTAGACAATCTAGATACAGAAGCGTCTACTACAGGCGAGTTATTCCCACTTTTTCCTGTCCTCCTCAGGGAAAGGAAAAGCAATGAGAACCCTCTTTGAAATCTGGAATTTTCTTTCTGTGTTTTCCCAGGATTTCTCAAATCATTTGTTTCATTCCTTAGACGCAGGGAAGGTAAGGGAGGCTTTCTTATTGTCAGTAAAATAAGCCTCCTCTACCTGCTCAGGAACCTTATCAGTAATGTGTAAAACATCCCTAATAGCCTCAATCATGAGCTGCACCCCCTTAGCAAGGGATGCCTCACCCCCAGTATATCACCATCCCCTGAATCAGAGTCGGTGTCCGTGTCGACTTGCATTATCTGGGCAAGAGCCGCTTTTTAGGGTACATACCAGGGGCTTTTGATGAGGCAGTGGGAGCTGAATACGACAAAACCTCTACAGATTGTCTTAAAACCTGTGTTTCAATCTCATTATGAGCTATCCTAGATGAAATCTGGAATATCATTCCCCGGATAGAAGCCACCCATGGCGGTTCAGATTCAGAAGCCTGGGACAGAACATTACATTCCTGAGTACATGGAATAGACTCTTCAGGAGAAGATACACACTCTGCAGCACAAGACACAGAGTCTCTGGACATGGTAATGTGAGATATATAAACACACACACACACACACACACACACACACACACACACACACACAGGAAGATGCAGACCTTCAGAGACACACAGAGTATAAGGAGCCAGCACACATAGCACCCCAATAGGCAGTTATTATAATTGCCTGGCGCTGACTGAATAACCCAAATAGTTCAAACAGTGAAAAATAACACTCTCCCCCCCTTGTCTAATACACCCTGGTACTGCAGAGGATACCTGGAGTGAAGAGGAGGGCAGCGCTCCCTGTCAGCGTCTCTGTGGTGCGATCTGTAGGGAGAAAATGGCCCTGGTGAGTGCTGGATCCACTCTGAGGAAGAAGCCCCGCCCCCTGTAATGGCGCGTCTTCCCGCTGATGAGATTATACTGGCTTGAGGTAACTCTGGTTGCTAACAGTGGGATTCGCCCCTGTTAGCCTCTGAACACCAGTGTAGGGTCTGTGTGCTGGCTCACAGCGCCGTACCTCGTACTGCTGAGACCTCCGGAGCGCAGCTTCACAGGGCTGCGCTCTAACCCTTATGCCGCCATTTCATGCCGGTGACCAACTTACCGGGGCACCGGCAACATACTCACCACTCCGTCTTCTGGCTCTGTTAGGGGGTGGCAGCCGTGCTGCGGGAGTGAGCGGTCGCCTCGTGGGCTTGCGATGAGCACCCTCAGAAGCCCAGAGCCCTGTCAGCGGAGATAGGAGCCATTAACCTCTAGGGTTGGATCCCACTACCTCCCCCCCCCCCCCCCCCCCCCAAGTCCCACGAAGCAGGGAGGCTGTTGCTAGCAGCTTCCCTGTAACTAACTATTTTAAAAAACAATAAAACCAGAGAAACTCCTAGGAGCTCCCCTAGCTGTGACCAGCTCCACCGGGCACATTTTCTAAACTGAGTCTGGTAGGAGGGGCACATATATATCTATGTGTTTTAGTATAAAATATATAGATATATATCTATATATATATATCCACATATATATATATATATATATATTTTTTTTTTTTTTTTTAGAGATGAGCGGGTTCGGCTTTACTCGGTTTTACTCGGATTTACTCAAAATGGCATCTTATTGGCTCACGGACGTCACGTGTTTTGGATAGCCAATAAAAAAAATCCGGATAAAACCGAACTAGCGTTAATTTGGGCGCTACATCCGAACCCGCTCATCTCTAATATATATATATATATATATCTATCTATATCTATCTGGGGGGGGGGGGGGGGTTTGCACCCCCCATTCCCCCCTCCGCCCACGTTCGCAATAGACCCCTAAGTGGCCTTAAATCCTAATAACAGTATACATCAGCCCCTTAGTAGTAAAAAAATTCCATGTTTTATATGCCAACGCCCTCCATGTAAAAAAGCCAGTTTTTTACATCCCTTCTCCTAGCCTGTGACTAGTGTATTTCTTATTTTTATTTTACCCCTCCAGCATCATTTATCTTTACTATGTCCCTCCCCACCCCATTAGTGATAGATCTTAATTTTACCAGCCCCCCCCCCCCCCCCCACACACACACACACACAGAGTGCAGTGAAGCATATATTACAGACGGATGATCCGTTTCTCCTGCTGTAGCTGATCTCTGCACTGGTAGAGATCAGCCAAATTGTGCTTGGGGAGGAACTAAGTTCCCCTAGCAGGCGCACTTTGATCCCTGGGACATGTGCTCCAGAATGCCGGTCACACAGCATTCTGGGGCATTCGTGTAGTAACACAAACCACCACATCACTGCAGGTAGTTCATGGAGCCAGAAGAGATCCGTTCTGCGCTCAGATTTAGAACATGCGTTCTGTTCATATGTTTAGAAGTGACAAATAAGGACATTTCCAAAAACAAATCTTTCAGATATTAGACTGTACCTGGAAATTAGTGATACCTGGTAAAAATAATCACACGAAACCTCTTATATTCATGACAGTCAGAAGTGTATATCATAAGAAATCCTGATAGATACAGTAGGTTTCACAAATAAGAGAAGGTCCTCTACTTTGGCTTGTACAAATGTCTTTTAGAGAAATATTTGCCTAGAACTTACAATGAAACATTAGCATGCTAACTAATTCTAAACTCCTTCCTTTAAAATACATAGGAAGTAGTTAGCATTCTGTAACAGCAACCCTCTATAAATAACCTCCACCTTCAGTTTGCGCATACAATTGGTGCTTATTTTATCTTAGGCACATATGACCAGGGAGCAGAGCAGGATCTGAGTGAAAATGTCAACATCAGCTCTAAGCAAGTCCTGTTACAGAAAGTCTGTAGAGATTTAATCGAACCAGGAAAGACTTGGATCTGCCACTGGAGGAAATATTACTGCTAATGCATCTCTGCTATTTATTCAGCTTTCAACAAATCACTAGCCACTTTACACAGGTGACTAAACATAGTCTTTACAAGTACAAAATGCTGAAGCTTTGAAGACCTTTCTTCAGCCCTCATCTTATTACTAATTATGCTCTCTTAATTCCACATCATAATTTTTACGGCCTCGTTCTGTAATGGTATTTGTATATTATAAGACTTAATTTCTAATAACATTCATGTATAATTCACCCAACTGTGTGATCAATATCACTTACCACACGGGAACATCCACCTCACATAAGGTTGGTATAAAATATTGGTACAGTTTATCCCTGAGAAAATTCCTGCTAAACTTAAATTCGAGGCAGATCTAGGTGTGCACTGTACTAGGGGGATAAATGTAGGAGACTATGGGGCATATGTAGTATGGTCCGAGTTTGCTGGAGGTGTGGGATGTCGGATGATTTCAGAGTTTGTTTTGTTTGGTTGTGCCTTGTAAATGATTGCTGCTTTAAAAAAAAACTCTGAGGTCGGCTGACATGCCGCACCTCCAGCAAACTTGGATTCTATTACATATGCTCCTATGTGTCAATAGTTTTTCAAGCTCTAAGTGTATAAAACATATAGGAGTATATGCAATTCCGGACGAATTGCGGCTTTTTTTAGCCCGTATTTAAATTCGACCGTCGAATCCCGGCCAGCGGGTGCCAGAATTCGACATATTCAATTAAAAACGGATTCGACAGTCCCGCTGTCGAAAAACGGACCAATTGACAGTTAAGTGCGTCCTAGATTCGACTTTTCGGACGGCACAAAAATGGATAAAAAACCCTAAAAAAAATTGCGTGGGGTCCACAACGAAAGCAGTAGTGTTCATTAGAAGTCAGAGAGCTTAATTTACAAGTGAAAAACACCAGTATGTGACATGTGCTGTGTACTTTTAGAGAATAAACATAGCCTGTCATTGCAGAAGCACCACATATTGTTACATTTAACCAATTATCGACAAATCCTTAAACAAAAAGAAAAAATGAATGTGCTTTAATAAAATGTTCTAGATACTGTAGATCAGGGGTAGACAACAGATGGCACTCTTGATGCTGTGAAACTACACATCCCAGCATGCTCTGCCACAGTTTTAGCATGCTGTAACAGTAAATCTGTGGTAGAGCATGCTGGCATATGTAGTTCCACAGCAGCTAGCGTGCCACACGTTACAAACCCCTATTGTACATAATTAAATATTTCCATTAATTAATAAAATAAAAAAAAACAACAACTATATAAATAATTATTTTTCTTATTTAATAACAAAGGTTACGATTTACCATACCTTATCAAAATGTCCAATTCTACATTATCTTACAATTTATATTTACAGCTGAACCTGCTAGTCTCAGTCTATGGTCATCTTTAAAGTGTGTCATCTATTTCCCTCTCACAGAGAAATCATGTACTAAATGTAAATAAACAGAAAAGTAGCTGTGTGGGAATTTAGTTATAATTGTAGTAAGTCTAGTTGCTTTTAGGCCTAACCGCAAACAGGGACATCATTTTCTGGGAATATGCATGCAATTTAAATAGCAGTACTGCAAGAAACTTGTAATCTTTATGCTACACGCAATTATTCAGTCAGGTTTTTCATGTTCAGATAAATTTCCAATTTAGTTTATGATGCATGTGAAAAAGAGAAAGACAAAATAACTTCACAAAGACAAGGCGCATCAACTGGGATTGAAAGTGGGGTTTACAAGTCTCCCAGTGTCATTGCTAAGGGGAGAGTGCTCTTTGCCTTCTGTAACTTCCAAATAAAAAAAACATCTATCCATACTTGGCTACTGTACCGGGGTGTCCCAAATTTTGAGGGGTCCTCATAGACTCAGAGCTGAATAAAGCAAACTCCCAGAACTTGGCAACTGATTCTGACGGGAGTAGTTTTGACGCTAATTATGTGAATCACATCTCCATGGTCCTGTTTCTCCTGTGTCATGAGTCACGACACACATTCTGACACTGTGCAGCGGTGATAAGAGTCATAATTATTTAGCATTGTAAGGTTCCTTGCACTGGACACTACAAACTCCCTTCAGAGATATCAAAAATGCTATAAACTAAAACAAAACAATGCACTCCTTCATATAGTTTGCTTGCTTTGTTAAATTAAAAATAAATAAATAATTTAGTTAATAAAAAAAGGAAAACAAAGCACGTCCAGACATGGGCTCAGTAAAATAAGTATCCAGATTACATAAATATTGCATGTGTGCATGGATATGAGTACAGAAACAAGGGCTACTTTAGTAACAGAATTCTATTAGGTCTCCTCTATTGACAGGATTCAAAGATTCAGTGTAATCTGGTATAGATAGTAATGGACTTATGCTAGGCAGACATTGGTCAATATATTGTTTACGGATTGGCAGGTGTGTAAACAATTTCGCTTTAGCGTTGCAGTAAAGCTGATGCCAGGTATATCTGCAGATATACTGGCACTTCCAGCTGTGTTTATGGGCGACCCGCCGACCACCCATAGACTTGCTGCAGAGACCATCAGTGATTAACATCTCAATTGGGCAGTCAAATTCGGTAAGTGTGTATGCTTACCAGAGTTGGCTGCTTGGTTGGCGGATTACAGCGGTCTACAGACAGGTCAGGCGTACCCAGCCTACCCTCAGCTGCTGGAAGCAGAATTTGCAGTGTTGCTTGCTAGTATGATAACTGCAGGATGCTGTACACTGATGTCACTCTGTGCTAGTATCAGAGTGTGGTGATTGGGAAGCTGGAACACAAGCTACTAGGGACCCAGAGGTGAGGAAAAACAGCTTATGCTCCCTTTATCATGGGGCCCTGCAGTTCATACTTGCCAACAGAATTATCAGGGCAGAATTAACAATAGTGCAGCTTCAGGCCCTCTATCAAGATCTGTTCACTGCCCAAAGGATCTTTTGTGCTGCTGGAGACAGTCTGTCAATGTCTGCCACTCCTACCGTAACATAGACACATACCCCCTTCCCAGGGTTCAAATGCTGGGTATAATGCTACTGCAAATGGCCACAAAGTGGAAGGTGTCGCAAGTCCCCCATGCTCTGTACCACCTGAGCACAACAGCAGCAGACTTTAACTCTATGAAGGGGTTACAGGTAATCATGATTGAGCATTCCTGCTGCTACTCATGGACAGCCTGCTGGATGCTGCTGCTGCTGCTGATCAGGAATGGTGTGTACCTGTCATGCAGCCTGAGCCTCAGTGCAGTGTCTCTGAATAAAGTCTGTCACCATTTTGCAGCAAGGGCATGTTGGGATGTGCAGTTCTACATCAGCTACAGTGCCACAGATTTACCTACCCCTCATACAGATTTTAATGATTGTAGAAATCACCACACTCATCTCATCTCATGAGTCTGTTAAAAGCTATGGATTTATGTATTATCGCTCTGATATACCACTACACATTCTATAAGTGCCACAATTTAATGCAAAGTCATTCATTTGAGGTGTAAACCTGTTTTGTTTATTTTGTTTTATTCATACCACAGAAGAGGGTGCAGGACAGTTGGACAGAAATAAGCCTTAAGCAAGGAGCAGGAGTAGGTTTTTATTTGAGCTGGGATGAGTTTTTCTACAAGTCTCATAGGAGCAAAATGGAATTACTGCTGAATAAGAAATATCTAAAAAAAAAAACACAACAGGAGCACTTCATTTTGCACATGAATTTAAAAAGAAACCTATAAACACTGAGTAGTAGTAGCCAGTTTTTGAGAATGGTGGAAATAATCACTATATTATCTTTATTTTTATACACATTTAACAGACTTATGTCATTATGCAATTCTTTCACCACATAAACCACATAAAAAAAGCCATTTTACAAAAAGCTCTGTGGAGCTGTCAAACCTACATTAAGAGATGAGAATAAATGTGAGACTCAATTTCTATCCAGGAGAAAGGATCGTTTTAAGTCGGAATGAACATACTGCATCCTTCATCATTCTATTTTGGTGAATAAGAGTAAAATAGTCTATTTAAGATATCTATTTAAATGCAAATTTGGATATCCCAAGAGGAAATGTTAATCATTTACAGGGAAGAGACTCTTTAAGACTATTCTTGAAGCTGAAATGCCAGTTGGTTGGCACACAAAGATATCAAGGCTTGTGCACTACCAGGTGAGCTAGTGTTATAAAATAGAGAAGCCTTTGCTTGTAAATTAACGCTAGAGAAATCCTCTTAATCTGTTCTAAGCTGTAGCATACATCAGACCACAGGGCCGGTTCTGGGGCTGTGCGCGCCCCGGGCGGCAATGGGGGGCGTGGCTTCGTACAGGGGGCGTGGTCATTTACGCCCCCTGTACAGAATACTGTAGCGCTCTGAAATGTGCCCCCCGCTGCCGCTGGCTGCTGTGAAGCCCTTCGTGGAGAGGTCCTTTAATGTGCGGTGCGCGATTACGTCATCGCGCACCGCACAGTAAAGGACCTCTCCACGAAGGGAAACTCTAGTTTCCCTTCACAGCGGCCAGCGGCAGTGGGCGGCACAGCAGCAGCGGATCTTGCCCTGGTGCGGCGCCCTCCGGATAGCGCCGGCGCCCTCCGGAAGGCGGCGCCCCGGGCAAAAGTCCTGCTTGCCCGTGGCAAGATCTGCTACTGTCAGACCAGCAATATAAACTAGGCCAGATGTGGCTATGAGCATTATGACCAACACTAGATGGGCCTTTTCTTTATTAGGGGCAACACACTAGATCATAGGTCTGAAAACTCGGTCCTCATTACCCCACACAGTGCATTGCGTTGTAATGTGTAAAGATATAGATGGCCAACTGATGGTAAGTTCCTATTGTATCAAAACTTTATTATTATATATATATATATATATATATATATATATATATATATATATATATATATATATATATAAAACATTGTGTTGAGTTTATATGTACCACACAGCTGCTTTGGGGTTTATTCAGTTTCACAGGAGTCAATTTTATGACACGCTGCTCAGGTGGAGCAGTACTGTTGCTTATCAGAATCTCCCTGAAACGCATTTTCTGGTATGGATTTCTACGGCACTGCTAAACAGGCTGGCTTTTTGTGACTGCATCAGCTGCAGCCCATAGAGCCCAGATAGGGCTGACATTATAGTAGTGGAGTAGCTTCCCACGGAAAGAACTCTCTCTGCTATCGCAGACGGACTGGCAGTCTCAAGGAAAGAAAACACATCCCCTTGGGACTGCCTATGGGAAATCACTGTTAGGCAGTCCCTGTGGGGAGCAGATTTTATGGGAGGGCTGCAGTCTTGCAGCCCCTATGTAAAATCCCCCACTGGGTATAATTACTTTATATTTGTGTATATAATATATGTCATGTGCAGTTAGAGTGGTTCCTACTATAGTGATGGGACAGGCTAACTTAGGAGGATGAGGACCATTGCACCAGGAAGAGTAAGTATAGCAGGGAGGTGACCCTCATTTGCTAGTGTGTGTCTGATATAAATATACACACCTACGGTGTTATATAAATATACACACCTACGTGGCAGTCAATGATGGTTGCACTTTTGATCACCTCTGTGTACGGCCTACCATAGAATCAGACTATTCACAAATATAAAGCAATTAAAAATGTGTAACAGCAGTGGGAAACTACTCTAGTAAATGGTTGAGATTGCCCCTGCCATTTCTGTTTCTCATTCGGCAACAGTTGCTTTATTATTGGTGGTTGATAATGCATCTTCCCCACCAGCTGCTACAAAATTACCCACCACCTTACTGTATTATGGGGGGTCATTCCGAGTTGATAGCTCGCTAGCTAGTTTTATCAGCCGTGCAAAAGCTATGCCGCCGCCCACTGGGGAGTGTATTTTAGCTTAGCAGAAGTGCGAACGCATGTGCAGCCGAGCTCTGCAAAAACAGTTTGTGCAGTTTCAGAGTAGCTCTGAACCTACGCGCTTTCGATCACTTCAGCCTATTCGTGTTCGGATTTGACGTCATACACCCGTCAAGCGAACGCCCAGCCACGCCTGCGTTTTTTCAGACACGCCTGCGTTTTTGCAAACACTCCCTGAAAACGGTCAGTTGACACCCAGAAACGCCCCCCTTCCTGTCAATCTTCTTGCAGCCGTCAGTGCGACTGAAAACATTGCTAGAACCTGTGCACAACCACAACGGGCTTTGTACCTGTACGACGTGCGTGCGCATTGCGGTGCATACGCATGCACAGAAATGCCGATTTTTAGCCTGATCGCTGCACTGCAAACGGCAGCTAGCGATCAACTCGGAATGACCCCCTATAAGTGTTCCCTAAACCTCTTAGAATCTAAAATCATTTAGGCTGGGGCATCATTACCTTCTATTTCATGTATGTATTTTATGTTCTGCTTCACATACAGCATATGTACCATATGTCAGTGCCTTATAAAGGATGATACACATACATTTTCTTAATATATTATAAATTCATAATCAGGTAACAAAAGGAACAGTAAACATAGAGCTAGTAAGAGCAAACAGATTATAGTGACACACCATAAAATTAATAAAGAATGGACAAAGGTACTGTAACTGTCCTTCTGCCAGGAGAACACCCAATCATAACAAGAGATTTTTAAAATGGTCAAACCAAATTAATTGTCAGACTATCTGAGGGTGTTCTGTCTCCAAATTATAAACTGTACAATATGATATATATTATAGAATATAATATACAGAGGTTAAACATTACACTGTAGCGGGCACATGTTGATGAACTGTAGAAGATTAATAACACAAAATATTAAATTAACTTAGAATTAATTACAGAAAAAACTTATTGTTGTGATTTTTGATACATTTCAACCCTCATTTCCATCCATCGTTAATCCATAATAAACATCCACCCTTTAAAGCAGGACTATTCAGGTTGTTTTACTGTATATCTTATCACTCTTTTGGTCACCCCTTCCTTGAAGAGACGTCACCATGGAACGTACACCAACAAAATGGAATTTAGAGACCAACATTAAAAGAATTTTAGAGATTAAACTATTAACAACAACTGTAAGGATTTGTATTAATAGGGTGCACATATATGTATACATTTTCATATTTCTGTATGTAATACATGTATAAATCGTAATTTCTGATGTAAAGGCTTTATAAACAGTGCTGAGGTCATCATTTCAGTTGTGATTATGAACAAATGGGAATCATAAGGAATAATGGGGCAGATGTATTAACCTGGAGAAGGCATAAGTAAGTGATAAACCAGTGATAAATACAAGGTGATAAATGTAACAGCCAATCAGCTGTTAACCATTAATTTACATATTGGAGCCGATTGGCTGGTGCGTGTTTCACCTTGCATTTATCACTTCCTTATGCCTACTCCAGGTTAATACATCTGCACCATTGTGCCCAATACTAACAAATTTACGTCACCTGGATTATTGAAAACTCATCTAATGTTCATAGAATTTACAGTAGGGGAGCAATCATTATGCACCCTGCACATCTGTAGAATGAGCCCATGGCATATGTTATAATTACAAATAGTATATTTAGCCATTACTTTATCTGTAAAAAACAAACATGATCTAGTAAACTAGGGGAACTTACCCAGCATTCCCATTCCTAGCATGAATGCGTCCATAGTGTAGGGGAGACCTCTCGCTCGTCCTCTTGTTCCAGGGGGAAACATAACTTCTTTAGGCTGTGCTTTCTTACATTCAACCTATCAATTGCAAAAATAGATGATGGTATGTAAATTCATGCTCTTCAAATGGCAAGAAGCAATGCAAAGTAAAAGGCACAAGAGAAATACAGCATTAAATTAAGTTTTTATTCTTTGCACAAGGGATGTATTGGCTTTTTGAGTAGTTTGAAAATACTTATAGTGATTATAATTCTAGCTGTCACCAATTTATAAAGTTACATCCCTTGGCTTATTTGTAGCTTGTATTATAGTTTGACGCTGGAAAGCTGTGACATTGACAAATATTGACAAGTAGAAACTAACAGTTACAAAGAAATGAAGGGGGTGTAGCTGCAAATGAAAAGGGCCTCATTTAGAGTTAGGATCGAAGGCAACCAATGGATAAAAATTTGCAGTACAATAATCCATACTGCATCCAGACCTACCTCTGATCGCCACCTCTCACTCCCAACTACACGACTCTTCCCACATGGAATCAGGGACGGATCTAGACTTTTCTTTAGGGGGGGGCGGTTTACTGTTTAATCTTGACTCGTCCCTCTACAGTCCCAACTCCTCCCATCTGCAATCATAACTCCTCCTCTCTCAATTATGACTGAACTTTTTGAGTGAGACTGAGATAGAGATTTGTAATTGTTCTATGTACATGTGACTGTGCTATGGGGTAATTCTATTTATTAGCCCTAGTACCCACACACCAGCAAGTGAGGGGCAAATGCTCTGTAACCCTTGCTCTCCTGGCTCCTCTGTGCTGCTGTGGTATAAGCTGCAGCACATCATTCTGCCTCAGGCTCTCCCCGGAGAGCTCTCTTCTGCTCAAAAGTGGGCGTGGCTATGACTGTGTTAGGGGGGGCGGTCGCCCCCTTCGCCCCCCCCCCCCCCCCCCCTAGATCCGGCCCTGCATGGAATCCCTACCACACCTTAGCAGATACTCCCCAGTCTATACATCTTGAAATGCTATCTGACAACATATGTCTTTAATATAGCTTAAGACACTACCCCCAAGGCTATCCACACTGCTACACAATTATGACTGTCTTTATCTCCATTCTGAGCCCTAATCGCTGCTCTTATCTCATCTGTGCCCTTTCCCACTAGATACTAATCACTCTCGTTAGCTGCCTCACCCCATTCACTGTCTGGCACGGTCAGTAATGTCAAAGAACAATTAGCATTACATAGCTTGAGAAAGGATCACTCTAGATCTGAAGCGACACTTCTGCAATTAAATAATAATATATTTAATGTAATCTCCTAGAGTATTCCTTGTATAATATTCCCTTTTACTCTGGCAGCTAGAGCTCATATTTTTTTGTGGTGAACACCCATGTTTTTCATAATTTCAGTTCTGTCCCCCCAAAAAAATCTCTGTGCATGTGCAAGGCTTTTCATACTGTTGAACATACGGTATCCTCCTCCACAAACCTATGGGACACAGCACTCTCATGGTTCTCCACCAACTGTTCCTGGTCTCCAGTGCTACCTCTACCTCTCATCCTTTTCTGGTTCCCATCAGGTCCCCTTCGCTTTTCCCTCTACTATGGGTCAGCTTATCTGCTCCTTTGTCCTACAATAATACCTGAATGCCAATGACACACAAATTTACAGCGCTTCCCATGAACCTCCCCTTCTCCTGCCCCCCCCCCCATAACTCCTGGTTTCCTAAAACAAAACATCTGATAAGCTTAAGAATTTTATCTATAGAAGTTGACAATTTTAAATAATGCAGATGTAGGGGGCAGCTAATTGAAAGCCAAATGTTAGGCTAATGTATTTCATTGGGTGTAAATGTGGAGGTTCCATAGAGCAGTACAGTACAATAGAATTTTTTTTATATCTGCAGACAAATAATTGTGAGTTTGAAAATTTATTTTAAGAGCCTACTGGTTCAAAATAAAAATACTATGTGGAACAATCTGTTTCATTTGTAATACAGACAAATTACTATCTAAACTATTTCCATTACAGAAGAAATGTAAATCTCACTTTCAAATAGATGAAACACACAATGCTATTGTACTTGGTAAACTGTGTTTTTAATCACTGGTTTATAAAACACTAGACAGTGTGTCATCCCTTACACACTGGAAGCACAGTGGAGAACAGAGCACATGTTTAATGTGAATGCAGTGCGCAAGGAACCGATTCCAATGCTATACTTCTTTCCCCTACAGCATTTGGCTGTTTAATAGGGGTTATTCTTTTCATACCTGCTATTGTACAGCTGGCACAGAAAGATAATTCTCTGACATTGTGATCATTTTCTTATCTTAGTTCACCATAATTTAGGTTAAAATGTCACCTTATAATGAGGCAATTACTGACTAGTGATCATTAACAAGTCATCCTTATTCATAGTGTCTTCTGAAATAATATAACCAGCACCACTGGGAGCTTGGAAGCTTCACATCTCTAAATCTCACTGAATTGTTTTATCTAGTGGTAGGAAATGGGACATCATCTTTCAGTGAATGCTTTAAAAATATTTCACAGCTTTCAAGAATTACGCAAACACAAAGCAATATGCTGAGCCTGCAGGTGTCTAAAAAACCTTGCAGACATTTGCAATATTCAGTCATAACAAAACAATCACAAAACAGGAAGATGTGTGTGAGTACTTGGCTAACTAAATGGTTCACTGTCTGACACTCCAGGCCAAAGAAAAATGTCAGAAAATTCCCCAAACAGTGTCTTTTAAACAATGTCTACAGTGTTGCCAACTAAAGTTTATTAGGTTAGAGTGAGCAAGTGGGTCAAGTATCTAGGCAACTGCACACTTTTGTTGTCATGTGACCATAAATTCACGAAGCAACCGTCATTTGTATCCAGCAGTGATGAAGAGAAGCACATGGTAACATAGGGGTCAATTCAATTTGCAGACAGCTGAATAACGCCGGGAATTAGCTCCCGACACTATTTAATATAGCGCTATGTGACACTTAATTGTCAGGATTTCCTCTCGCCATGGCCGATGCAAGGGTGTTCGGCGCCCTCCTGCAAACTATCAATATTGTGCCTTTCTACAAATACAAATGTAACTGATCTCATCTTCAGAGCTGTAACTAGACATTTTGGTCGTGTGTCGTACCCCTCCACCCTTCAAGATCTATAACATGGACAGTGCGGGCCGAAAGGCACACTGAAAAAAATAAGAATTTACTCACCGGTAATTCTATTTCTCGTAGTTCGTAGTGGATGCTGGGTACTCCGTAAGGACCATGGGGAATAGACGGGCTCCGCAGGAGACTGGGCACTCTAAAAGAAAGACTAGGTACTATCTGGTGTGCACTGGCTCCTCCCTCTATGCCCTTCCTCCAGACCTCAGTTAGGGAAACTGTGCCCGGAAGAGCTGACACTACAAGGAAAGGATTTGGAATCCCGGGTAAGACTCATACCAGCCACACCAATCACACCGTACAACTTGTGATAACTATACCCAGTTAACAGTATGAACAACAAATGAGCCTCATTAACAGATGGCTCATAACAAAACCCTTTAGTTAAGCAATAACTATATACACGTATTGCAGAGAGTCCGCACTTGGGACGGGCTCCCAGCATCCACTACGGACTACAAGAAATAGAATTACCGGTGAGTAAATTCTTATTTTCTCTGACGTCCTAGTGGATGCTGGGTACTCCGTAAGGACCATGGGGATTATACCAAAGCTCCCAAACGGGCGGGAGAGTGCGGATGACTCTGCAGCACCGCATGAGCAAACTCAAGGTCCTCCTCAGCCAGGGTATCAAACTTGTAGAATTTTGCAAACGTGTTTGACCCCGACCAGGTAGCAGCTCGGCAAAGTTGTAATAAGAGCCCCCTTCCTCGTGGAATGGGCTTTTACTGATTTAGGATGCGGCAGTCCAGCCGCAGAATGTGCAAGTTGAATCGTGCTACAGATCCAGCGAGCAATAGACTGCTTAGAAGCAGGAGCACCCAGCTTGTTGGGTGCATGCAGGATAACAGCGAGTCAGTATTTCTGACTCTAGCCGTCCTGGAAACATAGATTTTCAGGGCCCGGACTACATCCAGCAACTTGGAGGCCTCCAAGTCCCGAGTAGCCGCAGGCACCACAATAGGTTGGTTCAAATGAAACGCTGATACCACCTTAGGGAGAAATTGGGGACGAGTCCTCAATTCCGCCCTGTCCATATGGAAGATCAGATAAGGGCTTTCACATGACAAAGCCGCCAATTCTGACACACGCCTAGCCGAAGCCAAGGCCAAATATATATATGACCACTTTCCACGTGAGATACTTCAACTCCACGTTCTGAAGTCGCTCAAAACAATGTGATTTTAGGAAATCCAACACTACGTTGAGATCCCAAGGTGCCACTGGAGGCACAAAAGGGGGCTGAATATGCAGCACTCCCGTAACAACGTCTGAACTTCAGGCAGCGTCTTTCCTAGCCTTTAACAGCGTAGGAATCACTTCATCTGGAACGCCCTTTTCCGTTAGGATCCGGCGTTCAACCGCCAAGCCTTCAAACGCAGCCGCGGTAAGTCTTGGAACAGACAGGGCCCCTGCAGTAACAGGTCCTGTCTGAGAGACTGAGGCCATGGGTCCTCCGAGATCATTTCTTGTAGTTCTGGGTACCAAGTTCTTCTTGGCCAATCCGGAACTACGAGTATAGTTCTTACTCCTCTTTTACTTACTATCCTCAGTACTTTGGGTATGAGAGGAAGAGGAGGGAACACATCAACCGACTGGTACACCCACGGTGTCACTAGTGCGTCCACAGCTATCGCCTGAGGGTCTCTTGACCTGGCGCAATACTTTTTTAGCGTTTTTGTTGAGGCGGGACGCCATCATGTCCACCTGTGGCCGTTCCCAACGGTTCACAATCTGCGTGAAGACTTCTGGATGAAGTCCCCACTCTCCCGGGTGGAGGTCGTGCCTGCTGAGGAAGTCTGCTTCCTAGGTTTCCACACCCGGAATGAACACTGCTGACAGTGTTAGCACGTGATACTCCGCCTATCGGAGAATACTTGTGGCTTCTGCCAACGTCATCCTGCTTCTTGTGCCGCCT